>NC_083493.1:3434548-4059548 GCF_905332965.1 Bombus pascuorum
TCAAAATTGTTAAACACTTCATCCTACCAGCTGGAAAATTATCTGCTCTAAAGTTGGATCAATACGAAGCAAAAGGGACTAATGACTTCTGTCTACTCCGCGGTTTCGTTTGTCGGAAAAGAGGTTAACCATTTCAAACAATTCAACTCACCGCAGGTTTGTTTAACCGTTCAGTGGTCCACTTTCAACATTATTAATGACTTCCATATTATTGCACACAACTAAAGAATGCATAGCTGTAGGGAATTAAATTACTTATTACGTAAGCCTAATAAATGACTTGAAACACATTTTAAAGTTGCTTTTCTTAAAAATAATTAAACCCCTAAGACTAATTCATCCATAACTATTACGAAATTCATCCTGAATTTACTATGCTATAACTGTAATATCCATCCAATTTTTAATAACATACACTATATGTATTCATACCTCCGATCATTTTATATATTTTCTTTAAAAAGAATTAAAAACGATTGAGACAAAGGTGGCACCAAACATGACGGCAACACGAACCAATCGAAAGCTCATAGTACGAGAATTTTCCAGATAATGGCTTGCACCATCCTTTTAGCTCTGACTTTTCAGCAGCTCTAACAGAAGTACGAGAGATTGGCGCCATAGGAAAAGGAGAAACGACTCGTTTACGTCTAACTAACGTGAAATTTCCACAGCAACGCCGGCTCTTTTCGCCAGGGTGGAATCGATGTTCGATGTTCTTTGATCGTGCACCAACCGTGCCATTACCGCTGCTGGTCGTTCAATACTTCATGAACGGAATTGCGGTGGTAACTAATTCGCCGCACAAAGGTCGCGAATATTTTACAGCACGCCAAGTGTAAATGAATGCACTACCGAACCGCGAAAAAGTGTAATCGATATTTGGATCACGGTGTTACCATTCTTCCATTCTTAACCAGCTAAGCGCCATTTTATGGAATAGATCGTTACGACTCCTTTTTCCTACGACGTCGGATGAAACACGTTCACAGTCATTTTTACAGAGACACGTAAGTTTGCGCGATGTTTTGTCGAGGACCATTAGAAGTAACCGAGCAGTTCTTGCTCATTGTTTTGGAACTCCTTGCAACTTCTTATGGCACTGTTGCTGTCCGTTTCTTTTGAGAAATGGACGCGACATTTTAGAATATGCTACCAGGAAAGTAATAGAAAATCCTCTTGGAAAAATGATGCGCTTCCTTAATATCTTTTTTAGTTACTTTCGATGCTAAAGGATTATTAACATTTCGTCTTTAAGAAATAGTTTTATTGGATGTTTAATTAATGAGAAGCATTGAAGAATATCAGATATTAAAGTATTAAATGTTCTAGGTGCTTTTATTTCAAATGTTCGTTTGCATTCGATACATTCACACATATCGAAATAAATGTATAACTTTTCCCTATAAGTATTTCACAATTGGTATATATATACATTTAGCAATCGATACGAAGCTTGAAATACCAAAAGTGCCTGACAGGATTCTAAAACAAGTTAGACGAAAACAATCCATCAAAGTTATTTATATTTCATCCTGATTTTACTGTAATAAATCAATTCACATTTTCTTAACTTAAGCCTGACAAGCTGGTTCAAATATTTCCTTTAATATCAGCAGTCAGATGCAAATTTATATTCGTTTCGACATTAATATTTGTCTAAATGAAATATTTGCTGCAATATTCTTAATTATATATCATCATCCGTTTTTGTAATTAATCACAAGAAGATATAGCATAGGCTTGAATAAGCGAGAAATAAGAGATAAGCGAGTAAGAAGTAATTTATTTACGCCCCAATTATTCGAAAATGTAAAATTTAGTTTTTTACTTGAAGTGAACGATCCGATTATGATTATGATTCCTGTATCTCATATGCATTTTCAATGTGTATAAAAAGCAAATATAAAAGAAATTATGGCATAAACTTTGTTTTATATTCCGTTGTTTGTGAGTGACCTACTTACTGAAACTGCAATAAACGAAGTTTAGCTTCCCGTCGTATCAACGAAAAGATGATGTCATAAAATGTCATAAACGACAACCAATTTTGGCTGAATGAGAAAGAGAGCGCGTACAAAAATGCTGCCCACGATATATATACAGAATAAAGCAATTTCCCTTTGACGTACTTTTGAACACAGAAGATATATTTTTGCAACAATTTTATATTTCGAAACTCTAATAATTTGTATTATAGAAATTTTACACATGCCACAGACGTTCCATCCACATTCTTTACCAAAAAACAGTGAGTTGTAAAATCGCTCATCTCAAATAATTCATGCAACGACGTTTCAAAGATAATACGTGTCTACCGCAAGATCTTAAATAATTCATAAAATTCTACTACGAAGATTAAGCGCGACTACATCTTCCAACTCTCAGCAAACAAAAATGTAATAACAAGAAGCAGAGACGGTCGAAGAGAGTTACAGAATCCGCATATACATCTCAATTCTGTTAATAGTTTGTAATAGTCTCGGGTCCGCTTGGGTTCAGTATTTTAACTTCATACTCTGCGTCTAGGATCGTTGCTCGTTTCGTCTTTCCATGGTTGAACCGTGGTCCTTTCCTGATCTTCGTTTCTCGTATCTCCTTTCCACCCCAGCCACCCTCGACTCGCGATCTTCCCTTTTCCGCGTGGCTCTCAAGCTTGGCTTGTCGTATCTCGAACCTCGTATCCCTGCCTTAGGTGGAGCAAAGTGGTACATGCCAGTCCCGCCAGCAATGTTCACTATATTAACACCTCCATCCTACCTTAATGAATCCCTCACAGTGTCGAGACAGTCTCGAGGGTGGAAAGATCGGGCACTAGTCTCCAACCTCCCTCCCTTGACTACCATATTCCCGTGCCTTCCCTGACACGTCTTCTTTCCTCTTTCGAAGTCGTAAATATCTTTGCTCTCCACCTCGGCATCCGTTTATTTCACGCTGAGTCTCCTGCGCTTACTCCCTTCTTCCTCCTTCTTCGAGAGTTCTCTTTATCTCTTTATAGCTGCACAGTGCACATCCTTCCGTACCTCTTTCTATATCTCTATCCTCGTCCGACGAGAGCCAAGAATCGCATGCTGTTTAATTACGACGTTGGAGTAACGTAGCCAGTGATTCAACTATTTCAGAGGCGGGCGAACAAGTTTCCAGTTTTAAGAATTCCGAGTTTCTCCAAGCTAGAGATGATTCAGGCTTGATATTCACGAGAGGCGAAAGAACACGGTGCTTTAAGGAAGATCGCGTTCACGGGAGGAATTATTACATTAGGCTATCGATGAGTTTAAGTATATATCGTCGATTGAAGAGGAACTTTCTCAGGAGGAACAATGATATTCTTTGTTATACTCTATTAGAGTATCAGAGTATAGCACATATTCCAAATAGTTCATACAATTTTTCTCAGATTAACAGAGCTAATAAAAAATTGGTGAAAATTTCCACGAAGGTACAAAGCATCGATGCGTCAAAGGAACCTTCACCTATAACTTTCATACAGAGGCAAATACAGCAACCTCTGGCGATAGCGGGCGACACGCGAGCACAATAACGCTAGTAACCTTGATACATACATTAACAGAATCGATTTTTCCCAACAAGATTATGATATCTTCAAAGACACGATAATGCCGCATAACAGCCAGTATCGCTCCGAAACGTTTAACAACCGTGAAAGCGGTCTTGAATGTCTCTAATCTGCTTGTTGCGAAATTCAATGCGGAAACAGAAAAGTTTCTCGTGTGCAGCACGAGGAAGGTTTGCCACCTTCGCGTAATATATGTGCATGTCTAGTCGCAACCTTTCGCTGTTGCACGAAGAGAGCAAGAGATAAAAAGGAGGGAGTAGGATACGAACAGAAAGAGATAGAGAGGACTGAACAGGAAGGGGTTGGAGCATGGGATATGCTAGGGAATGAGAGGGTGAGGCCCAGCATAGCAGAGCATAGAGAGGGGAAGCCCATCTCATACGCGTGCAGGGGACAAATTATTTCCCCATTTTATGGCCCGCTAAAATATAAATCAAGTTCTAAATTAAATTCCTCACCCCGTGCGCCGCGAGCACCGTGGCGAACTATAACGAGCATTTTATAACGTGCGCGTGTGTACGTGCGTCAGACGGAAACCGAGTGAGAGAATGAGAATGAGAGCTGTGGACCTGTGCATACGTGTTAGGACGCAAGTGTGAGAGGAACAGACAAAGGATGACGGGACGAGGATAGAGACACGATATCGAGCTGATTGCGAGGGAAAGAGAACGTACAGCCAAATCGAAAGTATTTATGTATGGAAAATCGTTGTTCCCGTGTATGTGGGAGTATGTTTCTTTTCAGATATGTATGAATGTAGAAATGTTTTTATTTAAAATTAAGCAACGTAGCATCCATACGAATCTTTTTAATCCATTGAAACTGATGACTAGCATCCATTTTCTAACTTCATTGAACGCGGCGTACGTGAAGGTAGATTGCAGAACGCGGTCAATGGAAATTCGATACGTGTATTTATGTAATAAACGTAATAAAGTGATCGTCCGCGTGAGATTGTATTACAAGTGAATTAGTGCCGCTTGAACTCTGTTAGACCGAATGGCGAATAAGATCAGCAGAGAGAATAAATTTTGACATGGTTGGGATTGTTGGAAGCCAGCTATCTGCAAAAATGTATTTTGAGGGAATTTGAAAACACGCGGTGAAGTACGTGCGTGAAAAACGTGTAAGCTATGTGGGTTCTTAAGTCGATGGATCTGTAAAACGATGATTGCGAACCGTGTCAGAAATTCACCTACGAAGCGTTCCTCTCGTTGCGTTTCTAAATTCTGCGTTACCATGGATATGTATCTCCCCAAAGCCAAATATGCTGAGTCTTCGGTACGAGAAAAAAATTGAACTTGCTTCAGAAAATTACATCGGATAAAAATATTCGGGCTGCGCGAATTAAACTTTTCAACAGAGGATAAGTGAGATTTTTCGAGTAACAACCGACATGAAATATATTAAAGTATTGCAGTTATAAAAAGTTATAAAATAGTTTATGAAGAACTTTAACCCCAACCGTCGAATTCGTAGAACTCAATCTTTTTTTAATTCTAGTTAAACTTATTCCACTGCACTAGCTTTAATTCTTCTACCAGTGTAATACCAAATAAGGATTTAACCGTGTACAAGTACTATTGAAATATGTGTAATTTTATGTGCTACACTAGATTAGCCGCGTAGTAGTGACACACATATATGAATATGAGTGTGTGGGAGTATGTGTGTGCACAGCGTCTCGTAAAGCAGATGAATGCAACTGTTCCGTTGAATATAGAAGATTGTATAGAAGATGGTGAGACAAAGAGAGTACTGAGACCCGTGCAAATATATATCGACGAATATCTTGTAAATCACATATTAAATAAATCTGAGACTATTTTGATATCAATTCTAAGTGTAATCTAAGTGTTTCTATACATTTATTTCGGCGATTAAGATCCACAATTCTCAACAAGTACAAATTTGCCCACGATCAATTACCTCTATTGTATGATACTAAACAATACAGCTAGAATTGCAGTCGATTAATCAGGGGGGAGGAAAGATGATAACACAATGTAAGTTCTTTACTTAAACAATACCTTTGTACAGCTGCTATCAACTGAACGAGTTTACACTCTAGTACCTTCGCCTCCGTAGTATACTCATACCTCAAGTTTGTATGCTATGCCTGAGATAATACCTCGCACGATGTACATTTCCCACTTACAAAAGACTATAACATACATGAAACACATATTAAAATAATTGGAGTCCAATTCTAAAAACAGAATATAATGCGATATACATTTTGAGCGTAAAAATGATTAGACAGATAATCATTTAAAATAGATAATCGTAATATATTACGACAGAAATTCGTCCTGTTTTTATACGTATTACAAATATATTGTAATAGATACAAAAATAGGACGAATTTACGTTACAATCCAATAATTACCGATCGTATTATCCTTCCCTAAAAATCTTGAACGATAACGAAATCTGCAAAAAACTGCAAAGCTCGTTAATTTGTAGGATAGAGAGGGTTGAAATAAACCCAAAATAACAGCACGGCGGGGAAAGATTTCCTGACATTTCTGGAGGGATGCACGCGAATCTATAGAAGGAGGACGTTAGAGAACGGCGCACGACAGACACGCTAACTACCATTGAAAAGTGTTCCGAGACGAGAGAAAAAATCCCGAGGTATTTCACGTATGTTGTATTGCTGGGGCTAGATGGAGAAGACTGGTATGAAAAACCGACGTAGACCACTAACGATGGACATAGTCGCGCTTAAATACGTGAACGCGTGCATCCCTCTGATCCGCGCCCCGCTATGAATTCTCGCTTTTCGAGCGTTTCCCTTTGACTCTTTCTGCCGGCCACAAGTAATGAAAACGCGGCCACTACTAATCCTCGCAAATATTTTTTAATAAAAATACGTGGAGCGTGCAGTTGCACGCGCTACTTACCGCACCGCGCCGCGTGGTCCGCTCGCTGGACGACGGCTCTTGCAACCGGGATTAGAAGTGATATACTTGGTCGTTTAATTAATGCATGCGTAATATCGCGAAACTTTGTCGCAGCACCAAACCATAGATCAGAGGAAAAACTGCATACAAGCATGCTGTTATTAAGGGAAGAACGAACGAGTCTCTTTCTAGTTAGCTTGCGGAGATTTCGTCAGTTATAGAGAGATATACATAGACTGTTAAAAGGTTGTCCGAGAATTTAAGAGCACCAGGGGAAGAAAAAAGTAGGCGTTCAAATATTTTCGTCAGCTACCGGATGTCGGGTGACATTAAATAAAGAAGTATTTAAGATGTACGAGTAATTCAGAAAAAAATTTACTTTAAGAGGATTCATTAAAAGGAGAATTGGAATAATGCTTGGAATTTAAGGTTTGCATTATATATCGTAGAACGTGCAAGATCTGGCGCTGGTATAACCGCTTATGCATAGTTTTGAACCCGGCGGAAGTTCATCCAACTTCAACTAATCTTAACCAACATCGGTAGTACAGGAGCAACCGGTACGAGGTCGATTAGATGAGGGACCTGGAATGTGCGGAGAGAAACGAAGAAGAGAGAAACGAAAAAGTAAAGATCGTTCATTGCCGGTCGAGATTTAATATCCACATAGTTCTAAACTAACTTCCACCCGGCGAAACTTCTTATTCCGTGTCAATAAATTGAAGGCTGTTCGATTTCCACAATACTCCAATGGTTCTCTTCTCTGTCTCTCTCTCTCCCTCTCTCTCTCTCTTTCGCCATCTCTTTCTCTCTCTTATCCCATTTAAAGATATTAAAACTTTAGGAATTTTTCAACCGTAATGAGATCGAGCCGCGTTGAATCTAGTAGAATTTGTCATGATACGAATCAATCACAATCACTCGTAATATCAACAGTGTTCAATGTGGAATCGATACTACCGTCTAAAACAATTGTAATTCCTCACTCGTGTCACTGATAAGAAATTCTAAAACACCAATGTTACAACGAAATATCGTATAAATATCGTGCAAGAAATAACAAACTTCATAGACACGTATCTTCAAAGAATACATCTTCAAGAATATGTCTTCAAAGAATACCCATTCGTTAAACTTAATATCAACGGATTAAAATTAAACGATTAATGTCAACTAAAGCCAGCGTCACCTGCGACAAGCAAAGAATGTTTTATTTCCATCCGATGCAATTCTAATTCCTAACGACCAATGCTCTAGAAAATGAAACTGTGACAGGAGGAAACAAATTTTCCGACGTTTTCGCCGCACTAATTCTGGTTGAATGACGTAATAATAAACGGGAAAATTTCCTGACAGATTACACGACATCAGTAATTGACAGTAATTGAAGGTGAAGTCAGCACGCTGAATTTGCCTCGGTTCCCTTCCTCTTCGTCGCATCGAGGAACGTAAGCGTAAACGAATCAACGTTGAATCATCTAGAAACCGTTGTTCGACGATTAGAAGTTAAACGTTTACGGTCGTACAACGAAACATAGTACACGTATGTATTCGTATCCAGGTATGAAGGACAGAGGAAACAACGTAGGATGAAACGGGTTGAATAAGCAAAAGCAGGACAAGGCTGGAGAAATTGTAAAGCTGGAAAAGTCGTGAGCGAATTCAGGGAGACTTTAAATGTAACGGAAGCGATGTCGCGTTCCCTTCCCTCGTCTCTACCGACCCTGGGGGAACCTCACTCCTCGTTTCTTACCCTTTCTCACGCCACCCTCCCAGATAATTAAACGAAATTCATTTACATAGCTCAAGTAATACGGAGTCGCACGGAGGACCGAGCTGGGAAAGCAGAGAAGACGTTTGGAAAGCAGAAACACAGAGAGAGAAACCGTGTTGTCAAGCAAAAATAGACAAGGAATAGAAGGCGAAGGATTTAAAGGACGTAAAGTGGTGAAGGAGAACGAGGGAAAAATGAAGTGTTAGGTTTATGGCATGGAATATCCTCTCCTTTTGCTTTGCTGGGGGATTTGTCGCACCGTTTTGATTTTCCCTGGGACGGTATACGGAATTCTGCCGATATATCAAATCTTTCCATCGTTCCAGCCAGTCACTATCCGTTGCTACGTGCCCGTAGAAGGTGAACTCCCGACGGAAAGTAGTTCGAAGGTCTCGTATCCGAGCTTTACCACGGGACACCAATTTTCGCTATGTCTCCACCGTGAAAATTAAGGTTGATTAAGCGTCTAGCTCTGTCTCTAACGGATGGTTCATGAAAATTAAATCGTGGTGTATCCAGTGGAACATTGGTAATGGTTTGGTTTATGCAGAAACAGTTTCTCCATTTTCTTGTGTGAAATTTGGATGACAATTCGTTTGATATTAAGAGATACTATAGAAAAAAAAAAGAAAATAGTTTGAATACACTTAACACTGAGATAATTCTGATAATGTGTCTTTATTTCTGATAATGTTTAAAAATATTTTATTTATACGTGATATTTTATTAATTATTTTACTCTACAGATAAATGAAAGCACACCAAAGTTCTATTGTATATATTATCTATCTAACCACGCGATGCTTACGTTACTTACAGAGTTTAGAGCGCCATATAAGTTTACTTCTAATCTTATATAAGCCGGAGTACGACTTATATATCCGTATTCTATTCTCGAACGAAGAAAGAATCGCATACAATTGTTTCTACAAACTCATACCTCGTCGGTCTCTAAATTAAATTCAAAAGAGCAGATTATTGTACGAGTAATAGCAATTTTGCAACTAAATGTTTGCAGAAAAAAATGATGTTATTTAAAATTATGCAAGTTGTATCCAGTAATATACGATCCAAAGATAGCTTTAATTCCGTTTCAAAGAGCGGCACGTAAAGAATTCTACGCATTGTATTTTACATTTACACGTAGGTATTCACGGCAATTTAATTTTTCGGCCCATCTCAAATATTTACATTTCCTAAATAGTAATGATTAAACACATTCCTACGATTCCCGTATAAACATTTGCCTTACGAATCTGATGAAAATGCATAACCGAAACGTGTAGATCCGTTGTCGACGAAGGTCGCACGAAACATGAAAATTTCATAAGGTAACGCGTCGACTTGCCAAGAATGAGGTAGTTATCCCTTGATCCTGGACAAATAAAGAGGATTCCGTAAACTCTCTGATAAAACATACAACGGTATATATGTCCATACAAATCAGAAACATGTATATTGATAAATATCTATATTCAAAGATCGTTACAATAATCTCGATAATAATTTCATAATGAAAATCTTATCACGATAGGGAATACTGTTACGTAACGATTAACGCGCAATGATAAATCAATAAAGGATGACAATATCCTTTTGTTATAAAACGCTCCAACTTGTTCTAAATTATTCTAGATAAAATATCTTATCAACATTCTTATAGCGCTATTAGCAGATCTGAAGAAGCTCGTGGAAGTAAGGAAGCTAACAGAAAACCGTCTCCTCCTAATGGCAACCATTGACGTGGAAAGCGCGAGATAAGTGTTTTTCCGAATACCAAAGAAATTACGAGCGCGAGAAATAATCGATCAATTCTTTGCCCTATTCTTTTAACGTGGACACGAACCCGTCAAGTTGTTGCAAGTCACCAGACTATAACGATGAATCTCTGTATTTTTCTGCTTTCCACCTTCTAATAGGAACAAAGGACCTGCACCACCGATTCTCAACGTTAAAGGTATGAAAAACAGAGGAAATTTCATTGGAAAGAACTCTAAAGAGATACAGAATCCTATATCGATCCCCCGTACTGTTTCAGAAACTGTCCTTCCGGTTTCACGAGCGAAATTCATGAAAGTTACAAGCGAGGCGATGCACAACGCAAACAATCCGAACTGCCAATAAAGGGGATAGAAGAGTAGGACGTATGGCACGGCGAGCGTGAAAGGAAAAAAATTCGAACACTTCGGTAGGTTTGAGGCATGGTTTGAACGCAAGGCTTTACGAGCGGCAGGGCATCTGCATAGCTCCATTGTTGTCTCGAACAATAAATGCCAACCTGATCCTGGATGTTACTGGACTCCGTACCCGTGTTGTTACTGTGCGTTTAATCTTTATACTTCGGGGGTGTTCGAGAGACCCGGCCTGGAATAATTGAGCACTCTCGTTTCTGTCATCGCAGAATTCAAAAAAAGGTTCGCGAGGCGTGCTTCAACGTCACGATGCATCCTGATTTTCCCATTTCGAATCGGAAATATGGGCTACTCGACCCGTTGCCCTTCCTACTTATTCGACTGCTAGCAGAGTTCAGCCTGGCAGAGTTCGGCAATAACCGGATCTGGGAGAAACTAGAGAACGTATCCTCGAGTACTTTCTCTACGATTCGGCTCTCTCTCTCTCTCTCTCTCTCTTTCTCTTTCTCTTTCTCTTTCCGACCATGTCGGGTCCGAGAGAGCCCACTGACGAGGAAGTTGAAGGTAACCGAAGGCACTGGTAACCGAAACTGTTCCACCGACCAGTTCGTTTTATGTTGACACGGGCAAATGCTGACCGTTCATCTTGATCATGGTTTCGATAAGGATGGTGGATCCGGTAACTCGTCCGACGTTCTCTTTTCTGCTTTCATCTTCGCTCGTGCGTATGCTACTAATTTTGATACCTTGTACCCTCAAGCCAATTGTTTCTGGAACACGTTCGTGTTTTAGGAACGAGCATGATCCTAATTGTTAACTACTTCCCGTAGCAATTAAGCGACACAACCATTGCTAGGTTACTAAAATGATACAGTTGCCTTGTCGGTCGTGTCTGACATTAGTCTATCTTATACTACTGAAATGTATATCTCGACATAACGCAATAACGATAAATTAATTTCATATAGTTACTAATTCTCCTGATTATTTTCATCAATTCTTTTTATTATTTGATTTTGATAAAAATATTAAATCCCTATTTCAAACATCGATATCAGAGAATCAATCATTCGAACTATTTTCGCTACGTTCCAAAATAACACCAACGGGAAAAAAGTATAGTTTCAACTCCGCGACAGATATGGTGCAAACCTGATCGATCAGGTTTTCGAAAAAGGAAACATGATTGAAAGAAAAATGGGCAAGAATCGAGCTTGTTTTAGCGGCAAGTCAAAAACGTCCGAGCATACAAATTGAAATTGAATCGCTTTATATGGCAAAGTGCGTGGCGCGAGGGTAGATTTGTAGCAACGTCCAAGAGAAGACCGAAAGGTATTCGAGAACTGATATGCGGTATGCTTGACTCGTAGCAGACAGTGAATGATGAGTGCCGACCGATCCACTCTTCGTTCGCTGTCCGCTGTACAGAGAGAACAGCAACGGCTCGAATGAAACTCTTGTCCATTCATTACGGCTGCCTATATTGTGACATTTCATGGTGACGTACGTTATTAAGCGTTCCAACGAAATGGATTCTCTCTCATTTTTTAAAGCTCCTTGAAAATCGATTTCAGTGTAAATATCAGAGATTCAATTTTGCTCGATACCCACTCGCTACAATACACAGACCGCATTGATCTCCACACCACCGAATATATTCGGGATATTATAAATGAAATATTATTTCGTTTCGTCAAACTGCATTTTTCCGCCCATCTAATATCTTATCTCTCTTTATAACGAAACCCGATTATTCCTATTGAATAAGTACTCTGCTATCATTTATAACGAGCGCATCGAATGTTCAAAAAAGTAATAAATTATGCGATAACAATAATGAAGAAATGGAAAAATTACACATTTGCGTCCTATTCCTATTAATGGATTCTTGATGAAAGGAAAATTTCTCCCAAATAATTGAATATATAATACATCGTGAATTTTATTCTTGTTACTATATCAGAGAAACGTTTAAAAGGAAGAAAACGAGAAATCGCTTGCAATGCAATCTAACGACTGAAGAAACGTAAATAACTACTATCAAAGACACCTACGTAAAACAAACGAATGACCGATACATCGGAAACGAATGGCAAAGAGGTATCGAATCAATTGTAGATAACTGATAGAAATACGCGATGCGGCTGGTTGAGTTGTAGTGGACAGTGAGTGATTGGTAGCGGACGATCCTGAAAGTTCGTTTGGCAAACGGGCCACAAGGTAACCAACTGGTGAAATTTCGTTTATTCATTGGACACATTTCTGTAACGGTATCTGTATATCAAGCAATTTTACAATTTGCCGTATTATAGTATCGTGCTCTCTTTTTTCTCTCATTCTTGCTCGCTATTTTACTCGGTATTTTTTCATCGAATCGAACTGCTTTTCAACAGATTCGCCCGAGAGACGCTTTTATCATAAAATAAAAATCTCGCCGTTAATGATCCCTGCGTAGTCTCACCGACCATTAAAATTGTATTATCAGTTTCTCGCTATTCCCCATCCTTCCAATTATCGAAGTAACGTTATTTCTAAAACTCGACCAAACTGGAGATCGCGAGCGTTAGAGTATTACACGGAAATATGTAGGACAGCACAGTCGATGACGCAACAAGATTTAGGGACACCTTGGGACCGGCCGTGTAAGCATCAAATTTTCATTGGAAGAAAATTCTACAGAAATTTAGGAAGAGATTCCGAAGGAATTCAGACTATTATTACGGTGAAGGAGAAAATGGTTCGTCGTTTCCGAGCGTACCGTTCGAGTGTGAACTACAAGAGGAGTATTAGACGATGGTTACTAGTAGAACGGACGATAAAAGTCGTACGAGCGAATCTAATTTGGCGGGGGAGAACGAGTGCGCGAAAATTGAGAGTTCCTTTTACTATATGTACGCGGGTACCGTCAACGGGGAAGCTCCGCTTCCTCTATCCTTCTCTCTTTCATTCCTTTCTTCGTTCTTTCCAGCTCGAATTATATATGCCTCAATTTCGAATCTGCGTGAAACAGTGCGCAAAATTACCGGCACATACAGCAAGGCGAACCGTATCGAAAAACAATAAACCAAATAAAATTCAAGCGCACGCCTCTGTGAATTTTCAAACGGCGATCCAAGTTTGCCGCAACCACGTGAATTTTCCTCGAAATATGCGGGCTAATTTACCGGTCTTCTCTTATATTTAATATCGACTGCTTGATAGTTACAGTCACGACGAACATCTGATTCAATTCCGAGATCTAATTCAATCGGTTTGTTGAAATCTTCGATAAATGTAACTTTTTCGGTATTGTTCATTCCTGTTAATGTAGTATGGTACTGATTTATATCACTCGTCATTGTTCGACGCTAATCGATGGTACACAAACAAAAAAAAAAAGCAAAAAAAAGCTTTACTAGGTTGGCGTAACGACGGTAGTCTTCTGAATGCATATTCAATTATACGAATGATTTATTCTGTTGCACGAGCGCGAGAAGTGTAAACGAAGGACACTCGATGATCGTTATCGATACGTGCAACTAGAAACCGAACTTTATCGTTCGTAATTGATTTATTGTATCAAATAATGCATCATAAGCTACGCTGCAGGCTAGAATATATTAGAATATATTTAACCAGTTAGCTGTTTCGACGAGTATACTCGTCATAAAGAAATAGCTATATTTTATGATATGACGAACCCTGTTAGTAATAAAATCAAAAAATAAAACAGGTATTTTATTACAACTTAATTCTATATTATAACAGCCACACATACTGTGTGTTTGACGAGTATACTCATCGCCGCTTACTTTTGGCGATACATTCTAGATACACACTTTTCAAAGTTTTCAAAGAGGTCGCAACAGTTAACTGGTTAATTGGTCCAGATGATAGGAAGTATCTCTGTTAAAATCAGACAATAGAAAATTAGTACCGAAAATGAACGGAACCATCGATTCCTGCTTTTTGGAAACACAGTTGAAGTATTCGAAAAAATTATGTACATCACGAAACAATTATGACGAATAAATGTTAAATATACATTTCGTGTTAAAAGTACATTCGCATAAGTTTATCGCATTATAATTAAATATTGTAAATTGTACGTTCACACGTACGTAAGGAAGAACCGAGAGAACAACGTTTCCTGAAAAGCGTCAAAGTATGCAAATGTTATTATACGTATACATACACGATTTTCCACTCATATGCGACATAGTGTATAGTTCCTGACACGGAGGAACACTACCGTTTGAAACGTTACTTTGCAATTAAGTGATACTCCGTTTGAATTGGTGTTGTAGCAAGGCGAGTAAGATTGAAGCTGGGTAATAAAATGCACCTTATGGCGTCCTGAGTAAACTCGTCTCGATGAATGGTATGAAAACTTCACGAAACTTGAAGACAACAAAGATACCACGAGGAAGTAGGTCTAAACTAAATATATACAGTTACAGAGTCTTATATGCAATTGCTCGGTAACTATTGTGACTTCTACAATAATTAAAACGATATATTTATCTTTAAAACCTGTCTATATAACGTATAAGCTGACGAATACAATCTTATTGCACAACTTGAATAATTCAAATATTTCGTATCTACTGAGACATTGAAGAATTTATACGTTGATTTTGCGAGTTTATCAATACGATTAAAACAGGTACAAATTTGTAAAATGACAAGTTAATTAGCGAACTATGGAGATCTTTGCAAAGAGCTGTCGCAGTTTCCGAAAGCGTAAAAATTCCAGCAAAGGTGACAAGTCTTAAAGCTATTTCAAGAACCTGACAATATTTCGCTGTAACAACGGCACGATATTTATACAGCCAAAACATAAATGCATGTTATAAATTTCTGTTTATCCGAACAGAGTCTACTGTAAAGGTTTGTAATAATTAAATTTCTATTGATATTTACTTCCTTTCTTGTACGTTGGCTCGTGCCGTTGATAACAACAAAGATATCATGAATTCTAATTTCAGCATAAAATGCTACATCAAATTCCTAAACACTTTAACCGAAAACGATTAAAAACGGAAACTTTTCGATCCCAGCATATTCGAATCCGAAAATTGAACGCTACCGGTGCGCTGCACCGTTCAACTTCGCCATCGCCCGCGAACTCTTGTTAATCTATCTGCGCAGCAATTCCAACACACGACCGATGCATCTGGTCGCGGCTAATAGCAGCGACAATTATACGACGATCCATATTTAACAGGATATACCATGCGCGTCCTCTGGCTGGGAGAGGGGGCGAAGAGAGAGGAAGAGCCGGAGGGAAGGGACGGCAATGCTCGTCGTCGAAGCGCAATTCCCTCACCAAAATCCATGGGCAAAACAACATATCAAACGTCCATTCCACGGCTGAAAAATTTCAACGTAACTGCAGCACACATTCCGCGCGTGCAGTCCTCGAATGTCCGCGGATCAGTTTTGTGGCCGACGAGATCCGATTGATTCGTCCGATTAACGTTCTGAATATCGTCGCCACGGTGGCCACGGATGACCATTTGGCGAAACTTCACGGTGGTTTGATTCCTCCCTCTTTCTCTCTCTCTCTCTCTCTCTCTCTCTCTCTCTCTCTCTCTCTCTCTCTCTCTCTATCTATCTATCTATCTATCTATCTCTCTATCTCTCTATCTATCTATCTATCTATCTATCTATCTATCTCTTTATCTCTATCTCTCTTGCTATCATATCTCGATACTACATCGACTAGTCACGCATTCGCATAGATGAATTTATGCGACCGTGCATATGTATGTTCATACGTGTGTAACGCGCAAGCCGCCTCTTTCTGTAAATCGACAACCCATCCGAATTTGCAAATCGAACATAGATCGGGGTAACCAAAGCGAGGCTCGTCGCTCGACCATATAACGAGATGTCACATAAAGGGGAAAAAATTACGTAAATTAGCGCGAATTGGTGTCGAATGGTCGCGCATGGTTACCATGAGAGGAGTGACGTTTACCATTCTGAGAGAGGAACGAGACCGTGCCCTCGGCAGCACAGAGCTTTGTAGCACGGCTCGCAGAACGCAGGGGCGGGCTACCACCAGAACTGTGTGTGATTGATGAGGCAGTGATAGCGACGGGTCTGCACTCGACACATCGCTACTGCCACCAAACAATGCATATTCATCGGACGTATAAATAATGTCTGTTTAATACATAAATATACATTAACGCGTGCGACCCCTTTATATCATACTTCCGGCTCCAGCCTCGTCTTCTTCCTCGTCCACTCTCGGTGGTGAGATCCACGTGTCCTTTCTCTTTGCAAACTGAATTTGATCGCTTGGGTCCTCTGAATCGATTATCATTTCTATTGTACTTTCACGATGTTATAGACAAATTATGATTTAAGAAATCTGCGAGTATCTTTATGGTCAGGAATAAACTTGAGTCGTAAAAATGTTTTCTTCTTTTACGATATATACAATCAAACTTTTCCACGTTTTCAGAGATGGTGTAATGTTTCTTTATGACACAATAATTTTATTTCTGATAATTAATATAGGTCACCGGTGGATTACGTGCAATGAAACAGATGCGTTGAAACATTTTTTTGCGTTTGCAAATTACATAAAATGGACTTTCACGATACCACTGTAGATATCTATCTTTTGAATTTTATTAAAAAAGATCGTGTTTTAATCCGTTGATAGAGGTTCCTGATAGTTTTACCAGTGATGCGTTATCCTGTAACGGACACGCCGTGGAATGAAAATTTGAAAGAATCCGATAGGACACGTTGTCACTGATGATTGATCACCATTTTGACCGAGACGCGTCCTTTTTTTCAAATTGAAAATTAATCCCCGCTTTTAACGTTCAACTTTCAAAACATTACGATACACCGGATGTATCGATTTTCCATGGAGAAGAGGTTACATGGCCGCCATTACTGACAAAGAAGAAAATTTGTCTCATCGTAAATTTAAATGAGCCATACTGCGTAGTTTAAATTCCGATATGCGATCGAACGCATCCAATTTTTTTTGTCGCCGTTTATCACGGTAGATTAAGTACCCATTTATCACGAGCCCTGATGAATGACTCGCGCACGCGTGTACATAATATGACACGGTATATCATTGACGGGAATATCAATAAGCTTTTTATAAGATACTTCCTCCTATATTTCAAACAATTTAGATGGAAATTTCCATTCTCAAAGGATCACGAAATATTATTTCTTCAGTCTCTTAAATATCATCGATATGTTAATACTTGATAATATTTCTAAATATTTCGAAAGGAAAGATATTCTTTTCTTTCATTTTCTTCTTTCTGAATGCATTAAATCATTTCATAAATAATGCGACATTTTCAGCAGAATAAATTCTACTCTCGTAAGAATCGTGTTATGTATAGAACGATCTAATAAGTCCCGTTGAACATGCTATAAAATTATCTAATCTTCCACGGTAATCTCGCTACACGCAGAGATTTAAATCCACGTTACTGTAAAACTGTTATTTATAATATCTTGCGATATTTTCTGAGCGATATATATTAGAATTTACAACTGGTCTATATTCTCATCGTTGATGCGTGGCAGAAATTTCGTGGTGGATAGTCACCCTTAACACACAGGGAATTTTATGACGACCTGTTATAGACACTCTTTGTATGCTCATTGTGGACGTTTTACGAGCACTGCTTATGGCCCCTCTTAGCATACAGTGGACGCTTAGTAGCGTGTGATCATGGTCGGCCTTGGTTCGCCGAGGAGTTAAGTAAGCCCGACCCTAAGCCCTATATTTGGTGCGTAACATCGAAATTCGATTAGATACCGGTATAAGTTGATACTTTTGTAGGAGAAATGTTAGGAACGCGATCGTTATATAACCCAAATGGCGAAGGAAAATAAACGAAAGGATAACTCTGCCTCTGGTATAATTGAATAAATACACATAACGCAAACACGCTGAGCTGAAAAGTTTCTTCACGAAAAGTCATTATTCTAGAAAGGAGGGTGCTCAAACTTCTATGTTTCGATAACCTGCGCGATACATCCAACTATTTCAGATATGCTGAAACAACGTCTTAATAATGAAACTTTCAGAAAGCGTAACATCGTGAAAACACAGCGCGGTTTCGGCTCGATAACCGACCAGACTTGGACCTCGGATCAAAAATTTTCACGGTAAATGGTGGATCAAGTGAAAATGGAGAAGGATGCGTATACACTCTCCGTTAGAATTAAGAAATTCGACGATGGAAGTATTCGAGACAGATACGGATTCTTGTTGCCGAGTTCATACACCTCGGTTCAATTAAATTCGCGGACGGAAGAACAATAATTGCTTCGCGTTTCGTTCCTTCTCAACCGAGCACCTTCTAGTCTTCCACTCACCCCCTTACCATCCTATCGTCCCTTCTTCGTTCTCGTGAATTTTCTGTGAAAACTTTCGTGGCACTTCTAATTAGACTTATCCCATTGCTCGCGTTAAGAGACGAAACTTTCTATAGATAGGAAGGAAACCGTGCTAATGGCGCGATAGGTTGTAGCGAACACTTCGGCGATCAAAATTAATGCGGCCAGAAATATCGGACATCTAACTTTTTCTCTCGTACTCGGGGCTGTTCTATTTCGATTCGTGAAATTTTCCGCACGGTAAACGCTCGACAGCCCCTGAATACGCAACTTTCTACAATGAAATCCTCTTACGATCCGAATACGAGTAACCGTGTACAAATGTTGTCTGTTTTATAATTAACTGCTAGAAATTCTTGCTACGTATTTGTCAATACGGAGCTGCATTATTCCCCTTTATTCTTAAATTTAGTTCTAATTCAAAAAATGGAAAAAATGCTCTTTGTCTGATTCCCGTATACCTCGTCTTGAGACATAAATATTTCAACTATAAAAAATACATCAAAGTGCATTTATAGATATTTTTTCAACACGTTGGTGAAATATACACAGATCCAACAGAAGTTGCAAGTCAGTGCAGTTTAACCATGACAAATTTATTTGACGAGACAATCAACGTTATTGCATCTATGAACCGGATATTGAAGTTTGATGGAAGGTCAATTCTATGGAAGATCAGTTTCCAAAAACAGAAGTTGTATGCACTTTTCCTCTGATCCCTTTGACTGAATTATGAATTTGAATGCAGAAAGCGCGTTGGGCGCTCTCAAAAGTTTCAGTACAGTTTTTCCTCGATGCTAGTCGGCTATGGTCTTTAACATAGATATACAATTTCCATGACGAGTACGAAGCCGGGCAGAAATTCGTAGGCGAACAACGCTACTGAATTTCGATCCTACTCAACTAGGGGAAAACGCTCCTACTCAATCTAGCATCTAGGGATGTTACGAGGGGAAACACTTTTTCCTCGTGTTGGAGGAATGTATTCCGTTATTTATATTCCTACCTGTTTTTCTAAACTTGACAATTTTTGAGACGCGTAATCAAGTTGATTTCTTAATTCCAAGTTTGAAGGATTGTGTAAAAAGATTTTTTACGTGGAAAAATATTTATTGTAATTATAAACATACCTAAATTAATTTTCATTTTCTAGCTCTATTAACTTTTGAATAGGATCGTTTTCAAAACCTGATGAGAATGCCAAAGCAAATATTTAATAACTGTTAATCTGTATACATGTATATCTGTATACATAATACAAACTGTTTTTAAATATTAAACCGTTTGGGACGCGCAAACTCAGAGGAATAAATTATTAATTGCATATCTTTTATGTGTATATATGTATGTACAAAAAACACAGAAGAATTTTATTGTATTAATTAGCTGCAACTCGAGTATTAACAATCGCGATGGCAGCTATAGGTCAATACGTAGGTAATAAATTTAATCGATACCGCTTGCGTTTGTTTCTGGTATTTATTCGCGTTTGGTTTCAAATTGCATTACTGGCTAATTATATTTCAGAGATTAATTTTGTAACGCAATTAAATTCACTAATGTTCCCGATACCTCTGTTACGAATTTCTTATGTACAAACAGTTTTCAGGACTGTTAAACAATTCGGGGAATAGACCGTCAGCGAAACACGAGGAAGGCGACACGAAAGGATTCTATTCTGGAACATGCATATGCATCTGTTCACACATTTGTGCGTGACATCGCGTTCAAAATTGTCCCGTTAGAATAGCATCCGTGTAATTGAGTTTGCAAATATCGCGGTTGATTTCCTAACAAACAGTATAACGATCAATTTCGTACTTTGTTTCGTCGGATCTAGTTATTCGTCGGCTATTTTAAGACGCGATATTTGCAAAAGAATCGTACTCACGACTTCCCAAATATGTTTCAATTTTTGTTATTATATGAACGAGCAAATATCGATATTTCAAATATAGAGAGGAATAAAATAAAATTCAGTGTCCGCTAAATCATCAGTCTTCACAATCTTGTACAGTTTGCACTGCGCGTTCCGTACGAGTTATTTCAACATTGCAAAATTTTGTGGAATAACTATGTATATGATGAGGGAAATTTTAAAACTAAATTTCAAAGATTTTTATACAAAACGAGAATAGTACGGAAGCTAGTGAAAGAAAATTTATTTTGTTTAACTGGTATATTCCTACTCCTCTCTATAACTCGAATTTCCTTTCGTGCCACAGATATAACTTTAATTTACGTAACAAAGCGCAACGGAGAACTTTGCATGAATAATCCGTGCCTTTTATCATAAAATCACCGTTGAATAAAAACCATTCTCGCTCTAGTTTCCTCGAAACACCCGCTATATCTCGAGATACATCCAGCCTCACCGAGATATCTGTCGTTGTTTTCACCTCCATCATGGACTTCTACGTTTTGCCAAGTTTCCAGCTTTAAAGTCTGAAAATTCTTTTAACGAGTATCTGCATTGTAAGAAAGGCACGGCTTTTAAGCTTCTCACTCGTTGGAGGTATTTCTTGGAACAGCAAGAAATTGCCTGGTTCTCGCGCTTAAATGCGCTTATTACGCTGTATTCTTCGAGAAAAATTTGAATTGGTCTTAAAAGGGAAGAGCGAAACTTACAGAGAAAGAAACGAACAGTTGTCTGATCGGAGTAATTTTACACGAAATTTCATTGACAACTACCTTATGAGATAAAATAAACGAAGAATAAACTCTAATAGAATAATAAAGAAGTTTTTTCTTTGAATATTTAATTAATTATACCCGAGAAATATGCCAATAATTTAGAAAGCAGCGAGATATTCCGAAATATTACTCCGTACATTTATCCTACTCTAATGTTTCGAAATATTTTTGGAATTTAGTTGAAATATTCGACAATTTTTCCTCATTGTCGTGAACTAACGATCGGCTGATCAATTAGGTTGCTATGCCCTGGTATGATAATAACAGTAGCGGCCGAAAAGGAGAGTGGAAACAAGGTAACACGTGTAACGCGTCAGATGGAGACGAAGACAAAGCGTGGCGCGGAACTAGCGTGCAGAATTACGAGAAGATCGCGTGCTAAACGATTCTTCTCTTTGACTAGCCCCTTCCTTTTCTCTCGTTCTTTCTCAGGCTTGTGGTTCTTCCTTTCGCACAACGGTTGTTACGTCATACCACAAAACGGTGGAAAACGACGCGAGAATGGAGGAACGCAAAGGGTGCAGATCGCGGCGATACGATTGATAATGAGCATTACATTGCAGGCACGTTGCCAAATATCGCGCGCGTGAACGAAATCGCGATCAGATCGTTGGAAAATTAATTTTCTGGGTCGGAGAATCGCGCCAGGGTCAAAGATTCACGAGGGTATTGATAACTCGAAGGAGGAAAGTTAGTCGTAGACCTTCAAAGGTAATTTAATTCCGGCGCGTTTCTATACTTTGAAAGCTATGGCAAGACGCGGGAAATAGCAGCGAAAAAGTAGTGGACTGAACGAGGCGACAGTAAAATATTTTTGCCTTTCCATCAACGGCGTAAGAATCGCGTGGAATTCACAAGAGAGAGAGTGCATGCGTTTCATTCATCACAACCTTAATGACCTCTCTGTTAAATTAATGTCCTGGGTTCTATCGAGACGCGCATGGGGCTCGTTTGACTGCTCGGGTTGGGTTATTAACATTAAACTCAACTTAGAAGAGCTGAAACACTTCTGAATACATTATTTATGCTTTATTCGTGACAGTCTTTCGAAAAGCAAAAAGATATTAATTGTTCGGCAGAATTTTGTTACTTAATTTAGCTACGGTTTACGTATATAATGAAACATATTGTTCGAATCTGTGTTTTAACTTAACGAATACTCGCTGTTTTTGTTTTAATTTTGTAGCTCGTGTATCGCATATTTACTATATCCCAGTTTGATAAAAGGGGTAACACAATGTGCTCTGCGAAATGAGCATAAATCAATTTTATACCTTTCAAACCCGATGCATGGCACTCTTTAAAACTCTTTAAAAACAATGGGCCAATGTGATGTTGTCCGCTATCAGCTACAGCTTTCCCTTTGTTGCTGCACAGATGATAACGCAGCAAGACTTGCGAAACCGAGCGAAATTTTTTACGGAGACCATACGGATGGTGGCATATTTTTTATCTTGTATGTATAACATTTTAGTAAATAAAACCAACAGAGAATTACCTGACGCATTAAAATTTTCACAAACCGTGTAACATACCAATATAAAATCTATACAATTATTTCAACAGAATTTAAATTAAAAAACAATTGATTAGAGGTATTTAAAAAGGTATCACACAGTCATCGGCTCGAAGAACTTTGAATGAAAAAAAGATGTTCGCGGACCACGTTTAGGTCCGTGTATAGAAAAGTAAATCAGACTACCCTACGCTTTCTTCCGACTCGTTGCTCGTTAAAGCCACGTTTATCGATGCACGCAAATCAGGCTAGAACGTCAGACAAATGGTAATCGAGAAGCGTGATTAAAGTGATCGCACTTCTAATGGAGAGGAAAGTAGCAAATAAGAGACAAGAAGAAGCGAAACTTGCCTGTCAGTGATAGTCTAGAGTCTAGGGGCGGCGTCGTCTTTCGCCTTCCTTTTCCCTCTTACCCGTGATGCATTGCATTCTACAGGGGCGGCCGCGCGAACGTATAATGCACGCCGGCTTTTCGAAACCGAAAAAGGAAATAGACAAGACCCTTAACTGAAATCAGGAATGTGAAGCGGATGGTAGTTTAAAAGGATTCGCCTTGGTTGGCTCCTTGTCTCGACTATTTTTTCCTCTTCCTGTCCAATAGTCGCATTCTACTTGTTCCACTACCTCCGCTTTGACCCATTCCAACTTAAACTACATCTATTTCTATGGTA
The DNA here is from genome assembly GCF_905332965.1 of Bombus pascuorum. Classification (NCBI taxonomy): domain Eukaryota; kingdom Metazoa; phylum Arthropoda; class Insecta; order Hymenoptera; family Apidae; genus Bombus; species Bombus pascuorum. The sequence continues at coordinate 3,458,192 of NC_083493.1, forward strand.
TACAGGAATGTATCTCTTCGCGTTTCCCCGCTGATCCTCGCGTTAGTTTCTCGAGCCTGTACGCGCGAAACTTCTGAATACGGTGTATTGGATATTTACATAGCCTTCGTGGTCAGAAAACTATGTGCTACTGAGACGTGATCCGCATACAAATGGAACTTTGAATCTTTTATTCTTTCACCTTTCCCATATGTATTTCCTTGGACGCATAAGTGAAAAATAAATTTATCGCACGCGATCCTAGCAATTTGCTAGATGTTTGCGATCGCACGATTTCAATGATCAACGTGAATCAAATAAATATTATATTAATTCCTTCGTTTTTGGTTCTAATAAATACGTATTCTGTGAAATTATGGACTACTGGATATTGCAGAATCCTTTTCCAGATGTCAGGTAAATTTCATCAATATTTTATTCAAATCGCGTAATGAATTTATTGACCATATTCTCTCGAGTTTCCTATATGTTTATCTATTTTAATATCTACTAAAAATATTTCTTTCTCAACATTTCTTTCATGGATATATCTATGGATATAAGTAATTACGATTCTCACTTAATTGTCGCTCTATAAAATACTTGAATTGTTCTGATCTTTCTCTCTCGCCGTTCTCGTTTTACCCGTAATTTAGAAACAACGAGGGAAGTTACAAGGACCGATAGCGAAGACATGTTACGGCACATAGATTCAACCTTTAAAGTTTACGGTCGTGTATCAGTAAAATTGTATCAATATCAGTCAGTTTCAATTTTTGTAACGATATCCCACGATACGTCGACAAGTGCCGCAACTGATACGGTTTGCGTATAAGGATTCAATATCGTTCGATGGATTCAATTGCTTTATGATATTTTACGGAGAAAATTCCGAAATGATTGGAATATTATTTTTTATATAAACTTATAAAATCCAATGTTTCGTGTTACATGAAAAAGAGAATTAATAAAACGGTGTTTCGTAAAGCAAAAACCTCTTCTAAATTTAATGCGCGTCGTCACTGATAACGAGGAACGATAATTTAACTGGAAGTAATAAACGACAGTTACATGCGTATTTACAACCTGGCAAGACACTGCGTTTAACTATGTTTTTCTGTCTCACTTTGCTTCCCATGCACCCGCGAAACTTTAAACAGCAACACAGGCTGTAGCTATGTCTGCACGGGCACGCAATTAAAAAGAAGAAAACAAAAAAGCTTTTAGTGCGCAGTAAAAACCATAAAAGGAAAAGATTACACGGTGTAATTTCGTGCAGAGGGAAGAAACCAGTTTCGTTGGTACGCGGCAACAAAGTGTCACAAAAGGAAGTGTAAAAGCGCTTGTCCAGATTTAGAACCTCAATTAAGGCTATGGAGAAGGAGAATCAATGCAGAAACACCGAGTAATCCATCCACTTCCATGGACCGCGACAGTGACTTTTGTTCAAGTAGCATGAACAAGTAAATATAGAGATAAAAAGAGAGACGAGAGAGAAAAAGACGAGAGTAAAAAAAAGGAGACAGAAATAAACGGGATGGTACACCATTGCCCATCGACTACTAACCTAGCGTTTCGTTTCTGAGGCTAGGAAACGGAGAAAAAAAAGAAAGAAAAATAAATAGTCGAAGTTAGCGATCTTCGCGCATTTCTGTTTTGAATGTGTTCTATTATTCTATTCGGAAGGAAGCGTGGAAACTTTGCGCGATTAAAGTTCCTCCATCGTAGAAAGTTAATCGTGTGGAAAATGATTCCGTAAAAATCTCATTATTTTTTTCTTTCGTTTAACTTGCTTTAAGCGATTTTATACATTTAACCGGTGTATTATCGGGATATGAAGAGAAAATATCGTTCTTAACTATGTGCCGAATGAGGCTTATTTATGCGTACTTCGTAGATTTATGTGCAATATATTAATGACTATTTTTATCGTTTTGTTAATTGGTTCTAAATTTGTTAAAAATTTACAGACAAACGAGTCGAAGAAATTGTCGAGTCTTTGAAGTCTTAATTTTCTAATATATTTTATAACAAAAAAAAAAAAAAAAATAAAAATCTCGAGATCTGCTCCGACTGGCTACTGATATTTAATAGATATGGTTCGTTATTCAAACTTTTCACGATCTAATCCATAATCTTCACGTCCCTATTGTTATATATTCCATCATTCAAGGATGTCGAAAGCGTCGAAACAGCCGATCGATCAATGCGATCATCCTTTTGTTCCGAATAAAAATCAACTATGATAAAAAACTTGGCACTTACCTTATCTAAGCGCTCCTCAGCCTCGAAAATCCCAGATCCGTGACACCCTCTACCGCTGTAGCACCGGTGGCATTCTTATCCCTTCATTGGACGCACCTTCAACACCCTTAAACACTGCACGATGCCGCGCCGTCCACGTTGTATCACACAAGAATCACGTATCTGGTTAACTACGTTTCTCTGGCATGTCTCAATCCGCGTGCCTCAACGACGATCAAATTAAACACGCCCCCCTCTCGAAAGCTATCCTGATTTTCCGGACCAAATAAACAATTTAAACGCGTCTTTGATCGACATACGACTTCTTTCGCTCACGAAACGGAACATCACTCATATTCGACGAGCAAAGATAACGGAAGAGCTCGATCGAAAAAATAAATCATATGTAAATTTTTGCATAAAACGCGGCTCAACGATCAACCATGCTTTACGTTTGCTGTCATGATCTGTTTAGGTTTTGTTTCGCGACGAGACTCAAGGAATTTACGACAATATAGAGCAGTGACACTCCTTAAGTGGTTGAAGGTCGACGACGAAGAAGTAGAACGAATGATCGCGAAAGCTGTCGCCGCGTTCAGCTGTCACGTTCAGCCGGTGAAAGAGTCGATCACGTGGCTTTTCGTACGTCTCGCCGTCACTCGCATCTAGCAACACCGTTACACCTTCTCGGCGATCCGTCGAGAACTGCGTTCACCACGACTCCCCACCCGACGCTTTGGGGGCAGGACGCTCAACGTCGCTAGCTAGACACGACGCGCGGCGTCGCTCCGCCTCCACGTGCAACTACCTGCACCCCTCCGCCGTGGTGAGCCCTCGCGGCTTCTCTGCTCTTCCTTGTCCGTTTTTGGCCGGTTTGCTTCACGCCGCTCTTCCCCTGTTCTCTTCGCGTCTGATCGTGCCACTTCACGCCGCACCTCTTCCTCAAGATGACCGGAGAACCCTTTTCCACGATAGAGCATCCCCTGTGACCATCGACACGCTTCTTCCGATCAAGTTTATTATAGTTAACGGATAAAAGCGATCAATATGTGCGAAGATCAGTGAGCTAGGAAAAAGAGAATAATTTTGTGGTTGATACTTCCTGTATGCTTGATATGAATTTGAAGCGAGTATAATCGATTATGGGTTTTCATTTTGATTTGGTAATTGAGAATCGATAATTGGGATAAATGGATTGGTACTATTGTAGCGATCGGTGGTGCATAGTGGTGGTAGATGAATAAAATACGATTTGAAAAATACGTATAGATGAAATTATGAAAAATTAACATTTATCGTTGAAAACACGTAGATTGTATAAAATATTTTTCAATGTGACATATAGTCGTTAATCCCGACATGACTCGTAAGCATGAAAATGCTGAGAGGGATATTGTATCTCTGGAAGAACACTCCGTTTTTGGCAAGTGTGCAAATTCCGACACATCCGTTACATATGTAAATTAGTGTTGTATACGCGTTTTCTCTATTCGCGAAACCATCGCAAGAAGAAACATCAAGCTTTTGCTATTTATTTCGAAACTCTAAACTAAACAACGAATAATACAATTTCATAGATAAAACTATACTTCTGTATGTACGAACGCTTGTAATATTATTTCTCATTTCGTGTAATAAATCTCTAATTAAACCTTACATCTGCTTCGTAAAGCGTGGTAGATGAAAATTGTTAATAATCCGATAAGGGATATTTGTTTGTTAAAATGAACTCCATTTTTAATACGTTGTGCGCACAAAAGCAACTGTAACGCGTGTAATCGATGGAATGGCAATCTACTGTCCACTTCGTTAATGAAACAGATATAACGTTCGAAATGAGATGCAAATGGCCCAGGGTGTGGTTGAAATGCAGATACGAGCGGCGAAGTTTTTATTTACAACCCCTATAACGAGACCGACCAGCATAATGCGTTTTTTCGAATGGATCGGTCGTATTTCTCTTCGTTGTCGGATGTATTTCTCTTGTCACTTTCTCCCTTCCCCTTACGTTCCCCTTTTCCATTTATCAATCCCTAGCACGGTGATATTTTAAAGACTTAAAACAGCTGACGCACAGATTCGAAGTACTTCTGACGTAAACTCTCTTTAATTTTTTTACATCTGGTTAAGTCCAACGAATTTCACTTTTCCTGAATCGTGGACTTTGGAAGCACTATTTATCCTTTTTCCTTTCCCTAATCCTCTGTTTTGCGTGCTATTTTTTATAATGTGCCTGACATTTTTATAATCTAGCGTTCATAAGAATCTTTGGGAAATATTCTATGAAAAAGCAAAAACTACTTATCCCCAGATAAAGAGATAATACTTATAATACAGAAACTTTGGCGCAACCATAAGCTATAGATGACTACGGAAAATGATAAAAAATTCAGTTTGAAGCATAAACGAGATAGCTTCCGAATCAAAGGTCTCGTCGCGTCTTACAGACGCCTTCCAAATTCTCGAGTAAGGTTCAGTGATATTTGTCATCGTTCTCTATCACTGAGCGAGAAAAAAGGATCACGTGGTGCGATGAGAATCTTATTTGAGCATCTGTATTACGATGAATTAGAGGTAAGACACTATATCTGCCTTTTAAATAACGTACTACGACAGTACCGTTTTCACGTGACAAGGAAGGAATCGAACGGCGGATAATATTTGAGTTGTCGAGTCCATCGAGTCTCGACACAGAAGAGATGAGGATGCAGGTTAAGTAAGTGGTTAGGAAGACGGCGTTGCCCAAAGTAATGGAATAAAAACACTCGACCTCGATGTTACCATGATTGATTTGGGCGGCATTATCTTTCACCTTCTCTTCTCGTCCGGCAAGTAGATGTGTCAAAAATTCCATTGAAAAACCCTTGTTTCTTCGTGTTTTATGAAAACAATAAATGTCCATCACCCAGGCATTATTTCCTGGCTTTAGTGACTTATCCTTGTCTTGTTTTTTACTCCGGATTACCAAATCCAGTTTATCAAAATGTATCCACAATAATTAATCAAAGATCAAATAAAAAATAAGACTTGGATACCTATCATCCAACTTTCCAATTATTATTTTCTACGAAGTTAATATATAAATAAAATTCATTACTCCCTAAAGTTGTTTCAAAGATTACTACAAAATATTCTGTAAGACAAGATCGCCGACGAACGTGTAGAATGAAATATAGCTCTTAAAACTTTTATTTCTTAAAGAACGAAAATTAGTTGAAACGTATAACAGTGAAATGTAACGAACGTAGCGTCACTGAAATTACGAGAATCAACTCATAGAATGTCGTAAAAGTAGAATGTTCGGTTTCATTAATGTGCACAATACCAAACGCATACGTAGGTGCTGGGAGATGGTAAGTAGTACGTGTTCCGCAGCCCTTTTATAGATCCGTGACTGCTTCCGATACCGTATACGCCGGACTGTAATTAGTCTGTAGGACTGGATCCAGCTTTCAATGGACCTTCAATGAGCGCTACTAATGACGACCGGATGACGCATCCGGAATGCCTGTTTAAATGATAGTATGCTAATTCAATGGCAAGCATTTCGTTTTTGCGCATATCGTGAAACACATCTGATTTCACGTTTCAGTTAACACCGTACTTCCTCGTTGTCCCGTCTAACAATATGCATCGCGCGTGTAATCTATCCTAAGAGATACAAGAATTTCCTAATGTTAACACGTCGTCACGGCGAATCGATATTTCGATTATTATTTTTGTACAATGTGCTTGATATTCAACAATTTTTATTACATTTCTCAAATTCTATCGTTTATATATGTGTCGAATATAGCGAAATTTAAAAATTACGCAAAAGCCTGAAGCTTGTAAACTTTCCGAATCGAAAAACTCTCAAGCAGAATTACATTATTTTTTACGATGCAACGGAATTCGATCATTCCTGTTCGATTTTCGATAACATGACAATGTTTGATCTAATACTAGGTTGGATTTACGTATAGAAGGTATAGGAAGCAGATCGGGGGCGAATACGAATTCCTATGCGATCCCTGGCCGGGAAGGAGGACTGCGAAAGACACGAAAACGTAAACAGTGACTTAAATCACCGTACACGCCTCGGGAAAAGATCGAAATACGGTGTACGTCGGAAGGATACCTCGGCGAACGTGGCGGAATGATGAGGTGTCGCGCTAGAATAGACAAGGAGGACTTTCCGGTCCGCTATTCCATCCGATTCCGTAATCCATTCCGGATACCAACGGTGTTCTACTCCTTTTTTCTCCTTTTTTCTCCGTCGTCCTTCTTCAATCGGTCGGGAAAGGCGATCCAGGACAGGATACAGGACATCAGTCTTTTCTGTCTTCGCTACGTTCAGGGCTGCAGATTCCACCGAGAAATTCCACGCTCGATTCGTCCTCCTGCGTTCAATACAAGCGCCGCTCTCGGATTCGCCGCGTACTGTGTCCCGTTTTCCTTTCATGGACTCCCTTTCTTCCATCGTGGAATCCTCAACATTCAAATATTCCTTTACGTGGAAAGGAAATGAAGAAAGAAGGGAGTAATCCAAGTAAGACAGGACAAAGGAACGAAGAAGAAGGAAGAACGAATCGAACAACCAAACGAAGAGAAGAAGGGCGACGCGAGAAAGCAAAAGGAAACGAACAGGTGAAGGAGAATGGTAAAATGAAAATATGAAACGAACAAAACGACGACAGAGGTGGATCGTGCGACGGGAACGAAGAACTAAAATTAGAATAGAACCAGGACGGAGAGAGGGGCCATGGAAAGCGGTGGAAAATCGAAAAGGTGGTTAAACCGAGAAACGGTGAAACGAGTGAGAGAGCCGGGACAGCTACTTGCGAGAGGTTGGGTATACACCGGGCTCGCATTCCAAGCAGACTTGGTGAACCGGGTTCATTATTTTCTCGTTATAAGTTTCTACAACTCGAGCTTGTTGTCGTAACGCTGTTAACGCGGACGCGTCGCGAATTGTTAAAACGGCTGGCGAACGATCAGCGCGCGTATATATTCGGCGGCTTCCTTAAACCCCGTGTCACGCGCCGCCCTACCACTTCGTTCCTTTTCATCCTGGCCTCTACTCAACCGCCACTCTCATCCTCTAATACCCATTCCTCGCTCTACTCCCCCTTTATCCTCTTCTTTTTTCGTTTATTAATAAACGAGCCACTGTCACTTGCCTTTCTCTCTCTCTCTCTCTCTCTCTCTCTCTCTCTCTCTCTCTCTCTTTCTTTCTTTGCCTTTCTTTCCTTCAGTCTCTTTCCCTTCAGAGGCGCAGGATATCGGAAAAGGCAGAAGGAGGAACAGGAGGACGAAAGGAAAAGCTAGCAGCGACACAACGAAAGGCCAGTACTCGTCTTGTTGTTCCTTTGCAATACCCAGCAGAATTATTGAACAACTCGGTGACTTGATGTGCTAACTCTAACTTCCTCTCGAACACGGCAAAGCGTTACTGTTGAAAATGGAGCACAGTCACGAGTATCGTGAGCGTAGTTCGTAAAGGATCGCACCTGACGATGCCGCTTTAATGGTGACTTTAATTGTACCCTTTGATTTCAACACGCTTCGTACACTGTCGATTCCAGGCGATCTCTGCGCGATTTCTATCCCTTCTACCTTGTCAACATAAAAAAGTGACGATATTCATGGACGAGAAGATCGTTGCTCGAAAAACTAAGATTTCTTGTTATTTTGTGTTACTTTTATACAAGTGTTCGGTTACTGTTTTAACATAATTTAAGGGATGATTATTGACGCCCAAATAAGATGAAAACCAAGAATAAAAGATTAAGTTCTTGGTTTTGTTTTTTTAGTTATTGACAATTAGAAATCGGCTACAATATCGCCTGTACGCGAGCAAACCTCCTTACACGAACAAAGGAAGGTCAGCCTAAGCGGCGGGACGCATAGCGATTCTCATCCGAACGACACATGAGCAGCAGCTTACCTCGTACAAGTTGCAGAGGAGAAGACTATGGTATTCAGAGACGTAAGCAACCCGGCGCGACGTTTTGCAAAAGAAATGGTAAATTGAACGTTAAACCTGCTTACTCGTGGAAAACCATAAGAACATATCGAAAACCGCTCTATGAAATTTTTGCGAGTTTTTGTTAGCCAAAATGTATACATTTGCAGAACTTTCGGACATGCAAAGCATTTTCAAAATAGGCCAATGATTGTGGGATACCGGTACGTTAAACCCTATGAAATGTATACAGGAAAATACAAGAAAAATCTTTGCAAATGGATGAGACAATAACTAAAAAACAAAGCCGAGAACACAATTTCTTTATTCTTGATTTTCTCCTTAAATTATGTTGAAACAGTAGCCGAACATCCTGTATACCAAGAAATGAAATAGGAGCGATACAGACATACCACCTATCTTTGTCATACGAGTAAAATTAATAACTTTGAACTCAAATCGTGATTCGAATAGCACTTACGGAAGATTAATTAAACCTTGCAGAACATTAAAGAAAGTAACGTTCTCGTTGCTTAGTTGCCAATCATTATGAAATTGGATTTTACGCCCTTTGATAATCTTCCCTACGTTCACCATTTAAAAACTTTGCAAATTGAAGAAATTGACGAAAACTATAGAATACGATAAATTAATGATAGCCATTCGACGTTGGCGAAAGAGTTATAAACAAATCGTTGGAGAATTGAAAACGTTGAAATGGCAAGCCGGGCGTTCGATTCAGGCGGTGCAAATGAGTGGAGCGATATTAAAATCTACGCGGGCAACAGATGGGCTCGGATAGCTTTACGATGCTCGAGCCAATAACGAAAATCATTAAATTAGCTTTAACCGCCGGTGCACGGCGTACTGTTAACAGCGTACTAATTTTATTATTTAGTAGTAACATAAAAATCCTGGAATTCCCTTCGTTACTTCTCCTGCCGACGCAATTCACAGGCTTTTAAAGTAATAAGTTCGTCCGTTTGACTATGTTTTATTTCGCTATTACGCTCACATGTGTATGTACCAACATTGTACGATATAACGTAAGCTTTCGAAAACTACTCTTGTCTTTGCATAAGTGTACATTCAAGAAAGAATTGCATATTAGTAAATATAATGTATATCTTACCTTGTTTGTGCAAAAATTCACAGCAACGAAGGATATCTTTTCTTGAAAAATGTAATTAATGGGTTTTCACGACATGCACGCGTTCAAAGTTTGACGTGACAGCCATATTGCTTTTAACACTACCAGAAGCGTGGAGTTGGCGCCAATTTTCATTTACCGAATATCGGTAACGTAACGTCCTACAAAATTTTATACGTATTTGATCTGTAACTGGTGTGTACCTCGTGTGTACTGCCTAATGGATCAATATCGCACAAATAATATTTAAATTCATTCAATTTAAGAAGATGGCACTACTGGATTCGCTTAATGCTCAAGGCTGAATGTTCACAGCCAGTCCTATTCTTATCATCTTAGCATTGACTTCTAAGTTTGTGAATCGTTGGAAAGTAGGAGTTTCATAAACATTAACGTAACTATTCATAAAAACGTAACTTGAAAACAGATTTTATTTGTTTCTGTATAAATATAACAGATAAGTATATAAATAGATCATAGTCATATACGTCATATATAATCATAATCATAACAAAGTGTATATATAACATATAATTGTTACATCATGAGATTCGTTACGCACATTTGATTCATGTTAATATTGTTTATTTGTAAGTGCTTTTATTTATCACACATTCGAATGAAGATAATGTTATCGTGGATAATGTCACTTTCTCACTTCTATCTTCGAGAAAAGCGCTGCCCTCTATTCAAAGTATCTTAGTCTTTGAACGCCAAAAATATAAGAGAAATATACTTATATTTGATAGACATAAGAATAATGTGTTTATTCAAGTGCTCCTTACGCTCTACTGTGGAAATCGTGCGATGTACTATAAGTGTTAAATATAAATCATCTTACACGTTAGTATTTAAAAATTACTCGTGAGATTTAATATGATTACGGCTAATGTTAACTCAATTCTTGAAATACAATAGAATCTTATGGTAAAAGCGCAAACTGTACTTCAACCACAGGCATATATGCATACATATAATATGCATCAAATACGATAAAAATTTTAAAAATTTTTGGAGTTTATAACGAAAAAAGTTTACCATATACAAAAAAAAAAATAAAAAAGTTTATGTATAATAAAGTGGTTTTATTGCAAAAGTAATAATGTCCCTGCATACGGCGCGTATGTATTATATTACTATTGCTGTTGTACATAGTCATACAGCAACACAATCAGTTTCATTTCCAATATAAAACTCTATTCCCGCTTATTACTTTTATTTTATTCTGTTTATTTAACATCAAATAATGATATTCATACTATTTACATTTCAATATTTAACTGATTACTTCATCTCTAAAACGTAATATATTTCATTCACTTTCTTAAATATCCTAAGATACTTTCCACGATATACACAATTAAATTTAAGAAAGATATATTAACATTTCTACATTTAATTAATTTCGTTATTAATATTTAGAAATATGTTACCACCGACATACGTCGAAGGTTTTCATGATTTGGAAGCCGTTAAGGCTATGGAATATAGACCTTTCGGCAAAACCGGATTGATGGTCAGCAAATTATCATTTGGCGGCGGACCGCTTGGTTGTCATTATGGGTTGGTACTTGATTTTTATTCAAAATTTATTATTCCATACATAACATAAGCTTTAATATTTATAAAAAAATTATGAAAAAAATTTTTTTATAAATATTTTTAAAATTTAATATTACGATAATTTTATACTTTCATATGTTGATACGGCGACAGTACGTATGATGAAGGTCAAGCAATTGAAGCGATACGTCAAGGAATAAAACAGGGGATCAATTACATTGATACCGCACCATGGTATGGTCAAGGTCGCTCCGAAACTACTATTGGAAAAGTATTCTTTTTGCATATTATAATACACATTAAACATATACCTTTTTTTAATTTATTTAATTTTTACTTAATGTTTAATGATTATTTAATGTATCTAGGCACTGAAAGGCATTCCACGTAAAGCATATTATATCGCGACAAAAGTCGGACGATACGAATTAAATTACGAAAATATGTTCAATTTTTCCAAAGAAAAAACTAGAAGTAGTTTCCTTGAAAGCTTACAACTTTTGGGTTTGGATTATGTTGATGTCATCCAAGTAAGAACCATCAACTTTTTATGGTTTATTTCATTCATCAATTAGTAACATGTATTTTTTATAGGTTCATGATATCGAATTTGCACCAAGTTTAGACATAATAATTACACAAACCTTACCGGAACTGTCAAGACAAGTTGCGGACGGCAAGGCAAAGCACATTGGTATCACTGGATATCCGATATCCATTTTAAAGGAATGTATTGAAAAAAGTAATATCAAAATTTCTTGCGTACTGAGCTATTCAAGGCATACGCTAATAGATAATACTTTGTCTGAATATATTCCATTTTTCAAGGTAGAATTTCACAGTAAATTAAATATCCATATTTCTCAAAATAATACTTGTTAACAGATTAAACAAATGTACCAATTTTTAGGCACATAATATTGGTATAATTAATGCTTCTGCACCATGTATGGGACTTCTAACTAATAAGGGTCCACCAACTTGGCATCACAGTTCAGAACAAACGAAAGAAGTATGTGCAGATGCTGCTGCGTATTGTAAGGTATATAAATTTGAAACATTAACATAATATACATTTGTATTTGAGACTACTTTATTTATGACATAATGAGAACTTATCTTTGCAGGATCATGATATAGAATTAGCCAAGTTAGCATTATGGTATTCTATGCAGTGCAAAGATATTGCTACATATTTAGTCGGAATGCAAAATTTAAAAGAACTGCAGATAAACCTTAATGTTGTAAAAAATGGAATTACAGATAAGGAAAAAACTGTGCTTCAAGAAATTCAGGAAAAGTAAGTATAACATCAAAATAGCTAGTTTTTAATTACTAACAGTAAAGTGGAAAATCGTTTTATTATATATTATTTCCTTACATAATTTATCAAATAAAACACGTTATAAAATTTTACTAATAACACATATAAAAGAGTTTAGCAAGAAAAGAATTCTTTTATCACATTTAAACTTATGAAAACAAATATAATATATATATAAAGTTGTATATACAATTATGCTATGTAATATATGTAGTAGTAAATTTTAAAAAATTATATTTTGTAAGCCATATTAAATTAATTAATACTATTTTATGGGTGATTCATTCTAGGGATAGGGCAATGTATTCTATAAAATTACATGTTTAATATCTTGGATATAAAAATTTTAATTAAATAAATTTCACAAAATAATTAGAAGAAATATTTATCTTGTAGTAGTCGTCTTGTAGTAGTTATTTTGTAGTAGTAATAATTAACTTTTTTTATGTAGATTACCACGTTTTTATAAACCATAAACTCACATATTTAAAAAAACATACATTATGTTTCATATGCCAATAGTCCCCGTTCTCAAAGATTTTTAAAGTATCTGATCTGACATGGGATTACATTCTATCTACTATATTTCTGTGATAAATAAGTTCCTATTATACTTAAATTGATATGAATTTGGTAAGTTGTCAATTATTAAAACAAGAGTGCTTGCTTAATAAATCATTTGGACTCATAACGATAACACAATGGTTAATTGTTAATACATGAAATAATTCAATTATACTTATGTCCAAAATTTGAAAAATTCAGAAACAGAAATTAGAGATTCCTTCTTATAATAAAAAAATATAAAATGATCCTTCTCTTCATTCCAGGTATTTATGTAAAATAACAGAGAAACACTGGGAAAACAAGGAACTTCAAGCATACTGGGAATATATGAAAAAATAAGAGAAATATATATTTTGTACATAATATCATTATACTGTTAATATCATTTTCTATAATATATTAAATGCTAATATATGTAATAAATTTTCTACAAAAACTATATTTTTAGTATATTATATAGTATAGTATAGTATATTATATAACACAATTAGTTTAATAAACTAAATTATAAATGCAATCTTTAGATATGTTTCGGAAGATATGGTCTCAGACTAAAAAATTTATAAAAATCTGGTTGTGTATTTAAAAAAATATCAGATCTAATTCTTTCTTTCTAGATTTAATTCTTCTAGATCTAATTCTAAATTCTTATTTATTAAGCATTGATCTAGTGTAAACTACAGGCACATAATCAGCTTCACCAGGTTTAATTTGATATGTCAATTCATACATTAACACAGTTATAAGTGAGCCCAAAATTGGTTTATGGTACATTTGTTGCAATTCAAAACCTTTTTTAAAAGATAGCTCTCTCCCACCATCTGTATATTCTGAGGCAACAAGATTAGCACAACTGTATCCTTCAGTAATAGCAAATTGCACAGCAACATTTATAAGGCATGAAGCTATTCCTTTTCTTCTATATCGCTCATGTACATAGAGCCTTTTGATCCATGCACCTTTATCTAATCTATAGCTTTTACACAAAGCAACAGTTCCTACAATCTTCTTAATCTGAGATGAAATGTCAATGTTTGAATCACGAAATTGTTGTTCTGTCATTATGGTATAATGTACATTCTTTGGATTATGTGTCATTAGGTAAGGTTCAAATACTTCAGCAACCCAAAAGCATGAAAAGGCATTAGACATATAAATCCTGTTATAATAAATGCAGAAGTTTTTATGTTGATATTTACTTTTATCTGAAATACTTTGTTTTCATAATAAAAATTTCATACAATACTATATTAATACATTTTAATTATGGAAATGACTATAGTTTTGATATTAACGTCTTAACATTAGCATTAAATAATACATACATATAAAAAGTTTTTACCTTGGTATATTAGAAACTTCTTCATTAACTTCTATAGTTTTCACAGTGAAAGCTATATAAGTTCCAACATATACCAAAAAAATGACGAGAGGAATAACTAAAATGCAAACTGTCAAGGGCAATCCAAAAAAAATAAACATTATAGCGGCAAACAATATCATCAACTGAAAAGTCAATTCTTTAAATACAATTCCAAAAAACGTCGAACTTAGAGAAGACATTACGCCCGCTTTCACTAACTCCCTACAATTAATTTCATCGCCTGGTTTATAACTTCGTACTACTATAATGTGATTCATGTTGGAAAATAATTAATTATCTCACTCTTTACAATTTTTATACATAATCAATGAATGAAATGCAGATTAAACATAAATTAAGATATTGCGAGGTTATATTTTCGATATGTTCGCCATCTACAGGTAATACAAATATCAAATTAGTAATTTGCTTTCAAGTATGTGTATATATATATTAATATCTGATTAACATTAAGCATTTCCTTATTTAATATATAAAGAGTCGGTAAATACTTGTTTGCTCGTTAACAAGCTTTCTATAATAAAATCAGTCATTAATAACCTAATGAACTTTTTCTAGATACATGTACTGAGTTACTCCATAAATTACATAATAAATGCTATAATTATAAAATATCTCTCAACGTGTTTTAATGTAAATATAATGTAAATTATCGAATCTTCGAAGAATAGAAGATACTGATTATTGATGAATATATGAATATACGCCTTAAGGTTATCTGGAAGTGGGAGAGTCAGCGTTCAGCCATTGCTACTCTGGTCTAAAGACGCGTTGTATGTGAATGGTCTTCTGTACTTCGTCTAATTATCTCATTAACAAAATTATTGTTTTCTCACTCAATATCTTCTGAAGTAGATATCTAATAAAACGGTGGTAATTATGAGTGAGCGGCCGAGTAATGGTGAATACAAGTATCAAAGGGAAGAAAATGCCGATTCGAAGGTAAGAACATCGTCGGAAAAGGAACGTGATGAAAAGGAACATCAGGTTGACAAAGCCGGGGAATATGTCCGGGAGCTTTTGCAAGAAAAAGTTGAATTGGATTCGCAAAAATGGCCTAATGCAACCAGATTAATTGATCAAGGTGAATGTGAATATTGCTCTATCATCAGTAGTCATTGTTTTTAGATCATCTTTACTATTTTTAATGGCCGTGTTTATTTTTTTGCTGTTTGTATATTTATTTTTGTAATTTACTAGCATAACTGTTTGTACACGATTTGTTGGTTTTATTACTTTAAAGTCGAACTGAATAAATTATTTAAGATTAGATTATCATGTAAGCGAAAAACAGTTTGCACTTTGTTACTTAATTTTTCTAACATTGTTTCGAATATATTACTAATTCTGTACAAAAATTATATCATATTTGTTAATGCAATAAACAATAATTAAAAGGAAACATCAAACTTTTCCATAATAAATAAATTTCAGGAAATACAAACATATTTAGTTTAAAGAATCAATATTAATATGTATGTAAACCTATGTTGTAAACCATTTACGTATTTTTATATTGTTTTAGTATACAGATTAATTACTTTAACACCTGTATATTATGAGTATATAACTTTAAACATCTATTAAAGAAAAATGTATTAATAATTATGAATATATAAATAAATTGATATATATTTTATAACTTATTATTACAATTTTCAATATTTTTCAGTCTAATTTGTAATTCGGATTAATAAATATTAATAACTGTATATGTGCTTATATCAATAAATTTCTGATTACAGTAACAAAGAATAAAAAATACGTTTTTTACTATCATTTATTTTTAAATCTGTATTTATTATTATCATAGAATAAAAAATAATTGCTTTGTTCTATAGAAATTCAAAAAACTCAAGCTATTGGGAAACCACTTAGAGATCTTAAATATGTGGATATTTATCGTGAAAAACCAATTCGGGTGTCAGTTAAAGTACTGGTACCGGTTCGGGAACATCCAAAGGTACTAGTCATACTTTGTTATAAGTATCCCTAATTTAAATAAATATACGAATGAAATTATATCTTGAAATTATGTACAGTTCAATTTTGTGGGAAAATTACTGGGACCAAAAGGTAATTCTATGAAACGTTTACAAGAAGAAACTATGTGTAAAATGGCTGTACTAGGAAGAGGATCTATGAAAGATCGTCAAAAAGTAATTTTGTATTAAAAATGCTGAATTTTGAATTTTCATTTGATTTAGTTTTTTGTTTACATATATATTTATTTTTGCTTGAAGTTATTATTAATAGAAAGTTATTATCTCTCTATAAAATTCTTCGTTAACTTACTCTAATATAGGAGGAAGAATGTCGTATGTCTTTGGATCCAAAATACGCACACCTTTCGGACGACCTACATGTGGAAATAACAGCACTTGCACCTCCGGCGGAGGCTTATGCTCGTATTGCATTTGCGTTGGCTGAAGTTCGAAAATATCTTATTCCCGATAACAACGACAACATACGGCAAGAGCAAATGCGCGAAATGGAAATGAGCATGACAGATGATCCAACAAGTGGTGATGATAGAAGGCCCTCCGTCAGAGGAGTACCAGGTGCTGGAGGAATATTAAGACCAACCACAAGACCAACGATGCCACGATCTTCGCGAGGTAGTGATATTTTCTAATAACCAATCTTTTAGTAATGTCATGTTAGAAAATTGTGTTCTATATATATTCTGCTTATAATGTTAAAGTGAACGAATTAATTTCAAAATATATGTGTTTTGAGCTTCGTCTATTTTAGCGGCGATACTTCCACCGCCTTCCAGCCGGGGACCAATCTCACGTCCTGTTTCAGCAAAAAGCAAAGTGTTCTCTATCTTAGATCGTGCAAGAGTTGCAATGGATCAAAGTTATGGGTAAGTTTTAAGTTAAATTAATTACCGTAATTAAGTGAATATTTTTATAGATTCATAATATTATGTAATATATAGTTATGAGACTGCCACTCCACCTCCAAGTAATCGTGTCGGATCTCATCATGATTACGATTATCACACATCAACGGGCAGTAGCAGCCGATACGGAGACCGACATTATACGTCAACATCAGGGTAAGTATAATTCTATCAAAGAGTTAATTCATCGAAAATATTCTTATCCGTTATAACTATTTTTCATGTTATACATTCACATTATCAATCCTATCCCTTAATGTCTCACTTGACATAGATCAATGAGGTAATTATTTCAAGTATTAAATATAATATAATACAGTTTTATTAACAAGTATTATGGTTACGTTATGCTGCTTTTCGTAACAGCTTATAAAAGGTATATATGTATAATACCAAAATAATTAAAATAATTAAATATTTTATTTAAATATTTAAAATAAAAAAATTACTAGAGTCGGGCATACGCATAATATTTCTAATCAGACATGTATATATCGCAAACATGAAGCCGTAGCAACGAACCTTTTATTTTATACTAATCTGCAGTTTTTTGTTCCCGAGATATCATTGTATCATATCATTTGATAAAATCCATAATAATTTCCAATTTCGTTATTTATAATGCTCTTGCACAATCAGATGTTTTTGTTACACATTATGACTGATCTATCACAACATTAACCCCTTCCCGTGTTTTAACGAATCTGACTCGTGAAGATTTTGACCCAAACATGAGTATCATGAGTCAGGCTCGTGAACAGATAGTCGGGCCAAACATGAATATCACGAGCGACGCTCGTGAACAGATAGCTTTTCATCTACCAGAGTGTTTTAGGAAATATCATACCATGGAGGTTTTTTAGAGTTGTATTTTCTTATTACATATTGATTCAAGGTGAACATTTCTTATAATTGAATTTTTTGTTTATAATATGCTATTTATTTTTAGGCATAGTATTATTACATTCCTTAGGATAAAATCATATTTGAAGACGCTTGAATTTCTATTGAAGTATTGTTTATTCATGAAATATAATTTTGAAACTGTCATCTATTACAAAATATAATATATTTGTAATATCTATAAAAGGAAAAAGGATTAGAGTTTACTTCCACAACAGCAGTGCCGCGTAAAACTGACTATATCATAGGTGTTTACATTTCGGCTCGTATTGTGACTGTTCTTGAGCATCAGTCTGGTTTGTTTACCACGCTTTGACGCCTACCGCTTGGGCCCGAGTTTCGTCGAGCTATGTGGCACGGGAAGGGGTTAAATCACGCGTGCTCAATTATTGAATCCAAATCATCCTCTTCTTATTACTACTGCGCAACAAACGTTTTTTGTGGAAAAAAGTAAGTTACCCTGTTCGAAAGAAGTTTTGTTGCCATTTAATCCATCTCTTAAGTAGTACATTGGTACAGTCATTTCTTGACGATTAAATTTACTTATTGATATGACCCAAAGTGCATTTTCAAGAGCGCTGCTTTCCTTCAGAGTATATTATAAATGTTTTATAGTACAATGATTTTTAAAAATAATATTTGTTTCTTTGCACACATTAAAGCTCTACTCATTTCCACAATATGATAACTAATATTTGTTCTCGTCACAATCTTTTTCTTCATTATCCTTCTAAAGTTACACATCTTTTTTGGAATGTGTAAAAAGCAAACAAGGTTGAAATGATTTAGGTTCTTAATGTGTATTGTACTTTTATATATCATTTAGAGATGATATGTATCCTTCCTCGAGGTACACAACCTACGAATACGAGGACGATGCTGTCCCTCACTCTTCGCATAACTACTACGAAACATCAGAATATCCAGGTAACATGCTTCTCATTTTACATTGTTACTACTTTTTTTCTAGCATAAAAATATAACACGTAATTGTACAGAAATTATCATAAACATACACGCATGTGTGATATATTGTAAATTAACGTAATAGCAATGGGATTAAAACATTTTAATATATAAATTATACATAGGCAAATTTTTCCTGATTTATCATTCATAAAAATAAATATTTTGAATTGAGCTAAATAAAAAATTGATAATATACAAATTTTAAATGGAAATATAAATACGGCCAAAAGTTTAAAAAACATTAATAATTGTTTCTTGTAATTTTTTGAACGATTTATTATAACAATT
Organism: Bombus pascuorum; assembly: GCF_905332965.1. NCBI lineage: Eukaryota > Metazoa > Arthropoda > Insecta > Hymenoptera > Apidae > Bombus > Bombus pascuorum. The sequence goes on from NC_083493.1 coordinate 3,477,418, forward strand.
TCGTACTCACGATAAAATCTATAAGAATTAAGTAAAATAATAAGTTTCATTGTTTTATACAAAAATCTAGAAATTCCATATTTCTCGCACAAAAAATAATACACGAATAAAAAGTTCAACAATATAAAGTGAAAATAATTTCCATCCACTATTTAAAATCGAACTATATTTTTTCGAAATCGAACTTAAAGATTTTCCTATAATATCCTAAATATTAGAGCATACCCTCAACAGATACGGGATGCCTTCACATAACAATGTGTGATGTTAACTGAATTATTCATCAGCTCATTCGTAGCTATTTTCTTTTTAAAACATTTAAAATAACATAATGCTCTCGCTTCGTGTAGTATATAGTTAGGAAATTATTCGATTAATATCATATACACACATACATCGTCGTGGTGCCCTTATTTAATAAAAATAATGCAAATAAATCACTCCATGAAATTCGCAGAGGAATCATCGAGCCGCGCATGGAAATCGTACAAGACGACAACGACATCGGGCTCAAGCTCGCGCTACCGCAACGCCCCGTATTCACGACCTTCCAAGTAAAAATCCATTAAAAGTCTCATCCAAATATTTTCTTAATTTTATCTTGTCCAAACAATTCCTGGATTCTGAAGCGAAACAACGATCTTTCTTTTTTGACTGTATTGTTTCTCATAGCCCTAAACCATTGACGTGTAATCTTCCTAACACACGGCAACATACGATGCCGGCAATGCCAAAACCTAGTAACCGAGATCGTTCTTAAATGAAAATGGGGGTACTCTGAGAGACTAACACGGTAAACAATATGCAGATGATATTACAATATTTCATCGTATTGCGACGATAGAACCAAACGGGTATAACGTAACTGCTATTTCTCTTCGATTTGTCGAGGATTTGCCAAAGGAAATTTTCTACTAAATGCTATTAACAAAACGTTTGTCTATGATTACTATGTTTCATATATTCTTTTGGAATAAAATTTATGTCGCAGAAAAGAAACTTTTACGTTCGTGAATAATTCGCTTGTTCTCTTTATTATTATTCTATAGTATAATTTTCCAATCGTAGTGTAATAAAGCATTCACATGCTTTTCGGATGTAATTTTCATGGTTTCTGGATAAGCACTAAAACTCGTAATACAATGAAAACTGTAATCGAACTGTTTCCTTCAATTGCGTTTTTTATAGAGAACGATCGTGCATAATATTCAGCCCGTAGACAGTCTGGTTTTCTATGAAAGCATTGAAAGATAGAGAAAGAGAGAAAAAATACTTCCCTTCAAATCCTTTCCTCTCCTGAAAAAAATGTCACGTCAGAGTGGAAGGCTAGAGGACCAAGAGGATCAGTGGAACGAGACATGTAAAATTGTTAGATAAAAAAAAGAAAAAAGAAAAATGTCGGAGCTATGTCACATTTTTCGAGATGACCAATTTCGTATATTTTTATATAATTTCATTTTATATGCAAGTTTTTAAGTTCTTTTTTCTTATTTTGTTTTGTTAATTGGTATAATATATAATGAAGTTCATGACATGTAAATAACTGATTTTAGTTTTTAATTTATATATATGTATACATATATATATGTTTGTATATATATATATATATATAAACACATATATATACATATATATAAACACATACATATACATATATATATATATATATATAATCTTTTTATTTTTTAGATAGGATCTATTCTTTGGTTTTAATATATGATGCTTTTTAAATGTTGAAAAGTACATAGCTCAGACAGTCGTGTGCGTTATAATAAATAGTAATATGTGTCTAAAATAGAACGAAGTAAAATATTGTAAATGATGTTCAGTGGCAGATGACCGTATATAAATTAATATTACATAAGTTACATATAATTATATAATTATATAGTAATTCATTTAATATTAATATGTATAGTATCTACGTGAAAAAAATAATTAAAATGACGTGTTGGAAGTTTAAAATGACATAAATAAATGTTAAACAAAAATATACGTGTATAGTAGCACGTACCAAATATACGAAGTGAAAAATCGTGTAGCTTGTAAACATACAGTAGCCACAACATTACGAATAGAAAGAAAAAGATTGTGTAATCATATAGTATAAGGATACAAAAAACAAAGATAAAAAACAACTTGTGCGTAACTTATAAACATTTTTCCGTTTTTAAACGGGATTTAATCATTTATGCTATACATATATCTATATATAATTCCCCTAAACTGAAATAAATAAGAAATGTAGCGCTATTATAATAAGCTACATTTTGAAGCTTTAAATCAAAATCCTAATTAATCAATAGTATTATAACTTGGACGAAAATAACGAAATGTTTTCAGATCTAACCCATAATATTAAATATCTTCAGAGATCCATAAAAAAATCTCTTCATCAATATATTAGTAATTTTCATTTAATATGTTTACTTTAAATCAACCACGAAATGTTAATTAATGTTAAGAAATTTTGTCAAAAGAATATAATAAATCTAATTTAATTTTCCTTAAATATTTAAGTACATATGTTTCAATTACGATAATATAAGCGAGAATAAAAATTAAAAAATATTTGTTATATTCACTAAATGCCAATCGAATACGTGTTTAATTTGTATTAAACTGGATTTATCTTGCATATTATTTAAACTTTTATTAGCAATAAACGTATGAGAAATACAAAATAGCAGTGTCACTATTGTTATATACTATTGTTATACATATTTTTAATCTAAACTGATTGAAGTTTCGTTATGAAGTACTTAAAACATTTACTTCTAACATATCTTTTCATGTATCCCTCTCAGGTGTATAGAAGAATACGGAAGGTTGCGCGGGAACACGTTTTCATGGATTGAAATATTTTAATCCTATCCTATTTCTCTGTTCAGTGGACTTTGAAGTGCCTTGAAATCACGTGAGTATAATTTTATTATTGTAATATAACATTCTAATTAGTTTTAAAAGTACCTATAAAATGTAAAAGGTATACACGAGTTTTATTTTTACAAACAATATAGCTGCTGATTTTATTTGCTTGCATAATGTTACCTCAAGATACTTAGACGATTTTTTATTCTTTATTGATGGAAATAAAACTAATATTTAGTGAGAAATAAATGAAGTTTTTTTATAACTTATTATTTAAGTTTTTATAACTTAGTATTAAGTTGCATGTTCAATTTGATTTGCTTCTTTTGTTAATTTCATACTAAAATCTGAGATAGTAAGACTTTCTTTCAGGCAATGGAATGTAAAGACTATGCACAACATTGTGATTACATCAATCGAAGAAACAATGACATTTCCCTCTTAAGCACTGACCGGTATGGTAAAAATTAAGATATGTATTTTAAATATCTTTAAAATTCCACGTCAATCCTTTCAGCACAGTAAACAAAATTTTAAACAAATATATTTATTTGGTGTATTTTTGCGATATCGTTGATTGTTAGAAAGTAGAATTAAAAATCATTAGTGATATATAAAATAGTTTGTGAAATGCTCGTAGCAACTTTATTAAATCTTCCAATTCGATTAGATCTAATTAGTGTCAATAAATGTGATCTCTTGTTCTTTTACACATCTGATTTAAAATCTATACGGTAATATTTAATTAACTTAACGTAATATAAGTAATTTTTAAACCGGTCAAGCTTTAGGGTAAAAGGTATAACATAAGGTAAAACATTGTTAAATTTATTTCTATAATATTTTAGGAATATAAATCTAACTTTACGATTTTATAGTTAGTATAAATGTGTATTCTGTGGACATGTGCTTCCAATACTTAAAATAAAAAGATTGAATCGAAAATAAATAGATCGAGTGTAAAAATCCAGTGAATATTTAATTTTTATTTTGTAAGAGTCGTAAAAGCAATAAGTGTTGTTATTTTCTTAATTTATATTTAAATAATGTGCGTGCTAGACAGAAATTACAATCTTCTCCAGCAGGTAGCGCTGTTGCAGTTTCTTACCAAAATGGCGTCTGTAAACGCGGTGCGTATAAATTGAAGTATTGAATAATTGAAGTATTTATCCTTTTTTCTGTGCAAACGTTTTTAATCAATATTTAGAAGTGGTTTAGAAGTGTCTAGAAACTAAGTCGAGATGAAGTGTTATTTTGTAATTAGTATTAAGACGACTGCCTACGTAAAAATAACGTAATTTATCTCGCACGGTTTGACGCGCGCCATCTCTTCAAGAGTGATAGGTACGTATATATGAAATTGATATTCATATTTCAAGATTACTATAAAAACATATTGTATACTTATAACTTTATATTTTTATGTTAATGTTAAATTTCTTTGAAATAAATTACTACAAAACGAAAATTTTTGAACACTTTTCATGTTTTACATTCTTGCTACATAAGTACATATTCGATACTTTGAACTCAACGATCATTAACATTATGACGCTTCAATAAACTTTCATTATTTAAATAATTCTTATAATCTCATTATATAAAATTTTAATACGAATGTTGAACTCAAAGTATTCAGTCGTTAAAACCCACCTAGAACAATTAAATAGGATCATACTGAACATGAGTATGTAAGTTGCTTAGAAACAATATTCTTATTTATTTATCACACACCAATATACAAAAATGAACTGTATAATCAATATCAGAATATAATATACTACGAAATTCAATTAATAAAGATATATCTGAGTATCTTACAAGATTAGAATGATGCTTCAACGTGGAACAGAAATGATCTACAACATTCTTTGCAGTTGGCACAGAAATTCTGGTAGAAAAACGTCTTTCTACGGCCGTTCTAAGGATTATAAATAAGTATTAATTTACGGGACCTTAAGTCTAACGAGTCGCCTAAGTAATCGTGAATGAAAATAAGGGTTCTAGGATTTTTATCTGTTTTTCTTTCATTCTCATGATCTAACTAAACTCACGGCGTTGGTCTTAAAGCTGGAGGAAAGTTCTTTTCCTATTTTTCGTTATCTCTTTCCTTTCTTCCTCAATTTTTGACTGAAGAAAACTGCGATCGAAGCACACGCAACATCGCAAGAGGAGAAAATTACATTTATCGTTGGACATAAAATTTGTCGACGCAATAAAAATCCGATACATTAATCGGGATTAGCGTGAGTTACTTTGAGTAAACTTCGAAGGTTGTGTCTCTTCAGTAAACGAAAAAACGGAGAGATATTTGATGCCCTCCACGATCACGCTAGTACTTCACCTCTATGAAAAAACATGGAATGATAATAGTAATTTTACGTGTTCTTTTTTTTTCGCCTTTCGTTCTTGCTTTGCGTTATCCGTTTATGTCTTAGTAATATTATGATTATATCACAAGAAAGATTCAAATACTCTGTACATATTATCCCGGAACGCGAGACATTCGATCAGGTTTCTTAATCTTACATTTACATACGCTTAAGATTTAATTACAAAGTTAGATATGTCTCAGGTTCACCTGGTATTGTACTTCAACGCAATCTCTCGTGCTTCTACTCCGCGTTTGCTTGCCCGATTTCTTTCCCTTCTTGCACGAAACTTTTCCAATACTTTCGATATCATTATATCAACAATTGAGATCGTTCCTTTACTACGATCCTTTCATTTATAACTTCTATGAAACGAGAGTTCGAAATGCGTTTCGTAGAAACTTAAACGGTGATCTTCCGGCATTCGTTCGATCTTGGTATCTTCGGCTGCTCGCTTCTAGTCGCTGGTTCTTACGTTTCTAAACTCGATATCATTAATTGGCACATCTCAAATGGCAACTTTCGCATTGGCACGATGAAAATGATCCTCGGAAATGATCCTTAGACTTTTTGTTCTTCTTTTTCTTAAATTTTTCGGCACCGACGATCGCACACGTCCAAACCTTGTTCTGTGTTTCCTAAACGAAATTCGTAGAGCAGTTGTAACAAGGAGCAAAATACGTAGTCGAATTACCGATGATTGATACACTCGCTACTGGAATTCACTAAATTCGGTTTCGCAGCATCAATTTTTCTAAATACGTACAAGTTAGAAACAAACAACCGATTGAAACGTATATCCCAATCGTCGAACGAATGTAACTTGTTCGACGTCGTTTAACGATTCTTTTGAAAGTATATACGTTATATACGTTACTTGTTTATTCAATCTATCCGTCGTATCAATTATGCTACAAATCTATGAAAGTTACGTGTTATTACGTGGCAAGTACGCGAAGTGGATCGATCGAGCGCAATAACGAAGCATCGAAACATCGTCCGAAAATTGCAACGTTAAATAGGGATCATCGTGTTAAGAGATCATAAAAGGGTTTTCGTGTGAAATTATGTATAGCTGATCGAATTATTAATAGAAATATTTGGAGAGCGATATTCGCACGGTATACCTCCAACTAGCTATTCAAGAAGAAAATCTTTTATTACGTGGATGAATTGGAATGGATCTCGATTAAAAGTTCGAGTGTGGAATAAAAGTAGCTCTTAATACGCGTTCAATAGAAAACTATCTCGTATCATAAATCCCTAATTGACTACCAGGAAATCGTTCGAAAACAGTGTTATCGTCTTGAATGAGAATAACAATCGGCGATCACCGTGATAAACACGCAACTGCAGCGAACGATGATTCAACCATTTTTGTGTCTGTATTTTGATTTAAACAAAACTTGATCGGTTACTAAAGCAATAGATAACGACTTTAAATTAATACTCTTTTAGCCTCAGACGTCTGTTGCATGTTCTCACCGCGTGAATTTTCATCTTTTTCCTTGTTCGCTCGTTCTAACATCTTTATCTAGTCTCGCGTGAGATGATCCACATCATACGTTTCCATATTCTCGTGGAAAATCATCGTAAAGATTCTAACGAGAGGACCAGGACAAGAGATGAAAAGTAGACGATAACGTCAACAAATTTCGTGGCTGAGTCCATAATTTTAATTTTCGAGTTAAACATATTTTTTGTACTACACTTGTGGAAGGTAGTGCAGTAATTGTACGATGAATTGGTTTCTTTTACGATAAACGAAGAACTTGAGCGATAAGAAATCCCACAAAGGACGCCCGAATCATAAGGTGAATGTACGTTTATAAGGAAACCTGTAAGAACCATGAATATGCAGTAGCTTTTGCATATAGCATGTTTAGATATAAATGAAGTTGAGTTCATGTTCTATGCGGTAGACTCAGTCAGTCGATATGAAGGTGGTCCATAAAACGTTCGCAAGTGGATTTACAGTCGCAGACATAAAATTGTAAGTTGTACGCGGTATAGAGAGCGATATATCACTACGCTGACAATATTAATGCTTACGTAACAGCGTCATGATCGATACTGCGCGTATGTCGGGTGCTCGGTAATGAGCAAAGAATAGTTATGCTTGAGCAATATAAATAGTCGACCCAAAAATTATATGGAGAGAAATAAAAGGTTGCTGTGAACTGCGCTTTTTTCTTTTTTTGTCGTACCTCTGTGTGTACTTTTGATTATCGATCGATTCGCCGTATCGATCGAGTCGTAACAGCGGACGCAGGCGTAGACATCCAAATTCAATTAGTCCGGATATATTTTTGTGTATTTTTTTTAAATAGATTTGCCTTCTTTAAATAAATCTTTTTATCTGGAATTGAAAATGAATTTCTAGCCATCATCTGAATATGTACATTTCATATTATATTTTGCTTTATTTGGAACTTTTAATCATTCCATTAGACTGTATTCTATCGATAAAATGCTATCGATGAAATTTATAAAGATCTGTGCGAGAATTAAGTCGTAACGATTGCACAAACGTTTCAACTATCACTAAAGCTATCACAAGTAATCGTAATGCGTATAAATATCTTCGAACCGTTTGGTGTGCGATCGCACACGAGAGAGAACCTATGAAAATAAACGGGGAAGACGTAATAAAAGTTTCAACTCTATATCACGACGATCGCGGATCTCGTCGAATCGATCGATACGTTCTTTTTCGTTTGACACAGATGCGTTTCAAGACTGAGCAGGCAGTGAAAGAATAAACGGTAATTACATTTCATTACAATTCCTATATTTTACTCGAGCAGATCCTTGTTGTAACGAACGTAATCGCGGATCGATCCGCGAATCAAAGATTCTCGATGTTTCTTCGAAACGATATACAAGTACGCCGACTATGTTCTTTCCGTTAAACCAAGGATAAATGAAGTATAGTTTCTTGTTTATATCTCATTGCCGGTCATTTCGACTCAACCAGACCTTCGATGAACCCTGTCTGAGGTCCACGATTGCACATTTTTTGTGACGTCTCGTCATTCATTTATCTAGAACACTTTCGACCAGCCAACCTCGGCGAACACGGATATCCGCACGTGTCGCGCCAATATTTCTTCGAGTAGGCCTCCTTTCTCGTCCATTCTCTTCGTTTCTCTTCGTGTTTATTTTTCTCTCTTTTTTTTTTTTTTTTGATTATACAATGGAGCTCGTGGCTGCGCGGACATACGTGTCGTTTCAGTGGTCCACCAGAAGCTGTTCGCGATTAGCAAAACTCGCGAAAACTCAGTTGTACGGCCAGGAGTGCCTGATTGAAGTGACCACATTTGAGGTAGGCGGGTCCTCTGGGCGTCACTTCTTCATGTCGTTCATCAACGTGCCGTCCTTGCTCTTATTCGTGTCGAGGTTCGATTGCTGACTACTTGTCACGCCGCTCCCGTTGCCTGGGTACATCTTCTCAAGGTGATTCAGGGACTCGCTTAGGAACTTCTGTAATCGATAATTTCGATTAGCTACATGAACGAACTGATATTCGAAATCGTTAATCGTAGAGATATTGAAAAAATAGTTATATAATTTAAATGTTCCAAGACGTACCTGTATTGCCGTAAGAGCGGCTACAATTGCAGGACTTCCGAATCCGTGTGATATAAGAGAGAAATGTGTTAGGTGTCTCTGTATGCTTGGGTCGAGGATATGTTGCGGCCGTGTATTGCAAAGTGGCGATCTGTCTTGATTGAGAAGATCCATCAGCTCTTTGGTGATTTGTCTGAAAAATAAATTACAAATTTTAAACGAATCTAAACGTCCTTACGCATGAGATTTTATTCTTCTCTTTGATCAGATGAATTTCGAGCAATCTCGATTATCTCGATATCTCTCGCCATTGTTCACACGCCGTGTGGAAATAAATTCTTACTTGGTGGCATGAAGAAGTTCTTTTCTCCTGTAGGAATCTTGTGGTTCACAATGCTGCCGACTGAGGTATTCGGCAACTTGTTTCGCAGGGAATTCGGTTTCGCAGACATAGCCGAAGTCTCTGGCAAGGTGAATGGCTTCTCCTGTAAAAAAGAAGATAAGATATAAAACGCCTCGTTATGGGAATTTCGATTACGCAACCCATCATATGGATATATATGAGTTTTTTGCGATTCATTTACGACTTAACGGGCTAAAGATAAAATCTTCCTTATCGGAATCTACAAATTACGTTCGTTAAAACTAATTTACTACGCAATTCTAACGTCCGTTTTATGCGCGTGTTAGATTCTACGAATTATTTCAAACACTCTAGATTCCACGAATAATGCCACTATAGGTATATAATAAAGTAAATGGTCAAGAAACATGGACCAATTGAACATTTCTCTAATTATCTGTCAAATACGCAATACATCAGTGTTGCTTTCTAGCTTCATTTTGTATTTTAAGAAGATATTTGCTGTTATTGTTATAAAATAACCGCTGATACTGTATCATGATAATTACATGTTCTATATAAGCTAGTATAGTACTAGTAGTATAATAGCAGTACACAAATTGACAAGTACTATATTCAGTATATTCAGACATCTTCAAATATCATCTTCAAATTCATCTTTCCTAGAATTAGACTGTACAAAGCGAGATATATTCTGCCCACCCGTCGATAAGTCTAATTCTCCTATTATCTTAGCCAAAAGTCAAGAGGAATACAGAGACATTTTAGAAAGCCAACGGGTAGAAATCTGAGATTCTTCGGTTTAAAACAAACTGAACATAGCCATTTCGCGTGTGCCACTTACAGGATTGTTCCGTACAGGAGGAACGAACTAATTTACGATAATGAAACGGCACACGTACTTTCTCTTAAGCACGTGGTTCGTTTCTCCCCTTTCAGAACAATCCCCTTCATCCGTCACTATATTTTTCTTACTCTCCGGTCTCTCTATGATCCTCACCCTTTCTCTCTTGCTCCGGATGATGGCAGGTAATTAGGTACCTACAAGCAGGGTCTCGTGAAAGATGGAAGCGGACCCGTTGGGCGCTATTATCGACAACCGAGGAAAACCACCCGCAGGCCTGCCGCATTTTGCCTACTACGCGATCGAGAACACAAGCTCGAGAGCCACCTGCAGCTAACGAATTATCCAATTTCGCAAACTCGTTCTACCGTTTCTTCCTTTTTACGCGGGTGAAAAATATGCAAAACGCTCCTGATAATTGCACCTTCGTGTATCCTCGTTTCTACCGTCCTCTCACTGCGTTTTAACGAAACCTTCCAGTGGGACAATTTTTAGTTCTGTCGAGGTACTGAAACGGATTTTTAAGCCAGTATTGGAACTGATTTGTAGCTCTGTCGAGTTCCGGAATTGATTTTTATCGATTGTTTCGAGGTCAACAATAATCCATATTTTTTACTCTTTTTAATTAGGAATAAATGGAGTTGGTTTAATGGAACAATTTTATACGATATACGCAAGACTAGTTCCTTACACGGTGCCGCTATAAATTGCATACGCGAGATACGATTATTGTTCAGTGGTTACACTGTACACAACGTAGTTGTAAGAATGTTGCAATATAATATTTCTACTTCGATATCTGCTGGAAATGATACAGCACGAATTGCGTGAAACAAACGAATCGAAAATATTACAAAACTGTTTCACAACCGATAGTAATTTACATAATGTTTCATAATGTACTTTGCCTTATGATCTCAATCACGATGAAACATAATTTTTAAAATACCTAACGATTGTTGCAGGATTTAAAGAAACTTTCTTCTACCTTTTCAAGGAGCATATCTAGAATTGTAAACATGCTCGTCATCTTTAAAACGATCGGTTCTAGAGTCATTTTTCTACTTTTTCGGACAGTATATCTAACATTACAAGCATATTCGATCCATTTATCGGTCTCCTTTCATTATATCATATCCCAACGTCGATGATCTCATCACGATTTTAATAAAACTTTCTAATCGGTATATATTTTGTACATAAAAAGTCGAAAATGTCCAAAGAATTTCTCCCCGTGAAATCCATCTCTATCATTTACAGCCTCTTTCCTATCAAACGAACGTGCACTATAGGCGATATATCGAATAGCTTATTCGTATTAGTGCTTCTACGAGCGTATTTCACAGTTTCCCTTGGTAATATTTATTTGTCCGTGAGGATAGCTAATAAAAGCTATGAAATATTCCTGCATTGTCGATAGTCACCGTGTAAAAGTTGGTTTACAACATTGTAGATGCGTGTAAACTGGGAAGGATCGGTCTTGAGCGAGGCCTGAATTAAACGCGTGTCGCCATCACCGACTATCGACGATCTAATCGTGAACGCAAGTCGCGCAAGTGTCTGCACGATGCACGTACAAAATGCAACAGGTCGTTTTAACTAGCTTTTAGTACCGTACACGAGACTCAGTTACACAGACAGTGATTTGCATATGAGCCCGTCACATCGCGTGTTTCATAACTTTTTTTAATTTCCTTTTAACTGAATTGATATTTCTGTCACGTTCATAGCCGAGAGATGCACGGCTTTACGTATGCTCGTGTGCACACGTGGGCTTAGTTCACGGAGATATTTGTTGCGAGACGTTAAGATCGTTTTTTTTTATGGAACACGGCAACAGAGTTCTTACGAAAACCTCTTCTATGACTTGTCCTTTCGTTGATAACATTTTTTTTACGTCAATCGTTGTTACGAGTCGCGTGTATTATCACATTGAAACAATGTGTGCCTTCTTAGAATAACAGGATAAAGATAATATGCTGTTGTAAACTAATTTTATATAACACATATTCTATACATAAAATTTTTACAGCGAGCGTATTAGTCAAGGTTTTAGGAAGACTAATTCTTAGCATATCGTCAGCATCATTTGCAATGAAAATTCGATCAACAGAGATAGTGTTAATGGTACAAAAATAAAAATTAGCTATACTCGTCTTATCTGGTTCAGGAAAATGATATCCATTGCTAAAAAAAAAGTCATTGCACAGACCCTTAACAATCTTATCGATCGAGAAATTGTCCCTCGAATATCCCTCGAAAGAAGGCAATCGATCGAAACGATAATCTATGATAAAGACGTACAGCGAGACAACTCAATGCGACGAACGGACCGCGCAATGCAGATGAGGACCACAGATTGGTTGAAGATTGCAGATGCGAGCTGCAGATTGATATACGTGGCAGTACGAGAGAACGAATCAGCAACGTGACTAGCGAATTAACGATCAGCCTTTTTACTTGATGACTTTACTGTGCTTGTCGCCCGATGTTCGATCGAAAAATCGATGTGATCATTACGAAGCGATTGCGAGATTCGATTAAAAGACTTATCCATTTCGTTGTTCGCGTTGTTCGCTTCCAGTTCGGTAATCGCCGTAGTAAATTAGCAACGAGTAATCGAATAACGCTAGTTGGTGTGTAATCTGCCTAAGGAAATTTTCATCCCATTTTTATAAAATCGAATTGAGCGCTTGGTATGTATTACAATTCAAATAAATTTATGAAGATGAATTGTATTGGAAATAGGTACGGGTTCAACTTGATAATTGGTGCAGTTGTCAATTAAAAGTGTTTCTTGAACGAAGGTTATTACTATTAGCTGATAGGAAACGAGTTAGTTCAGTTTGCTTATTTTAACGTTATTTCTATCATAGGTATGTATATGTAATATCTATCATCTAGGATGATAAAATCGATAAAAATCACAAACGAATGATAAAAATCACATAAAGTGGCTAATACATTCACTTTTTGCATTTCAAGTCCACGTCCGGTCGATACATATTTTAATTAATATTTTTAATAAATTGATATTTTTCCTATAATACAGTTTGCTTTAAATCTTTAGAAAGATGAGATGAAAGAACCGTAAAAGGTGTCGATAGTACAATTTCACGGACGTTCGTAAAATACATAGGTCTACTCGATACGATCAATCTTTGAGAACGACCGCAAATTATACTGCTGTTGTAATGTGTCTCGGTGAAGAATTTCGGGGGATTCTCTTCCGCGTACCTTCAAACAGCAGATAGCTACAAGTATGCTTGCGGTTTCGCCGCTGCGTTGCGCTGTGTCGAAACTCTCGATTGCGATCGATACGCGGAAAATATGTATAGGCACATAAAAAGGATGTATTGTATATATACGAAGTGTTCTGATTTCATATAGAGTATTCTATTTATTTGACACGCGAATAAGCGGAATTTCTTTTATATGGTGTGTCATTTTCTAACTTAAATAACATTCAACTAAAGCAGTATCTTTTTTAAGTTAATTGGCAGTGATGAAAATATAAATAAAAATCATAATTTTTATTCTAAATAAAGTAAAATAAAAATATTTCATTATCTTTATACCATCTTGATAAAGTAAATATAATTTTTAAAAAAGCATTAGAATTTCACGCAAAAAGTTGCGATGCGTCAGGTGAAGCTGACAGCGAAACGAACTTTCGTCGTATGTATAATCGAGGTTGCGTCACTCTGCGGCACAAATTTACGCATGAATCACGCACAGGTATACGTTAATCGTATGCGACCAAAGTATACCTATACACCTGGTGCGTTTACGTCCTCCATTCGAGAGGAGGTTCCCACACTTTCGCTGCACTCTACCGGCTCCTTCCACGGCTATCACATCCATGTACCTGCTAGACGCACGTGGATATTTCGAAATATTATATCACTCAGCGAATTTGGCTTTTGACTATAAGCGTTTAAAAATTGTACCATAGATTATATACTTCAGATTAATGGATTTATAGTTATATGTTATGTCCATTGTACTTAAAAGTTTTCTTTTCCCTATGATTTGCAGTGATATTCATAAATCTACAAAATGATATTTATAAATCAGAGGAGCTATGGACAAGTTTCTCCACGGATTTATATATCTGAATAAACGCGAACAAAGCTAAACTTGCTTTAAATTGATAAATCCGAATTTAATCTACGTTATATCATAAAGAGAGAGTCAGTGCGAAATATCGAAGTCGATAAACGGACACGAATACATCCAACGTTCTGTTTGAACGATTCATAGACTGTGAAAGAAGCCGATAGCGAATTCCAATTAACGTGCTGTATTCCTTACTGTTACAAATCTACACTGTTAGGCGTTGTGCAACACATAACTAGATTTTATTCAACGATAGCATGTCCCATATATTTATTCCAGTTATTCAAATAAGCATCGATAATAGCGAATATGATCAAGTATCCGTATTCGTTATATTCTTCTTCATATATTATACGCGGCTATTAAAAGAAAAAGCAAACACGATAAGAAAAAAGGAAGAGTGAAAGGAAGAAAGAAAAGATACTAGTTGAAGTATAGAACACACAGCGGTTATTCCAACAGAGTATCTTCGAGATTAACTTCCGTCTTCGAAATGCCATCGAGAAATGAAGATTCTGAATGTCCGACGAAACGAGTTTGAAAACCTGTATGTTGCTAGACAGTTAATTAGATCGCTGAACGGGATAGCCCGGGAATACGGTCCAGTAACTTCATAGAATTGATTCTATGGTTTATGCGTTATTAAGAAGCTACGTCCCGTATTCTCTTGCCTTGTACAATAAAATTACGTCGCGACAGCGTGTTAAAAAGAAGCAGAAGTTTATTGTTCGAGCACACAGCTATTTAATTCGACTTTTGGACTAACTAGCTTACATATAAATAATGAACACTAATTCTATAGAACACGGGGAATAATATGTTACTAAGAAATTGAGTATTAAATTTACTGAAACGTGATTTACATTATAGATTGTAGAATAATTTTCAAGCAGTTCGCTTACTAGAGATGTTTCATTACTTATTATAAGCACAATTTTTCCAAAAGGTTAAGTCTCAAATTATCATATTACTGCCATTCAAATGACGAATTGAATTCCTTGAACTTTTTTCCATTCAGATAAATGCTAGATGATATCATTATTATTATATTTTATAGGTTGACAAGCATCGTGTCGACGATATTCCATGAATCTCGACAAACCGACCGCTAAAACACACGCTGATTACACACGCACATGCCGCGGTCATTCTTCGCGATGTGTCAGTGCCGAGGAAAGAAAAGTCAAGATGGTGTTTTATAGACGCTCATTGACCATAAATTATAATCAATGTCGGCACCAACACTCGAACAATCCGCCAGTCGCGTCATTAAAACTTCGTCGGGATAGGTCAACATTTATATGTATCTACAACCTCGTTGATCGAAAGTATGTTATTAAGAGTGTGGTTAACAGTGGACATCCCTAGGGATGATCCTGATTAACTGACTTATCTTGTATTGGATGTTCGCGAGCGTGCTTTGACTACCATTAAAAAGTACTTAACGTCATTCAGTTTACGCGAACAATTTTATCGGAATAATTCCGAAGCTGTATAAATCATAAAGGTGAATCGTAACTTGTATTCTATGATAGTTGCAATTAGAAATGGTAGCTTCTTTTATTTATAAATTGTTTTTTGGAAGAAGGTCTTAATTGGAAAATACAGGAATGGTTAATTAATTTTAAATTTAGTATAACAGATCTTATAATAAATGTGTTTTCACAATAGATAATTTTCATTTAATACCCGTAATTTTATTTCTATAAATTCTCGTTCAACAGTATTTTCCAATCAATTTAATGATACGCAGGTAATATTGACATTAACATAACGACATGTATCGCGAATTAATAATGTAATATCGTTTACGTAAATGTAAATATTTCCTTGCTTTTGATCCATTAATCGTTAGGCATACATTAAAATAATTAAATGCTGTGTAAAATAATTAAATGTGTGATTTATACATCTGCATCCTTAATCTTTTGGCATAAGTAAATCGTATCAAATTTCTAAAATATTGTAAGAACTTTGTCGTACATCGATTGGAAAATAATTTAAATGCAGTTAATTATACGAATTTAATTTTTCTTTCAATCACTAATTTTCATTTTAATTATCGAGAGCAACAACGTGTTTGAAAAATGTCTTCTATTTAGTTAAATTGTAAGTCTTATTACGTAATGGTTAGACAAGTACAATATTTCAACTCACCTTCCACTAAGGATGTTAAAAGTGTGACATTGGCGGCCTTCCTTCTTCCTGCTGGCAAATTTAGCCCAATTTTTTCCAATTTTTCCCTAAGCAGACGTCCGCCGTTTTTGGACTTTGCTCTACGAAACATAAACAAAAAAATACAATCATTAAGTATTACATTAACATATAACATCTGGAATAAAATATTGTAATGATTGTAATTATCCGATGTAACACTTTAATGTAAAAAAACGAAATTGTTTATTCCTTTTTCTTTTTCTGCACATAAGAGGTAGTATTTATTACGCATCACAATATATGTTAGATCACAAGATGAAAAGATCGTCATAGGAAAATAATTTTACAAGCAAGAAACTTGCTAATGCATGTTTTTGTAATAATTATTCGGCCTTAGTTGATTGTTTACACGATCCAAATATTTCACTGTATTCGTACGTTTCTTCGTGTAAATTCAATAAAATGTAATTCTATTTTTTAATTCAATCGTTTCTTCGAAATGTAACTTTGCGCACGGTGAAGTGTTCGTAACACGCGCTCTAAACTAAGGCTCGCTTTAGAGCGCTGAAATTTCGAAATGGAATTGCCCCATTAATCATCTGTGCCTTGATCTTTGACGGAAGAAAAAAGGAATCGACAAGCAACTAGAAAGAAGGAGGGAGGGAGATAGAGAAACAAGAAAATTAACATAATCCGTAACTACGCGTGTCATCCATCGACGATTGAGTAACTTAGCTTTGTAAGTCGTTTGCCGAGCAGGATACTACTTTCAAAAGTATACGCATTCACGTGTTGCAAAAAATTCCAACTATCTTACAAATTGCTTGGATAAAAAATTAATCACACGTTAAAATGTTTTTGAAAAATTTTGAGAAAAATATAATTTCAAGGTTAAATACATATGATTCCAGCACTCAATTAAGGTTACGAAGACGACTCATAAGCCGTTTAATTCTCATTCTAATTCTATTACATACTTTATCTCACACAAACATACGATCATACCATAATTCCATCGTTTTTTTTTTCCTTACAGCTCTATTTAAATGTGCAAAATGATCTACGAATAGAAATATTCAAACAGAACAGAGTAAACATTTCACAAGGAAAGACGTCAAAAATATCGAAAAGAACGACGACGAAACTCTCACGTCTACTTGAAGAACAGCCTAAAACCTTTCACAGGCTCTCGAGTATATTTCGCGGAATATCTTGGAGAATTCGATAGCACTTCTTAACACACCCTATTCATCCATCATTCGTGGACCGAAATATAACGGTAATACGTACCTATACACATCGGCTACCTTTGTTCGGCTTGAGTAGCCGGTTCATCCGGTAATCTTTCGCTTCACTCGGCAATTAATACACTTTACCGCTACGAATTTTTTTAAATATATCTGCCGAAAGGATCTACACTCTGGAATATCCTATCGCTCAAAAATATCCGGACACTTACACGTCCTTGACAAGATGTAATTTAATCGCTAAATAATGGACGAAAGAATCTGTAATGATTTTATCTATCATGATCATTACACTTACGTAATATGGAACATTATAAACCAGATAAAATTGATTTTTAAAAGCTAATATGGATTAACGAAATTGTAGAACTCTTTATCTGTAGATTATTTAATTTCTAGTTTATAAATGTATAGTCTGCTAACAAAATTGTAGTTATCAAATTTTTCTCCTGCGATCTTCATTTATCAAGCAACGACGTAATAGTAAGTCCAGAAACTAATGCTTCTAATCATTAGTTTTTCATTAATTTGCAGGTACACTTCGTCCGAATACATGTAAATAATAATGTACGTTTCGATGATAGTTCCTTGGGAGGATTTTGGAAGCATCAATGTAAACACAACGATATCATCTTTTATCTATAATTTATACACGTTGTAACCCCCATCGATGCGGCCGTATATACCGACTGAAACTTGATTTAGAAGTGTACCTTCGTTCCAGAGAAATTCCTCAGGTAATTTGTGAACGTTTATAGTTTCGGGGATCAGATAGCGTTTTACTGGTCACGATAAACCTGTTGTGCGTTGTGCTGCCTCCACGGACGATCAAACGTTCCTTTTTTTGTATCTTTTGATGTTTCATTGTAGAACCAGTCGAACTGAAAGCTTTGATTGAATTTCAACTGGACGATACGAGATTTTTATTTTCTGGTTTATTGTTCTCGATTTCGAGAAGTGACGTATTCTATTTTATATCGCTGGTGTTTGTATTCGGTTCTGATAGATGAAATTTATAATATTCTTTCTCATAGATTTATATACAGATAGCGTTGAAATATCACGTGACTAGTAATTTTCATTTAATGTCTACTTAAAATATAGAAAGCGTCTTTTTTAAATTCTAAAACAACTACGAATCTCCGTAAGAATGCAAATATAAAGTATAAATTCGAACTCTTCGAAGAATTTTGTACTGTTGCGTAAATAAAAATTACTTTGCATAAAAAAATCTACTAAATTAACGGAAGATTGAATTTAACCAAAGAGTCACGCGTTATAAGTCACTAACGCGATATCGTTGGTTCAGGTATTTCCTCGTGACCAGTTAAAAGCACGTACGCATCCTGTTAATGTCACGGTTCTTCTCTCGTCGCAATTAACACTCGCTGATAAAAATATATCGTTTCTCACGGCGTGTGCATTAAAGCACGATTATCCTGACATAAACTGTGTAATTATCATCGGTGTCAGGACATTTACCACTGCCCCGTAATCCAAAGAGAACTTCGTTTTATGCAACCCGATGTCCTTCCACTTGTGCGTTCGTCCTTCCATTCGACTCGCCCGCGAGTGTTTCACGCTATTTTCGAGCAATTCGCGTGATGACAGTATCCCCATATATTTATTATATAGTGATTCCTTTGTACGTGACGAGAGCAATTCTCCACTCATTACACAGTCTTGTCCCGAGAACGATTCTCGCTCTTCTTCAGCGATCTGCTTCCCCGAGATTTCCACGATCTTCTTCGCGCCCTTCCCTACTCGATTCTCCCCCGATATGAACTTTAGGACACCCTGCAACACCCCTGATTACTCGAGACGTCCTCGACTACTGGCATCGTTAATCGTCAAACTCTGCGACTGTCGAGTGCTGTTGATAAATCAATGAATCCTTCGCGATCGAATTTATTATAGAGTGAAAAAGTAGTATAAAAATTATCAGATATAGGAGAACATTGTTTTTATAAAGAAAATGTATCTTTTCATCCTTAAAAAATTGATATAATTTTATTTAAGTGTTCTCCACTAATATTTGTTATTTTTTGTGCTTCGAGTATATTAATATAAGTAGTAACAAAAAGCGAGAGAAAAACTCAAGGAAGTAGAAAGAGGAGAAAGGCAAATTTTTAGGACCAAAAACTCTCTAATTTGTTGTTGTACAAACGTAGTTGACGATTTTATGAACTACAGGTTGAATTAGATAAATTTGATATCTTCTTTTTTCTTTAGCGAATAAGATTGCATGAGTTTAAAGTAATTTATTGTTAGGAGTTAATATGTTATTTAATTATTCGCAGCAATTTTTTATTCCTCAAGCGTTTTTTAAATGATTTAATTTGAACTATTTGAACCGTGCTATTTTTTCGAAACCGCAATAAATCCTGTGACTACGAGTGCTCGAACGAAGCGATAAAAGATAATAGACGAAGAAAACAATCTGTAATACGACCGACAAATGAACATCAATCTTTTTTCAAATAATCGGTGATGCTTAAATTATCCGACA
Organism: Bombus pascuorum; assembly: GCF_905332965.1. Classification (NCBI taxonomy): domain Eukaryota; kingdom Metazoa; phylum Arthropoda; class Insecta; order Hymenoptera; family Apidae; genus Bombus; species Bombus pascuorum. The sequence goes on from NC_083493.1 coordinate 3,497,471, forward strand.
TTCCTAGTACAAACAATCGTATCTAGAGGATCTTTTGAAATGTAATATAACTGTCGATCGTAAAACTCCGTTTGGTCATAAAGATGCAACGTAATTCGAAAGAGGAGAAAGTAGAAGAAATAGATAAACAAGGGGGAGGAAAAATGTAAGAAAATTTATGGTGCTATCAAATAACCATTTAAAAATAATTTCTCAATGTAACTGTTATCGTTTACACTATCTATTCAAATTAAGAAGCTATCGCCGTTTCTTTTTATGCTTATGTTTTAAAATGCTTAAGAAATGTTAAAAGAACGATAATTTTAAGCAGCGCTAGCTATATAATTATAAAGTTTTCAAAATCTCTTTAAATTTTACAAATAACATAGACGTTCACCATGAGAGAAATCTTTAGTTATCGAAAGAAAATTAAAATTGGCAAGTAAAGATTATCCGATCATAAAGTTTAAAACTTCGTGCCATTTGTATATTGCTTAAGAGACGTATGTATTTAGTTTTACAGATGACTTTCGTGGTTGCTGAAACTAATGATAACTATGTCTTATTGTCGACGATGTTTCGCGTTAAAACACAAAAATTACAATGCAAAATTGTTTGGTACTCGACAGTAATTTGAAAAGTCGTTAACCAATTGTGGGAACGGTCAGATACGAAAATGAAACGTGAAATTATGAATAAAACATACGTTCGAAAGGACTTTTACGATTGCCGCGTGAAAAACGCGCGTGTAGTTACGTTTCCCGGCTACGAGGTGCGTAAACTTTTTGCACCACTTCGACAAACATTTGCACGATCATTATACGATACACCGTGGAATCTGAATAGCTTTTCAGACATAATCACTCGTAATTTAAATGCGAAAAGAAGTTAGTGGCGTTCTGTCATCGTAAAAAAAAGTTAAAATGTCAATTGCGCTTACAGCTTATGACCCGTACGAGTTTATCTTTTTTTATATCCGAGGGGAGTGTGATACATAATCTTATTTAATAACAGCTAAGGAAGTAAGAAAAATTACAATTCATCTAATTTTACGGGATATTTTATTTTTCTCGGGAGTCCACTTTGTCAAAACTGAACGCGTGTTGATTTAAATTAATGTAGCAGCTCACACGAAGCTTATACCTTTATGAATAAGAACAGTCGCTAAACTGTACTATAGTCACATCAGAATCAATTATAATCATCGATATTCATATATTTTTTCCTTGCACCCAATAAAAGTACCGTACTCATGTATTAAAATCCTTGATCACATACAAGTCGACCGAACTAGCAACCCCCTAAGTTTCCTAAAATTGTTCCCTTAGTTCCGCTTTAAAATCATCATCGCAGAGGCGAGTTTCAGAATCGTCGCGCGTTTCGACGGTTAATAAAATATTTAAACGTCATCCTCGCGAGGGGGTCGATCGGGCGAGCTGCGATTATAACTTCAGCAGAGCAACTGGCAATTTGGAAATGGCTGCGTCTCGGAAACGAACGCATGATCGTTCTCTTTGACTCGTAGCGTAGAAGTCGTGTCTATCGTAAACCTTAATCCATCGTGAAGGTAGAGAACGCGTCGCGGAGGAACAGGAGTTGGCTATGAGGATTGGCGAGGTGGAGAGAGGCGGACACGAGAGACAAAAGAAAGGCAGATGGGCACGGTAGAAATGTATGGTGGCAAGAGAACCCGGCGCGTGTAATTATCAGCCAGATCGCTATTCGAATGGATGAATTATATCGTCGCGGTCTGCGGTGTGCGTCGAATGTAACGCTGCCAGCCCGAGGGCTGCTCGTACAACCAGGAATTGACACTCGAAGCTATGCAATTATTAATGTCTCATTTGCATCGGGGATAGATCGGCCGCTTTATTGGCAGTTTATTCAGCGTTCTCCTTTTTTCCTCCACCCCCACTTATCCAGCTCGCACGCTCGTGGAATTTGCTGAGGTTCGATCCGCGGATAATCCTAACCGCGAGAGGCCGTGGGCTACGTTTTATGGGTAGTTAGCCATCTACGAGTTCGCGCGCGTAGGCGGGTGGAGAACGTTACAACTGTTTTTGTTCGTTTGATCGGTGCTTGTTACAGCCGCGACGAGAGAAGCATGGATTTCTGAATGATTCGAAGCATTCACGAGTGTTTTGTATGAAGAAGGTTTATGAATTCAAAAAAGGCAAACACGGGTCTAAGGTTTCGTAATGGTTTTGTGACGGTTGTGTCCAGTGATTGAAATTCTTGTTTAGCGCTTTGTGATTAATTTTGTTGTTAACGTTAAAGCATGGTAACGGTATTCGATGTTTTGCCTTCGTGAGTTGTGGATCGTTATTCATCCACTGATCGATCACTCACGATTATATAGATATAGCAACGACCATCAATGTTAAATCCTTACGACCAGAATTCTGTTTGCTTATAATAACAAAATATTACAGTTGGCAGTAATTCTTCACTTAGATCCCATAAAAATTATAATCTCTAATAACTTTGATACGTCGTACAGAAATTATCCAGACGCAGACACGTTAAATCATATTACCCTCCATTTAAACACGGCAATCAAACCTTCGTATTTCCGCGAACGTGGAAGCATTGACTCGCATCACTGTTTCCTCCACGTGGCCGTTAAAGTCTCGCGTATCAGAAGCGACAAAGACGAACAACTTTCTATTACTATTTATTACGGCTGGCTATACGTAGCTCCGAGTTAAATCTCACAATCAGTCAGATCTCTCTTTCGTTTGTAATCGGCGATTTCTCGAGCAAAAAGTCGAACACACCGCGTGCGTCATATACTGATCCACGTACGAGTTTGCGTTTATACTATATGTATACGTTTCACGTGCGTGAGATACATCCGGCCGTAGGTACCGGTGATTTATCCACGCCTTTGGTGATAAAGCATTGCGCAACGGATAATGTTCTGGCCGAGTAAAATGGTGAATCAGATAAAGAACGGCTCTTCCCGCTTCCAAGGGAGAAACTCATAAATCAGCCGGCTGTCCGTGCTCGAGTAAGAGGTGGCCGAATGAAGCGAACGCACGTTTATTAATTAACTGACTGGATGAAGTCTCGTAACGGTTAAACGTATCGGTATCTCGATTCTTTGACTATTCTCTGGTTATTCCGTGACTATTCCCTGGTCCAGGCCATTGTTCCCTTACGATGGTATAACCCTCTCGGATGTTTCTACCGCTAACAACAAATGTCCGGAAGTGTTTATGTTATTCACAGCAACACGGTGTCTCGTGTTTCGCATCGTTCCTACGCGTCTCTCTTTAGATAATGTATCGGTGAGCATCAAGCGATACCGTTAAAATACTTAATACGTACTACTTAATTTGAGTAAGAGGAAATGGTAGTTTATGTGCCGCCAGATAATTCAATTTCTAGATTTCGATTACCACGCGTAAGTAGCGATGAGATCAACTTTAGTATATCGTACAGTTACAAATTCAACTCGATTATAATTTTTAATTATCTGCGTTAATATTATACTACCGATATGAAGTTTAATGCGCTATATTAAATTTTTTACATCGTACGTTACAGAACTAAAATAATGTTGAAATAGCCTTTAAAACAAAGTGAAAAATCCATAGTTGCATCGAATGTTTCAGTGAAAGAGCTGGGGCTTTCACGATGGTTCGTCGTTCGGAGTGTAACGGCACGTCGTGTAACAACGTCGCGTCACTGTCTTACTATGGACGGGGCTAATCTCCTTATAAAATTGTATTATGCAAACGAGGAGCTGGTACAGACAGTGACAGTTTCAAAGCAATATCTTACCTCCGTAAGACTCCACCGAGGAGGCTCGCGTTTAAGCATTCCGGTGGCGATAGTCGTCTTTGTACCTCGGCTACCGTAACTTTGTACTTGCTGGTGCTGCTTAGTAACGATAATCGTCCTGGAACCGAACAGAACACGTCCGAAGGCTGCGCGTTCCCACTTAGCATCGCCTTCTCACTCCTGTCCGATGGTTTCATGTCTACAACAAACGAACAACCCACGTTTACATCTGAGAATTATGCGTTTCAATGATTGGAAACCAATTAACCGATGTACTGGGACGAGAAAGTGGTTCAACATTTTAATTTACGATGCAAATGAAGTCGATGTACTAATGAACGTTCATCGATTAAAACGTATCGAAGGATATCGAGACTGCGGTACCATGTAAGGTTTAAGAAATTTCTGATTGTTTTTTTGAAATTCTAAGCAATTGAAATATGGCATTTTAGATCGATGCCTGTGAATCTTAGCCTCGTGTTTAACGATGTTTCTCAGGATACGATGAATGTAAAGGTGTTTTTAAAAACCAGGTGTTTAAACTTGTTGATACAATCAGTTAAATGTTCGGCGAAGTGCTCGATATTATTTATATAGTAAACACATGTTAGTTTTATAAATGCAAGCTTTGAGATACATCAGGCGTGTTATTTATATCATATTATTTATATCATACATATCGTACATATCTAATGCTTTGTTTTCTGCTTCCCACGTCTTCATTGTCATTTTCTGTTCCCCATATTCTATTCTCCATGTTCATTTTCTGAGATCACAAAAAATGAAAATAATATTCGAAACAGCGAAAGAAATAAATTTCGCAAAATATTGTCCGATTAATGTTGCTCCGTTGATGAAAGGAACGCAATAATCCACGTAAGAATACAGTGTTCTGTTCCCGTAAAAGGTCAAAGAGGGTTTAACGAGTGGCCGATAAGGAATACCAAAACCGTAGGTTCTTCTGAAATTACCTTATACCCGGTCCAAGTCTATCTGTATAGGTGCACAACCATGATATCGGAGCAATATCCTCCGCGAAATATTTTAAATTCGCCGTACCTCGTCCTGTTTTCGTTTCTATGCACCGATAGTCCCGCATTATTGCATCGTTGCTCTGGAATGCTTAATATAAGGCTGCGGGGTTCGGACAAAGCTGTGTTATTACAAGGCAAATCGATGGTCAACTTATAACTTGAAGCTCTTCATCGTTGGCTTCGCTCGATCATGAGGTATACCTATGGTTTATAGCCGTTTAAAACGAACGCTAGTTTTAAACCGATATCTTCGAAATTGTTGCTGAAAAATATTGTAATACGACAACGAAGTATGCCGCTTTTTTATCGTCCTTTATTTTCGTATAATGTTTAGGTTTTACGTATAAAAGTTCCGTTCCGCTTTCGATGTTTCGAGTGGAACATAGGTTCATAGTATATTGTACGTAGTATTGGTGTTAGCGCCTTAATTTTGAACGCAACAGCTTCTCTAAACATTGGAAATATTTAGCAAGAACTTTGTCACCATCAAAATATTTTTAAATGTTTGAAATATCATAATTAGGGATAGTAAAAATATTTTTCAGTTTTCTGATTTCCATGTTATCACAAATATCAATTCTTACCGCAGAAATCTGGTGAAATTTATTGTATCATAGAATACCCGCGTACGTGATAATACAATACCATTTATCTGGTTGAGATTTGATTTGGATTGACTCGTAATTCGTTTGTATAGCGTTTGTGTATGTGAAAACACATGAAAGAGAGAGAAAGAGAGAGAGAGAGAGAGAGAAGGCACAGCAGGAGAGGGAAAGAGGAAGAGAGTGCAAACAAGTTGTCAAGTAGAATCAATCCACAACGACGTCTCGATCGGCCGGGTCAAGCGGGTAATAAATTTCTACGCGAACCAAATAGGTCGACGTGGATTTGTTCCGCGCTTATAAATCGTAATCTCGAGAATGAAGCGGTAGAAAATCGTGTAACGGTAAGCAGTCTGTCGATGAAACTGACCAGACAATTTCGTAGCTCGAAGAAAGATACATTTGAACGAAAGATACATAGACTTATGCATTAATAATTTTTATAACAGCGAAAGAACTAAAATTACATATTTCCTTACTTTCTAACTTTCACCGTATCAATTTTGCAATTCGAGTACACTGAGTGTAGAGAAATTAAATATTCGACGCTTTTGGCGATCGAATTCAATTATTGATCACGACCGCTAGCTAGTACGCTATTTTCTTTTTCATTTTTATCAATCCCACTCGTTTAAAGATTCTTTACTTTACTTACTTTACCTACTTTGTCTACTTGGAAAGCTACATGTGGTTCACGGACCATCGTACACAATCGTAATATCAAATGTCAGGAGGAATCATTCGAAGCGAGAGAAAAAAAATAGAAGGATGGAACGCTGTGGCTACCTTCGAAGTGTTTCTCAAGTTATCTTAGTCTGTTATCTTCATCTCGGTAACGGCACTGGAAGGTGCATTAATTTATTTAATGGGAATAACTCATGCTTTGCTTACGTTGGTCACGGTAAAACGTAGTCCTGTAAAACGTGTAATTATAGAGGGTTGTTTTAACCTTTTGCCGATGTGAATTGTGAAACGGTCTCACTCATCGATGAGACCGCTATCGGTCAATCGATCGTGAGTTAATTACAAAGGCATGTATCGGTTAATTCAACGGCCACGGGCAGGAATAAACGGTTCTATGACATTTTCATCGATGCCGTTTTTCAGCAATGACTCCTCGTTGACTCTACATTCGAATTGGCTAAAAAAAGAAAAAAGAAAAAAGCCGAAATATTTCGCTATTATGACAAATGCGTTCTGTTTAGAATCTAAAGGATAAAGTTACCAAAGTACTTGATCTTTTCGCTATCGACCTTAACTAAATGGCAATGCAACGAATGGCGACTGAAATTATATATTGAAATTCATTCACGATGATGATTTGCAAATTGTTGGGTGTACTCGAAAAAAATCCAACATTCCGCTTTTTTTCCTTTTTAAACTCCATGTTCTCTTTATCGTTGCGTTTTACTCTGAGGAGATTGTGCCTCGATTTACATATTACCAGTAATTTGTTATCAAGAACGGTGGTAGATATTATCACTAGGTTATTAAAGTTCGTAGGAATCGATATGTAGTTACTACAAGTAAATAACATCGATTTTTAATCGATTCTAATTAATTCTGTTTATATAGAGGCGTAGTTAAGAAATCGACAGTAATAATTCACTTATTTTCTCAAGTTATTATCCTTCCATTTTTATCCATACGTAGAGGTCTAAGCAACAAACAAGATGTCGCAGGAATCAAAGCCTGATACAAAAGACGGTTGTAAAAGCACAGGATGACAGTGAAAGCGTGATCATTCTGAATTTAAAAAAAAAAAAAAAAAAAAAAGAAAGAAAACTCCACCGTGCCGTAAATTCTCCGTATAAATTCGAAATTTAGCCGACTAATGAGATTTTCATTCATCCTTTACACTCTATTTGACGAGGGACCGGTATAGAAGGCATGTATCTACGGCAACATCCTCGCCTCTGTATCCCGGGATCGGCGCTGTCTTGTTTTAGCCCGAGATAACGTCTAGGAAGTCGCCACCAGATAATTTGTCACCCGGCCAACGTGGATATATTACCGGCGTTGATCAAACAAAAGTGCTAAGACCCTTGATCACGACTTCTAGAACCATGAAAACGGCTAGTTCTATGGCTTCTGCAGGGCTACATGTGACTTACGTTTATGTTAATTACAGTGTTTGTAACATAGCAATAATCAGACGCGATAATTAACGCCAGACGATTTTTCGTGGTAACGACTTAACTTGTGGCAATGAAAATAATAGTGACAATGATTTCTTTAATTGTGCGGACGATGATAAACACCGTGATTCGTTTTTCATTTTTTTTATTTGAGATTAATTTTGAAATCGATGGTAATTTTGGAGTATTATATTCTTAATAAACATTCGTACGTCTGAAAATTTTTTAAAATATTAAAGTTTCAAGCTTTTGTACTTTCATATTATCAACACGTAAAGATTAATTAACAAAAAAGAAACAGAATGGAATTATCTACTTTTACATCATCATGCTTTATCATGATTAAAATCTCATTGCGAGATTATTTTCGCAACGATACTCCAACTTAATATTTTTCATTGATAAGAGAAGGAATGATTGTTTGCCGGAGACATGGGATCAGCGGGACTGCAAAGCGTGGGTAGTCAATTAAGCTCTCGAACAGCGATAAATCGTCGCTGCTGTTTGATCGGGAGTCTGAATAAAACTTCTTTCATTGACATCATTGGATCTCGGGCACGAAACAACCGTCTGACAGGTAGATTGTAGCAAAAGGTAAACCGTGGGCGGGTTTCCACGTTGGAATGCTGTTATATTGTTGGGAAAGTTACAATGGAGTGACATTATCTAGCGAACAGTTTGATAACGCGTCGCGTGATCATGAAGTCTGTTGATAATTATGTGGCAATATTTTCTCTTGTTGAAACTTTCTGTCTTCTTTCACGATGCATCGAAATGAAAAACTGAAGAAGAAAATTTCCTAATTGTTTCTTCGTGTCGCAAATATGCGTGGATTTAAAAAATATTCTAATACAGTCCTGTTCTTGTATTTTAATGCAACAAATTGTTTTATAATAATTTCTTGTGACAAATCAAATTAACTAAATTATATATCAAATCAATATTAATAACACCAAGTAGCATCTATCAATCGTTAATTTTCTGATTTCTGGTAACCAGAGTATATTCTATCCGTAATTTTCACATTCCAATGGTTAATCGAGTAGTTTCAAAGAAATCAGCGGCATTAAAAGTAAGATGAATTAAATATACCTATCCATTAACACAGCCTCGCTCTGTCATTACTCGTTATCGCTCTCATTATCGCACACACGTGTCAAAGATTTTGCATATCTTGAAGTTTCTATTTTTTGAACGCTGGTAGACTTCAGCGCAGCAAACATCGATCCTTGTGCGATTTCTATACGTAATACGCATAAATCATTCGTCATTTACTGTCTAATTAAATATGAAAATACGATCCAAGCAAGATTTAAAAACGTCCCAAGGGTGCTCAAGAATAAACTTATTGCAGTTAAGTTTCTGGCATGCGTGCAATCTAGAATATATCATGCGTGTTACTTCGAATTCGATGACTTTTTTAAAATTCTATTTTTATTCATCACGAGTTCCTTATAAGACACAGGAAAATATGGAAAAAACCGTTTAAAGAAATATTTAATTTTCGCTATATCTTATATTTTCGAAATAGAACCAGACTGAAAATCATAGAGACAAAAAATTAATTGCAAAGCATATGTTGTTAATCTCATCGATAAAATGCAAATGTTTCATGTTGCAGTAATCATATCTGCATTAGGAAGTCGTAATATTATTACGGTAGAATGACTTACGGTTTCCTGAATGCAGATTTTATATAATTGAAATTATATATAATTATATGATAATGAATTTGTCGATTAAACTGTACAGTTTGTCCTGCAAATATCTATCTCCAAACACTTGAAAAAGGTGCTTAAAAGATGTCTAAAAATTATTCCGGAAAGAAATTGCCAATTCTTTCATTGCAAAATATCAAAACATTAGGTTTGAATAGAATTTAGAGAGAAAAGAAAGGGGATCGTCATGGAGCATGTAGGAAAGAACAGATTGCCACTTCGGTAGCACCTTTACACGCGTACTAGTTGTAGCTAATGGCGATCGTGGTTCGTGTAAGGGGTACAATTTTCATTCCAGCGGAAACGATCGAGAAGCAAACGGGAGCACAACGACCGGAACATGTTGGCCGTCAATGAAGCAACTTCGATGGTCAAACGGTGCACAAGGAATCTCTACCTGTACAGATGCACGCTTCTATCCTATTGGGGAGGACAGAAGGCAAATCTCCGGTAATTTGCCGAGAATGTACCCACACGCGGTCGTGAATGCGTTTCGTAGAAGTTATTGGCAGGAAGTTCACGATAATGGGCCTTAATTTAAATAACGCGCGGGAAACAAGTATTTTGCTTCTGAGTCTCTGACTGAACATATGGTAGGATATTATGCGTTTGTTTCTTAAGTCTTTTTGCAAAGAGAAATATCACAAAATTGATTTTTGTCTTAGTAGTTATTGATAGTGTAAAACTAAAGATGAGCTTATTCTTCTGGTTAGTTTGCTTACGTAGTTAATCAAAGGTTTCTCTTACAAAATGTTTCGAAATTCGGAAAGTTCAAATGATACTATACTTGAGCTGAAATCTTTAATAGTTTCAGAGTAGTTTTTCAAAATCGAGTAGAAAAGAGTTAAAAGAGTTAGGTATCATTAAGCTGTTATTAAAGAAAACTGGTCAATCTACTAAATAAGATATGTGCTTCGTCCAAGAACAATTTAAGCCATCGGTTCTGAATGAAACATTCAGTGCAGGAATACGACACGTTTTTACATGAATCAAGTTCCAGCGGCATTAAAATTGTTCATAGCGTGACAAAAAACAGGAGCACAATTATCATTTTAACGGCTAATGACCGGATGTGATAGCTACATTTTTCCCGATTACAAAATCATGCAGGAGAAGAAAGGAGTATGTATATCCGTGAATCCGGCTATTTTCACGTTTAAACCTTCCTTGGCTTTATCTACTGTAAAATAATAATAAAAGTACAATATTTGTAAAATAAAGCTTCAGTTTGATTCGAATGTTTTAATGAGAAAATGCGAGGAACTACGCAATTTCAAACGTTACGAGTCTAGGATTTATAACGAAGTGAATGAATACATATTTAAGAAACTGATTCTGTTAGAAATAACAAAAACACCAATAATTATGCAAAGATTTATAATCATGCTTGAAAAAAGAAAACGTAAAGCAAAATATTGCAAAAGAATTATACTTCCTACTTTTCATATTTTTATAACGCAACGCCCATCGATGAATTATAGATGAATCATTGTAATTAGAAATTATAATGATGTAATTAGAAATTATATGTATTCTTGGAAAGCACTGATACGTAAACTAAAGCTAGAAACTACATATTTCGTTTCTTTTCAGCGAATAGCATTTGAGATACATATTTGAATACTAATATATACCTGTATATGTATACGTATAATGTATATGTATAATTCTATTTAGCTAAGAATATTGAAGTATTGAGGAATGTCAGAGGTGTTGTTTTTCTATTTAAAAGAACATTCTATGTATGCGGTAAAAAAAGAAGAACGTGATTTCAATGTAGCAAAGAATCTCTTTCAAGTTTAAACATTGTGAAACGAAATTAAAATATCAAAAGGAAATATTACCAGCATTAATCGGAATACAGAAACGATTCTTCTTCAAACATAGTAAAATCATAAGGATGGCTATATCGAACGATTACATCAAATTGCATTAATCACTCCGATAATCACGTTTGGTTGCTAATTTCAGGCTGGTAATAAAACCGTTATCGCCGCGATACTTGCCAAGATTGATGGCGAACAAAGCTGTTAAAAGGTAAAAATTCTATTAAGAAATCGAAACAGTGGGAGAAAAAGAAAAGAGAAGAAAAGAGAAAAAAATGCAAAAGTTGCGAAAGCGATCAGTCGGTGAAATATATACGTCGGTGCCAGTGAAAAGTTAGCCAGAGAAAAGGCGATTACTCCGGAGTGATCGTCGATTTATCAATCGTCGCCCGTACGAGAAGAAACTTCACGAACCATGATCCACAACGATTCGCTATTATCTATAGCCCCGGGGTTGTTTAGAGAAATCATTACTAGTGGATGCAATTGCCAATGTCCATGATTTTAATGAGTCGATCCGCTGAACGCGTACATTTATGATTTATGACACGATTACATAACGCGATTATTACACAGGTGTATTGATAAATTAATACATTCGCGGCCGGATGCAAGCGTGTACATAGTGTGAACCGCAAATTAATCGACGCGAGCGGTTTCGTTGCTTTGTAATTAAGACGGGACAGCAGTTGTTAATACCGATTCGATATACCGATAACTGATGCGATCCTGTTTTTTGGGATATCGATATATCGACCGGTTCGATCGAATTTTCACCGTGTTACGAAACGAATTTAAAAAGTTCTTTTTGACAGTCTACATGGGTTGAATAAAAAATAAGTCTTTTTCGCATTAAATAGATGGAGTAATTTTTAAAATAATTAAGGATAAGAAACATTTCAAAGGACAAATTCTTCTAATTTCAATTTTTATTCTCTAAAATAGAAACTACCTATGGGTAACATCTGACATAACGTTACGTCAACTATTAGGTAACATTAGCTTAATTATTTACAAAAAAAAAAAAGAAAATCATAAGGCAATTCATAGAAGAATATTTAGAGAAAAGCGAAATTAATTTTGAATTTAATAACGTCTGAAAACCTGTCAAGAAATATGACACAAACATAATTGATCTTCTTTAAACCTCATGTTCACGAAACTCCTGATTTCATAATATACTATGATTTACTACGAACGAAACTAACAAAAGAGCATGATACAAATGCATAAGTAAAAGGTTGCGATAGACAGAATATCACAATCGCATAGAAATAGACAAAAGTAAATATTTGTCTACGCATTTGTCAAAATGATAAATTTCGTAGATCGATGCGTCAGTCGATTTTATCACGTCAAATATCATTGCTCAAGGCTAAATTTCACGTTACGTAAATAGCTGTCAAACTTTCCTTGTATTCAGCCGACAGATACACCTCACGTTTACCGTTCGCTCCTCCATCACAGCTTTTAGATAATCTTTCAAGAGTTACGTACGCAAGTACTTACGTGCTCGCTCGAAAGATCCTCTCCAGAGTAACGTGATGTTTTAATTGCTCTTGCAAGCCGATCATTTGTTTAGTCATATTTTTATTTCACAGTGCTACATGGTTGATTATCAATCAAAGTTGTAATAAGGGTGCGTTTGAATAATTATTCGAATAAAGTTTCTATTACGGACATTACTTTAGCCATGCTCGTTTTCGAATACGGAATTACATGTCAGTTTCTTCTTTTCCAAACTGTTTCTCATACTGTGTCCTAGTATAATGAAAAATTGCCGACACTTTCCACGACTAGTTTCGATCAGGATTTAATTTGCGATGAATATAAGAGTGTCTCGAAAATAAAAGTTTGTTGTTCTACTTGCACATTAGAAAAGATTGATCGAGATTAATTCTCGTTACTTTTATCAACGATAAAAAGTTAACCTTTTCTCTCTAACAATCTGTATAAAGATTATTCATTCGATACACAGATTATGAAAACGATATTGGAATAAATAAAGCGATATAATCGTACTACAGAGAAAAATATTTCATTTACAAAATTATCCCCATTTACATTGATTAAACATCAATTTATTGCTCGTCGTTAGTAGTATGAGCCATCAGACTTCTCTTTAATACCTTGACCCTAATAACAGATCTTTTCTCTTTAATACCCTCTGCAAAAGATATCAATTCTTGACGATCAGCAAAACGCTATTAAAATAAAAACTACATAACTTGTACCACGGAAAAAGAATATTTTATTTGCAAAATTATTTTCATCGTTTTATTTTTATCTCTACGCTGAAACAAACCAACGCTACCGTTCCAGTCTGAGATCTCGAACCCGCATGTTAAAACCTGCATGCATTCCATACGTAAAAGCCCTTAATTTGCAAAAGTGAGAATAGCCTTGAGCCGGTTGGTCCAAGTTCGCACGTGCAGAGTCCCGCGCACGCACAATTTCCTGGGCAATCAACGTCCCGGAAACTTAACCAATCGCCGCGTACGAACGAGTTCACTTATTTCTCGACCTTGATTGGTTACCACCAAGCGACTGGGGTGTGACTTTTCGACCCTGCCGCACGGCACGGCAAGACACAGCACGACAGGGGTGTAATCGCGAGGCAGGGATCCACCTGGCCCGAGGGCAACGCACCACTGGTCCTCGTTAATTTCATTAGGCCTTGATTCTAAAAGGTTGACTCGCCCTTGCACAAAGATGGTGGCCGCCCTTCATCCGTCTAACGCGACAGCCCGACAATTCTACTCCTTTCCAACGGAACAATGTCAAAAAGCCACTTACCGCTGATTCTCGACTCGACTTTCATTCGATTGAAATCGATTTACCGAGCACGCTTGAGAATGTCCTCGATTACTCTAGGACTATTTGATAGGCTTGAATTTGTCGGAAAGTTTTGTCATTTGCTGTTAACACGTTTGATACCATGATTGGAACGAAAACTAGAGCAGATCGTATTATATTGTTTATATTTTTTACAATGTGGATAAATTTTGATTTTGTTGATTAAATTTGTCGGAAAGTTTTGTTGTTGACATGTTTGCTATCATAGTAGATTGCAACGAAAACCAGAGCAGATCGTATTATGTTTTTTATATTTTTTACATTATGTACAAATTTTGATTTAAGAAAAGTCAATGTACGTTTTTGGATAAACGAACCAGTTAATATTTTTCCTACTAAGGCTATTCCGGACAGATCAAGGCTTCGTTCTTTTTCTTAATTTATCTGTAACAGCTGTGACTATGAAAAGAAAAATTATCTCTGTCACATATGTATAACATCGTGCTGCCGGACCAAAATTCATGATAGCAAATACGTTGAGATAAATAGAAGTCGATACGGATCTGGTGTTACTAAACTTTTTAACTGTGTAATCTGTCAGGTAATTAGTACGATTGATAAATTGTGGAACCATCAAATGAAATTATCGTGGGATAAGGTTGTTTGAAAGTATCTAGATGAATTTTATAGAGAGGATTTTATCTTGAAGTTAGTGGTTAAACGAGATAAATGGCGAGCAAGATTATGGTGTAACACGATTGCACATAGTTCTATGTAATTAAATATTATGAGTAAAATTTTTGTATGTCTTTGAAACTTAATATATGAAGTTTGGTATGATATTCTTGGCCAACTAAAAAGTGGTCTTGTTTAATTTTTAAAAGATCAGTATTGCTTAAGCTACTCTAGAGTAGGGATAACGAGACACGAATTCTAATGTAAAATTCAGCATTAGCAATGCAACCAGCCGCTAGAAATGTAATCAAATAAGAAAAAGATGCATAGAAATAGTTTCATTGGAAACAGGTTTCTCGTGTATGATGTAACCAATTCTTTAATGCCCCACAATTAAACCGCTAAGAGATGTAGATAGAATGCTAGTAAAATAGTTGAATGATATATAATCTTTACTGTGTTAAAAGATGCGAGGGAAACGAATTATTCAAATGTGACGACTAATGAATGATCGAACGAAATTTCTCCCATTTTAATATAAAAATCATATATTTTTCAACGTGTACTCGATAAAAGTATAACTGTTGATAAAAAATCAACCTTGATGATATACCAAACGAAGAATTTCATATGTCGTAGAAATTACACGCAAGAAAAGTGGACATAATATAAGAGATTTAACAAACGGAAAACTTCGTAGATTACAAATTATACAATTCTTTGGTACAAATAAAAAATCTCATTTACCAACAATAACGAGACGATTTTATACGTTTGTATCGAACGTGTGAAACAGGTTTGTCGAAGATTAAAATGATATTATCATAATGCATTCTTAATAAAACACATCTGACAACTCTCACGATAGCCAAAACATACTATGTTCAGGCTTCGTAAATAGTAAATTACGGTTCTGGTCATAAGTCAAATCGATCGACGTGGAAAGGCGCGCATAATTTTCAGATTCGAGCTCTGTCACGGCTGGTAATACCAAGTATACGTCAAGTTCGTTCGGTAATTTAAAAGCACAATGCGTAACGTGGCAGTTTGGAGGTTCCATAACGACGAAAGTTAATTGACCGGACGCCATTGACCAGGTAAATTAGAAAAATCATTAACATAGTAAAAGCGTGCCGTCTGTTGGCCTCATTTGAATGATTAATTAGTTCTAACATGGCTCGGCCTCCGATACCACAAAAACTCGTTTCCATTCCTTACGATTCTTATTTATTTCTATTCCTTACAGGGATCTCTTTTTCTCTTTATGCAGACCCAGTAACTAGAAAATTACTTATGTTTAAAATTCGTTAATGTTTCTCGCGATTATTTATTTGAAATAAAAAAGAATCTGATAAATCAGAAGCAGTGGAAAATTGTAAAAGTATCTTGCAGTTGTAAAGTTTGACTGTAAATCTTTTGGTTTGTAAATATTATCAAAGTCTTGATATATTATTCTTTATTCAAAAAGGAACAGATTACACCAAATAATGTCTGATGAACACTGCAAGCAGATGACAACAGATGTCAGATTATATGGTGTAACGTGAACTTGTAATTTAGAATGATTTCCCAAGTAGTTATCCACGACCTGCAGTTATAGTCACCAAATGTTCAAGCAAACGAAAAATTCTAACTTAAAATGAACTAAGGAATATTTTCTTTTTTAAGCCAAATATGAATTTTTTATTCTTCTTCCGTTCTTCATAATTAACTGCTCTCGCGATAATATTTTTCGAACTAATATATTTTTTACAATTTCATTTTTTTTAAATCTTCAAATATATTTTAATGTTCTTAAATTTCCTCAATCAACGAACAAAGTTTTTAATTTTGAATTTCTCGCAGCTCGAAGTTCCGAGAAAAATTCATTTCGTTCGTATACCTCGGAGCAACGTTAAACTGCTAAACTGGAGCACGTCGAGGAGTGACGAAGGAGCCAAGGTAAGCTGCAAGTAATTGTATAACCGGCTTCCGAGAAACGGAACGCGTATGTTGTGTCGTCGGTTGTACGTATTTGTCGTTGCTCTCGCCAACCGACTCGATATTCCAACGGTGACGAGCAGTTTTTACCAGAATGTGGGCGGAGGAGTGATACTTTGGATTTAACGAATTGAAATTATGAATTTGGCACGTTGAGACGGAAATATCATACAGATGATAAAACAATAAATTATTTCAACAAGAATACTTTAAGCAAACATATTGAATACGAAAAAGCAAGAAATTACTAGAAAATATATCGTGTCGAAAGAAATTTCAATTTTAGTACATTACCATTTGTATATATTACTCTAACGTCTAAGAAAATTCTAAGGTACATTATCGATACTTTCAGCGACTTTTGTCAGGAGGATTCATCGTACAAGCTCGATTGTAAAGTACAAACGAATAAAAGAACCACATCGAAATCTCGCACGTAGGTAGGAGAAAAGAAGTCACGTTAAAGTGAACACGCGTCAGGATAAACCTTTCTAAATTCGACGACACAATGTTGGATACGTCGTTGGAAACAAAGGCACAATGGCGGCGGGGAGTGAAATAGAAGGGAAGGAAAAACTGGCCAAATAAGCCGTCACAGGGCAAGTAACGAGGCATATAATAACCCACGGTGACACTCGAACAAACAGCCATCTGTAGGTAATACCCCTGTGGTGTGTAACGCCCCGAAAACTGCGCCCTGCCAAAAAATTACAATGACAATGAACGAAATCCGATCCGCCTGCGGGCACATCCACTCTAGTTTTATTTCTCCTTCGCACCTCTGACACGTTGCCGAAACGTATTTAGTTATACGGTACAGTATATTGTGACCGGTACACCTTTTCCGGCATTGTGTCGTCTGTTCAGAAAAATCAAGAATCGCGTCGGGGGTTGCAATTGTATTTTGTTATCGAACTTACGACAAGCGCATAGGCTAAATCTTCTTTCGAAACTTTGATAACTGCAAAACGATTAATGATTCACAGTTAGCCAATGATAAGTGGTGACTCAATAATTCTTCATTATCAATATATAAGTTTTTCTATTCTTTTGTTTAATTATGAGACAAATTTGAGTGTACAATCGGAAATTTACGATAGAAATTCTTTGATCTCCGATCAGAAAAAAGTATAGCTGAGAGTAAAATCTGAGTATCGACTGAGGATTGACAAAGCACGCGCGTCACACTTTCGCAACACGTTCACCTGGCTGCGGTACGTTCTTCTCGCATCGACACATGCGATCATCATCGATCGAAACGCACGATTTCTTATAACAGAGACATCGTCACAATCCACGACACATTTTCCCTTGCCATCATTGTCGGATAACTGGCTCAGCGTTACGTAATAGCGCATATTGGGCAGTTTCTGCCACCTCGGTATCCTATTCTACTCATGCAATAATTTAAATTTTAATGAGAATTTTATCGTGTCTGCGTGTGTTAAACGAAACTATGTTGCAATCTGTATAAATTGGTTATCTATATGTTTACAGTTCCAAGAATCCGTAGCAAGATTGACGTGAAAGCGCGACCCACTATCGGCTAGGCGAATTCCGAAGATAAACCTTTAATTAGATCGATGGCGTATAGATTTTTATCTAGTTCGAAGCCGTCTAGCTTGATGGCAATTTGAAAATAAGAAATCAATTTTTCGAAGTGCTGAGTTATAAGGTAATTTTCGGGTGGAAATTTGATTTATTTGTTTGACAATCAATGAATTGCTTTATGTGTAGCTTTCATCGCGGTTATCTTAATTCGCAGAATGGCAATATTCGATCAAAAAACCATTTGATCTTTGGTGGAACATAACTGTTCATTTTTGCTTTACTGTCGCGTAACGAGGAATCTTGGTATACATGAATGGTGTAATGGTCGAGGAAGGATTAGATGTGGCATGATTGTGGTTTTCAATACACAGTACCTACTTTAATGTCGAGAGAAATCCAGGTAATCCATCGATGTTTCTTTCGAACTAAACCTCAGTCATTTCTATGTAATATCTCCCAACATATTTTGTAACATTTTGTACGCAATTGATAATCTTTATTTTTCGTTTCAACCATAATCAAATCATCAAATGTTGAACGCTGTTTCATGAAAGGTGAAGCGGATTTACATCGATATGATTCTCAGCTCTCCATATACCACGAGAAATCGATGGACGATCGATGATCGCAACGACGTCCGGTCGCGGTTCATTTTCCTTGCAATTACGACCATTAGTGGCGTATTAATGGCGAAGGAAGATGGAGGCCATCCGCCTTTTTATCTTCTCGGCGTAGTTTGAAATTCATACTCCGTTCACAGAGGAGCAGTCGATACGACACTCTGGGAGATAAATTCTAATTAAAAGCGACAAGTTACCGGCATGGCTACTTTATATTTCCGGTTGCGCGGCCGACACGTTTTCCACGCTGGGATAATGTCCATTACTTTTTTTCCATTTATCCCTACGTGAAACGTCGCTTTTTACGCCGTTGAATCGCGTAAATTCGTCGATTCGTTAGAGATTCTATGTTTGCGGTGTTAAAACAGCTTATATGGCTTTGGAAATTAAGAAAACATCTTCAGCGATATAACACGTTGATAAGGTAGCAAATTTGAGTGGCGCATTTGATAATGAGCATCAAACCCGTAAGAAACTGGTAGGTTGAAAAGAAGATAAGATAAGGTGGAGTAAGATTATCGCGATAAAGTGGAATAAACGTTTTTACTTTGAAATGGAATACTTTAACACGATCTTATGGCAATGTATATTGATAATGTAGCAAGTAGCAGAAAGCAAGATATTACTTACTTTTTAGGAGAGGCAGGTCGTTCATGAACCCTCCATCGTCTACATTTGTGTTCTGAAGCAGAAATAATATAAAAGATTGAAATAAACACGTTCGTAAAAAAGCAATATTCGAATATATTTTGAATTGAAAGAGAAAGATTGTAGAAATTAATTCTTTAAGTCTCTGTCTTTTAAATTTGCTGGATGATATTAGCAATTAAGATTGAAATTTTTCATAAATATTATAAGCATTTTCATTGGTGAAACAGTAAGAATGCAACAGCGGTAGAACGATAATAGAGAAAATGTGTTGTGATTACGTACATCGTCGCTCACCTGGGGGTCGTCTACGAGGCTGCTGTGGAGAACGAGGTCGGTTTGGTCGAGACCTGGGGGTGGTAGAAGGGCGTCAGGACGGCGAACAGCGCCATATTCGACGCCCCTTCCACCGCCGCCGCCACCGCCACCGCCACCTCCGCCGCCACCACCTCCGCCACTACTGCGCCCACCGTCGTACGGAAACGACGCATGCATATTCGTCTGAAATTAAATATCAAAAGAAATATTACTTCAGTTACATATTGACAAATAACAGGAAAAAGTACTTGCAAATAAAAATTATAATTGGCGAAGACAAAGAATAAAGTTAGGTCAGATATAGAATTGTTCTATTTTTGCGTTACTTGATACGATCGGTAAAAGTAAATATCGAATATTTCTACTCGAGTTAATTGTGAAACTACTCAGCTGTGAAAGAATATCTCAATGGAAATAATCGTGGTATAGCTCATTATATACTTTGCTAGTAAGTCTCCGCACGTTGCCATGAGTAAATTTATTTAGAGACACGTGCACTGTGCATCCAATGCGTATTGTCAACGTTAGTGCAACGTATCTTTTAGGTTACGATATATCAGGAATCTAATGTAGCCTCCTTACTCTGCAACAAACAACACGTATTCCTTTTATGTCACGATTGCTGAAGTTCCCATAACAATCTCTTATTATTACTATTAAGTCTTAGATTCCTAGATTCTCTATATGACTTCTTCTGAAAATAATAAAAACTTCTAAACGTCAAATTGAAATAAGACTCAGCTCTCGTACCTTTAGACCGAGTCTCGATGATTCGACGATTAACTCGAATCACTGATATAATCGCATAGAAGCACGTAATGCAATAATGTTAGTCGAATCTTGATTCGCGCAACTTTTTGTTTTCTCCTCGTGAGGAATCGTTATACAGAAACTGTTCGGAGAATTTATAAAAATCAGCTTGCGTGTGGTGAATTCGCGTGCGATTTTCGTGGAATGAGCTGCATTCAGCAATATCAAGATTAACCATAAATCCATCCGGTGACATCGGGTTAATTTAATCAAAGTATAAATAAAATTTCAACAGGTCTGATAATTCGCCGAGGCGAACGTCCAATATTAAGACCAATTAAAAGC
The DNA here is from genome assembly GCF_905332965.1 of Bombus pascuorum. Taxonomy (NCBI): domain Eukaryota; kingdom Metazoa; phylum Arthropoda; class Insecta; order Hymenoptera; family Apidae; genus Bombus; species Bombus pascuorum. Next base: position 3,518,237 of record NC_083493.1, read on the forward strand.
TGAGTAAATCCGGTATCGATTACGTAAATCACTCGGCAGCGCACTTTTAAGCGATATCACTCGTTCGACGAACAGGGGAAAAATTAATTTTATAAATCGCAATACCGACGGCATGTTTTCAAAAGCGTACACATTAAGAAGAAGACACAGCGTGGAGGTTGTAAACGATAACCATACCTGTTCATAAATATTTGTTTATTACCAGAGATCATATTTATTATTCTCATTCAGTACACACGTAGTTATATCATTGCCTACATAAATTATTATAATCAGTGTTATAATAGCACGTGTAGATTAAAATTCAAAAGCGATGGAACTTGATGTTTATGATCGTCGATTTTATGCGATAACCAAATATTATTTTTCAATGTTCACGCTTCGGTTAAGTATGCGTGAATACTCCTCCATGTAATTCTTTATTAATTGTTACTACCGAAAACGAATTGCATATTTTAATAAACGTTCACGTACTTACAGGCGCGAAGTTGAAGTTTGTCTCTTATGTAAGAAATTATACATACGTAGTTACAGAGAAATATAGAGGGGAAAAAACGAAGACAATCTTCCAAGAATTGAAATACAAGGTAGATATATGTTCGGAATCTTAATCACATATAGCGAGAAAAACCAGAGATTTTATCTAGACTGCAAGTCGGCCGTGTCACAAATACGGTTGTATTACGAGCCCTTACCATTATTGTCATACACCCTTGGACAAAAAGATAGCACATGTGTGCTATCATTAATTTCTCATAGATAGAGTCCGAATTTCCCAAGTTTGACGAATGGCATATAAACAGTACCTTGTAGTAATAAGGTATATGAGCTTGAAACTGTATCTTCGCTATTCCTCTTGTATTTATCAACAATGATTGTGAAATCCGGTCGGCGAAATGATAGCACACTTTCAAAAGTTGTAGTGTTTATTATCTACTAAATTGTACAAAAATAAAAAACCTTTTAAAATTTAATAATGTGTGGATCCTCCCTTATTCTCCACCACCTCCAGCATTCGTTTCGGCAAAGAACGATATAGTTTTCTAATATAATCCAGCGATATATTTCTCCATTCCTCTTCAAGGCACTTTTTTAACTGATTAATACTTTCAAATTGCCTATTTTCTCTATAAACGGCATTGCTTAATTTACTCCAACAGTTTTCGATTATGTTTAAATCGGGGGAGCATGCAGGCCAGTCCAAAACTGCAATATTTTCTGTTGAAAAATATTCTTTCACAACCTTAGCGGTGTGAACTGCAGCATTATCTTGCTGAAAAATAAAATCTTGTCTCGCAATATGTGTTGCGTACTTTGCAATTTGATTTTGTATCAAATTACGATAGGTTATAGCATTCATCTTGCTGCGAATTGATATTAAATCAGTCTTTCCGTTATACCCAATACCTGCCCAAAGCATAATGCTACCTCCACCCATTTGACGCCGTATTTGTGACAATTTTTTTTTTCTTACATCATGATAGTAAAAATTGAATCCATCTGGGCCATCTAAATTAAATCTTTTTTTATCTGTAAATATAACTTTCCTCCACTTCTTGTTCCACCGTATATGTTCTTTTGCAAAATATAATCGATGCTCCTTGTGAATCTGCTTTAGAGCTGGTCTTCGTTTTAATTTCATCCGCTTTATGTGCGCGGATTGTTGTAGTACACGTCTGACATTCCGAGGATTAGTTTTTACGCCAACTTTTTCTGCAATTTCACGTGACGTGAGAAGCGAATTTGACGCGGCACGTAAAATTGCACGTTTTTCACGAGTACTAATCGCGGAAGGTCTCCCACTGCTTTTTTTTGTTCCATAATTATTTACATCTTTCAGTAAATTATAAATGACTTTCCGACTTCTACTGAGAACTTTTGCAATTTTAGAAATAGTAAAGTTTTCTTTCTTTAATTTCAAAACTGTTTGAATCTCTTCACTATTTAGCTGTTTTCCACGTCCCATTGTTTGAATCGAAATTTGTAAGGTTTCTAATGAAATTCTTCTACTTTTCACTACGTCTACACCACTCAGAATACACAGAAATACTAAGGAATGGAAACAAAATGCTTGGTGTGCTATCATTTCGCCGACCGGATTTCACAATCATTGTTGATAAATACAAGAGGAATAGCGAAGATACAGTTTCAAGCTCATATACCTTATTACTACAAGGTACTGTTTATATGCCATTCGTCAAACTTGGGAAATTCGGACTCTATCTATGAGAAATTAATGATAGCACACATGTGCTATCTTTTTGTCCAAGGGTGTACATCTTTCCTATGCGATCCACGCGATTCTCGCATCGAGAAGAAATCTCTGCGCACGTTTCTCCGATTTCTTTCCCAGATTGTTGGTTCTATTGTAATCGTTTTCTCCGTAACGACTATTCTAGATCGTTGCGATACGTTCGCTTTTAAATAGCGAATGGAATAGCGAAATTATGAAGCTTCGGTATACCAACTATTTGATCTAGTGAACAGAGTCAAACAGTTCTAATGGTTTGAGATGTTATGGTGAGAAAACATGAGACAGAAGTAACTAATACAAAGCCCGAAATGTAAAACGATAATTTTATATTTACCAATTTAAGAGCTGGTACTACTTTCTCTTTGTGACTTTTTTTCGTTTCTTAGATACCCATTAATTATTGCTTCTTTCCGAGTAAAATGTTAGTCATCGTTTTACGACTGCGTAATTACAATCCTTTTCGGTAAAACAATTAAAATCTACTTTCGATGATACAGTCGTATATATGCTAATAAGTCCATAGTCCTATATATATTATACCTTAATGAATTTTAGATGAGTTTCATATCTTACCAAGCAAAAGTATTAGAAAGTCATTAAATACGACTAACAAAGTATCATTTAAGTAATTTTAAACCATTTTTAAACTGTCGAATAAAATACACGAAATAAATGAATTCGATGATATTCGAGGATGTTCGCATACGAAGATTTCTATCTAGAAAGTAAAAACGATTATAGCCACTATACTAATACAAATCACCCTACAATTTCTCACATCTAATTAACTACTTACAACATTCTTCATCACCCACCGGACACTGACATTAATATTAATACTCGAGAGTGGCAAATTAGCCGTACACCGTCGTCTCATCATGCAAACATGCTATCCCAAAAAAGCGCATGTACACCTATAACCTCATTTACATTTTAGCAGGCATAGGTTACCTAGCTCATTTATCAACATGAATGTCATAGCGACGTTGCAGATCCCGATTAGCGAAACTCGATGATGAACTTCGATATGATCAATAGCTATGTGCATTCGATAAACATAAAATTGTTCAGTCTTGTGGTATTTAATCTTAAAATCCAAACATTAATCAATACTTTTTTAACATGAACGTTCGTAGAATATTCAACTTTTTCTCAAATAACGTTGCAAATACTGTAACTTTTTCAAAATCTCGAAAAATTGTAGCATCTATGTGAAAGAAATAACGACGAAAAGAATATTGAGCGAATCTTTGGAATTGGCTTTCACGATCGCGATGTTAGAAAGCTGAATATGATAATGTAGATTGATTGCAAGAATATTGCAAATGAAATATTGCATTAACGCAACGGTGGCTCGTAATGAGTTAATAAAAATAATAGAATCCCTCACGTGGTCAAGAATCGATAAAATACAAGCAAGAATTTTGTTAACTATAAAAATTACGACCGTTTTAAGGCTTAGGTCGTGAGTTACCGCGATATCCGAGCTGTCGTACATCGAAAATCGCACGATTCATCGTGTGCGACGTCCTGACCATTTAGAGTCCGGCTTTCACGCGACCAAAGAAATAGAAACGCGGTGCTAATTAACTCGGCTAAGTGGTCGAGCGCTACCTACCGGTATCTATCGACGGCCCGCGTTAGTTATAAATTGATGTAACCATGCCAGCCGACTAATGAGATGAAATGTGATCGCCTTTCTCTCGTTAAACGCCGCGGTGAGGTGAAGTCACGACGGTCGGTATTCGCGGTATCGATACTGATAAATGGGACCACGCCGCGGATATCACGGCGATCCCTTCTGATCGACGATCTAGCGAGTCTTACCCATATTTCCTCTTGTGTAATCCGACACACACACACTCACTTACACACACGCACGCCTTTACCTTCTCCTTGTTGTCATGTTAATCGAGATTCAGAGTTACGTAACATTTTTGTAGATAATACCTGTTATGCGAGCGAGCAAATATTTGATGTTCGGACCGTTGGAAATTGGTGGTCTTCGAGGTTGATGGAGTTTAAAGAAATGGAGGATGTTGGGTTTGATTATGTTGGCTGATGATTCGACAGAATGTTATATTAGTGGCGTAGACGTGTAATAAAATTGTTTGAGTACAAATAAAATGTATATATATTTTTTCTTTGTTCTTTCAGTCAATGTAAAGATTTATGTTAAAGAAGATATTTTTATTGATTTAAGAAAAAAGCAAGTACGCATTCGAAATGAAGGAAAGTATGGTGTATCTGTTGCAGAAGATCTTTCGCAATAGTATAACCGTAAACTCGATCAAAGAACAAGATAGTTTTAAATAATGCGAATTTTTATTACAATTGTTTACTTTTCTCAGTGCAATTTTTCAATCTCATAAGGTAAATATTCTTGTTAATAAAATGAGAAGAACGTATCTAGATTATCATCATTGTTCCGTAATAACTCGATATTTAACTCTTCCCCGTGAGAAAGACGTCCCACAATGAGGCAGATTTTCTGAATCGTAAGATCCCTTATCGAAGAGGCTGTCACAAATTGTACTCTCTCGAGCATAAATGTGAGACTGTGAAGGGATTCAGACGAGATACTATAATTCAGTATAAAACGCGTGGGCTACGGTGTATAGAGGAAGCACGAGGCTGCTCGTTTTCAAGGATAAAGCTATTGGAATCGGCCGAACCACTTGCCTGATTATTGGTATTGTCGTCTCTTTTTCGGAAGCATATCATCATCTGTTCTTTCTTCTTCGTAAAACGTTTCTCGTGAAATAGAGCGCACACGATTTTATTTACATCGGCTACAAAGTTTGTTTTTAATAGTATTTAAATATGTATTAAACTACCAGCACTAGTGTAAACATGATCATAAATTGCATCTTCAATACAGATTTTACGATCAGTCAATTTACACATACATTTATGTATATATATATTTACGATGCAGATAGTGATACATATTTATGATACAGTTATGGTATCTTAAGACACAAGTAATAATTATTCATAATACGTTACATAAGGTAACTACAATTTTTAATTTTTCATCTTTATTAACAAGATCTCCACTAAAGAAAACAACTCTATCGATTTTTCTGCACAACTGTAGACAACGTTATTCATTCGTCTACCTCTCGTTTCCCTTAATCATTTGACTAGAAACTACCGTATCATTGTTGTTCAGTTAGATCGAGTATGATGTAACATTAGTCATCGGCAGATGAAATGGCGTTTATTAATCGTTTTATCGAGTGATCGGTGATTTCCGATTACACGCCGATCCAATGTTACCTTGACGAGTTGGCCCCATGCGTTTATACCGTACTATCCTGTAAATTTTTCACCGTCTCCCCTGTAACGCAAGTTTCACGTGTCACGTAAACGAGAAAGCAAATTAAAACCAAAAGAACAGGGTGGAGAAATCGTTTACCTCTTTTACGCGTCTCCGATACCGTCTTAAGGATTGCAGCGCTTGGCATATTTCAGTCAAAGTAAACGCGTCCCTGGCATTCTCCCCGAGGGAATGCCAAAGGTCAGCCGAAAATTTAATAAGTAAATTACTCGAGGGAGGGCAACGAACGCGATGGTTCAAGAGGGTGGCCCATTCCAAAAATATTAGAATGCATCGCAGTTGGAAGAAACCGTAGAGGAAGGAAATAACAAAAATATTTCATCCATCCAATTTTTCTAATCGTATATGACTTTGTAACGATATAAATGTATAGTTAAGCTTGGAAGTAGGCAATTTATATTCCATGGTAATCTATTTGGGATACAGGAAATGTGATTTAAAGGAACCTTCGCTGAACTTTCACTTTTTTTACACGCGATAGAATGTAGAACAGTTTCCAATTTTTTTTTTTTTTCTACCGCAAGATTAATAACTTTTGAATTATAGTAATTAAGACAATGACGAAGGAGTCGTTAATTTTTTAGATTTGATAATCTAGTCCATATATAATTACGTGCTTTCGAACCCTCAAAGTGGTTTCGAACGATGTGTCCCCTTGAAGCTGTCGAAGCATAATCTCGCATCGTTGTCGTTCTCGATGCTTGTGGCAGAGATACCGAACCGAAAACTCTAAGGGTGACGCGAGTCGACGCATAGTCATCGCGGCAAGTTCCCTAACTACGATCAACTATGCAAGACGCCGTTACTGCGTATAGTTTGGGAAAGGAGTTTGAGACTTTGTGCCCCGTCTACAACTATCTTCTCTCCTAGCAGACCGAAAGTCTCCTGGAACCATGGTAATCGCGTAACTTTACGGAAATTTCGCTATGCCTGCTTTAAGATTTCATCATCCTCGAAATAAGGCTTTCAATTAATCATTCGTAATTAATCTCTTTAAGGGTGAATTTATTATCATCGGTAAAGATTTACTTTCCATTTTCCAGAAGAAAACAAAATTTACAGTAACATTTAGAATAAATAGTGAAAGTGAGCGATAAAAGTAATCGAAGGATGTGCTCAATACTTTATTATGCTCGCGCATCGCGAGATTGAATCGATGTTAGGTTTCATTCAGAACAAGATTGGCCACCCTCCTTTGAAGAATGCGCTTTAGGCAAACCAAGATAGACTACAAGGGGTTGTACTGCTCGAAATAATCGATATTTCAATCTCGTAGGTCGGCAAAGTATTTTAAAGCCGAGTTTCTAGTGGAACATTCTACATATTTACAAGTATCAATATGAAACGAATTTACTTTGTAACATTCCATAAAAATTAAATAATATGTTATTTTGCATTTTCGTATTGTACATAATCCATTTTATTATAATTCGTTATTTTCAACAAATTATACCAATTTCACTTGTATAATAAACATCGGCGATAGAAAATAAATCGTGATTACGAAGTTGCTGTTAACCAAATGAAATTAACGAGTCCGTGCATTTGTAATAGCTTTACTAAATAAATTTTAATTCGAACGTAATTGTGAGTTCCTAACGGTTACTCGCAAATCGGTGACGATACCTTCACCAATATCAAAGTACATTTTCGCCCGTATTTTACTCGTTTTACGAGGCGTAAAATAAATAATTTTCGATACAGAATTTCAGGCTCGCAATACGAGACTGCATATGGCGCAGACAGATGCGTTAAACCGAACCCGCTTTTCTCTTCTTCTGGCCAGTTTCGATCTGTGCGAAACTAAACGTATTCTTCAGCCGCGTGTCGAATTTCGTCGAACCTGGTCTTTTTTGCGCGAACGTCACACGACACCTATGGAAACCGCCCAAAACATAATCCACAGCGTGGTTTACGCGCGTTCCCCCGCTATAATTAGGGTGATACTTTCATAAAAGCTATTGGGGTAAGGTGTACCGCAAATACTATTATCGTGAGTATTATTAGAGGTCTGAAGTTGCCCCTAAATACGTGGTAGCACGGTGTTCCGTTACTATGAGCAAAGGCGCGTTATACTCCGCGTGAATTTGTTTGGGAATCTAGATCCTTCAAATAATACACTTGCTTTCTAATGATTAAATCAAGTTTGTAAATTACAATCTGAATCAAGCCTTAGATAATTTTTGATTACAATAAAAATATATTCTATTATTGAATACCTCGCAAGAAGATACAAGAAATAAAATGTGATATGTCGTGGAACATTTGATCTATAATTCTGACGGACGTGTTACAAACACGAACTACTTATCCTAACTAAAAAAAAAAAAAAAAATAATTGACAGTTTCTAAACTCTTCACAAACTTGATCTTAACAGAAGCCATAAGCAAGATCATCTCCTAACAACTTCCTCGCTCGATAGACAATTCCAAAGTCTTCCTCCTTTAACCCATCCGTAATCCCGTCGAACTATCGGTAGACAATCAATGCTTCTCCAAATACAGCCGAGGGAATAAATTTTCTACTTTACGGAAATAGACCGCGTCTACCCAGGAAGACCGCGACTATGCCACGAATAAGTCACACACGTCCACGTACTTACGATTCCCGCTAGAGCAAACAATACTCTCGCACTTCTTTAAACAAAAAGCCCGCTGCGGGTATACTTAACACGGAGTTGTTCTCCGCATATTCGACGTGCGACGGTTAGACAGCGAAGCGGAGAGAGACGATCGAGAACAAGCAAGAAACCACACGATCCATCCGTAAACCAAAAAAATCCAACTAATCGGGAACAAAACGTTACGTTGATCCTCGACTTCCTGTTGGCCGGTTCTTCTGACTGGCCGAGAGTCGATCGTTTCTTTCGAGTTACGTTAATACCTGACCAGACTATCCCACCCATCGGAGCGAGGACAGGCACGCAGAACCGTGGCAAATGCAAATGTCGCGCGTCTCGATTCCTCGCGTGCTCTTCGTGGGATCAACGATCGTAATCACCGATGTCACGGGCCGACTTATTGGTCGCGATACGTCTAATAGATCGATAGCCGGCCATTATTACGCATCCCCCTGCTGTTCAACTGCCAGCGGCCCGTCCTACAAATAACACGCCGCGTACCTTTTCTAATGAGCCAGCCGGACGTGCACGTGACCGGATCTCCGCGCGCTTCGATTTTACGCGCAAACCCCCAGGATGATCTTGACGACCAAACGACCGTGTTTCCGCGAGACCACGAACGCGTTTCAGAATCATCGTTTATCGGTTTACTTCGAAATAGATTTTGTTTTATCGGTGTGATTAGTGTATTATTGTTTCGGCAACTATTCCAGCGAATAAGTGGTGTTTAATTTGATGTAGGGTATGGTTACATTGGGTCTGTTTCTATTATATTTGTCCTATTCTTATTTGTATACAGTGAAAATCCATTTATATGAACTTGCTAGCAGACAGATATGTAGTTTATGTAATAGAAGTTTCTACCTATTATGATTTTTCATCCATACATTATAAGTAGGAATTCACGTTCAGACAAATAGATTTAAAGAGCAAGAATTTATTTAATCAAACACTAACTATAATTTCATTCGTATAAGTGAAACTCGTATAAACGGTGTTTTTGTTGTTATAAAATGTGAGAAGCAATAGGCAAGTTTTGAAAGTTTATATAGTAAAACACTAGCACCTAAAAAACCTATAGTATATCTAATTAACGAAGATAATGTTTATGAATATTTACTCGATATAGACTGAGATAGATCGCGAAATTGAGGAAAATGTTAATTAAGTATAGATAATTAATAGACAATTTTAAGATATGCGTAATATCTAGTCGTTTAAGAATTAATGCGAATATTTAATTCCGACGTCGATTTCCTACGATGGTATAAGTCTTTCATTTTTTAATAGGACAAAGATATTAATTACCATAACTATAATATATGGCAAATGGCATTTACCATATGGCATTTATCGTAGGATCATAACGAATGCGATGATGGGAAAGCGATAAAGTTTCAGAGTGTATATATGCACATACATTAGTAATCTGTTAATGTGATATAATTACAGTCTTTACCATAGAAAATAGTTATGCGTGTATTTAAAATAAAATTTTATCTCGCAAACATTTTGAAACACAATAAACTAAAGACAGTTTTTCTCGGTACTCGCTACGTATTCTGATACAGTGAATTATTATAATTATGATTCGATGAGGACGAACGATGAAACATCGCTGCAATTTTCTACCGATCGCGCTACGCGATTCAGCATACTTAGATATTCATATTTGATGCATGATGCAATATACAAGAGCGTGTTATCTTCCTAGTGGAAATATAAATACGTTGAATCGTAAAATATTATTAATGCAAAATTTCAACAGTGTTACATCTATCGTTTGCACACGATGCGAGATTGGACCTAATTTTGCAATCTAACTTAATTTTTATTTCGTTCTGGAAATGCTTCGTATTTCTCTCACGTTATAAACGTCCTAAAATCGATCAAAATACTCCTAGTAATAAACAGATTTATACTTGTAAGCCAAACTGATTGACGACTGTGGTTGACTTTAGGGACGAAAGGGTTAAAACCTACTAATAACTCATCGAAGCGATTACTCACCACATGGATGCCCTCTGCGTCCCTCCTGAGATCACCACTCCTCTGGCCAGCCGTGACAGCGGCACTCAAGTGATTATAGTGATGTTGATGCAACGTGTTGAGCGTCTGCGTGTATGGATCGCCGACGAGGTAATCGAGATGTTGCGGCTGGCCAAGACCCGGATGTTGAGGACTCGCCGGCGCATGATGATGCGAGGGGAACGGGGGTGGAAAGTACGGTGGTTGAAAGTCGGAGGCGGTGGGCAACGATGCGCCCCCATGATGGGGCATCCCACTGCCGTTTCCATTGCCTCTGTGACCGTGGTGATGGGCGCCGGAATACGGCGAGGAATTTCCACCGCCCAGCGAGGAAATACCCCCGTGACCAGTTAATCGGTCCTGTTCACAGAAAAATTCATACATTAATATATATGTTACAAGATATGCTAGATACTTGCTGTCGTAAAAAGTATTTTGGAATATCTTATGGTAGAGCTCAGACATTTTCGCTCAGACACACGCTTTTCGTAGCTTACTCGTACAGTTTTTCTATAATTCACTCGGTTTACGCTGTTACCATTCTCCATCGCATTTTTAAATTTTAATCCCCTAACTAAAAATCCGTTCAAATACCGGCTGCAATTTGCTTGCGGTTAAACGGAACGACTTATGAAAATGTAGTAGCGCTTAAAGGATTAAAATTTTCTCTCGTGAGCAAGTTCAATTGTTTTCAGCAACGTCATATATAGGGGCACATCAAAAGAAAAAGAAACGCAGGAAATAAAAAGTAATAACCATAATAAAAGCGAGCAGAGATACGCGCGTTCTTCGACACACATTCACGTTCGTCGTCGGCCGTAACTTTCGCCGCTATTAAAAAATTGCTGGCCACCAGTAATTGCGGTGACTAATGTGCGCTGGTATCGAGAGAGAAGAAAAGAAAAGAAAAGAAAAGAAAAAAAATCATGTCAGCGGCGTTGGAGGTCTGCCATTACTATAAACGACGGGTATATGGAACAGTGGCGCTTATTTCTCGAAGGTGGTGAACATAAATGCTATGCAAATCTTTTGGCACATAACGCAACGAAAATAACTTAGGGACGGAATATAGGCGTGGTATAGATCTTTCTTGAGGAAATCATATGAGAGTCGAACGAGCGACACCGACCACCAAGCTCTCGATAACGCGATAAAGTGTTATTAGGAGTGATAAGCGACCATGAGGAAAACTCGTCGTTTGATCATCAACGTCGCTCCTTTCAGGCACTCATACATAAATCGATAGTGATTTCCTCCATTCGGTCGTGCAATTTTCGATAATTTATTCTGCTTCGAACTATAACGGATGACACGAATAAGAAAGTTTATTTGAAATTCTTTGGACAGTGGCAGGTGAATAAAATGTATTAATTTTTAAAACATGAAAAAGCTTGCGACGAGGCCGCTTTTATAAACGTTTCGTAATTCTTCGCGTGTGTGTGTTTGGAGTAAGTTTTTAGTTTAATTAAATTAAATTTGTTGTCTTGTACTCTGACATGCAATTTTCGATGGTCCAATAAGATTAATTACCAAACTAAATGATTAAGATAACTTAACTGGTCAGATAATTTATATTTCTGACGTGACAATTTATTTACCCAGAAACTCCATTCTTTACAATGTAACATCTGCATGTAAAATATACTATGTCATACTTATATCGTAAAAGCCTAAAATATAGATTGAGCTAAAATTAATTCGTTTACTTTCTACGTTTCAATTGCGTATCTAAAGACGTTTTCGGTTAAGAAACAACCTACTTAACACATTCGATAAAAATTCAGTAAAAGTGGTTTCTATTGTCCATTTGAATAGTCTTCCATTCTTATAAAAGTATGCTTCCACTAAAATTAACACGTTCGGAAGAATTACTTCAGAATTGAGAGACAGAAGCTTCCGGTACGTCGTAGAAAAGGATAAAATTACAGTGTTCGAACGTTGTTATAGAAAGTTCATAAATCTTCTATAATCACTTTACATTGGCATTAAGTGGGCTTAGGAATTTTACGAGTAAATAATTATTGTTTGGGACTGATTATCAATTTTCAACTATTTTAGGTATAGTCGTTTCCGATATTTTTTTCGAATACATCTTTCTAATTTCTGTTCAACGCTGTTACAAAATTTCGATAAACATCTCCATGTTAAAAGCTAGGCATATCAGAATCTCTACGAACTATCGACTGCATGAAATATCAGTCACAAATCGCAAGATCATCGAAGCAAATTGCTGAGCTGTGATTAAGCATGTTTCACCTTTGAAAATATAGTGAATTGTATGTACAAATGTACTTTTCAGTCTGCATAATTGGTTGAAACGAAATGAAAGGAAATATTATTATGTGATTATTGATAGACCTAGGGTAATTAAAAATATATTTATAGTTTACAAATCAGTAACTAAATATTTTGAAGATTCCACAAGTATTAGCAAACTAAGCGTTTAATAAAAATTCTATTTGCTTATCTGTAAACTAATTTTTTTTTAACATTACGAAATTTTTTTCGCTAGAACACAGGTAATGTATTTCCAGAATCAAAACTCAGAATTCGAATCATACGATCGAACAATGCACAAACAAGATCCACGTTCGTAATTTCCAAAATTACGACGCTTTCGCGTGGATTTCAAAATTTTTCGCTCGATAAGAACAGAACCCAATCTAGTCCACGTGATCTTCCGATGGAACGATTACGCGATATTATTCAGGTAGATAGTATCGATCTGTGATGTATCTGAATATCGACAGAAAGGCTTTGTATAGACACTATACCGGTGCAAGCCATTAGGTTTCTGTTCTGGTGATACGATCTTAAACATCTCTATAAGCAACGAAGGGCCAACACATGTACCTTTTTTCCTATTCATACGACGATCCATTTGAATGTCACTTGTCGATTCTAATTATGTAAGGCAATTTAAAACCGAATGCCACTCGTGAATGAGATAAATTTTACTTAATGGTGGTGTACGTTCATCTACGTGATGATTATACGCTATTAATTAGAAAATTTGTGAAGACTTGTTCAGACATAAAGTTGTCAGAAATATATATTATTATACTCTTAAATATTATTTTGACTTCGAACATTTCAATGCTGTGGTATCACCAAACCAAACCAAAAGGCAACAAGCGGTGTAACATCTGATCTCTTCCCTAATTTCATCTCTAAGAATATTTTTCAAGAAAGACTTTCGAACGTTACAGATAAAGTATTTGATAAGCACACTATCCATGCAGGGTGAAAAATCGCGACACAGTAGTAGGAAGAACTCGATTATCGAGAAAACTGTTCGTAACGGAATTTAACGATGGTAGGCCGAAAATTGAACGGAACGACCCGTTATAAAAGGAAACTCTCACTTGGTTAAATACCATAATCTGGCCTAATCTGCCCGATACCGACGTTTAATGAGACAAAATTCAGCTTTGTCGCTTTCCAAGTCGCTTTCCAAATTGTTATTTCGAAATCTATGTCGGGTAGACAGGGCCTGGGTCATTGCAACAGACCGTTGTACCTTGTTTTATTCCGTACGAAATATTTGTCGTCGTTTAACGAGTTGCGTCGTTACGAACCCGTGCACAAGTACCGTTTCATCTTCGATGCCAAACGGAACCCCATTAAGGCGTATTTCAATTTGCAGTAATGTTTGTTACTCGACCATTATAGGTTTGACTTTCACGTGTCTGGTCCACGTTCCAAACGGACACGCGTCATCAATTTCTTACGTAATTAAATATCTGATTTGAATATATCGGACAGTTAAATTTTCTCATTTAAATAAGACCATCGACAAAACGTTTCGATTTCATATTGTTGTCGTTAATATCTCTTGGATTATTATCGTTACGGTTTTTATATTCGTCAATTTAAATATTGCCATTTCCTTGAGAATTCGCTGCGGTCAGCGTGTACAACGAACTGTTTGTCGTGCAGGATAGCTTAATCCAAAATTGGATGCGACATTTCGCGTATTTGGAAAGAAAATACGTAAACGCGATCGTACACGGAGAAATGATTTAGAAAAACGTAAATGTTGCAGTTTGAGAGTGAATCGAATTTACAAGTACGGTCTTGTACAGACATTATACAAGATAGGAGGATCAAATAGGCAAATGCGGGAACTGTTTCGTGTGGAGCAACGGAAGAGACAGAGTAATTACAAGGCTAGAAAAATACAACGAAACCAATGAATTTTAAAGAAATATTCGCAACAATAATATTCCAGTTACTATCTGTTTCCAAGTAATCTCGTGGATTCAACTTCCTCGATGAATAATTAACTCGAATGCCGGTTATTCGCCGAATCGTGTCCTTTGAAAGCGTAAAAATCATTTTCGTATCGGTTCGATACCGACATACGACTGTAGAAGATTGATCGAAGCGAAGAAAGTAATGTAAAAAGTCAGGAACTACATAGATCGTGGCGCAAAAAAAGACGACGATCGTTTAATAACAAGCTCGATCAAAACGATCTGACACGATACACGCATAAAATTTCGGCTGGAGAGCAACCTGCAAACGACCGATTCATTTCACAAGACGCATAGCCGAACTTTCCAGCTGAGATCGCTATTGATAAGGTCGGGAGAAATCGTCCTTCTTGCCACATATGACAAGTAGACAATTAATAACCAATAAGTCGGCCCCGTGTCGAAATCGACAGATCGTAGATTACGAATAAATAACTAGAAAAGAAATTTACCGTGTTGAACGTTCGCGAGAACTCTTCAACATTTTTTTTTTACTGTATAGCTCTTAACCTTCGATAGCGGTAGGTAACCCGAATAATATATATATTATGCAATTGTAAAATTCCATTATCACTAATTCAGCTTCATTTTCGTTGTCAAAATAATGAAACTGATATTTATGATAATTTCCTTTTTATAAGCCAAGAGAAATTTAATTATAGAACGTCAACACGATTTATGAAATACTTTGATAGAATTTCAAATGTGAATGAAAAAATTATGTATATTGGGAGATTTAACTAGATAGAAATAGTATCTAATCTTTAACACTTTGATTTTCTGCTACGCCTACTTGTTCGACGATTACGGCAACGAGTATTTTTATTGCGCAGTGAAAGTTTTATTTCCGCCAACTATCATGGGATCACGTATCATGGAGAGTATTAACTTGAAGATCGCAGGCGATAGATATATGGTAAGAGTTTGAGATTTGATTGCTCAAAAGTCTAATATAAGTATCTGTTTTCATTACTAAATTTCATGATTGATTCTACTAATATTGATTGGATCGTAAGAAACATATTTGTTTTACGATGGTGATTGTGAAGTACGTTACAGTATGAATTACTCTTTACGTTTTATCGATATCGAAGCTGATTGAAATATATTCTACGATGCAGTTTTGTGCAAATTCGAGTTAATGGTGAATTATGTTTTCATATATTTTTAATACATTACTCAAGCGTAATCAGTGCATGAATAATGCTTCGAAGAAACTCTGCTTAAACAACTTCCTTCTCTTCGAGCAACGAAATTGCGTATAATTTGTATCTTTTCATAGATAAAAAGATGATTAATCGCAAAATTGATTGCTATCGTCGCTTCGCTTTTATAATCTACACAATTATACTAGCTTTTTTCCCACAAACGTTTAAATTTCATCTGCTATAAACACGAATAATTGCACTTGGTTATCGCATCGAAAACACTATTAATAAAATCATCTCCATCCAAAATCGCGAAATGACAGAACTATCTTAGAAAAGTCAATACTTGCATAAGTAAAATTTCATCTGCTTAAAATCATTAAAGATATGCATTCGATATTAAGAATGAATCGAGCACAGAAAAATCATAAGATTTTCAACGAAAACGCACCTCGACCTCGATCACCGTGGTCATGTCAACGTGCGGCGCGTAACAGAGCGCCAGCTTGTCCGCTGTCGGCGCTTCCGTTCGCGGCGGGAACATCCCTAGGATCTCCAGTTTGCCGGTTCCAGTGCCAGATCCGTTACAATCGCTAGATCGCTCGCGATAATCACTTTCGAGCACTATTTCCTCCTGCACATCACACAATCACGATTCGTTGTCATCTGTGCACCACTTCGCGACGATTGTCGTTTTTTAAACACACTGTGCACTGTGATGGTTCACTATGGTGGTCTCCTTCAACCAATAGGGTAACAACTAAGTTTCTCGCTTCATCGAAAAGCGATACTGTTACAAAAGGTTAAAACTGTAGGGCACCGAGTGCAACTGCGTTCCCTTCATTACTCAAAAAGTATTTTAATGTTCGAGAGTAAATTGTAGATTCAGAAGAAAAAGCAAAGATAGTTTGATCGAACGATAAGTAACGTTAAACATCATTTCTATGGTTTCACGAGAGAAACAAGCGAAACCAGGCACCCTTGGCCGCGAATTTACCAATCAATCATCGCATCAAAGACATCAGCCTCCAGCCAGGAATCGTTGCCCGTCGCAAGCGGAACGAGTGAGCGGACACGCGCGAGCTCGTGCATGGTCGTTTTTCGAGGATCGTTCGCGCATCAATTTCGAGGGTCGCGTGAACCCATTCGACCACCTCGTCGTTGCTCCAACAGACGTTGAGTCCTTGCAGGCACCACGCCGCGGGAAGAAGTCAGAAAACGCGAGCAGAGAGCCAGAAGGCGAAAGATACCGAAAGACCACGAGAGAAAAGTCAAAGGTTCCGCCGTGTAGGTTCGTAGGTTTTTGCCGGATGAAGGCGAGCCGATGCGAAAGAGAACAGCTGATCGGCTGATCGAGCGTCGTGTTGCGGCCGACCGACTGAACGACGGGGACGACGGCTCGCCGTACGAAAGTATAGCTAAGAGCCGTGTGCCAGCACGACGAGAGGACGAAATGGGAGGTGGTACGATGTGCTCTTACCGAGAGCTACTACTACTACTACTACTATACCACCACCGGCAGCCACCACCACCAGCTACACGGGCGTCGTCGTCGGCAGCTGTGCACCACCACCACCGCCACCACCATCGCCGCCTTAAGAATTCTGCCCTACCAGACCTCTGGCCTACGAGCGCCAAGGATAGGAGAACGGAAAGGAGAGAGACTCTCGTTTGTGCACGCGTACAGACGACGACCGAAATTTCGCCCGAGGATACGCGCCACCACGTGCAACTACTCCTAGAGCTGCCCCACCAGACGATCGAGCGGCTACGATCCACGAGGGGACGTCCCATGACCGAACGAATAGGAGAGATACCTCGCGGCCTCGCGCGACGCTACCAACGACGCTACGAACCACGCGAGCCGGCACTCCCCGATCGACACGGGACCCTCCACGCGGTCTAACCAGAGCTCAGAACTTCGGCATGCAAGTTTTTAACCCCTTTTGAAATTGTTTTCTTAGTCGTTGCGAGAGTGACGTGATTTTGAGTTACGAAAAGTATTTCATTTGCTTTATGAAAAGCAGTGTATTTCCAGTGTGACACGAAAAATAGTAATATTTCATTTGGACATTTGGACATTTATGACAAAAAGTAATACATCATATCATAGACAAGTTAATCAACTAGTAACGGAACGTTATATATATATATAAATAGAGGATTCGAATTTTAAATCATAAAATTCTTATTGCCAGTAGGGATACAGAAAAATGATTAAGCAACATCGAAGTACATAATTAGATTCGCACAGCGACGAAGCAGCAAGAAGACTCTCTCTATCAAAACTTTCGTGTCCATAATACATTAATAATTAATTTAACGCTTCCTGATTGCAGATGTTGATTGAATGAAACGATGCTAAATCATAGAAGTATTCCTTTTGAAAAATGGAAGCGAATTTCCTGTTCTTCCTTCACAAAAACGGGTTTTATTAAAAACCAGCTAAAATCCAAGCTATTTCGTGTTCACATGGATTATAAGGATACTTGAGGATATTTTTATTTCAGATTCACTTCGTCTGGAATAAATGATATTCTCATTAGGTATTTATTATGTATAATAAGGAAACATCGTTAACTCGAAGTAACGAATTAAGGGGAATTCTTAATTGATATAATAAAATTATAGACCATTACTTTCAAATTTATTATGCAAATTATCTAATCTTAAACGAAACGAGAATGCACTATTTCACCACAGAAACTTCCGCAATACAATCTATAAAGTTCAGACGGTTTCTTTATTAGAATAAAGATTCCAATTTCCAATGTAGATTAATCCCTTGATGAAATGTAAACATACATTGATAATTATGCTTAGCAGTGACATTGAAATTGTATTGTCGCTCTTATCGAATCACGATCGTCCTGAATATATCGTGATATATTGTATCAAAGATATTTATTGCTACAAGAGACTAGATCATGACACTTGATAACGGGGAGATTCGTTATCGTATTCGGCTCTTCACCGCAGGAGGTTAACGTATTAATTAAACGGCGGCCAGAAATGGGTCCCCGGTACGTCTCCAGCCGCTTTTCCGTCAACGCTCATTCATGCCAGGAGCCGCAATTAATTCGCGCAAGGTGAAAACGGCCAGCGTTATAGGTCGTCGACTCGCGGCCCGTAATTTATGTCGGTGTAAATTCTGCCACGTAATTACGCCACAGAACGCCATTCACGACTGCAACGAGAGAAGCGTCGCGTCGTCGTGAAAAGACACAGTCGACACCGGAACACAGTTGGCACGTAAGTCAGGGGCAGAGATAGCCTAAAGGACAAGGACTCGATCACACTACCAACGATTTTGTTTAAAACAGTTAGATGAAGTTAAATATTATGTTTAAAAACATCAGAATGTCAAGGTTGCGTATTTACGATTTTTAAAAATATTGGAATGTTGGGAGTAGGTATTCGTATAATTTAGGGAATTTGAAGATTTTAGCATACAGATTTGAGTCTTGTTGTAATTTGAATGGTATTTAGAGAATTTCAGATTCTTTAGTGCGACTTTGAGGAATATTAGAATGTTCGAATTAAGTACTTATAGTTCTTAAAGATATTGGAATGTCAGGATTGGAGATTTACATCATTTTTCGAGTATCTTTAGAGACCAGTTTGTTATTTCATTAATTCACATTTTTAGTTTCGTAGTATACTACGAGATTCGTATAAAATACACAATAAACTTATTATTTAGTCAACTTAAAACGATAGGGAAAATTTTATGTACAATTTAAAGCATCTCAGTCGTCGATTCATCAAAAGTACCATCGTAACGGAACTCCATCGACAACTCATATTCTCTAAAATAAACAACCGAAGTCTCTGAACAGATCTATCTATCTACGCATCGACCATTTCTCACTAACGAAAAGTAAATTCAATAATTCAACTTTCTCGAAATAGAATCCTTAAGATCCACGTTGAGATACGCTTAACTTGTCGACGATGCTCGCGTCAGCCGCACGAAAATCGCGACCGAGAGCTTCTTGATTAATGGTGTTCAACGCGAGAAACGTGATAACCACTCGACACGATTCTTACTCGCCCCTACTAGATACGAATCAGGGAATTCGACTTCGTTTCGATCAATAGTCAAATTGACACTGATAATCGGTTTCCGAACAGCTGATTAATCGTGCCTTTGCTTTTAGAGTCTATGTTGTATCTATGCATATACAGAAAATAACAGAGACGATTGAAAAAACGAACATGGAAGAAGAAACACGGTAGGTGTATAGCAAGACGGAATAATGTGGAAACATCTAGGAAGGAAGCCGCAGGCTACCGATCACGCATCGTGTTGTCATTCGATGCAACAAGAATTTATTGGGGCATCGGCAACTAGTTTGTCCTGCTAGGTTTCTATCGAGTATTTTTCAATTTCGTTCAACGTTGCCCATCAGTGGAAACTGCGGTCTGCGGTCGTGAAATCGGTAAACCAAATGGAATCGTAAAGCCTGCTCGACCAACGGAATTAACGCTGCCGCAAAGCGCACCGATTACTCGATCGCGTTAAACGATCAACCGATTTGTTTGCGGACTCGCGATACGCAACCAATGCAAGCTGTTACAGAGCATGGCTCGTGATAGTATGTTTGCTTCGATGTTTGTTTGCTTGGAATTAACGCGAATTAACGCAGTTGGTGAAACTATGAGACTTATTTCTATATTAGTAATATTAATTTCTAAAGAAGGACGAGGAAGAATACAAAAAAGCTAACCTTCTTTTATGTCAGTACGACTTTAGATTTCATATAAATGTAAACGTTTTAGATATAAAAGAGGAAAACTATTTGGAGAAATATATATTATATAATAAATTACAAAAATATCGTTGACATATTCTTTCTACCCATGTCGTAATTTACTTCTTCGGATTTTAATTGTTATCTATCACAAGTAACAAACGGAATAGTTTGCTCGTTACTATTGTGTTTTGTGAACTTTGCATGATCGATTCCGCTCGAGGCTGCGATCCGATAGCTACACTTCCGAGAAAATTTCTCGATAGATGTAGTCGTGCGTCTCTAATCGCATCATCAGGTGCATTAAATCGCTAGTTTTAGCGTGGAATTTATACGATTTCAACAGTCCTATTTGATAGTTCCATTTGAAAAGAGTCGCATGATCTCACGTCCATTCCTAAGGGTATTTCTTTTTCAATTTTGTTTGATTTGCTCGATTATTTACCAGTTAATTTAATTTGGTCACACTTACGTCAGTTCTTTATTATACAGTTTTATAAGAAACGAACGATGCACGATTAAAAACAAGAAATATCTAATTATTGTAATTTTCAATGTTGTTAGTTAATCGCTAGATGTTTATAGCCTCTTTTTATTCGGACAAACGTTGTTCATTATCTTCAGGGCCTCTGTGACATTATGAAATTACACGTAATGCTATTTCCGTCCATGTAATTTCAATACACCAATTACCAATTCGTCGGACGATGAACATCTGTTTCCACTGCAGATTAGAAAGTGATTTAGCACCGTGTATTCCGGCCTTCCAACGGAACAACGAAAGGCGGCCATTTAAAATTTAGAAAGTAGTCAAATTCGTCGCAGTTGACTTTCAGAATTACGCACCTTACAATGCTTGAATCCTTAAACGATTCTACGAAGACTCAAGTACCTCTTCTCCGCCATAACTGATGTTATAATCTATGACACGATTTGAGAAAAAATTGTTTATCTATTTAAATTTATGCTTAATACCAGGTTTTTCCCTCAAAAACTGAATGAAACCTGAAAGTATACATAGAACAATTTGCATTGACACGAGATGGCTGTAGCTTTTTTTCGCGTAAAGATCTAATCCTCCAGGTAAATTCATCATCAGTGAATCGATTTATAACTGTACTCACGTTAACCCACGCTAGAACGTTAATCCTCCTTGTAAATACATACTTCTCCGTTATTTATCGCACTGTTGGTACGTGGCAGAGTTAGCAAGATACGTGGACGAATCTTAAAAATATGTTTTTTTCGAAAGCCGGCCATCGGATATGTGTGTTATGGGAAGAAGTAGCGTGAGAGTGAGCTGTCGATAAAGAAATAGCCGAGGTGGTAATCATCGGTAATCTTCAGTCCGTTACTTACGCAAAAGCAGTAATTGCCACTGTTACGCCGTGGATTAGTTCGGAATGGTTACAGCTGGTTCGTTCAAGGAACGTGTTATTTAGTCGTTCATTCAGCTACGATATTCGATGATTCGCCGTTTCATGCCACCATTAACTCCGAATAAATTGTGCAATGGCTTCACGTGTGCCGTGAATTTTTGTGCTTTTCTTTCAATGTTCACGTAATCCGCGTATTCCTTATTATCTTGTACAATTACATTATCAAAATAGTTAGTCTGTGTTAATGAGAGAATATCGTAATAAGTGTTACGCGAATGTTGCTTTAGCACATTCCGTAAAGCACGGCTAATAGTATGAAAAATTTCATCAACTATGTGAAAGTATACCGAATCTTTAGTACTGTGTGCATTTTAACCATCGAAAATACTTTAGAATATCCCTACGATCCTTCGGTGTTTTTAAATTTTAAAATTGATTATTAACAACTTTTAATGGCATCGAATACATTCGCTGAATTAAATGCTGAATCCATAAAATAGAACACACGGTTACCGCAAACCTGCTGTTTCCTGATCGAGGGTAGCGACCGAAGGTACTTCAACGATTACAATCGTCGTGTATAAAGATACGCGGCAGTGTTCGGGTATGAAAGGCACGTACAAGTCGAACGAAGAGAAGACGAAGCCGAGAGAGGAGTCGAAGAAAGAGCTCTGGATGACGATGGTGGGAGAGGGAAGTCGCTAAACGACATTCCAAGCGGACCATCCAGCGCCACCCAACGGTAACCAACGCATGACGCCCTTATCTTACCTCGTGTTACCGCACCTTTCCTTGCGTTACCTTAACGGATCAGCCACGGTCAAGGAGAACGTCGATTTCGCGTCGTATCGCGCCTCCGAAAGTAACTCCAGATATCGATTATATGGAACATTCGAATTTCTACGTCGGAAACGTTTTCGAATTCCCAAATTAACGCGCATATTTCGAATTTTTATATGAAAAATCAGAAACGATGAAAAATAATAGCGTAATTTTGACAGCATAGTTGGAACGTCTAAAATCTGTCGAATTTTATAGATTGCTACAGAACGTTCAAGAAAATTAGAAAAAAGAACTCTCGATCTTCGATTTAGTTGTACCTTCATTTTACATTCGATAAGAAAAGAATTTAGAGGATTGGAATATTTTTTCAATGATTCGTTCGTGTTAATGATGATGGTATTCGATAAAGGGATGCTTGTTTGAAGCAACAGTTAAACATAGTTAGAATAATTAGAAACATTTAGGTATGGAATTTCGATATATCGTTGATTACGATCACTGAAATTTTGAGGACTCTAAGTCACGTAGAAGGTAGCATCGACACTCGCGGGAAGGGAGTCAATTCTCCAAGCTCAAATTTCTTCTTTACCATAATGCGGTTGAGATAGGTTTTTTGTTAAACAATAGTAGAAACGACCGACGATTTTGTAGAAACTCTGGTTGGTTCGGATTGATTTTCAGTTGATTCATCGGACGTTTGTTGCTTCTTTTTCTTATTGGTAACTGTATTACGTGCAAAAAAATTGATAGGGAGAGTAATGGCTTATTACAACCGCAAGATTGCCCTTCACGATATTCTCATTATTAAATTTTACCCCTTTTTCATTAAAGCCTCATCAGTATATTTTATAAGTTAATACTTCTGAAACGTACTTCAATCAAAGTAATTACGATGGAAATTATTATGCGCTCTGAAATGCAAAATTTAATAATTTTACTTACTTAAATTATTCCACTATTCTATTTGAAAATTAAGGTATGACTCTCAAATAGTTTGTAACCTTATTTCCAAGAATGTATAATCTAAATCGCAACATTTCCAATCTTTTATCAGGTATTTTACCTACAAAGCATTAAGTTCATTTTATTGCATGACAATTTTAGTTTGAACGCATATCATATTCTACCTCGAATACGAGCGTGAACGAAAATTGGCACATTTTTGCGAGTAAAATCGATATGATACAGCACATTTGTCGTTTTACGCAGTTTGCCCATTAACATCCCTGCTACTACATGTGTTCTAATCGATGGCGGTGAACGTACGTTTTCCATGTGACCGATGTTTACACACTTGTCTACGAGTGCTTAACCTATTTGCGTACACGACATTCCGATTCCTTTATTGGACTCGCGCGAAGCCGGCTTTAACGCGGGAAAGACAGAGTTTCCGAGTAGACTCTTCCATTTAAACTTTAAACGAATATGAATTACCGGAAGATTTAACACGCTACGTTAGGGTTGCGTCGATCTTTGCAAATAATCGCGCAAAACTGAGCGTGAACATGAGAGCACCGTTGCCAATCGATAATAAAAAGCACGAGCAGCGATAAATAACAATCTTGCGCACGATCCATGGTGTCTACGATACCTAAACGATCAGTGTGTTTAAACGCGGCCTTTATCTTGATGCGCGTCGTTTAATTTACGTGGTTTAAGTAACGTGCTCGTTTTTGCAAAGTATATTACTCGAAGTTATTTAAGCAAACACGACGATATAAATGTTTGGAATGAAAGGAACTTTGCGTGCGTACAAATACGTATATATCGAGTGATTCTCTAAATCGTCGGTAAAATTGAAGTACGCATATATAAGTCACGCGATTCCATTATCGAAAGATTTTATAGATTTGGTCGTGCTTTTGATTTGAAGAACTCCGCCTTTAAAGAACTAAATGACACGACGTGACTATCGTGCCACATGGTACTTTAAATTACTGCAACCTCGAGAATTTTCTGGATTCCAGCATTTCCAACCTACTTCAATTAATAATTCTCCACGGCTCATTACATAACATAACGAAACGTGCATCATTGACGTCGTGTCGTGTAGGTTAATGTAATTACTTTAATTGGAATATGGTCGCGCGAAACAAAATTTAAAACAGTCTAAAATTTGAGCCGAACTTCAAACCATTTAAACAACCGACTATGTTAAATTCCAAACGTTTCTTAACTCACCCAGAACAATAGATTGTCCGCTCAGATCTCGTTTAATCTAATTCTCGTGTAACGTTAAAATATATATTAATTATTCTCTTTCCGATTTTAATTTTTATCTAATATACCAATTATCTACATCCTGCAAACTCTTGATCCTTCGGAATTATCGTACATTTCAGCTTGCTCGTACTTCACCAGACGTTTCACGTTTCAAAGTAACATCTTCTCTCTTCGCAGACCTTCAGCCTAATTCCCACGTTCTCTACTCTTATAACAATAATATTCCTTACATGTTTAGAGTCAAGTTTAGCGCACCAAAAATTTCTCATCTTAACACCTACCCTTAACATGGCTCTCCCTGAAACAACTCTCACAGACTCTCGTCAAAAGTACAAGATCGTAACCTACACAACTCGCGGCTACGCCCTTCCATCGCGTGCACGTTGTGTCCTTAGCAATTAGCGTCAGCGATCAATCATCAAGACGCAACGTCCGAATCACCTCCGGTCGAGGCAGCTGCGAGACCGGTAATCTCTGCCGTGTGTATGCGCTTTCTCGATGCTCCGAAAACTCGGTTCAGCCGCGTTGACCGCGTTTTCGTTCGGTCCGCCATTCGCAGAACCGAGGCTTGCGCGGATCTCCGTCCAATTCTCTAATTACGAGGCCGGCGAAGATAAACGATTTCCTCGATCGACGTTCACTAATGGCTTGCTTGGTGCGGAGCACAGCACGGCAAATACGAGCGGCGACGATGAAAAAGGGACCGATGAAGGATTAAGCGAGAGGCAGAGGAGGGAAGATCGGGGTCCGATCGTTCGACAACAATGATGTTCACCGTTAATTTGAGTGGACGAGTGAATCGGCCGTTTATCGCTCCGGCGCGGCGGCGTGAAGGCCGTGGACACAGGGCCACGCACACGTGTATACACGACACGTAGCCGTGGACACAGAGCCATGCACGCGTGTATACACGACACATAGCCGTGGACACAGGACCACGCACGTGTGTATACACGACACGTAGCCGCGCACACGGCCTCGTGGTAAGAGGCGAGAGTCCGGTCCAGAGGGTTCAAGCTAACGGGACCAAGAGCCGATCGTACAAGCGCGGCTCTGTGGCCAGCACGTTTCGCACACCCGCGCGAGAACATGTACACGCTTGCTGAAGAGCGCGAGCGCGCACGCCCGCATCTGCACGTAGGGGGAAAGGTTTTTATAGGCCTGGAACGTGTCCGTGAGCAGCGTTACACTGATATACGATATACATGGACCTTTGCCGGCGCGGTGTTTCGAAGCTGCGCCCTGTCGCGGCTCTGGTGATTTCAACGCTTGTTCAGGCGCGAGTTTTTAATTCATGATAATTGGCCGCGCGACTGTACCGGCTGACTGCAATCGGGATGAGTACAATCGTTAACCACTGCGACATCCTGGAAATTCTTTCGCTCTCAATTATCTACTAATTTTTTAAAGAGATTTTTAACTGCCTTTTAATTGGATCCTGCGATTAGGTTTTGTATGCTTCCGAAGACTTTATT
This sequence comes from Bombus pascuorum, assembly GCF_905332965.1. Lineage (NCBI taxonomy): Eukaryota > Metazoa > Arthropoda > Insecta > Hymenoptera > Apidae > Bombus > Bombus pascuorum. The sequence goes on from NC_083493.1 coordinate 3,544,501, forward strand.
TTTCGCAAGTTACAAACGAGTTTCAATTGTTTGATTTCTACTGTGAGGAACGCCGAAATGCGATAATTCTTCTACTGCAACAACAGCCTGAATGGTTTTCGTCTTCGTGTCATCGCGAGGAGTAGGTTTATATCGCAAATCGAAATGTCGCGCGCAGCAGGTATAAAGGGTCTTCGCGGAGATACATCTTCGTTTGTTATTGTTAAAGATCCAATCGCTATTAGTCAGGGAAAATGTCAGTTGAAACGTTTCCATAGCGAGCGGCGCACGTGTTTATGTATATGCGAACGATCTATTGCGCAATCGCGACAACTCGAATCCAATATGCTGTTACAATGTTAAACGGCAAGTGTGACTCGACTTTAGTTTTGAATTTATCAGTCGGACATCTCGTAACGCAATACAAATGGAGCCGCGCCGATTCGTCAACAGTATACGCCATAATTAACGTTTCATGATCGTCGGAACGGGCATTAATTATAAACTACGAATAGTGTTGCTTCATTCTCTCTTCCTAGGAGGTTAATGCGACAATGGTTTTTATTAAAGAAAGTCGGACAGGTATGCAAAAATCCTTAAATTCTCAGCCGACAAGTTTGTAATTATGACTTTCGAATAGTCGCCTAGGGATACGATTTAAAATTGTCATTACAAGGTATAGGTATTTTGAAATTCGTTGTAATGTAAAGAATCACAAGTAAAGCTGTTTCATACAAGTACACATATGCTGTTTCGTGGCCTTTCCATTTTCCATTTTTCGTCATTTTCGTATCATTTACTTATTATAAACGTAAATTATAAACTATATCGAGATCTTTCCATTTCTCGAATATATGAAACTTGGCAGAAAATATGTTGAACGATCATTGACGTTACAACCAAGAAATTTTAAGATCCCAAAGATTTATTTATATGCCAGATTTCTGTTTCAAAATATTCGAAATTTATGTATCTTTATGATGATAAAAATAGCATGATAAATGACGAAACGAATGAATAAATCATAAATGAAGTTATGAATACTATACATTGACTATATAATGATATATTTTACAATTCCAGCGAAGAAACAGTCAAAAGAGGTTTTTTCGAAACACAGATCAACGATCAACTGTCAGACCATGTCGACTGAAATGCAACCATACCGTGGGATGGTAATTTGACGCCGAAAGGCAATGTTTATGCGCAGAATAATTATCAAACGAGATTTGACAACGATCGTACTAGATCTCTACTGCTTGACTCGTAACCAGCCAGGAGAGCGGTTACGATTTATTCCACGCTCAATGGCAAAGTGTCTACAACGCAGGACCGATTTATTCCAACAATTCCTCTTTACAATTTCGATTAGCTACAGATTAGGAAGCAGCTGTTGTTTATGTGTGTTTCACGATGACATGACGTCTCGAAACTATTGATTTCCTCTGGCAATTGCATCTGTCACGTGGTAAATGTCTAACGGTGTTCACCAACAATAACGATAAATTCTATGATTTTTACGAATTTCGTTTAGAACAATTTCCATGCTGACTTATCATAATTGTAAACCAGTGACGCGCTACCTTTCATACAATCGAAATTTATGTTACTTCTTACAGAATTCTTGGAATTAAAAGCGTTGCAGTATTCATGATATGTCAATTGTGTTCGGAAATTTATGTGAATATTCTGCAACTTTTATAGTCATATGTACTTATCTAAATAAACACAAATACAGACATGTATTAAATAATTATAGATATGTATTATTTTTGTATAACAAACGTCATTTATATTAAAATTCTTGTAATATGTCGTAAATATTTTAGTAGGCGAATAAAATAAAAAGCGTTACGATATAGGGAAAGAAATTATTTCAGAAACTACGTAATAAGAATCAATAACAAGTATAGAATATCATTTTGTCGTTGTCCACAAAATTTCGAATGAAATCAAGCCGTAAAACAAGTATTCACTTTTCTCCATGAAAACACAGATTTCACGATTTCTTTCCGCGCGTCAACGAACCACATTGTAGTTGCAAAAACGGTAGGTACACGTCACGCCTATCTATGCCAACCTATCTCTCCTCTAACTTCTATAACTCCAGACGCAGCAAAAACGAAATGCATCGCTCGTTTCAACCGGCGTGTACTGAAAATCATTTTCACTGTCCGCAACCGAAGCAACGTTATTTATAGTTAGGTCGATAGACACTGTGTCGCTTTCACCGTTCCTTTCATTTCCCTCAAAGAAAAATGATTCGTGATATTTTTAATTGCAAAAGTCGCTCATTGTCAAACCGGTACGATTTATCTCTAGTATCTAGTTGAATCGAGACTCCCGTCAATCGTTCTGTCATTAAATCATTAGATTCCTCTAAATCACCTTTTTCCAATGTTTTTATCGTATTCAAGCTTTTGTTAATGATGCTCGTTCATGATATAGTTCCTTAAGCGACGTCAACGTGCAAACAGATACGGCATAATAAATATCCATATGTACGTTATTTGCTAGAAGCATAGATCTAGCTTTTTGATCGCTCAAAGAGAGCAAACCGGGATGGTGCAATGACCGCGGTCATTAATTAGATTGATTTATTAGCCCTCGGGTGTACGCTCCTGTCAAAAGGATAATATTTTACGACGTTCCTAAAATGTGATTGCGAAGCATCGGTGATTTAGAGGATGGCAAATATCGACGGGTAGAAGAGTACACCGGTTCGATTAATTTGAACGAGTCGTGGGACTCGTGGAACGGCGGAAGTTATGACATCGATACGATTAACTCGAGATGTTCCTGTCATTCAAAATTCTGATTGCTTTCGGATAGGCTGCTTTGAAAATTAGCGACCGTCATGTCGCCTCTAGTCGCTAGTACGAAGGCGATGCGACTATCCAAGTTCCTTCAGCTACTCATTGGTTATGCGCGTGCATAATTTATCTCGTTATTAAAATAACTTCCTGTCGTCTCGTACGATCTTAAATTGAAAAAAGATATTATTCGGCGTGCTTCGTTTGGAATTTATGAATTCACAGATTAATTTCATAAAGAGCAACCTTAAAATTATTCCCTCTTGGAAAGTGAATGCCTAACGAATGACCTAAAACAGATCGTCGGAGTACTCTCTATTGAACAAATACGTCAATGATATTTGATCATACAATACGTGTCTACATGATGAAATTAGCTTTGGCTTTTCACTTTGCCTATTTAGTGACTTCATTCTAATGTCTTTGAAACTATCATTCTATCACCGATAAAGCGACGCTTTACATTAACTTACCATCCTACCGCGCTTAAATCACTGTCAACTATATCCATGTACACATACTGTTCTCTATCAACAGTATTTACGGTTATTACGTATTTTCAACTACCAATATCTGTTTATCGCCATTATCTCTACCAATGATGCTCCATATGCTATTTTATGCCAATAGCGAATATCCGTTGCTTTTCACCATTTTTTCTATCGATATCCTCCAATTTGTGACTGCGTTAGCAAAGACTATACGCTCCTTTTTACCAGCAATAACTTTGTATACTACTTCCTACAATCGTTATTTTCTAGTATTTCTACTATACTATAGTTACTATACCAGCAATATCCTTATATTCTCCTTTCTATTACCATCATTACCTTCGCTATTGATACCTCTGTATGCTATGTTTTATCTTCGATACTTCTGTCTGTTTCTAATATTCTTAAATTTGTTACCACATCAGCAGCATATTTACACATTCCTTTCTGCTTGCTGTTACCTTTAACAGCAATAATCTACGTATCAGTTCCTAGAATCGATATTTTTCAGTATTTCTCTCATCGATATTCTCCAATTTGTTACCACGGCGACAAACAACTTGCTGTTTGCAATTCTCCGTGTGGAACATGCTTATATGCAGCTGCACGCGTACTATGCACTAGCGATGCAACTAACGTTGAACGTGGTTCGCGACAAGAGGCGAAGGCACACGGCACAACCGGCATCAATTAGATCGTGTTATGCTAATGCGGTCTGCGTGTATAGAGCGAAATACGCGGCGAAAAGCAGCAATCATCTCGGAGACTACAGAGTCGGATCCTCGTAGGCGGTCGACCATAGCCAACCGAATCCAACGCGAATTCAGTCGTGAACGGCAGGTGTAACGCGAGATAGCTGAATTTGTTGGGCGGAAGTTCTGCATAATTATCCTAAATATCATGGCAAATTTTGCTTTGTTTGGAACAAGGTAGAGTTTCATTCAGTGGATACAGAACATGTTTATGTTTTGTTGTTTTGACTCCTGAAGGTATTTAGCCTCTTCTTGGGGCCTTGGATGACATATTTTGTGGTTTCTTTTTTGTTAGAACTAAATTTGAGGCAAAAATCAGTTCGTGAAATGTGGCAGGCTTAACTAGCAACTTGTTTTGGCTAAATGTATGTAACGAATGATCGTTTTGACATTGGCATATTCCAATAATTATTCAGAGTATGATTATAGATTTTTGCTAATATTATGCTGGAAGTAATGTTTCTATTATCAGATGTCATTCATTCTACTTGCTTCTCATTTCACGTAAAAAGTAAAGCAAAAACATCTAGTATCCTAGTGGTTCTTATGGATAAATCTTGCGGAAAAAATCGACTCGTGACTGTACTTTGATATCACTAGAACATATTAATATCATGGAAATATACTTATGAATCGAATGTTTAATTTATAAATTTAAAACTAAGCAACAACTTTTTGTTTTCGTTGTCTGATGTTAAGAAAACCGTTAAGATAATCTCGATACCTGTTACGTAAATGTTACGATATTATTATTAAAGATTTGATTAGTGGTGAAAGTAGATGCTGAAAGTTTAAACATATGCTTGAATTGTATCTTGAACATTAATTATTTATATTATAATATAAATTATTTATTATTTATTATTATATTATAACATGAATCTTCTTGCAAACGATTTAATATAAAATCACGTTTTATAAACTAAAAAAATGCTGTTTGACGTATCTTTGTTTTAAAAAAATCTATCTCAAGAGTATAATTCGTATAAATATATATGTTTAGTTTAGTAGACTAATAAGATTATAATAAACTAAGCGATTGATTAAGCTGTTCAGAATGCAGTTTGTTCAAGACTTCAAGTCTTCAAGCAACAAATCAAACGCGTTTCGCAACATTATAACGTCTTGTCATTGGTTCATAACGTGATGCATAGATTCGAGAAAAAAACCTTGCGATAATTACATTCTGTATGGACAGTATTGATTCGATTCTTAAGATGTCAGCATCAGAATTGTTGAGGATTAACTGATAGAGAAACGAGTGGATGAATTTCTAATACAAAAATATATTGGAATAAGTATAAGTATAGTGTATGCTGATCCAGTTCCCTCTCTGTGTTACAATACAATAAAATACAATAGAGAGCACGTTCATATACTTAAAGCAAAGGACATTACTAAAAAGTTAATCTTGGTGTGTAGCTCTAGCTGAAGGTCACAAGAAACAACAATAGAAATCTACTTATAGCTCTTTTGTTTCTAGACCTTGTAACCCAAAACAAAATTTATATTCAAAGGCACAATGATATGGAGCTCTCCTTATGTTGAATTTTTTCACTAAATTCTATTCTCTTCGTAACAGCGGTCTCCAGATCACGGATATACAAAAGAAAAGGTATTGAGTTTTTCTTCAAGTAATTACTTCAACCAGAATCAACGTGTGAACGCCGTTCATAATAAATATAACCAAGAGCGGGACAAGTAAAAGTTCATGGCTGTCACTTTTTCTTCCGAATGTGATAACACGATTCACTGCGCCATAAGCTTTGCAAAATATCAAAAGAGTCATTCATAAAGACGTTCTGTTTTCACCGTGAAATTATTAACTTAGTAGATTGGTCAACGCGTTCTTTGAGATATTTATTAACTTTACACCGCATGGCTGCGATGAATGGGACGTAGAGGGAAAGAGAGAGAGAGAGAGAATTTACAGCGGTAAGAATCATTTGATAATCAATTAGCTTCAATTACGTATAAAGCGTATGGTTGCACAAGGTCCGTGAAATCTTCTTCACGAAATGTGTTTCATGGAAGTATTCATTTTTATGGAATTTTCGAAATGAAATTTCATAGAATTTCTTATTTATGAAATATAATACAGTGTTTATAATATTCTTTCAATTTTTATCAGTGCTTTTAATTCTAATACTAATCAAAGCTCATTTCTATGTGTGTCTCAGCGATTTAGCAAACTACTTGCAACTGACAATCATGCAATTTATACCAATTAACGCAGTTCGATAAATAGATATTTCACCGCGCTGTTTGACCAGCCAACGTTCTACAGAAAACCTCGTACATTATCTACGACAACAATGACTTGTTGGACAAATGACTCGTTCTTCCGAACATCGTGTCGAGGCTGGAAAAATAGTCGCGTGACAACGAGTCTCCGGCTTGTACCAATAAGTCAGTCGGTCCAGTTGGTTGTAGCCGATAGAAAAATATGCCGGCCAATAAATACGGCTATACGTATCGCCATATGATTTGTAGATCGCATTATACGACACTACACGACGCGTGCGTGCTGTTCGATCGTGTATTAACGCCTTTTATCCTGCTTTTTTTCCTACAGCCTTTCCCAACCCCGTCGCCAAACGAGCTGCGTGACCGCGATGATAAAGAACACGTTAATAATTTTTGCTTACGTGTTGAACTGCCGCGCCGGGCCGATCTTTGTTTTATATTTTCAACGTGGCAACGCAGATCCTGGCTGCCAACGAATTGCGATAGATCCGCGCGAAGACACGACTTCCTCCGGATTCTTGTCACGCGATACTATCACCACGAAAGCGGGGATGAAATCGTTTCCTCCAATTGAATACTTCACTCTCGGAGAGAACGTTTGGTTCGTTTGTCACGCGTGTATTGGAAGAATAGGGCAACTTTGTGTCATCATAATCTCTCAACAATTTTAACATACAAAATAATGAGAAATGGGAAGAACAATCAAAGGGCGTACTGCATTTGTCAGTGATTTAAATAAATCAGTAGAAGCTAACTTAAAATCAAATCACTTTTCGTAAACCTGAAAGAACTTTTTGAATTCAATCGCGCTATGAATTTAATTAATATTCGTAGCGTATTTTTCCTATCATATTTTTCTTCCTCTTCTGTTTGCTTTTCGATCGGGCTCTACCCAAACAACAATATCAGAAAAATCACCAATTCTATATATAAACCACTTCTTTCCGTATCTTTCTAAACATCAATTCCTACTCAATCCACTTTTGCCTCTTTCCCTGAAAATTTTCAAACCCCTTGCACCGTGAGTGAAACACGGAAAACTAAGGGCATCTGCATTCCACGGAGACAACGAGAGCGGGACCACGCGGAGAATCCTCCCACGCGGCGCGAAATAATTTCTCAAAGAGGACGGGAAGGTCTCGAGCGATCCGTGGACCAACCCGAATCCGCCTACCTGATCCGGTAACAGGTTCCACTCCCTGTCGTGTAGCGGCGTTATTTAAACGCGTACACTCGTTTCGTCGTGCACCTACACGCGTGGCCACGGCCGTGTGGACGTACACGTGGTCCGTATCGACAGAACGGAATAGAGCTCATGTTTAAATACATGCGGTGAAACGTAGGCAGGTACTCTACTCACAACACGCCGTTGGGTATAGGCCGACATGCGCAGGTGCCTTCGGGCTGCCTCGAGCCGAGCATTAAATTCATTCTTTGGACAACGCCATGAGGTGACGGAGAAGCTCTCGAGAAGAATCTCCATAGCTGCCGTGCGTCTCGCGAAATGTGGTTTCCGTGGCACTCGAAAGAGAGTTGGGGCTCCAGGTAATGGCTCGATGACGGTGGGCCGAAGTTTTTGAAGTAAACAAGCAGCCATTTATTTTAACGAGGTAGATTCGTTTTTAGAGCATAGTTAAAAGGTGATAAAGAAAGTTAATTCTTCGATTTCTTGTGAATTCTTTTTCAGGGTAATTTTTATGAAGTTTGGCTGATGATTGATCGTAATTTTCGAGATAATTAAAAAGCAATAAAGCCACTCTTGCGAGTTTTCGTGGATTTTTTGGATGTAACGTTGAACGAGGGAGATTAAAGTGAGTTTGAAGCAGTGATTTGAAAATGAGAATAAGATTAGTAGTATTTGAAGCGTTTGTCGGACCCAGTATTTGTATAATTGTAGATATCCGGAAAGTTATTCGTCATAACGAGACAATCGACGTTTTATGAGGAGCTATTTAGACATTTTAATGGGTGTGATAAATGGTTTCGATGAAGTTGATAATAATACAATGCTGAAGATCAATAATGCTAATGCTATTTTAATTGGTAGATTAAAGTGCTGTTTGAGAATCAATAATGTAAGTAGAATGTATAGATAGACCAATATATTGCAACGCAATGATAGTCACTTTAAATTTTTGTCTTTTATAATATAAAGAAATATTTTGACATTCCATTATATGTATACTATACTTAGATATTTCCCTATCCCTGTTACGTAATTACAAATGTAAATTTAGAAATAACGAATTACAACATAAGAAGCGTTAATAAATATTCTCATTTTACTTATGTCATCGTAATAGTCTATTTCCAATAGTAACATCTACGCTGTGCACTTGTAAGCTCCTTACCTTGAAATACGATATACAGAAAATGAAGTGTTGGCGCATCGACGCGTTTTCATCCTTTGCTTGTAAAAACACATATTATTATGTTAGCGCAGCGATAATAGATACAATTAGCTGGTCACAATTCTGTCAACCTTACATGGTACAACATTATTTTGACACTATTATATTTACTGAACTCATAATTGATTCCATTATTACTTCTGTCATTGCATCGCGGATTTTTCGCCTTTTGATATATTAAGCAGACTCGCATTCACGCGATGATCTCGTAAAACTTGATCCAGTAATTTTATGTGTGTTTCTAATAAATGTCTTGCAATTTCTACGTACAATTTCAAATTGGTTCCAAATTTTACCTATAGGATCAAAATAATCGCATTTTATTACAGTGCGACAGAAATTTCAAAAAGTTTCGTCTAACGAGCATAATATATTTATAAGAATCCTCTGCGGTAAACGTTCGCACACCTTCGTGACCTACTATACAAGGAAGAACATTTAAACTGATCTACCAACCGAATCCAAACCAAAGCCTCTTAATACTTTGACAAGCCTCGCGAATAGACTCTATAGGCGGAAACTTTTCCATTGAATGCAGCACCGAGTGAAATACCTCGCGCTTCCTCCATAGCTGTCTTCTGGGACTCGCATCTCCAGCAGACCATACGATTCATATTTCATATTTCTCGCGCGAATCTATGAGTCATATTCGAACGTGTGCACATCTGGCTGTACAAGGCGGCCAACATCGAAGTAGGACGTGAAAAGGTTAACGGTTGTATCCGCGTGTGGAAGAAGCTCGTCCATCGATACACACAAATCGCGTTGTCTGAAACAATAGCCGGCATTCAAGGCTAATCGAAATAATCGGTGGCCCGGAGATGAGCCGTCGACCAGAGCTAGAGCACAATGGCTAATAATATAAGCTGAAAGGTGAAATCTCGCGCTGTGTTGTCGTTTCTTCGACCGTAGGAACGTTTGAACTCGGTTCGTTCGTGACTTCGTCCACGATCGTTGCGGCAGTGTCATTAGAGGAAGCCCATTTGAAAGCGCGTCGCGATCTCCTGATCGTGCTGATAACAAGCTGGAAACGATGCTCGGAATTCCGCGATAATGTTAGGACGATCGCAACGCGTCCAGGCTGGCCAGGCCTCCGAGGCGTTCGGGCGGAACCGTTTCGACGGATACGGCTAGGCCCGCCGCCAAATGGTTCGCATTCCTGCTACGCTGCTCGCATTTTTCATCGTACATGCTCGATAGGTTCCGTGGATACGACGGATACAGTTTACGAATGGATTTGCGCTTATACGATAAACAAACGTTTGTAGGTAGTCAGGTTGATTTGTCGTGCCCGTTAAGCTTGGTATTCACGTGCGACACAAAATATTTGCGATTGAAAGGTTCTTCGGACTAAGGCTTTGATTACAGTGGATGAATGTTTTGACGAACTGTCATTCCGATGAATGAAACATCCGAATACCGCATATCAAGAATGCTTACACTCACGAGAATATATATATATATTTTTTTTTTTAAATAGTTTATTTAGCCAATATTTGATTTTTTGTACATTTTTGAGATTCACAATAAACAATGAATTTGAGTATAGTGTGTTTAGGCAAAAGTACCGATACGCGTCGGTACGACGTAGCCATCTAATATGTCTAATATGTCTAATATGTGTCGTGGAATATATACGTACATGTTTGATTGCTTAGAAATATTGAGTTTGTCAGAATATGCATCTATTTTAATTACACGTAGATTGAAGCGATAAATTTGTTTCGGTGCAGACGCGAGCATTGACTTTGTCAAAAATTGGATTGTATTACTATCCCCTGCCTTTTTTTGCTACCCTATCTCACGTTATACATTCGAACAAAAGTCAGTTAACCCTATTTCGTCGATTTCACAATACTAACACCGCGAACGTATAACGAGCAAAATTAGAATAAGCATCACTTTGGGAAACGATTTCATTAGCGGCAAGTCGTTACTCTTGCTTTCTCTCTCTCTCTCTCTCTCTCTCTCTCTCTCTCTCACTCTCTCTCTTGTTGGCAGCATCAAAAGGCGCATTCCAGTAAACGACCGATTCTCTTCGCTGTTTCTTTCATACCGTTTGCATACTTATTATTCGGATGCGTTGTCGGCTGCTCGTCGACTCTTTGACGGCTCGGCTGAGAAGTAATTTGGAACCAGAAAGCTTAGTAATTACCATGTAAATCGACTTCGGATTATTAAAGCTCGTAATGTATGCGTCTTATTTCGCACTCGTTACTCGGCTGCCTACCTATCGAGCCTAAGAAGTCGGCCGTGTTCGGGCCAAAAATTCTCTTCGTCGCAATTTTCGATTTATTGGACAAGACTCGATGCTTCCTTTTTTTCATCTTTTATCTTTACGAAACTGTAACCGTATGATAATGCACAGATGTCAGATAAGGCTTCGTAAGGCATCCGATTAAACGCGTTGCTAGTCTGCACGCCTGTTAACCTGCCTCGTCTCACATCTTCCGCGTCGTTCAACAACGTTCTTTCCATCTGACACGTCCAATATAGGCGATGCAAATTATTTTCGCGACGTAGGTGCGAATTTCGAGGCGCATTAGCGCGACGAAATTGGTCTCTTCCTTGGTTGCGAAACAGAGTGAGCTCCGTTTCGTGTACCTTCTGTGCTTCGTTTTAGTAATCGGACATTCTTTGGCAATCGCTTCCTGGAACCGATTCTTCCTCTGGTCCTTCATGAAAATTCATCATTTTCAGGCTAGTCGAGGTTGGTGGTTAGTTTGGTCTGAAAATTCTCGTGTCAAACACGTTGAATCGTTCATTTTGGTGCATGCACGTTGTGCGATTTCCCCCTTACCATATATATATGGTAAGCGCTTGGTTGTCGTTAAGAAGAGGCCATGCAATTTGATCGATATTCATTCGAAAATGTTAAAATTCATAATTTGCTCGGATAAATTTTTATATAGGAAGATTCCAAGTTCTTGTTTCATATTTTTTAAAGCTTGCTACTTGAAACAATTCAGGGAATAATAATAAATTACTCCGTAGATTTATAAAATTTGAAGCTTGTAACTTTCATTCGAAGAAATCACTGAATCTAAACATGTTTTCTGATTATGGTAAACTTTCAATATAGCTACGTAGCCTCACCGTAGAAACACACATTTTTCCATACTTCTCTATTCAATCACAAACAAGTAAGCTTAGTATTTTCCTGTATTTGTAACAACAGATTCGAACGGAAGAATTCTACGTTCATTTACATCAACAACAAGGATCAACGGTAACAGTTAATCATCCGTTATGCAGTAATTATCCCGAAGGAAATATAATACGCGTTTCCAACGCAATCCGTTCCTTTCTCAATAATCACGTCCATCCGTGGAATCAAGCCGTGAGTAACAAACCGAATGTAACTTCAGCCTCTACGCTATGCATAAGGAGGATAATAAAAGCGGCTAGCAGTGTTGTGGTAGTTTTTCCAATCGTACGTTTCTTTGCCATCCGGGAACATGATTTTACACCGCGCATGTTATATCCGTTTTATACGGTTAACACTCAATCACTGTTGAAACGCGAATCGAGTTTTCGCGTTTTCTCAGCTACAAAACATGAGCAACGCGTTACTGTCACTTCCTGTCTCTATTCTTTCGAACCTCTTACTATGGAAAGAGCGCAGGAAAGCGCTTCAGATTTATTTATTTATTTTGTGCCCGAGTCATAATTTAGTTCCACGATTACCGTCCGTGTGAGATAATTCTCGCAAGTTGTCGTGTTTCTTCAATTCGAATCGTTCGAAACAGTTGTGCTTTCAAGTTTAAAATTAAGAGCTTAATATTCTTAATACAACGCGGTTTGCATGCATTACTATTTGCATATCGATACGGTGCAATCGAGAATAAAATGCGAACGTTAACAGGTTGCACGATAATCGTATACTGGTTACGAATGCTACGATAAAAGGATGCTCCTGGAGGCAAACTTGTCCCTGTCTGCGAAACGAGCGCCTTATCAGAGGTCGAACCACATTTAACTGTTGCACGGTGAACATTGTGCGATAAACATATGTTGAAATGAACGTAAAAGACTGCGAAGATAGTGGCAGAAAATTTAGTGGTTGAGCGTGGATGGAGTTTCGATACCGCCTGTTAAGTTAGTTCAAGAAATTTAGATAGTAACAAAGGAACCCAAATTGAAAAGTAAATTGTACAAATTGATATTCGCTTGTCCGTCCAAAAATATGGAAATACTTGTTATTTTGTTCGGATACTCCAATATTAATGACCATATTTTTGATAATTATTTATTCCAAGGTTTCAAATTGAGGTAAAAACCAATAATGAATACGTTACAATTTTGTTTCCCATAAGCAAAGAACACGAACGTACACACGAGTATCACGCTACTCAATAAGCATTAATTCACAGACGCTACTAGAGGTAGCTACCTTCTGGTACTCGGGAGAACCCGATCCGAATCGCCAATCGCGATAGTAGCCGTGTTCAATGGCCATTCATAGTCGCGCGAATTAAAAACTCTCGGCGTCGAACTAGCGAAATACGATGCTCGAACCTGTTTCTAATCCAAACGTGGAAACATCGCCCCGCATTCCCTTATCTATAGTTGTCAGCTTCCGCGCGAGGGACCAACCGCTGCCGGATAAACGGAGGTAACGGAGAATCCGTGCGAGCACCGAGGATGCTCGTAATAACAATATACAAGCGGCTGAGTAAAACGGCCATTACACGGATAAATTTACAGATCTCTCGGTAGTTTATCGAGTTCCTTCCAACCCTGCCTCGCAACTATATTTATGCCTTTACACCACCTTAGTCAGCTTTAATCCAGATCTTTATTGCAGCCTACGAAGTTTGCTATAGGACACTTGGAGTCCACACAATGCGGAGACTTGTCAAAGAACCCGCGAAAATTCTTCCAACGAATTCACAGAAATCACTAATTTACTGTACTTCTGCCGTGAAAGAAGAATCGTTGAAAATTTTTCCCGCGTTTGATCCATGTAAGATGTGTGAATGGAGAAGTTGTTGTTTGATTGCGCGCTGCATCATTTTAGAGATGGTTGACCTGATGTCAGTTCGGTGGTTATAAATGGTTTATTTAATAGTGGATTGCCTATTCGTAGATTTGGCAATTACCGATGAACGTGAAAGTAATTAAAAAGAAAATTATTAAAAAGTGTGAGTTGGTTGGAATCCAATGATGCTATTATTTACACGATTTTCTCAATTGCCTGATAGCTGATTGCTTTGTTCGCTGAATATTAATTTATCAAAAGGTATATTTCCATTTATATTTGTCATTTAACCAATGCTAGAAAAGCCAGTAGAATAATATGACTTTTCACGACGATAGGGATCGTCAACTCTCACTTCCTCTTTCTGCGGATGCAATAACAATAAAATGAAGATTATTATACCAACGGATAATGCAATAAAACGAAAAATTCGATGCAGCAGATTTAAAGACCTCCCAGTTGAGTGCCGCAATGAGATGTACGAAAGACCAAGTAAAGCTCGACGTTTTCCCTTCGCGACGGAAGGATTTGCGGATTGCACGGTAGTTTTCTTCGTGAAATATCTTTTTTCTTCCTTTTCTTCTATCCTTGCAGCTGCCGCTGGATGACGGTACAAGCTGGAAATTTATTCAAAGTATTTCTCTCTACACAAATTTAATATCTTTACGAATAAGATTAAGCGCGAAGTTAAGTAGCTACTATTTGGTATAATTGTTTGGAAAAAGTTTCGTAATATCGCTATACTGTCGTGATACATTGTGAAGTAAATTTAATGAATAACTCATCGATTTATCTATAATTTTAAAAATAATACGTTGAAACGTCCAGCAACATTCTTCTAATTGCAAATTAGTAAGAGGCTTGGAATAAATCAAAAGATTATCACTTAGATAATCCTAAACGTGGAAACGTGAGACTATTACAAACTACGTCTAATCGTCCATCATAAATATTATTGCTTAAGAATTCTAGGCGATTTGAGTTTAACAACGCTAATCATCGGTAATTTCTTTCTATTCGATGCAATATTAATGTTCAAGGTAACAAAATGGTGAAAAACACAGTGTGATTATCTCAGTCGCCGTCACATGCTTTTCTTCGTTTCCATCATAATCCTATCACTTTATTTATCCCTATTCAATCGCTATATCATATCGCTATATTAATTTCAGTATCATTGTATACGGATCATTTCTTGTGAAACCACGTACGGACCTCAACGGAGTCGATTAAAATTTAGCTTCTGCGCGACTCGTGTAAATTTCCGTCTTCGGTTTCAGAACCTTTGATACTTCCAAACCACGATCGAACATGAATAATCTTCGTCGAAATCATCGACTAGAAATCCCCAAAGAAAATCTTTATCTAAATGTTTCCCCTATCCAGTCGACAGATTTTTGCGAGAAAAAAATGCAGCGGCTTGACTCGGTAGTCAAAAGGCCACGTATAAATCACGCGGTGGCATCTTAGATAATGACAGTCATACGGCGGGCTCGTGTGCGCCGGCCACGACGGCTGATATATTGTTCGGTGGCCGGCGAAGGTAGCGGTTAAAATTCTTCGCCAATGATAATCCGACTTCGACCGGGAGAATCGATGCGTGCACGATTTCCGGGCTATCGCGATCGGCCTGTTGCATCGTTAGGCGGTAACACGGCCTAAGTAATCATCGATCGGAGAAATTACACGCTTCCGCTTGTTTTTACTTGCACCGGCTCGCGTTCCTGGCACACTGTTGCTGAGCCGGTGGTACATGGTACCCCACAAAATGGGGAACATGCACTCCAGTTCTCGGATGCTTCCCTTAATTCTGGTTATTTAGACTTGATTCCTTTTACTGTCGTCGATCGCTATTTTGGTGCAATGAGAAAATCGAAACCGAATATTATCAAGAAAACATGAAATTACATACGGCATCTGCGCTTTTTTCTTTTGTTTCTTGAGTGTTGAGTGTAAATTTGGTTGATGAATGAATCGTGGATGATGAATGGAGAATCGAACGTATAGCAATGATTAAAGTAAACCGATTGTTTTAATAAGTGATGCTAGTGGATAAACAGTGTGGCTCATTTTCTTCGATATCTTTGTACGTCGAAATCTTACTGGATCTTTTGGAAAAGTATTTTCGCTGGAAGAACGTGGTTAATGATAAAGTGTACATACTACGTTACATTCAACGCGAAACGTTTAAAACATGGCTGTTATTAAAACGAAGACTGATATCAACATAGAAGCCGAATTCGACTACTCCATCAAAGAAAACACTTCCAAAGTTTTCTTCTTCAAAGAATTATACACTGCAGCTAGAGAATTAAATGATTAAAACACTGTCTAAATTATATTCGTCGAAATAGTTTTAAAAGAATCAAATTACACGGAACACTTCCTTCGATTACATTAGTTACAGTTTGTACAAGTTTTTAGGGCGAGATAGATAATATTCAGAAGGAAAGAAGAGGAAGCAAGGAACTTTTATATTCAGTATGTTATTATTGCTTTAACTCTGTTACGTTCTTTAAGTCAGTTTCAACTTAATTATGCTTTTCTATGGTTAAAAAATTATATCTCTAATATTGAAAATCCCTAGAATTAAAATAATTTTGCTCGATTTTGAAAAAAATAATATTCTGCAATAAGTAGTTGTATCAGAAACAATGTTCGTGGTTTATCCATTTGCAGGATAACTCTATATAACGAATAGAAGATTGAGTTATTAGTAGATCCTTCATCGAGGTAGTTTACGCGTTCTTCTGTAGGAAAACACACATTGAAGTAGAAGATAAACGGTCAGATGCAACGATGAAACAATGTTAAACTATTCGCACAAATCGTATGCAAATTATCCTGAGTGACCGTTTTCGTTGGCGGGTAAATTGCGAACGATTATGAAGATTACAGGTGTCGTAACCACCTTCTCACTTGCCGTTCAATTTGTCGGAAATGAAGAGATTTTTGTGTTTTATTACACAGTAATAAGAAATGCGTAGGAGACAAAACCACCTTGCAGCGATGTTCCTGTGTTCGTATAATATATTCTGCACCGCAAATCTCCACGGCACATCGAATATTATGCCGAACCTCTAATCCTCGCGATATATTTCTCTCTTTTCCTTCTTTAAAAATTGTTTGAATATTTGAAATTTGTTATCTCGATTTTCTTTATTAACTTTATTCCTTATACAAGAAGTTCTTTTGCGAATTGCGTAAGAAATAATCGAGTGTTCGTATGGTGCATAGAAGTACCTATTATAAATTTCATTACTAGTTTCGTGTTTATGATATCATAGCTGTTCGAAGTACCAATCTCCAACTCTCTAAAACCAATCATCATCGAGTGCTAATCAAAGGTTCACGACTGGGAGCCACCTCTAACAACATCGAAACTGATCGAGAATTTAAGTTACGGCTGTTCTTCTCTGACAAGGGTACGCTTTCATAACCAGGCGTAATTAAAACTAATAACGTGCGTTTCGGCTTCCAATCAGGAAGAGCACGCTCAGAGTCAGACACGAAAACCACGCGTTTTTATCGGAGAATAGCTCATGCTAAGTGAAAGTCACGCTATAACCTTTAACTGTTTGTTTAATTGTATAGTAGCCATTATTTTAACATGTAGAAAGTATAGAGATCAAAGATCTGAGCAGCGATTAAAGCTCTGAGACTGTCAATTTTGGATAGAGGAAGATCGACCATTAAACATTTAAGATAATGATCAAAAGATTTGGATGACGATCGATCCTTTAAAATACCTTAAAATGTTAATTTCTGAAGAAGATGCGTTATAGGTACATATGTATTACGATCAGAGTTTGCAGATGAGTTTTATACGTTGCAAGAACGAACGATAGATTCAGAGATAACAGTCGCACGAAGAATCGAGTCGAGAACGATCGTGGATGATTTTTACGGGCGCATCCACTGGAAATACGGCTAATGGAATCCCTGATGCTACTCTATAGATCCTGGAATTGGCACGGAGGTAAACGCGTTTCATTGGGATTCTGTGTACACAAAACAGTAACATCTCAGGATTACGTAAATAAATTATCCGTAACTTCATACTACAACATCAACATCGGATGATATTCGCTTATTATCCTTTCCGGTGTTTCCACGCAATGCGCTTTTCTATGTGCTCTCAAATATGTGCAAATAGAGTACCGAGATATCCTTTATAAGCATTTCAGAAATATTAACTCTTCGTTATGCGTTTATTATTTCCAGACGTTTCTTTATTTCATTACTTCGACCGCTTGTAAAGATTGATTTACAGTGAATTTGAAAGATTTTTAATAGCATAGATAAACAATTCTGAAATGAAATAAATTCATTCTATGATTGCTATTTGGTCTGCTTAATGTTTCATATTTGAGATATAATTTTGTTTTAAGTAGTAATAGCATCTAGTATTAGCTAACTAATATGAAAACATGGCCTGTCATGTTTCAAATCTGATTATCATACATGTACAATTATTAATTTCCTCCAATTGGATGAAATTAATCTGATGAATTTTCTCGAACAAATTAAGGAAATCGTTCTAAAATTTCAATTTCATCTACCTTCTCTCAAATATAAAAAGCTACTACCATTCAGTTCAATTGATCCAAGAGTCTCGTAATCTCAATCAAACTAATCCATACATCAATTTCGTCTAAAACATAGCTGGCTTTCATATGCCTAATCTATACAACAATTTATTCACTGAATCCTGCAGTACACCTGCTACAAGAGAAACCATCCACGGGAGAAAATTTTCTTACGTGAACAGGTATCGGCACGAAAAGCGGTTAATGGAACTTCTAATAGCGTCGGATCGCTGCATCGAACAGTGGCAGGACTGTAGTTATAGGATAGCGTGGTCACATCTCAGGATCCCGCGTAGATTTTTCCTGAAACCCGTTTCGTGACCTCGCACATGGGCTTGTATCTTACGACAATCCTGCCTACGCGTGAGCACGTCTCACTGGCCTCTGTCCCCGTTTTCGAGAGTGGTCAGAGGCATCGCTTCCTCGAACGATCACGATGCCCAATCAGAGAGGAGGAGCACCGTCGATCACTTATCTCGTGCGCGATCCCTATCTCGAGATAAATTTTCTGATAATTAGATCGTTTATATGATCGAAAGACCGAGATAAGGATTTGAATAAAGTATTATCCATGATAACGATAATAAAAATGAAGAAAGTGAGAATAAATCAATTTTGTTGCCTTCTGTAATTTTAACTTGTTACAGTGTCAAGAAATGTTTTAACGTTCATCCGAAACTTCGAAGGAATAATGATTTGAAATATGATCTATTGAATTCTATTACGATATCTTATGATCTTTTGAAAGAACGACGCTTTGGAAGTATGTAGGTATTCCTGTAAATTAAAAGTAAAATAAGCATTTCCCTATGTATAAAATTAATTTTAACAAACTAGAAATAAAATGAAAATAAGATAAAGAAAGGGGGAAGAGTCGATGATGACATTCAGAAAGAATTGCGAATACTTATGATATTCATCACTTATCGCGACCTTTTGTATTTCAGCAGTTTTTTGATTAAAATTCAACAAATTAGGGATTACCTAAAAAGAAACTAAAGTTCAATATGAAGAAAGAATCAATCAAGGACGTGCGAATGGTATTCGTGAATCGTTTAGACAGGTAATGGAGGATTTTATGACAAGCGTGAAATTTAGCAAGTATGATGTCCGTTGAAAAGCAGCATGAGATAAAATAATAATTTTAGAGGAGCTAAGATTTACCGCTCTGCTTCGTCCAACGATTGTTGGCTACATTTTTCGACATTCTTTCTTTCTTCATTTGAAGATGATGGGAGATATTGTTCACCGAGACGTCGATGCAATAAACGTACGAATGTTGTTTTTAATGTCCCGTTTCTAGATATTTCCGCTACACGCCACTTGATGAATACTTTAAAGCAATGTGTGCGTCGTCTTTACGATAGCAATTATAACGTTACAGTATGACGTAATAAACGATTATACGCGTTTCGTTATGCGCTAGAAGAAGTCTGATAACTGCTTTGAGTTACATCCCATATTGCGGTATGAGATAATTTGTACTAACAAGCTATCATTTTTAAATAACCCAATATGTTTAGAACAAGTTGCAGAAAAGCCTTCCTAGATTAAAAGAACGGCTATTATAATTTACTGCTTTTCTATCATTAGTACAAAATTGCATGGATGAAATTACTCAGGCTCCAAAAATGTTTATCGCAGTTACTATTATTAGTGAAATTAAAAAGAGAAAAGAAAAGTTCCTAATATTAGAATTTGTTTTATATTGCCAATTACCTTCAATAAACCGTGCATTACATATTTCCAATGGTCTCAAACATAACATTTTCAATGAAAAGACATCTATTCAACGATCGTTTCATTGGAACAGATGGAGCCAAGGGAAAGGGATTTCAATCAAACAAAATTTCTAACTTGAAAGTACTTTTCCATGTTCCCAGTTATCCCCGATAAATCATACAAAACCACTATCTTTAAATATTTCTAAAGACGTAAAACGTAAAATTTCGATTCGAGAAACACTTCAGAAACAGGACAGTCTCCGACTCGAATGAAGGAAAGGGCGCTTTAGCTAAATAAGGAGCGGTCGTGCATCGAGCTTCCTGGTCTGTAAAGATGACGCGCTAATAGCTTCGTTTTATGATAGTCCTGAATCCGGACACCTGATTTGTTGCCGTATGTCAGAGTTGAATACTCTCACGACAGTGG
The DNA here is from genome assembly GCF_905332965.1 of Bombus pascuorum. Lineage (NCBI taxonomy): Eukaryota > Metazoa > Arthropoda > Insecta > Hymenoptera > Apidae > Bombus > Bombus pascuorum. Next base: position 3,564,915 of record NC_083493.1, read on the forward strand.
AGCAGGTATAACCATGCGTAGGCGGACACTTCAACCGACAGCTGGTCTTTCACTTGCCACGTGAGAATTTAGTTTCTACGCAATGTAGTTTGAGAGCCGTCCGTCGAACAGGGTTATAGAGTACGGTTTAAAAGAGGATAAATGTCACTGAAACGCTGCCACATACCACCGGTCTATGTATTCTCAAGTTTCGTGATATGGCATCCGATATATTCATTTTTCGCGTCGAGTCGAAATGTCTGTGCGAACAGGGAGAAATAACGTCGCATAATCAATGCTTCCACATGTTATTAAGTGTTATCGATGTTTGCTTCGATTCCGATTGTCGGAAACCATGACGTGTACATTCACGTGGTTTTGAAAGGAAGAGCTCCACGTCTTGGTTTTCACCTTTTATAAATAGTTTGAAGTATTCAGAATTGTATATACTTTATGATTTATGAACAATGCATTTAAAAATTAATTAATAAATTTTCATTCAGAAAGTATTTAATATATAAACACTCTTTTTGAATTTTCACTCCCGTGTTTCTCTTTAAAATAATCCTATCCATTAGCTCTATTCAATGTCGAATCGAATAATGTGAATCAGGAAATGTAATCAATGATATTAATCAACACGGTCAATGTTCTTAAAATTCAACTGTTTATCGCAAAATAAATAAAATCGTTCCCTAGTGTGAAAAAGAAAGGTGAAAAGGAAAAAAAGGAAGAAACTTACATCATCCCTGTCCTCGTGGAGATCGTCGTCGGCGCTCTCCTCGAGGACAAAGCCCACGTCGTTGTTGTTCCTAGTGAGTGAGGGCAATTTCCTGGGTGTGAGCTCCTCGCCGTCTGTGTCTCTCTTACGCTTGCCGTCTCTATGTTCGTTCAGCGTGGTCTCGTGCTCGTCCAACATGTCGGTAACCATCAGTTCCGACTCGACGCTCGTCGGGGACACGACTTCGTCCAGCGGTGACATCGTCGACCTGTCGGCTTCACCAGCCTCCAGTACGGACATGATGAGCCACTTTTCCCGGCACAGATGCTTCCTCGGTCACGATTACCAGAATTCGCGGACAGTCGGGTCTCGTCTTCGACGGGACAATTTGCGTCGGTTGCCAAGAGGTGGCAACGAGGCACCTCCACTCATCCAGTGAGTACGGATGCACGTTCATAGAGCCTTCCTTCGGTGCCCAATTCCCTTTTCTATTCACGTGATCGTTTGTTCGACGATTCGTTTTAACGATTAAATAGATACATCTGACCAGGATGTTTTCTTTTTTCAATGATGATTTATAAAATTATTTTAATAGCGTTGCTATTAAACACTCTTAAAAGGAAACTGTAATTAGATTGTCATCGATGATCGAGAGTTTCCTCCCACGGTTTCAATCTGCGACACGATTCCAGGTCTATTAATCACTTTCCATTCGAATCGATCTTCTCCTATGAACATCGCTTCGTTGACATTCTATCAGAGTTATACTCGTTGAGACTTCCTCTCATTAATCACTTTCTTCTATACGAGTTTGTTTCCTCTTCGCGCATACATCCGCGTTTATGTTTGTTAAAGCCACCAGATTTGACGATCCCAGTACGATTCGTACATTCGTGGCGAAGCCCGATAATCGAGTTCGCGTTCACCCCGCCTCAAGACAATGGGCTGATAAATCGCCTGTCCCCGATAACGGTGCCGCTCACCGCTAAACAGGACCTCGGCCGGAGCACATCCAATTTTCCAAACCAGCCTGACCTTCTTTTTCCTCTGGATGATCGGTCGTTGAATCGAGCAGGAATACCTGCTGACGAGTACTTGTGTACGAAACGAAAAACTTCGCGAATTCCGATCGTGAACAGGTGTTTAAAGATTTCGACTCGATGGTCGCGGAGATGGATTATTTGGAATTCATTAAAAATCCTCGTTCGAGTGGGTTTTGTGGAGCGATACGCACGAAGTATGTTTCTTTACAGCTTGATTGAAGCTCGGTTTGTGGTTTAATTAAGTTGATTATAAAGTTTACACTCTTTTGGCTTGTGTTTAAATATATTGTGAATCCAAATTTACCGGAGGTAGTAAGATTCGTCAACGAAACGATCGACTTTCAGTCAACAAGCGACTGGAACGAAATCGCTTCACGTGTGCGTGGAGCACGCAACTTTAAAACCAGACGTAAAACGATCCCGCGGCGCGCGTCTCTGCGGGCATTAAAGTCTCCGACTTTCCACCGGTTTCGCTGATCGATGACGTAGAAACCTGAATTCTTGCAGGCGACCTCTTCGTGCAGTTTAATAACACGGTCGTCACCGCGTAACTATATCTTCGTTCGGTGTGATTCGCATTAAACGAGGCGATCGACATCGTATCGTCGCTCGAAAATGCGAGCGAACTCGCGTTGATCGATGTCCATGACTGCGTGATGTAAGCAAAAACTATAGTATGACGCACGAAAGTGACAGAACGAATGCACTCGCAACGAGTCGACGCGATTAGATCATTTGGAAGAAGGAGGCGGTTCCGCAAGTGCCGAGCGCAAAAGTCCTGAAAAGACGTAAAAACGTAGCCAGTTGCGAACAGTCACGTGGCGAGTCAAGCTCGTGACGTACGTTCCTTGCTTACTACTGTTCTAACATTCAACTTAGCCTGCTTGGCCCGATTTCACCGTGAAATCGAGTCGCGGACCGCTACCGGTAATAGGATTGCACCGATCGATACCCGCACTCTTCCTGTCGGCATCACGACTTCTGATTTCGATGCTCGAAACCTTGTGCACCACAATTCGCGCATGTTCATAATTTATGTTTTAATTGATCAAAAGTGTTAAATTTTCTGTAAATATATTCGATTAAGTGAGAGTTTACGTATTGATTTCTAAAATTATCACTGGTAACAAATTGATGTCGATGAAGCTGTATCTATCACCTCGTTCCATAACACGATCACCAATCATCATTTCCATTCATTCATATTTCTACCTAATCACCGATTAAATTTGTTGTCCTTCGATGGGTTTGTTAGCGTCTCCCGTGATAGCCTGAAATTCCCTGGCTCCGCAGTCACAATGTAGCAACAAGTAACACACGCGTTTTCTTTATCGATGGCCGATACGATCCACATCGGAAACAACGTGAGCCGGTCCGCAGATGTAACGCAACCGATCAATATCCATGTCGAAACATCCTTGAACGAGAGTGCGTTGAGAGGAACGGCGAATCCCTCGGGCGTCGTGCGACGGATGTTGACGTCCCACGACGTAGATCCGCGGTTTCGATTTGAGTCACGTGGCCGCCAGTGTCACGTGGGGGCGGAGAGGGCGGTCACGGTAGTACGAAGACAGCCGCACGAGACCAAGAGGAAACGGTCGAGAATATAACCTGCGGACTCCGGATTGCCGTGCAACGTGTCGCAATTTTGGAAAAGTCGATGCGCGAAAAGCCTGGTAGAAACACGTAGAAGCCCGCGTATTCAATCGAAGGTCGACGAGGACCGATCGTGCGACACCGCGTTGCCGCGCGCGCCTCTCGAGAATGGCCTAGAGGCGAAAAGAGGAAAGGATCTCCTCGAGTGGCGCCGCCCGCGGCAGGAGGGGGCAAATCTCTCTCCTGCTCTTGTCGAGAGCAAGTGTCGGGCCCGCACGATATGCCCGCTGGACCACCACCACTACCTCCGCGTCCTCTCGGCCACCACCACCACCATAACCAGCATCCTCGGCCACCACCACCGACGCAACGCCGACCACGCTACCACGGCCGATGCCATCGGTATCACCTTCACGAGAGAACGCCGTCGCCGTCGATACCAGCTGTCCTCTCTGAGCGAACACACGGTCTCCCCTTCTCTTCCACGAGCTTCCTCAGAGCTTCTCTTCCTCGCCATGACTGTCCACCGTCGTTGTCGATGATTCCCCACCTCGACAAGCAGCGCAGCAACTTGTCTCCGTTCAACCACGACCGAGAACCGCTCGTCGCCTCTTTGTCTCGCCGACCGTTGCTACCGTCTTATGCTCTCAAGACATCGTATCAAGATAGATATGGACGATATTTATCCTATTCCCTAGCCGGAAAACACCGAGAACCAGCTTTGTTCTACTATTTACCAGTCCGAGTCTTTGCCTCATGCACGCGTACTCGATATCCTTTTTTCTCTATCTTTTTCCCGATCCACTCCCTTTCATCCTGCTTCTATCTTATTCATGCACGATTCCATTCGATCAACTTGGTCCTTCCTCGGAGGAGCACGCTAGCCTGTACGCTATCTTCATGCTTGTTTTACTCTGTCTCCGGTATTCTTGCATATCTTTCTCTATAATAAGCGATAATAAACGGGTGGAAGAGTTAAATAGGAGCGACACACTCGCGATTGCTTCACACATGCTTCGATATTTTCCATCAACGGATCTCGGAATAGCAAGGTCCGTCTTCCTCACTGTCAGTTTCGTTAATTTTCGCGCCATTACTCTCGCTATCAATTGGTTCATGCGGTGTGCTGCGGACGATATCACCGCCGTTCATAGTCATTCACGCGAGTCATAAGCTCGGTTTCACGTTGCGTGTCGACTGTTTGCGCGAACGCGTGGCGTTGCTGTGACAGTAGACGTCGACACCTCGAAGCTTATTCCTTGGTCACCGGCTTTAAATCGCCACCAACTCTTTAGCTTGTGCGATACCTCGGCGAATGCGTTCCTCTGACCGCTCGCGACCGTTCGATCGACTGGTAAATTGCGCCGGACCGGTCTCACCTTTTCTCCCCCTCGTACACCCTTGCTTTCTCTATCTTCCTCCACGACTATCCTCGTTCTCTTGCCATTCTTCCAATTAGCATCCTGTAAGTAGAGCTATGGGCGATTCGAACGTTTCTTCGTCTCTTCAGGATACGTCTGAATGCTTTTAGCGCGTGTTCGATGAATCGAAGCTCGGACGTGAGTAGGGATTGTTTTACGCCGCAAAAACTGACGGTATAGTAAACGTAACGATACTCTCTCGAACTTGTGCCAATGATCGCGATATGTCGGTTGCAAGTGAAGTCTTTTAAAGGGAACTTCTAGGATTAATCAGTGTTATGATGCTGCTCGTCGTAATTGAAATTCCGACAAATAGTTAAATTTAGTAGATTGGATCTTTTCTCCTTCTAGATGTGTTTCTATCTTCTCTCAAAATATGATGTGATCACAAAAGACGCGTCAATTGATTGATATTGATCTCATTTTCAAAGTAATTTGAAGCTCCGAAGAAAGCCTGTAAACTTTGGAACTCAAACTTCTACTAACTTTGATACCGTTAGAATGCAGCATAAAGCTCAATTAACATCGCGATTTTCATTTTGTTCCCTCGTAACGATTAGAAGATCGTATTATCGTTGATGTCCGATATTTTGATGAATAGCATGCGCGTGCAGAAATAGAGAAAAAAATGTCGGCATCCTGTGACAGGATCGCATACAGGGGAACATTCCTCCATATGTTAACCCAAATATGAGCAACGGCGAACGTGAAATAAGACGCTCATTAAGAAAGAATGTTTTGCTGGAACAGTTAGCGGCGGTATATAATTTAAACTGCAATAAACTTGCTTAGAGCATACGTTGTTCTGTTACCTCATGTTCCATTCCGCGACTTAATATTCGCGCAAAAACCAACAAACGAAACGAAGCTAACAGCTTCGACTGCGGATTTATAGTGGAATAACTGAACCGTAATCGGTCGTGAATTACGCGACCATTGCTAACGATTACGTTATAAATACCAATTTGCCAGAAATATCATTGTTGCATTTATTGTTGCCTCCAATCATAGTATTATAATTATGAATGTTCCTTTTCAAGAAAATGATCATGTCAGAGTAAATGAAAGTACTTAATACCTTTTAAAATCATATCTCGTCAATTACACCGCGATATTGTTGAGTGACAATAAATATGCCGAATTATTCGATATAAAAATCTTTTAAAATTATACCAACATTCAATTAACCACTTTTTCGTTGTTTTAATAAACTCGTAGCATTATATTTCTTATAAAAAATAAATTAAAACATTTCACATAATATTGTGCTAAAATATTTCTCACCTTTCGTATTAAACGTGATTTTAATCCATTCTCTTTATATTTTCATCGCGTATTCGCAAGACAATCCTCGCTTCTGAGATACGCGCCCTTGTTATCGCGAGGATCGATATCAAGCTTTAACGAGTAAAAATATTCGGGTCAGATGAATAGTAACTGGCAACAACGGACCTTGGAATCGCAGTTTCCAAAGGAGGCTGGTCCCTCCGGCATGCGAAGACAGATCAGCTCTTTTTTCCTCTTCCTCCTTACACATTTCGCGCACCTGTCCAGCCTCGACGGATACTGCTGTGATTTCGTTTCCTATGTTTCCTTTTTTCTTTTTCAAGTTAAATCGTTTAAGTGATTTTAATTACGCATGAAACTCTACGCTGAGTGGCTGTGATATAATTCCATTTTTGAGAAAAGTTCACAGCGAATCGTAGGCAAGTATTGACGAATTTATGGGATGATATGTGATAGAGACTTGTTTGTGTGTATGTACAGAGTGTAATAACATCTGAAAATCAAACAACTAGAAAATTGTTCGATATTCTTTAATTCAGCTTTTAAAAATCTCTTTATGATAAATAATTAAAAAATTGTCTCGTCCACTGATTCTATTAATTATCGACAGTGACTTTCTTGATAACAGTTATCTAATCAGACATGATACAATAAAAACTTTCGTGTAAAGAAGTTTTTATCTCAACATTGTAATTATTTTGAAATTGTTCGATAACGGAGTTGTTCACGTAAAAGTTATCGAACGAGCACAGAGTGCCGGAGAAGCAAAAATCGGTGCGAGAAAGCCACCCACGTACGTAATTATGAGATCACTGCCGAAAACAGCGTGGATCCGTGTCCAATAGGGAAGAAAGAGGCGACCGTGCGGGGAACGAGCAAAAAGGAGAATGGTTAACGAACTCGTTCGACGCATTCTCCGTGTCAGGATACAAGGGGAGATACGTCGGCCGTGTTACAAGAACGCTGCTCGATATATCGTGACGTAAGCGGGGGAATTTCGAGGAGAACGAGCGCGACGCGTTCGAACACTTCTATGAAAGTGGAACGCTGCGCGTTTCTCGTGATTTACAATGTGTTACCTGAATAAAAATAGACCGGGGCGTGCTCTATAAACGAGATATACGAGCGTGTAAAGTACTTGGAAATTTGAAGCAAAAAACGAAAAGAACGAAATTCGAAATTTACAAGAGTTTTGCTTACGCGTGGTTGAATATTCTGTCGCAATTTGTTGTAATTTCAACTTTCGACGACAATTCTGTAGTCAGTTATGTGCCGTTATGATTATCATAAATCTGTTTAATTGCCGATAAAATATTTTTAATTGGAACTCGATGATATAATTGAACCGCTCAGAAGTCAAACTCATCAATTTCATATTTTATGAAGTTCTCAATTGCACGAACCAGGCACATAATTAGAATTTAATAGTTTAAAAAAACAAACGACGTATTGTCATGATTTTATTTATCGCAAAGAGACGATATAAGGAGATCAGAAATTCCAAGGTACATTTTAGAATGTAATATTTTTAATTTCAATTTATTTCGAATTTCATTATAATATTTAATCTCAATCAGCCCTAATTTTAATTCTCCACATTACAAAATTTGTATCCTATTTCTCATAAAGAGAAAACGTGATGTACAAGCTTCGATGTAACCTCATTTTACCCTCCTGCATCAATCCTTTTCTTTTTCTTTTCCTTTTCTGATCTTAATATCTAAGCTTAATTACAACAACGTCAAATCAACAGGCGTAGTATTAACTCCCTAGTATCCTATCACGAATCCATTCAGGAACGATAAAAAGATCCAAACATAATAGCAATAGACTCGACAGCTTACCCTATTCGAGTTAATGTGTATTCGCGTGCCGAACGCGATCGTCGAACGGCACAGCGCGGCGCGATACATTTTTCAGATTAGAGAAGGATTACTCGATAACGGTGAATACGTCTTTCGGGTGTGAGATGCATTGACGTTCCCCGGAGAAATCTTTGAGCATATTTTCACGTCTCTTGTAAGGGTGTCTCTGCCGGATGCAGATAGCGGCGGCCGTGTCGCACAATATGTGGCCACGTATGGGATCCGCACAATGTCCCTGATGGTAAAGGCCATCCAACCTGTACGATACGACATAATACTGGCTTGGATAATATATTGCTGTACAAATGGCACGACGTCCCTGTCGCCCCGGCCTACCTGTATCCGCTTATCTCCGCTCGATTTTCTCGTCAGCGTTCCCGTCGTTTACATAGACTCCATTCGCTTGATCTACTCGCCTTACGTTTTCGGGACATGTGAAAAATCAGCTCGCTCGAAGACAATTTACATTCGTCCTGTGTTTCTTCCATCTAACTTTAATCCAGAAACCGACAAAATTTATTAATAGTTTCACGAGAATTTAGTTATTTCTACCTATATTTGACTTCACCCAGTTAGCTGCTTTGACAAGTATAAAGTAAAAAGTAATTACAATTTGCTGTTTAAATTGCAATTTAATAATTGCAGTAAATTGCAGTGATAATATTACGAAATAAAACAGTCTTTTCGTTACAACCTAATTGTATATTATAACAGCTACATATACTTTGTGTTTGACGAGTATACCTCTCATCGCTTACTTTTTACGACACATGTTAGATACAGACTTTTCAAACAAGTCGTAACAAATAACTGGTTAGGAATTATTATGATGTCTCCGATTTTCATCATTAGAAGAATTCAGAGGTTTTCGTCTAATTGTTCTACCCACAGAATTACATCCTCTGATCAGGCATTTTTCTTCACACGTGTAACGAAGTTGATTTATTAATATAATTACTACTTATATATTGTAATAATAGTAGTAGCAGTATTATAGTATATGTGATTTATTAATAATGTATAGTATTGTATATGCAAATTTGGTAGATAATACTCTGTGCAGATTAAAACCCCTTATACATATGTATGCATGCGATATCAGTATCATTTCATTAAATAGTTTTTTAGGTTTACGAGGTAGGAAGAACTTGATACGTGATAAATTAACAAGTATTTAGATCGGTATAATTTCCGCTGCGAATAGTGGCGGAAACTTGCTTAATGTATATCTGTCATTTAAATAAATTCTTTTTCATCTGTTTTTTCAGTATAGTATTCAGTTATAAACAACATGTAACATGACACTACATAGGCGAAATAAAAATATGAGAAACATAATTAAATAATTTAAGCTAAGATAAGCGAGAGAGCTCTAGAGGATATAAGAGGATTTGATGAGAATAGGGTAATGAGATTGAAGAGAAATCACGAGTGTACTTTTCCAGTGTTACAAATTAATGTAGCTAACTGGTTAAGGTATGTATACGAATTTTAACAGTCGTGTGCTCTTATTTTCTTCTTGTGTCTGCGTAATCTTTTTTTCTACTCTATCCAATAGGTAAGACTATCTGTCATTATGGTACTCGTAGAATCAGGTACTAAAGTATATCACGCATATATTAGAGAAAAAAACTGGTGTGACGAGAACCTCTTTAGTTGTATCTGTTTTTTTTCACTGGCAAATACAATTTCCATTTATTAATAGGTACTTAATTAACACACATTTCATTGATCGCTAGAAAAAACATTAGAAAAACTATATTCGTATAAGTGTGTACATGTATTTGGGCAGAGAAGAGAAACGGGATACCATTAATCATATTTTTGCGTCGTTTAAAAGCACACTATTGGAAAAGCATAGAAAATACTAATTAATTTATATCAATATTCTGTCGAATGTTTAACGACTTCCAATATAATGTGAAGTTAATAATACATAGCGAAGTATTAAAAATTATAGAATAATCAAATATCATCTTTTCGCTTAAGCATCGATCGACACGTTCTATAATATATCATTTATACATATACACACACGTAAGTATAATATCAGATAAGATAATCAGACATCGCAGAATTCGATTACTTTTTAAAAGATAATACTGCTTCTGTTAAATAATTCATATTCAAATTTCTATAGTGAAAGAAATCGAATAATAAAATCTGTTGTCACATTGAACTTTCACTCATTTTTCTCGATTCACGTTTTAGATTGCTACTTCAAAGCGTAAATTTTTTCCCATTAAATTTCGTAAACGTTTCTACTCGCGAGCGATCGATCGAGTTAGCGCAAGACCAGTGAACGAGCAAACGGGAAACAATTTAAACGGGAAAAGCAGAAATAAATGCGAGCACTGATTACCAGAAAATCACGTTGCCAATTGCGTGTCGCTGGATTGGACGTTACGATCGCAATCACGACCGTCTGGATCCGATCATTGCTATTTCGTTTCTTATCCATAGTCCAGCGAATGATAATGGTAAATAGGCGTGGCTTGCTCGAGATTTGTTATTACAATCACGTCTTCGACCACGCGATTAGAGTCGAATTGCGCGAGTCGCTTCTAATACAACCACCATTCTTGCGGAATCGAGTCTGCAGCCAGCCGATTTCGTTCCAACTCATCGTTCTCGCCACGCTTTTCTCAATCCAGACATCTTTTTGCCCATTTTCATCGTTTATATTGGAATTACATATTAGGTTTTGAAGTTGAGCTGAAGTTTTTATCGACAGAAATACAAAAAATCTATTCTACGATAAAGGATAAAGGAATTCCTGAAGCAATTTTGATTTCTTTAGCAACAATAATACTATTTGCACAGAGAAAGCTGAACATCGACTAAAGACACAATATCGTCATCCAGTCGCGTTGTCTTTGATAAAACAGACAGTTCGTCGACAGTTTATAATAATTTGTCATTTACACGCGTAAGCGCCGTAATCATCTAATAAATTATCGGTCTATTGCTTTATGATGTTCGTAGACTATGCAGCCCGTCAAACCGCGACGTTGCTCTTAGGTATCGTTCATTAACATAGTTACTCCGGCACAACGATGATATATCGCGAGATGTATTTAAAAGACTATCGTTTAGGAATTCCTTTGCAAAACGGTGTCGAATCACGAACAATAATCTCGTAAAAAGATCCGCGCGATCGTAAATGCGTTCGATTTATAAGCCATAAAACGAATTATATTACAAACACTACGATGAAAAAGAGTGGGAGAAGATAATAAAAAAAGAGAGAAGAGTTGATGAAGGACGCATATAACGGGAGCGTGACGTGTATCTGTCTCAATCCCATCGGCCGCTTATCGATTAACTGATTGACGAAGATCGAATCTTTTCAGTCGTTAAAACGATTCGATAAAATCCACTAGTTTGAAAATACACACTCAGTCGTTAGAATAAAACGTGACGCTCGTAAAGATGATTGAAGCATAGGAATCGAGAGTCTAAAATTTGCCCACGTACGTAAAACACTATCGTGAAGTTAGACATAAAACATATCCTTAACCCTTTATATAATCTCATGGTGTTAAATGACTCCACTTTTTGTAAGCTTGAAAATTTAATGTTCAGTTCTCAGAAAACGAACAACTTATCCTTGTAAACTTAATTATCGTAAAAAAGAAACAGCATAATTAATTGTAAATTCCAAATTTAAATAATAATGCTTTTAGAAATTATGGCTTTGGAATTGACCAAAGTGGCTTCTAAGTAACTCAAATAAAAAACCTGTGACTAATTGGGACTCTTTCGTCATTTAAACATCTGTCTTAAAACTTAGAAACGGGCATAAGGGGAACATTACTTTTATATCTGATCAACTCTCTTTCGCTTTAGAACGAACATTCCTGTCTGAAATCGTAAGTACACACGTAGATTTCCTGTTCTCTTTGTTCGCCAAGAGCAATCGCAAAATGATCTCCGCGGTAGATCGATACGATGACGAGATCGAGTACCACGAGAAAGAAGAAAAGAAGGTTCTTGCGAGCGAAAAAGAGAAGAAGCAAAACGAGCCCCGGTGCATTCGATTCTACTCGGCCATTAGGGCACACAGCATCCTCTCGAATCCATTCGGGGCCAGGCCTGGTTGCGGTTTCGCGATCGAGAAACGGTCGCGAGGTAGGTGGATACCAGAGTCGATCAGAATCTCGTTGCAACGATATCGTATTCGTTCCTCAAGCTTACGTTAACCCGCGATTCTTTCTTTCTTTCCTCTTCTAACCGTTTCCAGTCCCAGCAACTTCGTTTCGACGACTTGCAATTCTCGAACCCGTTGCATCCGGTCAGCTGCAATGTTCTTCGAAACCCTCCGAACGATAGATCGCACGGTTACGTTCCCTGGATCGCGACTTCGTGATCCCGTCGAACGAGGATGACGAGATGCAACGCCGTTATAGGAGTTTCGAGGTGCTGTATGTATGGATTATCCTGCATAGAAGATTTAAAGACGCAACGATGGAATGTGTGTTTCAATAGAGGACGGTTGTTACGTCGTCGAGTTATGGGGTCGCGTTGCGTGAGGGAAATCCGCTGTATCAGTGCGCTGCACGGGCAGTTGGCAGATGATATTGTGAGATGATTGACAGGTATTTCGATGATAGCAGAGAGATTCAGTTTTTCAAAGTGATTCGACGATGTTTGAACATGTGCGAAGAGGTATGAAAAAAGATGCTTATATTCGATCCTTATATTCTTATATGACAATCCTTGTATCAAACGCGATTCAAAATTCACGGTGAGGCCACGCGGGACGGAGAACGATGCCGCGTACCCGTCGCCATGCTCCAGTTCGCACAGTCATCGAAAGTGAACACGTCGAAGTACATAATCCTAGTGACTTATCTCGCGGAACGGTCAACTAGATATTGTCCCTGCGGTCCAGAAACGTGCGCAGAGAACGCGAAGAAAGCGAGTCGGAGGTTTTTGCCGCGCGAAAACCTGCGAGCCGTAATTTACACGGCCGTAAAACGCGATAATACGACCCGTGATATCTGTGTCCGATGATGCTTTCTGTTGCTGGTCATTGTTCAACGGTCGTTTATTAATAAGCACGAGACTCAGTACTCGCGTTAATGAAGCGCGGCTTTTGTATTTGTATTTTACATTTGTATCGCGTGCCGATTATCAGGTACAAGAGGAGCACGCTGGCATATCAAAGAACTCGTAAGTTGCATTGATCTTTCATAACGTAATCCGGCGTGAATAACTATAAAACGTAGAAGAAGAGATGAAGAACCTCGCGTTCAACGACGTGCTTTCTCAACAATATTCCAGGACGTCGTATTTGTTGCATCGATATCCGTTAAACGAAATGGAACGATAAACAGATTGGTGGAAGAAATTTCTGTCTAATATATGATTATGTATAAGGAAGAGAAAATTTCTTTAAAGGGAGATCAAGTCAGTGGCATGTTTCGTATACGGTTAAAATCGCGAGCTTGAGAAAAAAGAAAAAAAAAAAAAAAAATTAAAAGGTTAAAATCAGTAATCATGGAATAATTTCAAAATCACCTGGTCGTTGCGCGGAGTTGTTAACCTTTTAATTAATCGATAAGGGTCGTTTTCACGAAGGAAGCTCGATCGAGAACGGCGCAAAATTAAACAGCATGGAATAAAAAGCATGAGGGCAGCGACGAGTACGAAACCAACACCACGAGCGAGCTCTTTTTCTTCTCATTCTTCTCGTTTCCTTCTTTCACATTTTCTTCTTTTTCTTTCTTGTTTTACGAGACCTGTGTTAAAAAGTTTTCGATTCACGGTGACCTCGAGAGAGGCAAGGAAGAGCAGCTTTCAATCTCGTAACGTTACCGGAACGTTATAATCGTTATTGAGGCGAGTTCAGATGACGTAATTACTACCTCGGCCGAACCGAAAAAGCGTTAAGCGTACGGAACCGATGCCTGATTATAGTGGAACGTAATAGACGGCTTTTAAAAGTTCATTAAGTAGCCGATTGTGCGACTCGAAATTGTCCGTGTTGAATTGGGTCAACGGCGATCCGCCGTGATTTTTCGAAGGGCCCGCCGCGTGAAACGGCACGCCAACCAAATAATTCGGTGCCTTTTGAAGCGGATCCGCGAATTGCTTGGCGAGAACAGGATATTATGCTCGATAAAAGCGAGCGCACGAGCCTATCAGATATGATGCGAGCACGCGATGCTGTCGAGAAAGCGACTCTACTCTGATTCCTCTCTAAAGGACCCCTTATTGCTCCGGAAATGTTTGTTTGCTTGTGACGTTTTATTATCGTACGAAAAGGAAAAGAAACTTTGATTTTATGCGAGTGAAATAAGTATGAGTAAGTAAATGAGTGAGTAAGTAAGAGTGAAGTATCTAATGTATGAGAAAATGAGAACCTTAAATCGGAAACTTGGAGAAATTAAAAAATCTTAATTTGAAAATTTAAACGTTTGAGAACGAAGGACATTATTAAGACCAATGCTTTAGGTTTCAAAGAGTTGAATACCTTAAGCAGCAAATTGTTCTAGCAAGTAGTTCTTATGCCTCATTTTGAGAAATGTGTATTTAAGAAATTTTCAGCCGCGTTTAATTCTAATTCGGTATAAACAAAAAATTAATAGGTATAGTCTTTACGCTAACGAGGTTCCCTGGTCTTCCAACATAATTCTTAGAAGACGAATAGACGCAGGAGGAACTTGTAAATTCAACAGTTCGAGAATTGCTATTGTAACCTGCCTTCGACTATCATCTGATAAACTAAGTGCTAATCGATCCTAAGCTATCGAAAGCAGCCACGAGACGCAGCACTTGAAGCCCTTTTCGTACTAAAACAAAGGTGATAACACATTAGCCTTTGATTACCACAATCTCCACTTAACGCTAACTAAAAGAACAGAGGGCACATCGTTTTAGCTAATACGTTAGTTAGCAGTTATACTCTAGCAACTCAAACATGCTGTTATATCTATTTCATAACTAAACCAAACTTCAATAAATATTGTACAAATATGAATCAACATACGATAAACTTCCAAACGTAGTTTTCGAAACATCATCTGCGGATTAAACAATCTTCTCCTGTAATCCGTATTGTCAATAAATAAAAATTTGATGATCTTTCTATTCGCAAGATATGTTAAATTATGTTAAATATCATTCACTGGATCAAATATAATTTTGAAAATAGAATGTGTAAATAGTCCATTTATCGCAAAATGCTATATCCCAATAAATCTTATCAATGCAAAAGTTACCTCGCAAATTAACTGTGAACATCGTTACATCGACAATTTTCAACAATTCTTCCACCAATATTTCAAAATCCTGTAAACACTAATCACCCAGCAGTTTTCTTCCGCGATGAGATTACGTGCTCTCTCACGTGGTCGGCAAAAAGAGAATCGACAAAAGGACAACGGGAGGAGGAGAAGCAATTGGGAGAAAAAACGGACTCCTTCGACTCTCATCCTCCGGCAGAGGCGAGATTCCGCTCGCGCTCCTTTGGTCCAGCCAGGTCAACGCCCCAGTGACCAACGCACCTTGTTCCTTCGTTCATAACGCGTACGTGCCGCGATTGCCGACGTTCGCCCGTGTCTGCGTGTACACACGCGTTTGTGAGCGAGCGAGCGAGCGAGCGAGCGCGGACATCTCTCGCGCGTGCTATCTAGGGCAAACGGGTTGGAGCAACGTTAGACTTTTTCCCTGTCTGCCGCTTCGAGCGAGATCGAAAAAATGTCACGATGAAAAAACGCAACAGCGGCTTCGACCGGCGCTGCTGTTCTGCTCCGCTCACCGGAAGCGATGCCGCCCCGACGCAACGACGTCGAGAAAGCCGTCTAGCTCGCCAACAACCTAACCGGAAGCGCCTTAAATCACGAAAACGTACCATCTATTTCCAATTACATAATTGCGAACATGAATATTACGGATAGGGAAAAGCCATTGACTTGGCTGTGGATTTGACGAATGGTTAGAATTACGTTCGATTCTTGTCGTAGATGATAATGTCGTGATTATAACACGAAGCATAAAAATTAAGGATCGAAGGTACTGTGCTCGTAATTGCTGTTTGATTGATTTGAAATAATACTCGTAACATACGGATATTACTAAAATGCATAAATTGGTGGAGCAAGCCTTTGATACTATTACATTGTCTGAAAAGTTTCTTTCGTTTTATGAGGAAATAATAAACGCACAACGTTTTTTGTTTTATATTATATTGTCGAATTACGTACGATCCATTTTGTTCTGTTGAGATAAACACCGCGACATTGCACAAACATGGTTTCACGTTTATATAAAGACGCACTGTTGTAAAAAACACGTTTGCGAAAGACAGACACTTTTCGGACAACCTAATACAATATCATATTATACTATGGTATAGTAGAAGTAAAAACAGACTGAATTTATATACTAGAGGAATCTCGTTGTCAAATTACAAGCCGGTTTTTCCACGTTGTAAAACCGATTTCGCGTTGTACGTGGATAAGAATTGAGTGGTTGAAAAAAATTCAGAATCGTTGCATCTACGTCACGCACACGTTTCTCTATCCCTTCATTTTCACCCCTATCATTTCACTTTACATCTACGTTCTACTACGTATTGTTTCACACGGTAACATCCGGCGGAGGAAATCGTGCTAGACGTTGCAAAAAATTGAGTGAATCGGTAATTGTTGGAAGGATCGTGCGAGACGATCGTTGACGGAACGTGTGTACTCGGGACAGAATCGATTCTTCGAATTATTCGTCTTTTACTTCGGACATCGGACTGCGAATTTTTATTGATATATTTCTCACATACGTTTCGTATTCGAATGATAAACTTGCAAAATATCGATATTATTATTGCTCGATAATCTCTTTCTTATATAGTCGATCACTCCCAAAAGAGGAAACAAATATTCTTTTATATACAAAGAACGATATAAATCGAAGAGCATGGTACTTTAAATTATATTAAGAATTGTATGATCATATAATTAAACTGCAACATTATTTTCTGTATCTTCGAAAAATCTAAAAGCACGAACAGCATTCTCTAATGTCTCGTACATTAGAGAATTTTAAGTTTGGTGAGTCACGTAGATAATCGTTTGGAATTTACCGTGTATTATCCGACTACGATGAACAGGGTTGGTCGCCAATGACATAGGACACGTGAGCAAATTACGTCGTTTCGTGCTCCGCACGAATCTTCCTTCCAGGCTTTTAATTTCATCCGCGTGCCGCACCCTCGCGCCATTTCGCTTAGCCGCGATTATTCTTCCCTCTTTCGACGACGTTACGATGAAAAGTGAATCTTTATAGCTTTCTGTCAATTTGTTTCTATATTGCATCTTATACTTTATGCTTTAGTGTAAAAAATTTATTACTAAATTTGGTAAAATTTTTTTATTTATACAGTTTTGGTGCTTGATACGTCCTGTTTTTCACGATATATTGATTAATTCTGTTTTTAACACATACGCAGTCGCTGACGTAATATTACGTCACTTTATGAAACAACAGAAAGCAGCAGAGAAATAACACGGATCAATAAACGAAGTTAAGAATCGTAACCTTTCAATTTTACTTCAAGCTTTGAACAGCTTGTGTAATAATATCTCAACATCAATGAAGCGAAAGATTTCTAATTTATTCGTATTATGAGAAAAAGTGTTCTATTTTAGTTTATCCTCTATTACGAATCCCCATAGAGGCATTGATTGAAAACCAAGTAACGAGATTAAGCTGTCTGATTAAGACAGCGTACTGGTCAACGTCAAACTTTATTCTTAACTTCATTTTTATTCACATCGATCCTCCGGCGACATCATCAACGTAGCTCCGTCAATTCACACGCAGATTTCATCTCGGCGAGATGGCCTAATTGCTTCCACGTTCTTTCTCCGGCACGGATACGTCGCGATAACTGTGTGAATGAACGGCAGAGCTTCGTTGGAAATGGTGCGAGCTTCTTTTGTAACCAACGTTTCATTCCCATCGCCTGAATTACGATCGTTGCAATTTCGTGTCATCGTTTAAATAACCATACGGTAATTGAACATATAAAGATAAATTATTTTTCGTACATTTTTTAATTATAAATAACAATCATGCCGTTTATAATTCGGTTATTTAAATCGAATTTAATAAGCTCGGGCAGTACCTATTAGTTTCATCAAAGATACACAGAGCTGAACGTTTCAGGACAACTTTTAATTATATTTCGCTTTAAATTATACATTATTAAAAAATTTTTCATAAGAAGTTTAATAACACTGAGCTCTATAAGCCACGCTACTACACGTTATGCTTATTACATAAACTTTTACTTTAAAAAACCGGTTATCGCAAAAAATGTAACAACGCTGGAAACCTCTGTGTAACAATCAATGAATTTTGGTATAAAACATAGAATATTTATTCTATGTACAGAAATGATTTTTATATTAATTACATTCTCGTTGATTATAAAAGCAAAATAAAACGCAAAACGGTATTTTCAATAGACTATGACGGAAAATGCTTGATAAACGACTCTATTAGAAAACTTATTCTTCCACTCATGTTATTTAGAATCTTTTTTCTCGGAAAAAAAGAAAAGAAAAGAGAGGAACAGAAATCGAAATTTATTCATCAGCAACGATACGCTATAACATAGAAACCTATTTATCAATCTTGTTCGCTATTCTAGCTCTTCCACCTTGTCGGTACGGAACAGTGCGCACTCATTGAAATCGAACAGCGTTGTTAGAGAATCGCGCGAGCTAGACAATGATTAATGCATGAGGGACATTTTCGAGGATCGAGCTAGCGGACTTTCTAACCGGCTGACACGCCACACGTGAGATATTTGATCGTGCGTATTCCTTTTGAGATCCATGCCCGACGACAGAAGTGACAACGCGAAAAAAGATCGGGATCGTGGCCACGAAGTCAGGATTAATTTATCCGACATTCTTTTTCTCCGCACGTCCGGATTGTTCTAGCTTCAACTTGTTGCCAGTGAGATCGTATTTATCGATCAATTCGCGCTGCTTCCTCCTTTAACAGCGAATATTGCGTTGCTTTTGTAACCAGGGAAATTGGATTTTATTGGACTCGAAAGTTTATTGGAAATGTTTTAAAGAATAGTTTATTATTAGACGGTGAATGTTCGTGTCAATTTATATTTTTATAAAATCGTAGAATTATTGGCAAAAGTGAGGAAGCGAAATAAATTTTAAGAATTTGCCTTGATTAATTATAAAAAATATAGATACATAAACTATTGAATTTTACTCATTTTTAAATACTACTAAGCTTAATAACGATTGATTCTTACGTTTGTCGAGTACAAGTACAAAAGGCTATGATGGAGTTATAAACTCCGTAAAGACCGATTCGTTTTATATTTTTATCGTTACTTTTCAATTCGAGCCGCAACAAAAGTAAGAAAAGAGAAGACACGTTGTTCTTACGTTGCATGATACAGAACTGAAGAGAGGATCGTAAATCTTGACTCATGAATCGAGACACATTCATTAACAGGCCAAAAGAACCGACCGTCAAAGATCATCAAGAATCATCAACGAAGGAGTTATTAATTGCAAATCAAGCCTCTTTGATTACATCTAGCGCGAGCTTGAAGGATGCATGTCACTGACATTATGTTGGGTGTTTTATGCCTCAAATGCCTGCTTGCATCGATCGTTACACTTTACGTCTTCGTCACATAAGACAGAAAAAAGTTACGTAAAACAGCCTTAAAATTTTCATTTATCTTTTGTAGTATTTATCTTCTTACAACTTAATTTCTTACAACAATTTGATATAAAGTAACACACTTTGAAAAACCTGCGATTTATTATCTTCTCTTAAGAAAAGGAAAGAAAATCTTCTGAAAGAGTGAAAGGAATTATCGTACAGAAATTGACTGAAAGAAGAATAAAATAACAAAAGTAGCAAGAACCGTGGCATTCTCGGCAAAATTATATCTGTTATCGGCGAGTAGAGAGCACTTTCACATTGGAAATACAATGCGATTCCAATCTGGACTCGTGATTGCACTTACATAAAATAATAATTATCAGGGGAAACTCTAAGTGAAAGTAATTGATGCATTCACGATTAATTAAAAGCAAACTTCGATTTGGATCCTATCTATCTGCCCCGCATTATACGTAAACTATAATCCTCTTACTGCCTTTTAACCTCAGAGATTTTATTCTCAGCATTCACAAGTCTAATGCGAATAAATCTGTCGGAACGTTGATATGGCGAATCAATAACTCGAGTTGTCAAAATTTCAATTCGAACTAGTATCATCTCTATCCTCTCGTATCTTGAAAAGTCGAGGCAACGGAGGTTACTTGTACCGAGATATAATTATCAGTGGCGCAAGAAGATTCGCGACTGTCATCGAAAGATAAAAGGCCACCGTTGAAACTCGAACGCGTATCGCGAAACGAAAGCAAGAAGTTGCCCGAACGCGGCCACGGTTACGAGGCTCGATAGCCGTTGGCTGACGAGGCCGGCTCGTAATTACTCGACAAGATTTAATCGACGTGCTCCGGGCTAATTAAAAATTCCTCGCCCCTCGCGGACTCTATCAATAAGGAGATCCTATCGGGCTAACGGTAAGAAAATGTCTTTAGCCGTTTCTTCGTTCCGCGAAAGAAAAGGCATGGCTGGTATCTTCGCGTAAATCTCAAAAGCTATCCGTCACACGATATTGCCGCCGATAATCGACCGTTTCTACGGTGAGCTTGCATATTTCTCGCGGAACGCTATTCGACGTGACTCGCTCGCTGGACAATTCGGGACGAGTGAGTCTCGCCACCTGCTCGATAGTCTTCGCACCCTTTGTGCTATCCATAATGGCGAGACTATTTTCCGATAAAAGTACGCAACCCTGAAAGCACGTTCGTATCTGAGATCGAACTCGATTCAGTAGTAACGTTAATTGGTGTTGTTTGTCAAAGTATAAGAACGTGATAGGGATTGTTCAAGGAAACAATGTTTAGATTCGTTCGAAGACTGTCAAGATGAAGAACTTTTAGGTTTGATCGTGGATCATATAGCGTGTAATTTAAAACTTCAGTAATGTACATCATGAATAATGTATCATGAATGTGATCTTAATTTGAGGGTTTAGTTATAACGAATATGAAATAATTGGTGAAAATAATTAATCAAGATGACAAAATAAGGAAGTTGACAGATAAATAAATTGGTTTCTGATTTAATTTCATTTGCCGGTTGATGGAAAGTTGATTGAAGTTAGTTGTATTGAGTATTTTATTGTTAAATATTGTAAACAAACGTAATAGATAATTTCATGATGTATATGTTTTAGAAATTATATTTAATAACATGGATGAAATATTTACGCCAATTATTAACATGACTTATTTATAGTTACATAAAAGGAAATTAATAAACGAATATTTGATATATAAATGTAAAAACACCGAAACTTAAGAAACTTAAATGGATGTGTTTGAAATCAATACGCGTTACACAGCAATACATACTACGACCATCTACTGAGAAAATAAAGTAAGTATAAAATCTTTCGTTATCCTCTCAACTTCCTGCAGATATCTTGCTTACCGACTCCATTACCGGCTTCCGCTGTCGTATCTGAAGAGCTTCTGAAACTAGCGTTTATAGATCTCTACCATTACCCACGTTTTCTGAATTATCTAGAGAGCATAGTTACAAATCACGACGAATGTGGCCAAAGAAATACCAATATACCAAACGTAAATGTTACTATATTCCTAGATTCAAACATAACACTTTGAAGAAGAAATATTGTATACAAATAAACATATTGTATATCGTATATATCGTATATAAATAATTCGAAATATAGAAATTACACATCTTCAAATATAATGATATTATAGTTGTTTAACTTCCACGAATCAGCTCAAACACACTTTCGTAATTATTTTCTAGATCAAGTACTTTTCTCAAATCATCTAAAAATTCTTTCTTACGTCATGTTCATTTTCTTCGCGACTTGTACGCGTGATTTTCGTTTTTATATTCGATCCATGATCTTTTATTCAGCAAATAATTTTCGGCGGCAGAGCCAAGAAGAGGCAGGAAATAATTAGCATCTAAACAAAAATCCATACGCTCCGCGTGGAAACCGGTTTCGGATACCGTCATATGTTTAACCGACTAATTGACCGGTCTAGATAAAGGGGTGGGATACAAAAGGGGTAGAGGAGGGACCTTATCTCCCTAGCTGACGGTAATAAATATCCCCCCGTTAAAACGTAACTGATTCAAGACATTCTGTAATGATCGGTTTAAGTGTATGATTTAAGACTGTTCCCGTTAAGCTCCGTGGAAAAACTGGCCACGTCCTACCGATACGCCGCGTGCATACTTCCAGCTTAATGCGCGATCGTTTCTCGATCGCAAACAAGTTCCGAGCTTGGGCGGTGTTTATGGCATTAAAACAGCGAACGGGCCACTTAGCCTGATTACAAGCCGACATATTGGTTTAGAAAAATTTCCTTGCCCTGTACCACGGTACGCGAACCATCTCCCCCTTTCTTCTTTTCTTTCTTCAGTTTGTTCGTTCTTTCTTTCGTTTCGCCGTGTTGGTCTCTTTTTTCCGTGTCCATCGGCGATGGCGATTTAATCGCGCGCATTAGACTAGCAAGGTTACACGGGGGTGCCACGTTCCCGTTCACGCTGAAATTCATAGGACTTGCCGGTCACGAAGCCGATCGAGATAACCCGTAATTTATAGTTATTAAGCAAAATGAATGAGTCGCCGATCCCGCGGACGAAATTTTTGTTAATGACCGTCATGCGTCGCCCTTTACGGATGATCTTAATGCACGATCAGCTGCCTTCGCTCTGGAATCGCTTCTACCTGTACGGTTAATTATTGCTTTTACGCGATAGTTTATTGAAACGCTTAGAAGGCGATTGGAGGACGATATGCAAACATCGCGAGCACTGGCCAGAAGACGCACGATCGATCTGATGTTTTATATCTCATTAGTGTGGTATAAAACGAGTCGTCTATAGCGTCTATGCGGCTTTGCTCAAGATCTATCATTTTTCCTACGGCGATCTGAGATATTACTATCCGAGGTACTGTCAAGTGCCGCTGATGGATCGAGAACAACAGTTTATTCGTAATAGAATTTTAAGTCAAAGAATAGTAATTCAACTCGTACTACGAAAAAAAGAAAAAAAAAAAGAAAGGAAGAAAACACAAAACGAACGAAAAACGCGAGGAAATCGGCGTAAGGCGTTCTCATATTCGAAGGCCCCCATCAAATCCAGCTAACTCGTCTTCGATTTGAGGCACGCTCGGAATTCGCAAACGCCTTTAATGAGGCAGTTTTATATCGGCGTCGGCAACACCGAGGGGAGGTTGAGAACCCCAAGGTGGCTCGTGCTCGATGATGACCTCTGACCGCGAACGCTCGAGAGTGAGACGAGGCCATGCCTGGGCACGCGAGGCCCAAGACTTCGCCCGGAGGCACGCGCACCATTCTCTTTCTCCTCTTTTTCGTCTCTTCTTTCTCTTCTTTCTTCTCTTGGCCACCATCGAGCCGAGGCTTCTCTTCCTTCTTCGTCTCCTTTCTCTCCCTCCCCTCCTTTACCCTGTTCACCCTGTGCCAGCTCGCTTCCCTCCTTTTTCCCTCCGTTTCTGTCGGCCTCTCCACGTAATTTTGCGCGATTGGCCGGTGTCATGCCGTGCAGAACGCTGCCCATGGAAACTCCATGATCGCGGTGCGCTAAGTGGCGGACAAGCGGAGAGGCGAAACGCCGCTTGTTTTGCATCTGCCTCCCTTTTGAACGCGGGCAATCTCGATCAGGATCCAGAATGGATCCCTTGGACAGACGCGCTGGGCGTGATCGAAGTTTCGATCGGACGGGATTCGGCCAGAGCCGAAGCCAAAGCTCTCGGTATCTCTACCCGTAGATTGGAATATTTTGATAGGCTTTATATGTGGATAGGATCTTCGATTTGCGGCGCAGTTTCGCCAGGAAATCTTGATGACGATGTCGATACAGAATTTTGAACGAAAGGTTAGTTTCCGTAGGATTGAAGAGTTTCCCTTGTCTATTTAATTAAAAAATATTACCGTCCGATTCCCTTTTGTTTTTTGATACGAAAAATTATTTGTAGATTATTTGTAAAAAAAACAAGAGTTTTAGATGATTTTCAACGATAGGTTTATGAATGAACGAGGGAAAACTACAGCGAGCGACAGAGTCATTGAACTTGAAACAGCAAATGAAACATCGAAAGATAAATTTTTCATATAGCGTTTAAAAAAAGTTTCTGAGGGGAAAAAATATATTTCGCTCGGTGCTGCATTCACAGTTACAAATTTGCAATTCTACAATATGTAATCTGATTTACAATCTGTGCATTTTTTTTCCCGCTTGCAAATTGTAGAAAAATACGATATCTGTCGAACAAATGTGCATATATTGTTTGTCGTGTAATTCGGCTTCAAATTTTTCCCGTGAAAAGGGTAAAAGCTTTTGGCCAATATCTATGTACCTACCACCACCGTCGTATACAAATATTCGTATAAACATTGTATAAAAAAATGTATGATGTGGATGTTCGACCTTCGTTTTTACTCGCGAAAGTAACTTTCTAATGAATTTCATTTATCATTGACATCCAACTTTTGTCTCATCATATTATTTTTCAAAACTTGCAGAATTGGACTAATATTACTAGTGAAATTTCGCAAGTTGCAAATTACAAGTTATCCGCAATAATAAATTCTCTTGTACAGCAGCAACAGGTTTGCTACGAATAAATTTTGCACATTACAAATCACTGGATTATACTATTTGCCTTAAAATGTTTTAAATATGAAAAGTAGTTTACATATGCCCACCACATCTTGTTTATATATACAACCCATATCTTGTAATATGTCAATGTTACGATGTCATAACTGTTGTTTGACAAATTATCGTTCAAGGTTACCATATTTCCACGATATTTTCTTAATTCAGTCAGACCGAAAATCTCCATTTTCGCGTTAAATGATGACCTTTCGTCACAGAAAACGTACAGAGATTCCGTTGGAAGCGTCGAAAAGATAAGCTAATCGTAATAAAAGAAGCAGAGTCGAGGTGAAACCGGGCTGACGCGACGCGACGACGCGAAAGCAAGAGCAACATAGCGACGCGGCCATCGAGCCGGTCGCTGGACATCAAGGTGAAGGATACGCGCGCCAGGTATCCGACACGGCGAACTTTCCAAGGGGCGGTGTGAAGGGCGTAGCCCGCTAATTATAATTATACTACAGCGGTATTAGCAGCGTGAAACGCAACGTAAATTCTGGTGAAATACTCGCCGCCCCTCAGGGTGCCGGCGCGCAGCTCGTTTGCTAAGAAGCGGTTTCTGGCGTATAGGCGCGCGCCGACCAGCTACAGCGTGCTTTGTTTCGTGTCGTAGTTCGGCCGGCCTGCATTGTCGTACATTACTGTGTAGAAATAAATGTGTTCGTTATGCGAGAAAAACGAACGGCAGGCTAAACACGATGCACGCAGGTCGGCCAATGCCACGCCAATTCGCCGCCATTTGTCCGCGTCGTTTCTCCTTTTTAATTACGTCACATTAATTATCAGCCAATAATTAGAAGAGGAAAGGTCTACGACCTTCTCCTGTTTCTGCTTCCGCGTCTCTTTCGTGTCTTTCTCCTCTCGTTTCTAATTATCCGTTCTTCCGATAGCTGTTAAATACCAATTGACTGGTGTAGGATCGTCATTCGACTGATATACCCACTGGACATCGTTGCCAACGACGTCGACTTGGGTACGATACACGCGAGTCATTAACGCGACTCGTTGTCCCCGAAGCATACCTGACAATTTGAATATGATAATTACGCGTCTCACGCGGCATTAAATGGCTTAGCGCTAGATTGCAACTAGGAGCGCTCGTGTGCATCATTATAAATCTCTGATGGGATTGTTGATCTCCTTCCTCAAGGGAATCTGGTGCGCCTTCCATCGGCAACTCCTTTTTACGGAGAGCTATGTCTCGCGGAACAGGTGTCCATTGAGATCGGCACAGTGATTGAAAGATTCTTCATTCTTGAGAGAAATACGAGAGAAGTAGGTAAGATAATTTTTGGATGCTTTCAATCTTTCCCATTTTTGTAGACAATGGAAAGCGTCTAATTAACGTTCACGTTGTTCGTCGTTCGCTTTTACTCGAGACGAAGCGACTTTGTTCGACAAAACAATCTGCCAATATCCTATCCTCGCGAGCAAAGAAAAATCCGATTATAGATGAAAGCACTATAACGATGAAATTTCCTATCGTTTTCAACGATATAAGAATGGAAGTAAAATTTCATCGTAGAACAAATTTTCAAGTAAAATAAAAATTTCAAGTAGAACAATCTCGAAAATCTACATCACGCCAAAGATTAAACACTCAAGGATAGAAAATATGAAAGTATCTTCGACGGCAGCTTTTATTCTTAATTCATAAATCTCCTCTGCCGTCCGCTAATTGATAATAGTAATTACAGCCGCGTGTCACTCAAAACGACCGTGCAGCAGATTATACGTGCGCGTGTATCCGCCACGTCGTTATTTATCATCGTCGGCTTAAGGATCGGGCCGCTTCTTCCTTCGAATTGAGTCGCGCCGCGAGGCGGGCGGTTTCTCCTAGTGCACTAATAACACACTGGCGACCTGATAATTAATAATGAAACTGCACACGGGGATCAGTGAGGGGGAAGAGAAGTCGTGGAGGGGCCCTGTTACGCCGTGCCGCAACCAGCGAAGTCGCGGAGTGGGTGGACCGCCTTTCTGCGTAATTGCAAGGTGCAGCTCTACGCGCGATTCGTTGGCCGCATCGAATGGCTAGAAACGGACTGGTGGATCGGCAATCACACAGTGTGGGGAAATACTCGTGAAATACAAGGACAGGAGTAAGATCTCGATGATCGGGGTGTCGAAAAATCGGCGAATCGTATTAATTTGCGGCTTGTTTCAGATTTACGGTCCTTGTCCGTGACGAAAGCTGGATACGGTTTTTAGGTGAATATAAAGAATGAAGTGAGGGATTCTGAATAATGGAACACGCGTTTGAATCCTACATGGTGCTGTATGACTTGGAAGTTGTTATATTCTGCAACCGTGTTTCGTAGCAGCGTATATACTTTAATGTGTTTGTGGTGGTATGGTGATGTTCGAATATCGCGAGGAAAGACTACAAATTCACGAGAGATGTCATATTCCACATAAAGCTCTACAATTCTACGTCCTTTTTTTATCTAGACTGAAAGACACCAATTTGTTTCGATGTTTCAATTTTTCAGAGAACGATATATTATTCTCAAATGTCGTGGAACTCGACAGAGCACCGAGGATTTCATTAAATCTAACCACGATCGTTTCCTTATTTTTCCACAGTAACATCCCCTTTTTCTTTGTTTCGCAAAGGCTCGCGACTTTCCTTCGGTTTTCTCGTCGTTTTCCCAGGAACCAAGCGAAGACTCGGACTTCGCCTGGCGGATTGAAACGAGTCTCAACAGGCAAATAAGATAATCTCCATTATAAACTTGGGGGTAGGGTGAGTAAACGAGGAGTTATTTACTCGCCTCGGAAAGAGGGGAGAAAGGAAACAAAGTAATAACAACGGAATGAGAATAAGAAGGTAGATTTGAATCCTTCGTTCGTACCCGCAAACTTCACGACCGCGCAGCCGCGTTAAGTTGGCTTTTTATCGCGTTTATTATCCGCGGCAAATGGCTGCTGCCGACCTCCTTTCCCGTTTCTATAATTCCGCGAATCTCGCTTTTACTGACCGCTCGATATTCCACTTTGTGTTTTAATTCGTTACTTGATGATCCGTAAAAAATATTTCCAACCCCTTTGAAATCTCGCTTAAATGTTTTTCGTTCGTTGAGAACTGGATCTCATCTCTTTTCAGGGTTGTTTTCTTTTTCTCTTCAGGCACCGCTCTTGTACAATGCCGAATACTTTTCGAAATAATTTTGCAACATATGTAGTTGAAATTTTTCACGAGTACAGAAACTATTGTTAATAATTTAAATTTGAATGAAATTATTTTGCTATAGTATCATGAAATAAAGAATCAATTTGTCTCAATTGTTCGTACAACAGTTCTTTGGCGACAGATAAGCAGATTTTACGACTATTTTATTTCTTAAGAGAAATACATTTTCTTACTAAAAGAAAAGTTTAAGTTTATCACGTAGAACATTGTAATTGCAGCAAGTTTCAAACGAAATAACAAACCAAGTAATTGCTTTCTTGCGGCATTCTCTTGAAAGTTATATAAATTCATAATTCTTAATAACAATTCTCGAGTAACTTTTAGTCGTTATCGAGTACGTATATTGAGTAACGACGTGGTTAAAGATTAAAATTAATATGTTTAACCTTTTCGAGACAGTTAGTACACGTATCGGCTTGAAGCTGTCTAAAACCATTTCCGTAATTCAAATATTTTTTGCTACACGATTAAATTTGCATTGAGAATCGTGAGTAGATTGAACGCCGGAATTGAACACTATGAATGATAATCGCTCAGGGGAGGTTGCACAACCACGGAATTTACTATTGCACTAAATACGCGAAGCGATTTCTATTATGTCTGGCAAGATCTTATTCGAAAAGTCTGTTAAATTTTTAATTTTAAGTTTCTCACATCCAATAAATTAGATATGTTATCCGATGAATTAAATACTATATAGACATAGAACATTTTAAGGCACTAATTCTTAGTTTGCGTTTAGCAAATATCTGACAAGAATGCACACACAGCAATAGATTTTATTCCACGATGAAAGAGATTTCGCAATTTCTTTTCGATGTAAGTACAAAACCTTCTGCGTTAATGAAAAGGGCTTGTTACAATTCCCATTCAACGAGTAACAATTAGACGGTGTTTTTTTCGCAGTTTTCTCTGGTTCCTTGAGCATGGAAAACTTTCTGGAGAGCAAACAGAATTAATGGAAACAATGACAGGCAAATAGAACAAGCGTTTCGTTCCAAGGAAAATAGTGGTTTATGCATCGGCGTTCCCGATGCATATAGCAAATTTCATCATCGACGATTGTGTCGTTATATTCGCGCAAAAAGTAATAACGACAGCGACGAAAAGAGCATTGTACCTTTAATTGAATCTTTCTTTCGCACTGCCGCTTCCTGCAGTGGTTTAAAGTCGTTGAATTAATTATCAGGTTTAC
Source organism: Bombus pascuorum (assembly GCF_905332965.1). NCBI lineage: Eukaryota > Metazoa > Arthropoda > Insecta > Hymenoptera > Apidae > Bombus > Bombus pascuorum. Next base: position 3,594,012 of record NC_083493.1, read on the forward strand.
TGGCAAATAATGGCGAGCCGGTCCTCTTTCCGTAGAACTCGCCATAGTTTTGGTTTCATGAAAATGCTTTAGTTAACGCGTGCGGGATCGTAGTCCGTTAATTTTTCTTATCCGTTTGCGCGGATTTAAATTTCCAGGAGTTTAGAAATTTCGTTAAAAAGATTTTGTTATTCGTTCGCATAGGGATTTGTGTTTTGCTGATTTAATTAAGTATAGCAGCTCGTGAAAATGTTTGAAAACTTATAGAAACTTCTTTAAAATAGGTATATAGGTATTATGTGTGTTACAGACATTATAAAATTCTATTGGAACTGTGACAAGACAGAGCTACCTGATTATATTGGTAAAATTCGAAACGAATTTGAAAATGTATGTGTGGTTATGAAAATATAGTAATTTCATTAAACGTCAAAGAAAACTTATAGTCGCGTTTATGGACACCTAATCTCTTTGGGAATTATTTATTGCAATCTACGTCAGCCATCAAAGTAGCTAACGAGGCTATCTATTAATCGTAAAAGTCAAGAATTATTCCAACGAGATATCATAGACGTGTTCAACGTTTTGTAGTTCTTCATGACCCTATCCTTTATTTATTCTCCTATTTCTTTTACCATTCATTGATACGAAGTCTCAAATGTAATTCTGAGGCCATTCAAGCGAGTGGATAATCGAGAAAAGAGATTGCGTTCTCGTTTAAATTAACAGAGATCATGCTATCTCACCGACAATGAAATCAGGAAACATGCTACGAAACCGGACAAACTTAACGTGCCGTGTCGAACGATGTAGTCGAGAGATAAGTAAACAAATGAGCGAACATGCAACAGAGAAAATAAGGTTTTCATTGATCCTCCCGAAGATACGCGAGGGAAAGATTTCATTTTTTAACTGCTAACTCGAGCTGTTACGAGGGTAATCGAAAACGATTTTCAAGTGAAAATTAGAATATTAAGATATACAAGTCGACGACTACCTAAATACGATATTTAAAAGTAGCAATTGTTTACATGATTTATGTAAAGTAATTGAATAATTTGTAATTCACGTACAGTAGAACTCCCATTATTTTCAAATGAATAAAACTATTAAAGTTTGTTATTTTTTTAACGTTGCATTGTCGTATTCTTATAGCTACTCCAAGTCTTTTCCGATCTCTGATTTCACAACTATCTCAAAGCGTTGCACGTCTAGCAGATCATCTTTGACTGACTAGAAAATTGCGAGAGGCGTTGAAAATGTGTCTGGATGAGCGCGAAATACAAATTCTTTTGTGGAATCGCATGGAAGAAAGGTCGAAACGCATAAGTCTGTGTGACGTTTCGTTCACAGGGATTGCGGCAACCAAGTTACATAAGAACAACACACTTACCCAGGATGCACCGCAGTCACCGCCTCCAAGTGTCTGAAAGGCTGGCATGCATCTGAACGTCATTCTGAGCTCTACCGCCGAAATATTATCCAAACGTTCACCGCGGTTCTCCGGTCACAACTTACCTAGAACAAGACGAAACGCCTAGTTAGCGATCAAATAAACTAATTTTGAACAACACAGATAAGATAGAAAAAGAATTTCCAGGCTTTTTATTTCCACGAATTGTTATTCAAATTACGTGAATGATCTATAGTTTTAACGACAAAGATGTCCATATGGGCTTCTTTTATTACGTAAATCTTGTGGCTGCAATTCTCCATAAAGTTATCATGGACGATTCAGATGTTACATGAATGTTGATTGATAATTACAGTCTCGCTAATAAAAGGATATATCTTATTACATTGTGCTTCACAGAATTATCGATCTGTCTTATGAAACATCCATTATTTATGTCAAAGATATAAAAGCTATAATTTATCCACTATATAGAAATTATGATATACGGCTTCGTGTGATTAGCAAACACATACATTATGGTTTTATTTGATTAAAGCACAGCAAATTGAATCTTTTCCAATTTTAATGCTTCAATTTAATACACTGCCAAAATACATTTAATATATTGTCACTAAAGATTTAATAATATTGTTATCGATAATAATCAGCGAAATCTTATCACTGCTTTATTATCGGGCTGCTATCATCGGATAAACGTGCTCAATTAATAGTAATTAGAAAATATCAATCTGATGAAATATGTACCTTGAATATCGTAATATTAAAACAATGTCTTCTTTTACAAGAATTAATTATAAAAATTATATATATCTTATAATATTCAAATTTTCCTTAAATAATAATCGCTATATAATCTACCGATTCTCAAAATCGAGACTTATCACCGAGCAGGATTTTTTCACAGAAAAATCTTTCTATTGAAATTACACAGTACCTATAATCTCTCTCGCAATTCAGATTCATATACTTATAGTAAACTATTTATAATAACTTATAATAACTTAATAATAATTTATAATATAACATAATAATAACTTATAATAAACTATTTATAAATTATTAATAATAATTTTAAATTTTCCAAAAGTCACAAATCACAGCACATTGATTTACTTTAAAAAAATCCGAATGGAGTTCCCCCTCTTTCCAAACAAAATGAAAATATAAAATTTAGCAAGCAAGCTTTTCGCTCGAATTAGATAATTGCAAAACGCGCTCCACGCTTCAATTTTGCGGTTCAAACACCGAACCAGTTGGTACCTGCGATATATCGATATAGGAGGATAAATAAATAAGTAAATCACCACGGATGTTTTTTTCGAATTCCTCCTCCACTCGATTTATTATTTTCTTTGCAACGCTATTTGTCTTTTCCTTGCCCTTAACACGTCACGGGTATAATGAACGCAATTTTATGTAGAACGCTCTTCAAATGATAACCAGTATGCTTGGGCATTCGTTGGATCGTGTAACTAGAAATTGCCCAGCTGCTTACTTGCGATATGGAATTGAAAAACGCATCTTCATTATCTTGTTCCTCATTTTCCCTCTTTCTTCTTCTTTCAATTTTTTTTTTTTTTTTTTGAGAAAGTAAGGTCGAAAGTAATAGCTTTTTCACTATAACTAAGTTGTAATTATAATGAGTAATTATGTCGTGATTCAGGAACTTTGATGAAAAGTCGTTTATTTATGATACGTATCGTACAAAACGATTTATTATATGTATTTTTTAAATTATTTGTATCGAAGTGTATATCATATATTTGCCTCTCTATATTCTGACTGTGATTGACCAGAGATTTAATATCTTTCTGCTGCTAAAAATTAAATGAAATCTATATAAATAATTCAGAAATCTAACTAGATGTATTAACCAGAAATTAAGAACTAGTTAAGATAATCTTAATATAATGTAATATATTTTTCTGCCATAGAACAGATAGCACAAACAACAAGTTACTTTTAATTTTACAAGATGGATTTCTATCACGAGAGCCCGGTTTATTTCGCGCCTTCAGGAATTCAAAAAATTTGACGACGGGTTTCTGTTGCGTAAGCGATCCTCTTCCTCAGCTGGCTCTCCCGAACTGATTACTAGGCCGAACGAAGCGCATTCTTTCCGCCAACGAATAAAACCACGCGAAACGACCAGAGGAACCAGCGGTTGTGAGGAGGGTGAGGATCCCAAAGGAGAACGAGACCGCGCAGAAGAGGCACACGTAGATCCAAAAGAAGAGAACGACCACGACGAACCAAGGGAAAACGGACAAATAAAAATACCATGAACAATTCTTTTTTTAAACTCCTTTTCTCTCATCTTTTATTTTTCGTTCCTTATATTTGTAATTTATATTCTCCTGCTGTTTTCTGGTCACTATTCTTTCACATGTACTTTATTTTTCCATATTTCCATTCCTCTCCCCCGCGATTCGTTTCTCCACCTTTTGCAATTTTTATGACCTCTTTTCCAAGTTTCTCATATCCCTCTCTTCTCTCTAGTCACATTTTGTCTCTCTTTCTCATTTTCCTATTCTTCCCTCCTTCTCCTATACTCGTAACTTCTTCCTCGCAACGCTCCAATCTTCCTTCCCTCCATCTCTGCTCTACTTCAACCTCTTCCTCTTGTCCGCTACCAGTTCCTCGATCATTCCTTCTCACCTTTTCTCTTTATCTCTCTCCAGACCGTAGCTCACCTATATTCCTGTTCCCTGGCCAGTGGTAAGTAACCTTCTTCCTCCCCGACCTAACCCAGGTCCCAGACCCGGTGGAAAATGCAGCGCGCGGTCTGATGCCGCCGTGGCGATGAATAATGGATTCGAACGCAGCCATGCCGGCTACCCTCGGTTGAATATTCATAATGGGTTTCTACGCCATGTGCCGCTGATACGACCGACGATCCTGCACGTCCAGGCCGCGTTCCACGAGACGAGCACGCGCGAGCTTCACGCTCGCGAAACCAGACACACTGGACCAACAACCTCGCCTGTCGAGCGATGCTAATGGGGAAACCTGCCGGTGTCCAACACCGCCGACATGCCAACCGATCGGTCGACAAGTTTCACGATTCGTGACATTCGGATTCTCTGTTTCTGTTTAGCCGCGCAAATATGAAATTGCTTGTGAATCATCAGGTTCGTCGTTCTAGGCCTACGTTGTCTCGCTGTTTGTATATGGAGTCAGTTTGCTAGGAGGTTCGTGGGTCTAAGCCTTTGTTGCTACCTGGCTAAGTAGACAATCATCGCATCGTTGATTCATATTTGACCGTCTGTACGATTTCACGAACTCGATACCCGACATGCTGTATACTTTGTGATAGTTTTTGTGGTTGCCATTAATTAATAAGATTTATGATGCGAGCTGATAAGCAATGATAAGAGTGATGAATTCAGTTTACCTTGAAGCTTTTTAATTCGGAACTTTTATTTGTTTTTGAAGAAATTAAATGAATTACTGATGGCGCTAGACGTAGTAGAGCTAAAATAGTGAAAGAATTTAAATGGTGAATACACCATTATTGTACTTACAAGTGTATTTCATTTGAAATGAAATGTGGTATTTAAAATTTGTCAAGTGGTATTAGATGAGTCTGTTATCTTGACATTGGCACGTTCTTCTTCTTTACCTATTTTACTGTTCTTTAAATGGTGATATTATTATTCTTTACGTCTATGACCGCCATATAATATGTAAGTACATCTATATAGAAAAATATCGGACGTACAAAATCTCATATTTTATTTCATTCTTCTTATATTGTTCGTATTACGAGATATTACATCTTCCACAGATTCACAGGAAAAGGAAACGTTCTGTTGAAAAATTTTAAATGAATATATTCTCGCGAAAAAACTTAAAAACCTGGCTTGTGTTACATTCCGATGGATAACGGTTGGCGAACGGAATTATTTGCTTTCCTACCATGGAATTAGGATTACGCAAAAAATTCTGAAACAACATAGATGCCTAACACCTGATATTACATCATGTGATTTACTTAAATTATCGTAATTCTTGGAACGGTCTAAGCATCTTGCTCGACGCATGTTGAAACTAATCTTTCGTTTTATGATCGTAAATGTTAGCGTATTTTTTCGATCGATAAAAGAACCTCAACCACTATCTATTCGTTTGTTTGCTTAAGAATATAAAATAATAACTAGTAAAATATACACAAATATAAAAAGTAAATTTACTTTTATTATTTTTTGTCGAAAAACAACTGGTTTTCAACCGAAGTATATATAACGGAGATGCGAGTATCGCGAAGTATATTTTATTTTTCGAAACAACATCAATGTTTCCTTAGTAGAAAAATTATAAGTACCTTTTTGCTTTTTTCAGAAGTTACGAACGCGTGGGAAGGATTAAAACAATAGAAGAGATGAAGCAAAGGGAATACGTAAAAGCGCCGTCACAAAGCAGAAGATAATATTAGTCGACTTTAAACGCTACTTCAAACTGCTGTTTCAAACAAAAATTGTAAATGCTCCTCTGTAGCCGAGACTTTAAAGAAACTGCAAACAACAAAGAAAGGGTAGAACAAAAGGAGTGACAGAACCAAGGGTATCCAAGACTATATCGCGACGAAGTTGAACTTCATCTTTCAAGTGTGAGACGACTATGTACTTTAAATTGAAACGTGTATTCTTCATGAAAAAATGTACTGTTCTATCGTTAACGTCAATGAGAAACGTGTTCTTCAATTATTATTTAATAAATCATTTATCTGTTTATCTTTAATCATTTGTTTAATAAAACATTTCCTGCGTTTATTTCATCTCATTTACTACTTGCATTCTATGCAAATTATTCTTGAATCTAGACATACATTTATATCTTTCTGTATTAAACGTTTATCGCGTTTCAATTCATATATCTATTTCACGATTCAGCTTTACATATTTCCCACAGAAAACAAATCTTCGATTTGAATTTGAAATAGTTTCAAATTTCACAATAGTCAAAATATCACCCACCTCGCAATACTAGAATTATCTATGCAATAACATCATTTCTTCACTCACGAGCACCACATCTATTATAATTACACAATACCCGATACCAGGCCAACAACATCGTAACTTATACCACTTTACATAAATTTTCCAAAACCGCTGCACCGCAGCAACAATCAGCCATCATCGAGAATTACAACACGATCCATCGAATCAATTCATCTCTCAGACCTCCCTCGGCCAATGCTCAACAGCGATCAGCAGTGGGCAACAGCGCCTATCCCGGAAAAGCAGAATCGCTAACTGAGTTATACAATCGTCGAACGGGCAGGAGTTAGGTTGGCAGTTTTATACGGCGGCAATCAGCGGCGTTATCATCTTTTATAGATATTGCCTGAGCCGAGAACCGGATACACGGGAACCGGTAAGGTACAATAACACGTTTCGTCCTGGTTCCGTTCTCGAGTTGTGTCTCTGTTCTACCAAACTCGGCGAACCTCACCGATTCCGGGTATCCCGAATTCCGAGTGCACTCGTTTTTTTATGATCACGTCCCCAGCTATACGACTGCTAACGACGTGCCATTAAATCGAGTTAACGAGGGGAGCCGCGCTATTTACCGAGCTATTTCCTAGCCGGCCGATCGTTTCGCCTCGCCATCGGTAAACCGCAAAACAGCGATCCCTTTCATGGAAACGCGACCGGCCAACAGTTTCAGTGGACACTCCCGCGACAGAGATACGCTCTCGACCGAGGCTCGTTGCGAGCAACGAGGCCCCATCATGGACCCTATTTTTTTTTAGCAACAGGATTGCCTCGGCAGGATTGTCGACCAGAGATTCTTCGCTATCGACGAGCGCCTTTTGTCTCTTGAACGGGATCGGTGCTTCAGGGATTTTTTTCCTCTTCCGTGGTGAGTTTTGCGGTTCAACAGTCAGGGGTGAGCTCGCTGGGTAAATTGGTTGGCGAGCTGATTAACTCATCAGTGACGAGAGGCTGTTTTGTGGAAGTTCTTCAGGGACAAGTTGGTGCTTGTGCATTTTAGTATTTTATCTGGAATGAATCGTACTTCGTTTTACAAAGACTTGGATATATTTAATGCCAGTTATTTTCATTTTATTTTCATTTTATTCTCATTTTAATATTCGTTTATTTTTTGTAAATCGTCTGGTTAATATTTAACTAAAGAGGTTGCTCTCTTTGGATTTATATGGCTCGAAATGGATGTTATTATATTTCAGTAGATGTCATAAAAATATAGTTTTTAAATATTTGATCAGAAAATAAAATACTCGAAGAGATACAAATGTAAAGAGGAAGCGAAAAATACAGCAGAGTTAAATATCGTATTTAAAAACAGTATTTAAAGACGTCTCGATATTTTAGATTTTTCAAACTCTCTCTCTCTCTCTCTCTCTCTCTCTCTCTCTGGCAAATCGCGTGGCGGAGATTTCAGCGTTCGATTATTAATGTCGATTATCGCATATCCCAGTGTAAATTCAGGTGTGTAAATTGTTTGATTGCCATAAAATCGCGGTTGTTCGTGTAACATTTGCTCGCGGCAGATCAGTTTAATTTATTTACGCTTCCGCAAAGTGTTATTTCAAACGATCCGGTGTTGTTCAGCGACTACGACACGTTCTCACCGCCCCCGCCTTTCCCTCCCGTTTTGTTTTTTTCACATTTGCTCGTTAAAAAATAAATTGGCCTCGAGTGGCGAAATTAAATCGAGAAATGAAACCGAATTTAATGCACGCGTGAAAGAAGGTCAAAGACTGATCAATAATACAAGAATTTCAGCTACCTTGTTAACTCGACAACTGAAATAAAATTCATGATCTTTCATAATCGACGTTCCACGGACTTCAGTTGAAATTGCAGGAAAACAAATTTTCTTTCTTGGTCATTTTTTATCTTGCTTCGAGTTTAAGCATCTTTTGATAATTGGTAAAGACTATGATATTCTGGATAGGCACTTCGAATATAATAAGAGAACGTAGAAAATAGCTCATTTTCAAAATTCAGACCTATAATTAAGCTATAGTAATAAGCTTCATTGCTGTTTATATTATCCTATCGTATTAATTACACATATGACTGTTATTTAATTTATTCCTTATTTCACGTTATCGAATCACATCTGTGACATGGATTATGATTCAAACACGATAAATACAAATTCTTGTGGTAAAGTCATGTTTTCAATTTTTGGAAACAATGATTATGAAATGTAAATTCTATTTAATATTTTTACATCATTTATTTCAAAACTTCAAAAAATTAAAGAAGCACATTTTATAGACAGCAGCAAAAAAGTTAGCAAAGAACTGAACAAAATGAAATTCTAACATAAAGAAAATGATTATATTTTCCTATCCATAAGTATCTTTGATCCATTGATAAATACTCTCCGATCCAGTTTACCTATCTCGCATAAAATTTCCATTTTTAATTACCCATTTTGTCTACACTCACTGTAATCCTCATTAACGTGTAACAAATATTAGATCAACGAAATTACTCAATTTCGTTTTCTTCGTTGTCTAGAGATCGCGTAGCCGAAGGGCATAATCAGGCGTATCTGCCGTAGCAACTTGTAAAGATATCGCGAACAGTGTTAAAACGTTCATTTTAATTGCGGTCGCGAAATGAAAAGTCATTAGCCCGGTGGACGATGGTCAATTTAAAAAATTATTATCCCCTTGTATCCGGTTGGTATGATGTTCCTCGAACACGTGCATATTAAAATCACAAAAAAAGTCCTGGCTGCATAGCTCTCCGCTCTACACTATGTACTTTCTTGCTCGCTTGGGTATTCTTTATGGTTACAATTTGATGCTATTAACCGTGTTAATCTCTTTCCTACATGCGTGTCCTATGCAGCCGACATTTGCTTTTGTTTGCCGTGCAGCTCGTCGTGTTTTCCATCTTACGGTGAACACCTTCGAATCTGTAATGGACTGACTTGCTGCATAAAATCGGCATACAATTACCAAAGAAAATCGTACCAGTTAAAAGAGAAGAGATAGGTCTGCTCGAGAAATCGAGCTGCTTTTCGCTCCGTCATTCCCAATAAGTTTTTTCTAGAACTTAGAATTGAATTTAGAATACCATCCCTCCTCTCCAATATCGAGTCATAAAGGAAGATTGTGTTCGTTGTAAATTTTAATCTGAGCTGCAACTTTAGTTCCAATCTTTCGGAGTAAAGATTATTCAGTATGAATTATGTATATTTCAATATTTTACGTTGCGACACGACAGGAACTGAAGAGGTTACCAAGATAATCTCAAGCCAAAAGGTTCAGATAAATGGAATGGTTCATGAAATTTTCAGAAGTTTCAATCTTTTAAAATCCCTTGATTTTGGTTTCTATAGAGAGAACGGTATGAACACCGTTTGCAATTGCTGTGAAAATGGTTTAAAGATATGGTTTATACTGAAGTGGAAATTCTTCTAGAGAATAACTGAACTATTAGCAGTCGAGTCGTGTTTTCTTCTTCCTGCATCAGCAATGTCAACTACATGACCATAATAAAAATCTCGCAATTAATCTCAATCAGGACTGGGCATTCTCGATCATCAAGGACATCACGATAAATATACCTCTGACGCAATGCAAAGCCTAGAATTCATTAAACAGTGAAGAACCCAATAATTTGATCGGCAGAGTTGAAACGATTTAACGGGAAGAAAAATAATCGATCCCGGAGGAACATATGAATCACAATTTTCTTTGATGTATTGAGGCTCTATGATTTCTTATTCGTATGCAAAAGAGAGTTTCTAATCTTTGACCATTTTAATCGTCTCCGCAAGGAAATTGCTTTTAATTGCCGATTGATTTACATTTCTGGAGCTTTCTGATCGATCGTAGTGTCACGTTAGGGTGTCACAGTTTACTTGATTGCTCGTCCCACTAGACTTTTATTGTAAATCGCACTGGAAAGATAAGATTTAAAACGGAAATTTGCCAGAAAATTGTTGAATTAGTTTACACGCTTTGTGTTTGTTTGTTTGTTTACTTGATCAGTATAAGCATATATTTATAATATATTTATATATTCTATATAAAAATAGTTTATGCTGCTAGTTAAAATCTGTAATAATTTATTTTGGAATTTAGATTTGCTAGCGAAACTTCATTTAGGAAATTCATTTATTGAAACGAAATTTTAGTTACTACTCGATTAACTGGAACTCTAGACGACTGAATTCACTTATCTATCTAGCTGAACGTGACCTCCTACTATTTCAACGAAAAATCGTAGATATCTAATGGAGAAAAATCAATAAATTCCAGTTATATGAACTATTTGCACCTCGACGATTCAAACAAATGGAGCTCTACTGTATGAAAAATGATCTGTGAAAAGTTTGATATAACTTACTCAAGGTGTTTTTCATCGAATATTTTTCTGAGCAGAAGTTTTTCAGATTTGACAAACAATGAACGAAATTAATTTGCTTCAGTTCTTGAAAATACTACTTGTATTTAATGTATATACAGATATTAATTGCTACAATTAACTTTAATAATTTCATGATTGACTAAAAAATTGATTGAGGGAGCACATGAAAACCGTTAATATAATAGATGAAGCACGGTTTGTAAACCTACGACCTACGGTTGACAAAATGTCTAATCAAAGTCCACAGTACAACAGAACATTCCATAAGCCGCTACCTACGAGCCAAAAGAATAATCATCCAGTCCCAAAAATAAATGACATTTACCCAAACAAATCCACGGATCCAATCCGTCAGTCGGATCTTCCGTTCTCGGCGATCTTGTCCGAGCAACCCCAACGTCTCTCATTAATCCCACACAACAAAAAACCAGACAGGCTTCCCCTTCGATGATCTGTAATTTAAAGAAAGCTACTCTGCAATGTCCAAAGGAACTCGTACTATGATTCTCGAATTACCAGTCTAAGGAGCTCCTCCTTAGATCGACAGCGACGTGAATCGACATTTCTCACCAGGATGCTTCATAAGAATTCTAGACACGGTGAGGAACGACTAGAGGAATAATCGCGGTATGGTGGTGCACAAGCAAGCAAGCATCGAGATAATGACGAACGGGGCCAAGAATCAAATCTATATCGGGCTTCGATAATGGCTGGCAGAGAAACGACGAGGTGGTGGAGGTTGGAGGAACCGTAGAACGAAGAAAAAAGGGGCAGCGTAGCATAAGATACGAAATTGCTTGGCCGAGTCTCGGCGTGGCCCTAAAGAGCGAACGCGAACGCGCAACATTCCGATCCATTACAATTACCGAATAATTCCAATGTTGGCCCATATTCGGGGCCAAAGGAACCCGAAATTAGGTTGATTAGAGGCTACCGTTCGTAAGGATCGCCACTACCGGAATTTAACCAGTTATTATATAGATAGCAAGTGGTAGAAGAGAGGAAAGGATACATCGCTACGTTACACGGTAGGAAAACGGAGTTGCGACCGCGTTCTTGTTCGGTATCTGTGCATGGGACATCGAGCTACGTGAAACTTTGTTACGGGCTCGATAATTGAAACGCGCGGCAAAAATATTACTTTCCCCGGTGAAATTGCTCGATCGCGTAATTGGAACATCCTGTGCCCATGGAACCACGAGTTACTTCCATTCGTTGTAGGATTTTAGGTGGAGACGTCATCTCCGCAACTGTACGCATTGATTTCGCTGTCGTTTGGAAATTCAGCTTCCTCATGGCTTTGCTGTTTGTCGTTTAGCGTGCTGTTTAGCAAGTTAAGGATTTAACGGTTCAAGATTGAAGTTAAGGGTTGGAGATTATAATTGTCCAATAGTAAAGTATTCGTGATAATCGTTTCACAGTGGCTACAAAAATTATTTGCACATACCTTTATAGTGCAAATACTTGTGTGACCACTGTAATCTTTTTGCTGGAGCAATATGTTGTACTTTGAACATTTTTGTTGCTTAAAATTAATATTTTGTAATTGCAGTTTACACTGACTCTTTCTTCATGGACAATCTATTTAACATTCATAAATTCTCATAATATAGCGCTTAATAAAGGGTTGACTGTCATTTATTTCTAACACAAGCAGTCAGACCTACCAACATTCCTACTGTCCCAGAAAAATCCTCATCAACGTCTTAATATCTGGACGTTTCAACACAATTTACCAATCAGCAGAATTTCCAATTCTATTTACTAATATGCTGTCGCTGTTTCTACTGATTTGATGAAGTTTCGACTCGTTGTGCGGCGACGTTTGAATTTATGGTGTCCATTCTCGTAGCGAGGAACCTTTAGCGTTCCTGCGTCTGCCAAGTCGCCAAGAATCGACTGTCCTTAATTCCCTTCACCGTGACACGCTCATCACCCGCCGCCATGAATAACGCAAACTCTTTTCTACGCTTTGAAACGTCCGCTAATAGCGACTTTCGTACGATGTTCGCGCGTGCAAATTATTATTATCGTATTTGATTAGCCTTTCTTGCGAACGTCAGAACGCACGAGAAAAATTGAGAAGGAAAAGGAAAAGAAGAAAGAAAGGCAGAAAGAGGATTCAACGCGCAAAGAAAACTCCGTAACGAAGTTCGTTAAAGCGAGTTACTTGAGGTATGGTAATCGTACGTTTCTTGTCCGTTAGCGTGCGATTAACCTGTTTGCAGAGGTAAATGACAGATTGTGCAATTTTGTCAAAATTGTAGGTACGCGCCGGTGCGCATGCGATCGAGTGCACGATTAGCTCGACAAGCGCGGAACACGTTCGCGTTAATAATTAAGCAATGTGCGTGTGAATTATCTGATCGTAGGAACCACGACCCGTAAAATTCATTTCTCTCCCCTCCTCGTCTCAAACTTCGCTTACCCCTCTAGCCCTGATTGCGCCTACAAGCCGACTACTTGGTTGCTTTATTGAATAAATCTTCATACTTAATTTGACCTGGAATCACACCTGTTCCGACTTTGTGTCGATTACCTTAGTTAATAGATTCGGCTTGTTAAATCTTTGTAGCACGCGTGACAATACGAAAAATAACATCTTTACTTACGACATTTCTTATTAGAACAACTTTGTTCAACAACAATTAGAACAATTTTGTATTTCGAGTGAAAGTTATTTCTAATTATGACGTTGGTGAGTCGCTGAGACAGTTTATCACACACGAGTTTATATTCAGGAACATGATTGAGTGTTGGCTATTAATCATCGAGTAAGAGATTTATGGAAGCAATTTTTCAATCGAGAAATGATTTAATTAGCTAAATTTTTGGGAATCGGATAGATTTATTCAACATGGGCTCTGTTATTTGTGGACTCTAAAACTAGTTGGTTTTTCAAGTATACTCTTCCAACCTACAAGTTATGTACCTAATTAGCTTGATTTCCATAAATTAACGACTTTTTCTATTAACATCCTATATTATATTCTTTAATTTTCTTTACTCACAAATAAAAAAAGCTACTGAATCGTAAAAAGATTCTAATTAAAATTTATACGACTCGACTAAACTTCACGACTAAACATCGACTTTTAAAGAGCATTTAGCCACCTCCGTCTCTTGATATCTGTGTTCTAATTAATTCGGAAGATACTAGCAGTGATAACGGACGAAATCATATTTATCACTGAGCGACTCGTCGAGATAGGGATCGCTCGTCATGCTCGTCGCTCGTGCCACTAGACGTTTCTTTTCAAATTCGTGGCTTACTAATAAGTCGCTATGTAATTTAATTAAGGCAAATGCATTTATAGCGTTCGGTTGAATTACGATTCGTCTGGTGATAAATCGTCCTTTTTAATGGCTACCATCTCCGAACAATTATTACCGCGCGCGAAACGCTGCCTTCGGGAGATGCCCGTCTGCCCACGCAAATGACAACGCGCGATCGAAAACAAGTTTGCAAGGATAAGCAGCCATTAGCTTCCTACGAAAAGTATCCGTGTAGTAACAGAATTTCTTTCGTTATACGGACCGATGCCGCTTTTTGTGAGATTTTATCCACATTCTATTTTTTATACACATTCTGAAGAAACTCTTGTAATCTTGCATGGTTAATAAATTAAAATGACAAACAGTGATATAATGTTAATTATGAGTGACGTTGATGATCTAATTATATAGAAGATATTCGCTATCCAGCGAAATAAGTTAGCGAATCTGAAAAAATAAATCTAATCATTGTTTGCGTAGTAACTACATCTATAGCAATTATTCTACAGAATAATTTTTCTAATTATTTTAAGCGATTATTACATAGAATAATTCTTATGAAAAATATAAGATCTTGAATGTTAAATTCATAAAAACATTTAGAACAATTATTAATTACTCAAGAACAGTATCGTTACCACAGAGGATGATTCAATTGAATTTTTCACCAAATTGTTTCTTAAAAGAAAAGTTACTCGTGTGCACGTTAGAGGTACAAAGATGCGTGCAAATAATGCGAGGACGCTCGTGCAGACATGGTACATACTGCTGGACGAGCGTTTCCGCCCACGCGGTTATGGCGAGTTCCTCGCAAATTCTTTAATACCGAAATAGGCTTGAAACCGTTTCGTTTCAGAGGTTAACCAGAGGTCCTTTGAGTACTTGTCTGGCAGTTCCGCCGTCTGAATGGCTAGTTAGCGCGAAGATTGGTTTTCTTCGCATTATTGGTCCCTTCTTCGGTCGGCGTTATTGGGATCACCCAAACACACGGCAGTAAAATCAGCTAAGCTGGCGGTTATTTATTGCTCGTAGTGGCACAGGTGAAAGAAACAGGCCTCACTCACCTTCCATGCCATCGTCTTTCCCTTTCTTTCGTCCCTTGCTTCCCTTTTCACCTTTTGCTTTTAATTGTTTCTTTTGCGCACTATCAAGCGGTTGTTGAAATTCGAACGTTGCACACTGATGATTTCTAGTCACATATAGTCAACAAATTTTATTGGGCTAGATAAAATATAAAGAACGAACGAACGAGTGTCTTTTGAAAATTTTAATTTTGACTAAAAATGTTTGAAGATGATAGATTTTGAATTCTCAGAATAAAACTTCATAAATGAATGAAACAATTTGATTAAATAAATAAGCATAGATTAATATTTGATCAAGCATTATAGATCGAATCAGCGTTTGAGAAACGATAATAAAATAATATCCATAACAGTAAAAATCACCTGTACGATAAAGACAACCAAACCGATTTTTTCTTTCGGGTACGATTTTATTTACTGTCTCTAGCTCGAACGTTCGAGGATGATGTGACTCGAAAAGTTCGTGATGGCACAGCTAGAAAATTTGCGCGGCCAACAAAAGTCGATGAGAGAAATGAAGGTGAAGAACGGTTGATTGAAACGTCAGCCAACAGGAGTTATGTTCCAGCGATATGTTACGGTATACATTATATCTATACATCGTACTATCAACCCTTATGTAGCACGTGCTGTATACTGTGCTTCGATCGCCGTGTCGCCTTTGCACAAATTTCTGACGAGGCGCTGCAGAAACCAAGACTCGATTGCAATATATATAAAGCAAATCCTTCCTGGAGCGAAACGTATGTTTCCCTCGATATTTACTGACTTCACTTCAATAAGTTTTCGAGCATTATATACGCTGTGGTAAAATCTATAAAATAGTTTTAGTTTCTCACCCATGGTAATCAAACTTACTGAAATAACTTGTTGTAAATGCATTGCATTGTTTATTACATTATTGCATTATTAATTCCCTACATTTTTATCAAATTTATGATTTAGATGATATTAAATTCAGTAATATAACTAGAGTACTTAAAGTAACCGTAAATCGTAAAGACGATAATATGCTATATTAAGAAACTCCATATCACGAAGATCAGAAAAGATTATATATCTGCTCCAAGATAGTCGCCATTAACACTTCTACTTTTACAGTATAAAACTCGTATAATTCCTACAAAGATTTTGTAGCTACAAACAAACTATATGAAAATGTACGATTATCCATACAAGAAAGATCATTAAACACCAATTACCTACACAGCTTTACTCACAGGAAAAATTCATCCCCAACTAGAAACTGTGAATATGTGCAACATATCTTGGACGTCAACAAAAGTAATCGTCGATCGTAAAGCATCGAAGGCGTTAACAGCAACAACGAAATTGTTAGAGCGGCGTCTACTTCTCCGCCCAGCCGGACGACGATTAACAGCCTAATAACTGTTTATACTCTCGAGTTCGAGCACTAATTCCAGCGCGCGTCGGTCGCCGATTTTTCTCAGGTTACGTTCCGTTTCCTCCGATACGCAATTCGCGGCGCAATTAACGCTATTCGTCGTTACCGGTTATCATTACCGACCACATTATTGCAATTATTTTTCGCCGCGCCGCCAGAAATCGTCGTTGTGTTAACGTAATTACATCATTCAGCCATTTTTTGCGGTCAGCTCGAACACGTCAATTACGAACTTCATCGCCGGTTCGAAAAATCCGCCGACTATGACACAGAAAGGCGAGATCGTAATGGCAGATATTAATTTTGCTAATTGTTAGTTTGTATCTTTGAATAGAACAATATTTCATCGAGTCTCGGTAATTTGAATTTATTGGATCCGTACGAGTGTTTTGTGACATTTCAGTGGAATTGTTGATTAACTTTACGATATCATTAAACGATATGATACTAGAAATTGATTAACTCCGCGGTGTCGTTATATCATACACCTACACGCTTGTTCCTGAGCAAACTGCAGGTTGGAACGAAGTAATTTTTAATTTCCGTGATGCGTTTCGTAATCAATGTTGAGTCGATATATGCAGCTAAATAAAGCGTGTAAACTCCCGTCACATATTTATCTTTCGCTTTGATAAAAAAGAAAACAGTCTGCAATTTCTTCGTCCGCAGGAACTTCATGAAAATGTAAATTACGATATTTACTCTTGAATGATAGAATTAATCATGCATAATATTTACATAATATCACAATGTGTACATCGGCGTAATTTGTACTAAAAAGGATGTGGAAGTGTCATTTTATACGATATTAATTTCAGACGCGATAAAATTGTGGATTATGAGAATAGCGCGACAGTTTAATAACCAATCAACTAATTAAAAAACTAACTCGCACCTTCTATTGAATCCCTTCGCTCTAAAAAATTTAATTAATCTACGAATAGGAAGCGTAGAGTTCCAAACGCAAAAGAAACGACAAAGCTAAATAGGGCAATATAATATCGTCACCATATTGACAACAACCGTATTTCATGGAATTTTCATTTCGTCGTCTGCTGTCAGCAGCATTTAAAGGTTTAAGAGTTAACTATAAAGTTGAAATTAGTCGCGTTTTAAGCTCCAAACTGGGCATATATCCATTTGTCACCTCATGCAAACGATACATATTCAATTTCATTTAATTTGCCAAAAGACCAAGAAAATTACGTGACTAGAGTATAGACTTATGAACAACCGTATTTCATAGAATTTTCATTTCGTCGTCTACTGTCAGCAGCATTTAAAGTTTTAAGAGTTAACTATAAAGTTGAAATTAGTCGCGTTTTAAGCTCCAAACTGGGCATATATCCATTTGTCACCTCATGCAAACGATACATATTCAATTTCATTTAATTTGCCAAAAGACCAAGAAAATTACGTGGCTAGAGTATAGACTTATGAACAAAGTGGCAAGAAAATGTACCTCATCCCTCCCACGCGCGATGGATACGAATACTCGCGTGTCCAACGAGAAACTTCCAGCGAGGGTTGAAACTCGCGGACGCCATTCACGCTTGTAAAATACGCGCGAACTCGCGGTCGGCGCGAGCCACTCACACGCTTCACCATTCAAGCCGTGCAATAGAGGCAACCACCGTCAAGAATGATTTCATTGTGGCAAGATTTTACGAGTCGCTGTTAAAGCCTGTCATTACAGGCCGGGCTGAGATGCGCGAACGCGCTGCCCCGACACCGTTTGCTCCACGCAACAAATTCCCAATGATTTACCGCTCAATTTTATGAACTTATATTCCATAAGACTGACGTATCTATTTCACTTAAATGCGTCCCCGGGGCGCATGACGAATCGACGGACTCGTAACGCCATTGTGTCGGTTTATTACCCCCGGCCAGGTGTATACGTCCCAGATACGTAGCAGATAGTTGAAAATGAATGAATAGATCGGCCTGGACCGCGAGATTCCTCGTAATTGTAAAACGATACGAAGATTCGAAGGCACGAGTACCAAAT
This sequence comes from Bombus pascuorum, assembly GCF_905332965.1. NCBI lineage: Eukaryota > Metazoa > Arthropoda > Insecta > Hymenoptera > Apidae > Bombus > Bombus pascuorum. Next base: position 3,612,550 of record NC_083493.1, read on the forward strand.
GGATTTACGTAGCGAAAAGGACGGTTATATGCGGTCATGGTGGCGGCCGAAACTATGATATTCGGCCTGAAACTTATAGCGCATGGGAACGGAACGCAATTTTTTGTCGAGGGGATGGTAATCGAGTTTGCGTCGGAGCGACGGATGGTCCATTTTCGTAGTTTTATTTCGTTTGAATGTAAGTAGATGGTGAAATAAAGAGAAGTGACAGAAACTTGAAGTTCCGTGTTTGTATAGTAAATGGGCATTGATTTTTTAAATAAAGCTACGTCTGTTGCGTTTAGAAATTAGACTATCGTAGCTCTCTATAGAATTTAGTAGATTATAATAACGATTTTTAATAAATATGCAAAAGATATATGACATAATATTTAATATATTACAGTTGCGGCACAATCGCGCCTTTTCAAACCAAAGAAATAGTCTCTGCTATTAATTTGTTTTTATAATATTCTATCTGCTATTCCCGAAGCAATTCGCTCGATCAAATTTATGAACTAGCGTTTATTATAATTTCAAAGCGTATGACTAAAACAGCATGGTTTCTATAAGTAATTTCGTATTTCCCCGCGTAATATCTTATTATCTAAGACTTATCCACTGATTTCTTGCTAGATACGTTCTTCTAAGAAGGATGTTTTTCATAATACAAAGAAAGCCGACTTGTAAGAATCATAATTCATTTTTCATCTCAAGACGCCTTATTACCGATGAAACTAGCCACTCGAGATTCCCAGAAATTTGATTGAAACCGCCTTGTTATTAACTATCGCATCGTAGAAACTCGTAACATTCTTAAATACTACAGAGAAATCTTATGAGTAGATACTTACACATACATCGTAGACCTTAGTTTCATAGATGCGCGAGAAATACAATTTACCGATAAACGCTTTCGCTCGACACTCGGCGTATTGAAGACGGCTCGCTAATTTATTTATCTCCGAACGCTAGAAAGTTTAGTCACGTTCTAAGGTGTGTCCTTATAGGATTCGCAAGAATTCAACCTGCGCTGTCAGGCGATTCCGCGAGAGGCTTGAGAAAACATTACTGGATGAAGGAGATAGTGGTTAAGCGTGGCTGACAAAAAGGGAATTCCTTCCGTGTCATTCAAAACGAACCTGTGTTTCTACGTCATAAACATCCGACAGAGAGAAAAAAACGCGCAACACGGGCCACACGAACGCTAATATCTTTCATTATAAATCTTGCGCCTTGAAAATTCTCATTGAAATATCCGAGAGTTAGATTCAATATCATAAACTTAATGATACTCTTCGCTAAGATAAAGGCACGACATGGACGTCAGCTGCGAATGCATTTGTAAGTACACGCATGTTGCGAGTATGGGAAAATTGTACGTTATATGGCATCGGTAGCATAAACTACGACTGAATTTGTTGCTTTCAGGAGAAAGCGATTTGCGTCACCAACGTTATTATCTCGATATCTATGATATTTTACGAAGGAAAGTACCTATTACGTAAAATCAAATTGCACGCTTCTTCTAATTAATCCTTGCAGATCGACTTCCTTTTAAAAATCACCAGACCCGTCACCGACTATATCTTGAAAAGAGTTTACCATTTGATGCATTCTCGCGGTGTTGTAGTAGTCTAGATTCGGCATCCGGCCTCCTGTTGACGTTAATTTAGTCGTAAGAACAGAGTACACTTGCCAGCGGAATGGCCACGACGACTGTCCTAAGAGCTCGAGGAACCGGCGTTATTCGCGTATCGCGATCATTACACTCTTACAAGCACTGTCTTCGCGCACCACTGTAATCGAACAATCCAAGCCTGGCCGAACGTGTGTGCCTCGCAAACGTTCGAATGATCCTGTTGATATCGAATCCTCGTCTTCAGCGTGTGCGTCGACAGGCTGCGACGCGACACGAATTTCCGCGAGTCCGTGCGAGGTCCATACGTGAGTTCGTTCTCCGGACGATCTCCGTGCGTCGTGGAAAACGGTGAGACACGAGGATGATCGATGTCCCAAAACCGTGCAGAACACTTTGGAAGCGACACACGCGCGCACAAAGGGGACAAGACCGCGAAAAGCCGCCGTAAATCGCACGTAGTTTCGCGGAGCAACCGCGTGTTTGCTCGCCGGCTACCTGTCTCTGCGGGGCTTGGGCCCGTTCCCGACGAAACGTCGACGAGGTGGGACGGAGCGGACGGAGACTGAGAACGGACAAGAAAGGTGCGAGCAAAGGATGGAAAAACAGGGGAGAAAGGGGTCGACAGAGCGGCGAGATATATCGAATTACCACGGCACACGGTGGATATTGTTTTCCGATATCTCGAGCTTTGTGTATAGGTATTCGCCTTAAACCGTCGTACACGCAGGAAGACTCGAGGGTTACTGCGCCCGCGGGGCCTTAGCTACCAGATAGACGCGCCGCGGAAACAGCTCGGGGTGGGAACTGGGATGGGCCTTAAGGCCTGAATCATTTTCGAACGACCGTTCATTGGTCGAGGGGCCCTGGAATGGGCCCAATCGCTGGTTTCTCCGTCGTGATCGTCACGTGAACACGGGACGCCCAGCTCGTATGGGATTGGTTAGACTGCAGGTACTAGCTCGCATATGCTCGCCGCTCTCTCTTCGTCCCTTCTGTTCCTCTCTGATTGTCTCTGTTCGCTGTGCCGCGGATAAACCCCCGGATAATGTCGTGGCGATTTTATTTCTTGAATAAAGGACGAGTCTTTATTTCGTACTCCTCTGCCTCCCCCTCTACGCCATCCGGCCCCGCGATCTTGCGGCCCGATATTGGTGCAGCTCGAAAGATACGAGCTCTAGCTTCGAGCTCGCCGCGACTCTCGCGCTCCGTGCCATCAGGAACCAGCTCAACTGCTGCTTCCAACCAGCTTACCACTTTTGCCTTTTATCGTTGCGTCGGTTCGAGTTTGTTGGCTGGTTTCTTTTTTCCTTTTTCTTTTTTTGTCAACAGGTTACAGTGACGCGGAATGTTTTGTTTCTGTTACTCTTTGTTCAAAAAATGAGGACACTGTCAAGTGTCTTTCGCGAAGGTAACGTTATTGTCGCGCGATGTAAACGCTGCAGGTTGCAGTTTTGAACTTACATATAGGAGAGACTAGTACGTTTCGACTTATAATATTTAGAGTAACGTTAGGTTACAATTTAAATCGTCTAGTCATAGAGAATATAAAACTTAAAAAAAGAATCTGTGTTTGATAGCAACTGTAGCTTAAAATTCTCGAGCAGAATTTTTCATCGATGATAACGCATAGATTTAGTTTCTTTAACATCAAGTTGTCTTCTATAACTGGATTAATTATCTATTCGAAGTATCGTTCGATTAATCACTACAAACCTGAATTATTTCGCATATCGCAAGCAGGTTCTTGCTACATTTCTTATACGATTCTGCCTTTTTTCGAGGACAATGTGCCAACGGTAATCGCGTTATTTCTACGATGACACGGCTGAACCCACTACTACACAGTTCGAATCTTTGCTGACCAAGCGAACACGTTCAATGCGAATAGTTCCATCGTTCTGGTCAACGACCCTATTTAACCTGAGGGCAATCCAGAGGGTAGATTTCTGATCGGCTACCTGAGCAATGAACGAATGAATGAAATTCCTTCGACCGTTTCGTAGAACGTAGCTGTCCCGCTCGACTTTATTGCTTCTACGACCTACAACTTCTTGTACCGTTGATGACGGTCATCTTCATTGATGGAACGCGTTGAATTTTAATTTGGTCATGATCCTCGTCACGGAACTGGTATTCATGAAATTTACATTGCTGAATATCGTGATTGTGCCTGATGAATAATTCGTGTGAACGCTTGTAAGTGATGATTATTAAGTTTTTTTATTATTTTTCACTACCGTGTATGATTTATGACTGTGCGTTTCGCACTGTGCCTTCTAAATAGAGTAGATTAAATTCCTCTTTCTCTATAGTGAGTGCTTTATATGACAAATATAGTTTTCAAGTGCTACCGGCTGACTTTATCCTTCCTCTAGTAACATTATAATTTCATTAATATCTTCGAAATGATCAGTCATGTTGTAGTAAAGACTGTATATTATAGACTTGTAGGAGTAGTATGAGATATATAGGATATATAGAATTACTACGAAAAACGTAATTTAACAAAACCAGGGTTTAGAATTTTATAACAATTCAAAAGCGATTACAAAACATTACGTTGCATGAAATTTAACGAGTTTCGTTAATTCCAGAGACACCTAGACGAAATTAAGATGCCCCCGCAGACGAATTGTGCTGGTTTTGCAGAGGAGATACGCGCACGGGCGAAGAAGGAATTCCAAAGATGAAATTACCTTACGAGGAATTCCTGAATCGGTTGTACGAACGCCGCAGTTAGGTCCGAATCGTGACAGCCCAGGGCGTGCACGCGAGCCTACAAGAAAATTTCAGATCGAGCTGGCGAAATTGGAAGGAAGGGCTTTTAACGAGATGCGGTCATCACTGTGATGCCCAAACCTACGCTCATCCTTTTACGACCATTCCTTCCGCTCGTGTATTCTTTATTTCCCTGGAATTTTCTCTTTTTTCCCCCCACCATGAATTAACGATAAACGCCATCTCGACGTTTTCATCACGCTCCGAAACTTTTATTTATGTCACTCGCGTGTCATATAATAACTACGAATTGCCTCGATTCGTGCTTTATTTCGAATTTATCGTCATTTGTAAATTGATATTACCATCGAAAGGATCGTGGAGCGATCGCGAGATATATATCTCGCGTTTCGTTAAATTAAATTTGATTTGAAATCTATTTTGCAAATGCATGCAGACGGGGGTTTGTTTGATCAAAGCTTTGTCACGTAAAGAGATTCGTGAAAAAAATTGCTGTTCAATGCGTTAATAAAACTGCCCGACTATATTTCCGTAACTTCTAACGAAACAACGATAAAAATGCGAATAGAATATTCTGCAGAGTGTTAAAGTTTCACTAATCTTCTATATACATATTTCGATCGATCCATCGTGCCATTTGACAAAAGAAAGATACATTAATATCGACGTTCTCGGTAAACCAAGATTTACAATTCCCATTCTCCGACCCAATCTACCACCATCCCTAAGATCCACCTCGTTAATACCAAGGAAACACTGTTCCATCTTAACCAACACGAAACGTTCTCTTCGTCGAACCACCATAAACCAACCGACACGCCACTTCCTCCTCCATTCATTTCGAAAAGGCAAACTAGCAACTCGATCGAGATCCCACTGGCGTTTCGAAATGCTCGTCAGACAACGGCGGAATTTCGTCTGGTGGGGTGATCGAGGTAAGTCAGACAAGGCTCTAAGTAGAATACGCTTTCCCGTCGAATGATGGAACGCGGCACAAAAGGATGCAGCGTTCTGTACACGCCGCCGCGTATTGCAAATTTAAACCGGCGTATATCTCAGGGCGTAACCAAAGAGGTAGGTAGGTTGGTAGGTAGGTATAAGGGATCTTATTGATCTGGTAGCCCGGGGCGTGTCATCCTGGGCTGTTGGCCGCAGGGAGGACCGCGGCTAACCCTAAAGCAAAGGGGGTTCCCCGTGGCTGGCGCATGCGCCCACGAGACCGTTTTCTCTGCCCAGAGGGCTAACTTACACCAATCACCAGGAGCTAGAAACCCTTTTCGCCGACGGGGTACGCCAAGAACTTCCCTCTTCATGAGGGAGAGAACGGCTATGTAGAGTACATAGTTCGTGTATATATCGTTGGCTGATCGTCCGTCTGCTCTGCCCTCTGCTCCACCGAAATCGCCTCTATCCGTCTCGGAATGTTTCCCTCGTGGCATCGGCCGAAAGACACCATTCAACCAGCCAACATTATTATTACCGCCATTATTACTATGGCCTTTGTTCACGCGTTGCCCTTCGTTCCTAGTTCGCTACAAGAGCTTCGCTCGGGTTTGCTTTCCGACTTAGGGTGGCATTTGACGCAAGGAAAAACGAGAGATAGATATTTCTCGGGAAGACGATGTTCTTAATGCTGGATGAAATAGACTCTGTAAGGTTTGGATTTGTTGGAATATGAACTCATCCAGGCATAATAAAGACATGTATGATTGCTAAGGTTAATATAAAAATTGAGTATATTTGGTATATAACGTTCCTGTACTACGTAACTACATGGAAATACAAATAGATTGTGGAAAAGCCAAATTATTATCCTTAAGGCTAGCTTGTTTCATGGAATTCGTCGATCAAAGTTACGTTCATTTATTTTTTGGACGGTAAAAAGTCAAAGACTAAGTAATTTTTGGGAATATGATTTAATGTTACCAGTAATTTCGAGCAAGAATATGTACTTTGTATTTCATAATCTTCCAATCTGGTTTGTCTTGTGCAGAATTCACAAGCGGCGATCAAAAGGTAAGATAACCGGCATCCCTTTATCACTGGGGAGCAGCGGCACGATCTGTTATTAGTTTTGCAGTCGTAAAGAAGCTAGGCGCGTTTAACATACGGCATGACGATCTATACGCTTCTAAACCAGTTCTTGGCATCGTATGAGTTATAAAGACATTACACTTCTAAGGCTGTAATTACAACAGTCCAGTGGCTATAATATTACCGAACGCATTCTTCTTGGAGAAACTGCATTTCTACTGTGATTTTCCTACACGGAAGTAAATTTAGTATATATTTCGAGATGCTGCTTGATTTAAACGATATAATCTTTGATCAAGAATATCGGTGGGGAAAGAGTGAAAAAGTTCGAAATTTTATTTGCTAACTTAATAGGATCATCCAAATTTCTATATAAATTTAATCTCAATTTATCAAAAACTATTGGAAATCTGGTATGTGTAAATATTTTATGCTATTCCTTCACTATCAAAGATCTATTACACAACCATGTAATCTACAAGCATTTGCTATAAGTTCAGTTTAACTTTATATTCTCCTTTACTCTTACAACGAAACAAGAAAATTGCCTAAAAATACTAATCTTTAATATGTCAAATCTCTTATCGTTACTATAAAACCGCCAATCTTTATAGATTTATATATTCATCGAATACAATCTTCCTACCGCCTTTCACATTACATCCACGCTTATCATTTTCTTTTTTTACAGAACCACCCCCGTTTCGAACAAATTCCATTAGCTTTGTGAAGTAAGCTTCAGAAACTTAACCATAGTGATCGGTATAACTTGGAAGCTGATTTCAGCCAAAGAAACGATCTACTCACATTTACGCGTAAAAGCGGTGAAACGAGATGACTGTGAACGTCGCGATCGTGACGGATAGCCTAACGGCTGTGTCGCAAAAGGTTAAAAGGTAGCGAAAGAAGGGACGTCGTGGGCGTACGTGGCGATATTTAACGAGCACGCTAACTATTGGTACTTATCCGGCGCGGTGTTTACACGCACCGTGTTATGGACTTCTTTCGCATGTTCTTCTTGTCGCTCCACCTCGGAGCGACTTCGAGTCTTCGCGCGAAGCTCATAAATCACCGTGAAAGTCGGCACTACGCTACTACGAGGGCTGAACGGGCGCGACATACACTGGACAATGGAAGGATATCGAAATTAATAATATTTTAAATGTATATCGATGAAACTGACGTTCCTTCAGTTTTTAATTTTTATCTTAAATTCCAATTAATCAAGCGGCAGATTAGAAATCTAGAACACCGCAGAGTAGTCTGTATAATTTAAAAGTGCAATAAAAGAACAAGCATATAAGTTTTTCAAACTTCTAATAAGATTGGAAATTAAGTATTCGATTGCTGTGGAAGAATTATCCTTTTTTGCCTGTTTCTTTTTCCTCTGTTTTGCTGTTTATTGTCCAAGTTCGAAGATTTTCTGAGAGAAGCTTCCAAAATCTGCATTATAAAACATCTCCTAGATCGAGATTGAAAAGCAGAAAAGCATTGGAAATTTTTACTTCCATTTTTGTGGTGCAAATATGTTGTCACATATATGGTGCAAAAATAAAATAATGCTTCCAAATTAATTACCCCAACTCATCGGAGTCTCGATAAATAAATCGATCATTCATAAAAACATGAAAATTCCTGGCATCCCCGGTGGACAGGTAGGAATGTAAACCGATTACGAAAGGTATTTCACCGTGCCAGCCAGTTTTTCTTTCTCTCTTGTTTCCTTTTATCTTTTTCATTTCGAAAGAAGCACGAGCAAATACGCTTTACAAATTCCAATTAGTTGGGCCGCTTAAAATCGATTCAATCGCACGGTTTAATATCGATTTTTAAATATTTGTCCAGAACATCTGCGATGTGTTTTTAATTATACGTTACAAATATGTTAATAAGACACACGATACCGGGGTATAATTTAATCGGCAACGTTGAGCACGATCCTACGTATTTCGTGTAAGCGGACCGAGACCAGTTTCCATGTAAACTCGTCGAATACGATTTCGGTAAATAGCCGTGTACGCGGCTGATAGTCCCGCTCTATGTACACAACTAGTTTCCGGTAAGCACGCGACGCTTGATCGAGTGAAAATTTCCGATATCAATGTCTATTATGGATATTAAACTTCTTGTGCGCGATACGCGAACGCCTGACCTTATTTATCGCTACGTTTCGATCGTCTTCTAATTTCTCGTCGCCATTTGATCATAGGTTGAATGATTGTAACGAAAGAGAGCCGGCAGTGGCATATTTTGCCAAAGGGAAGTTCGTGGAATGATAGATTGTTCTACTCAGATGAACACTGTCTCCGGAAGTAGTTAGAACCGGAAAAAGATCTTTGGATATGGATATGGTAGACAGGTAACCGCCAGGTATGATCTTAGAGAAAGTGATCACTGACTGATCACAGAATGGCCGCCGTTTATGATAGATAATTGGTCAAGAGGAAAAAAACAGTAGCTTCAAACACACCCGCATCCGTGAGAATTTTATACGTGAAAATTAATTAAAGTGATAAATACGTGATCATCCTTTAAATGATGATACACGACGACAGACGCTGGCAACAAGTTATCACGCGAACCTTTTTGGTAAGCAATTATGATAATTAGTACAGAAGTGAAAATTATTTTAATCGCCCTTCCATGTTTCTCACGTAACCGTGAAGATATATCTGTTTCAATATCACGGTCTCTTGCGACGCTTTTTTAATTTCGAAAACGTTCCAAGTTACCTAGATTATTATTTACCGTAGATATAAGTGAAAAAAAAAAAAGAAATGAAACGATATGGGGAAGTATTCAAGAAATGAATATATGTACGAGTTTTCGTTGGAAGTACACGTGTACGAAGAGAAATCCGCAATTTTGCCAGCGGCGTTTCAAACTCTGCTCCGTGATAGTTATCGTGTTCCGATAAATCGAGCGCGTGTTATCCTTAGACACCGGTGAGACACAGTAAAGCGAGAAACATAATGCTCAAACATCATAACAAAAGAGCTGATGAAATTTCAGTCTCGTGAAACTTTTCCATTCCCTTCGATCCACGGTCGGACGATAATTGGATTCCAAGCAGAAAGTTGAAAGGGAGAGCAAAATCATTCAAACAAGGAGTTAAGAAACGCTAAACTATGAAAACGTAAATCTAGAGATTGAATATCCAAGGTAAAATGAATACATGTGTTTAACGCGCATTCGATAAAATTATATTTTTGCTGAATGTTTGATTTCCGCTACGCGTACCAAGATGCGTTTTATTCTATTAAATATACTAAATATATTGGATATTTTATTACGTGATATTTCATTTGATCGATTGATAATTCTTCAATCGTTTAGCGGAATATCGAGTAATATCTCGTAATTGAAATATTTAAAATCAACTTCCAATTTCTGATGTAATTAAATTATCTCCGAATTTAATTGAAATTCAAAGTAACAATAAAAAGTTATCAACCCAAACACTGGAAATCCAATCATCAAAAACTCAAACCAGTTCAAAATCAATACAGTAGTACCCTTTACTTATTCCCTAGCACAAACCCAAGTTACTCGTCTCTCCAAGCATTCGCTCATTAATCTCCATTCTACTCGAAACGCAAATCACCCTCCATCATCGATGACTCGATATACTCCCTTAAAGCAACCGCGAAACCACAATCCCTCTGCGTTCTCCAATCCCATTCGGTAGAATCGTTGAAACCGCGGCGCCTCGTTAAATCTCGGCTAATCTACTTCTCCCATCTGACCATGGCCGGACAAGAACCATCGAAATCCGGTGAAACGTCGAATCTCCGACAAAGCAGAGCATCTCTTGAAAATTTGCTACGGATCTTAAAGTACGGTCACTCTGATCTATAAATGGAGGGCGGCGGACACTCGTCGACCCCTTTCCGGCGTAATTCGGCCGATGTATCCTCCAGCCGAAGATAATACGCGCTCTCATTCGCTTGTGAGCGGTTTTCAAGAATATAAAAGACAGTGGAAGAACGCACGCGAGAATAGAAGGAAAGAATAGAAGGAAACGAAGCGGACGGGAGGTGAACTGCACAACGCTGCAGAGGAACAGAAAGGGTTGGAACGAGGGTAGAGGCGGAGGAAGGACAAGGCAGAGGGCGAAACAGAACGCGAGGAGAGCTGGAGGTGAGAGGGGGGCAGACGTCGGTGCATAATCGATGATCACAGTCATAATAAATGAAGTATGTCTTGGTAGGAGGTGGGTAGGGTGTAGGTACCTGACGACGGCCCCGGGCGTCCACAGGAAGATCATCTTCTCCGGCCGTAATCCGAGGTGTGCGTCGCGTATCGCGTATCCGATCGGAATCTCCAGCACTCCCCTGGACCGGACCGAAAGTAGCTAATCATAATAACGTGCCGGTACCCTAGTACCCAGGTGCGTGCACGCCCTGCTACGATTACCCGGCATTATAAATTTCAGTTGCCCTCGACGCGTATAAAGTCTCGCTCTCCTCCGTTGCTTTCCTCTTCGGGTCGAACAGAGCAACGCTCAAGAACAGGATAAGAGTTTGTCTTTTTATTTTTATCATCGTTGCTTCATTGCTGTGGATATCGACGAGGCTGCAGCAGTGTAAAAAAGAAGTCGTCGAGGAATCGCCACGAGATGGCGGACATCTGGAATGATTTGGGTACCGTATCGTGGCCATCCTCCTTGTACGTGCGTATTGTGTGAACGAGGTGTGTTTGTGCGTAACGACGACCGGTGGAACGAAAATGTGAGATTGTCGCGTACGTTTATTACGGCCGCCACGTTCTTGCTCATTGATTTTTTGGCTGGCACCTTCGGCCGCGAACCGACGTACGCTCATCGTTTCTACAGCGAATCCAGTTCAATGCGAAACTTGAACTGCCATGACGAGTCGCGAATAGTAAACGTGTTAGTAGAAGCGAACAGCTAGTACAATTTTCGTAATTGAATTTGAAAGAAAGAATAATTTGGAAATTTTCGTAAAATTTAATATATGATGAAGAGTCTTATGTAGAGTATCGATCAACAGATTACGAACTTTCACGCTGTTTTATATTTGAAATAATTTCTTTTAATTTCAAAAACTCGATCCATAACTATTGCGTGCTTCTTTCTAATATTTTTCGCCGATAACGGAAGCAGCAAACTGCAACGTCATCGTAGGACGCGGCGCGACGTAACAAAGATTTGACTAAAAATAACCTTAAAATTTGTAGTCGAAACATCAAAACAACGTTCTGACGCTATAGGTACAGACAAAGCTTGGAAAATCAGCTTTCAACTACACTCGATTCACGCTCCCTTTTGTTCCGTTGCACTGTAAACGAAGTAACAAAGATACATCCAACAGACCGGGTGTACTGCGAGATACAACCAGCCCTCAAGGGCCAACCACCCTTTCCAATTGAAAAACGTAAACACCTAAATTCAACCTCTCAAATCAGCCTCTAATTTCAGAAATTCGTGCGCATCGATTCAAGAACAATCATTAGCTTTTCATCTACGTTCTATCTAAACTGCTCTCAACGATACTTTCTCCAGCGATCGTTCTCAACTTGCTTTCCTCTCGAATTAAAAATCAATCTCTATATCTCTCGAATGATTTCTCTCGCGTCTGGCAACGAGCATATCGTTGGATCTCGGTGAATTTTCCATAGGCATAACGCGGCATAAATCTCCAACGAGTTCGGTGAACGACGCGTTCGCATCGTTTAATGCTTTCTCGCGCAAGTTGGAACAGCCGAGAGGGTGGCCGAGCGCGAAATGTACACGGACCGCACGGTACGGGGAGACGAGGGAAACGATTGCGTGGAAAAGGGAGAAGGAAAGATCGAAAGATGGAAAAAGACAGACGAGAAAAGAAGGACACAGAGAGCGATGGCAAGACAAAAAACAGACAGAGAGTGAGAGAGAAATAGAGAGGGAGGCATCGAAGTTGGAATTGATCGGAGGAGGAAGGATTGGAGGGACGGAACGGAGGGTTGCCCGCAGCGCAAGCGCCCCTCAGGCGACGTCACATTGATTCCTCCGGGAAGAGCTTACAAAATGGCCGCCGGCGTTCCATTCCTTCCTTGCTATTCGTACAGGGTAGGCTTCCGTCTATCTAGGTCTCTTTGTCTGAGGTATATGCGAATGTGGGTGGCTGCCGTGGCGCGCGGGCCCACGGGGGTATGAGGAAATCGATGCACCTTAGGGAGAGGAACCACCGGTGGTGTTCTCCGCCTTCCCTCTCGCTCTGTCTCTCCTTTTTTCCCTTTCGCTTGTAGCTCGCGTATAATCTCGCTAGAGCTAACCAGCTCTGTCTCGGAGAAGCCGCCGGATGACTGGATGGCTATGTGTTTGGCTGGATGGATAGAGAGAACGAAGGAGAGTTGCCAGCGCGGAAGGAATTGAATTATCAAGCGAGGCGGAAGGTGCAACCTCTAAAGATAAACCGGCTTCCTAAAGTGAATCTTAATCTGATACCGACGATGTAACCGTTTGCTGGATACTCAAGACAAATAAGCTCGCTTTCGGTCGTCACTCGTTTCTTCGTCCGAAAGCTCTCACCGCGATCGAAGGTAAGCGAGTAGCGTTGTTTCGTGGTCCAAGAATTTCGACCTGATTCGTTAAATCGGAAATCGGCCGTCGACTGGTCAGTGGTTTCTGTAGAATGAGTGAAAATAGACTTGGGTTTTCGCAGTGTACTTCACTGGAACTACTTTACTTTCGAAGTGCGATGGACAGTTGTAAATTTACCTTCTTTGATTGTAAGCTTCGTTTACGTGATTACACTGGCTCCATTTGTGAATTGTTCTATAAGAAATAAACAAATATTCGTACAAAGATGACAGATTAATTCACAATTTGTGTGTGCACAGTAGAATTTCAATTATAATCAAGCTCCATGTTCATATAATCCGCTCAAATTTCAACTAAGAGAGCTTATACGACGAATGATATTGATCACAGCGAAGGACAATTATTTATGATTCCCGCGACACTCAAAATTTTGCTCTAATATTGTTGTAGTTGCAGTTCGTAATTATAGGAAGATACTGTTGTGATTACTTACTCTTTCGACCAATTACTTATGCATGTAAATTATACGTTCAGCAGCTAAAGTTCTGCATTATTCCATAACATTGAAGCTAAGTATCGACACGCACACCATTCGATCTTGTAGTTTTTGTACAATTATGTATATTACCGAACATACAAAATTTCTGATTTAAATCAAAGGATGATTATAAATAAGTAATAAAAATATTAAAAACACGATAAAAGCCAGATAAAGAATATTTTGTTCCATATCTCAAACTTTAAATTAATACCAATACACTTACGATATACGCCAAAATTTGTTCCATAGTTGTATTTATCCATTGCAAACATGCATTCCCAATATATACATCTATTTCGAAAAAAAAATTGTTTTCGGTTTGGATTACAAATAAAAGCAAGATATTATCAACCAATATGATTCTCTCAAACCTTTACAAACAGATCGCTCTAAAGAGATTAAAATGCATAAAAAAACGAAATTAGAGTACATTGATATAGTGTAAACGCCACGTTGAAATAGTTCGTTAGAATGGGACATGATGGTTAATCATTATTGCAATCGAGTTACTATGCAATGCTCAAACTGCATAAATTATGCTGGCATCGAGTATCTGTGTTCTCTTGTATTGCGAAAACTTCTGCGTTCAATACAGAGGATTAATTCGGATCTGTAATTGCGGCGTGTGCGTATGCCATATCTGACCCTGTATGCTCGCTGTGCATCTGCCTAATCGCATTATGACAACGTCATGAAAGTGACAAGCAGCAGCCTACTAGGTTAGTTAACGTGCTCCAATTGCAAAATTTCAGGTACAAGAAAGGAAACGGCAATGGAATTGAGAATTCCAATGGAATTGTAATTAAAAGAGGCAATACGTAAAAAGTCACGAAATTTTACAAGTGAAAAGTGATGCAAAAGGGTAAACTCAAACTTTATCTTGTTTCATTAATAGAAATAGTACTATTTCTTTTCTGCTTTATTTTAGAGTTACATGTTACCTTAAATTAGTAAATAGTACTAAAAATTAATTTTCTACGGTGTTAACTGATATCGTCATTCTGTTAATATTACCTTCCAATGCATGGAAGAGCATTGAAATTTAATTAAATGGCACTTTCTATCAATTCAATATGTTACATAATTACACAGAATTCTGGCTATCAATCATACCATGAATCGTTGGATGATAACCGAATGATGGGAATGTGATTAAAACCCCTTTTTTCATAGGTCGGTAAAAAGAGCAACGTATTATGCAATCGTTTGCTGTTTTCGTTGCGTGTAAACTTATTAATGATATTCTTTTACTGGCAAACCGAGTATCGCTAATGACATTTTACGATCGCCCGATGTCGGGATATGCGTTTCTTCAAACTGTACACGTAGCGAGTGAGCAATGTGTTTATGCAAATTTGCACGGGTACTTGTTCACGTGCATAAGTACACATCGAGCGTGGCGATATCGAATGTTACCGTTTTGCCGGAAGTCCTCATGTGCAAATGGGAAGTCTCGGTTTGTGGTGACCATGAAATGTCCAATGAATATAATATACGGTGCGTCGCGGTTGGCACACATCACCTTTCAGTTACCTGCCTCTGATTTGCAATAGGAAGCTGTCTTCCAGCGATACGAACATTCATCCAGATTCATTTAGTAATTGAAATGCAAAACGGGAATGAAATAATATCCTTATTGTACCTTTCTTTATACGAATATCCCGCCATTATAACGGCACACAAATATGAAACTTTTCATTTTTTGTCGTTATGAATATTACAGGTAAAAATTTCTAATTGTGACACGAATAATTTTGTTTTTTTTTTTTTTTTTTGTTTTAACACCTTGGCTGTCGCGAGATGATCGAGAACGAACATACTAATAAAATATTTAATACGTTTAACGCTACAATTTTAATATGCATAGTACAATGTAGGTATCATGCTAAAATAAACGACATCAACACAGTATAGAACGTAAGACAGTTACGTAGCAGTTGACGCGTTAACACAGATGGCACACTGTCGATCTATTCTTCCATCTGCAATTTCATAAAAATCGTTCGAAACACGTCAGAGAGATGGAATAAAAGTATCGGCCCTCATCGCACCTGCCCACGTTCGCTTCTTGTTTTCTCCATCGAGCGAGAGGTCGTTGGCGCTTTGGATCTCGAGCGATGCTCGGCTCCCGATGAAACGTATCTTGGTCGTCAACGGAATATGCATAAATATCCATCAAGCGGCGCGATTCCTTCGGTACGTTTAATCGAACGACCTTTTTGCCGTTAGCAGCTCGGTGTGCGTGTCTAAACGGGGAGCTCCAGTCTGCGGTGACCATGAAATGACGCTTCAATATGCATGCGGTACACCGCTCTCTCACCCTTTCTCCTGGCCGCTGCATCCACCTACGTGTACGCGATAGCTTCCACCACCCCCTCTGTTCTCTCTTCCCCGTGGCATCTAGCTCTCCACGTTTCTCTCTGTCTCTCCTTCTGCCTCTCGTCAGACACATTCTGTACGGGGGTGGTTGCTGGTAGTGCCGGCTGGATCATTATCCATTCTCTTTCCCTCCCCGCGCCCCAAACCCATCTCCCTTCCACCCTCCTCTTCTCCCTGTCCCTATCCATTCTCTTTCTCCAGCTATCTCCGTCCCTTTCTGTCCAGCCACGTATGCATATACTCGCACGACTCGCCGCTTCTATCTCCGTCGTTTCACTGTCGTTTCTCCCCCTCGATGGATTCTCTGGCTCATTCTCTCTTTAACCGTCTGTCCTTTTCTCGCGACGTATCCGCGGCTGCCTGCTCTCAGCCGCTTCCCGGCAATCGTGATTTTCCGTCCCCGCGCCGACGGTCCAACATAAACCGAGAACTGCCGCCGCATGAGACCAGGCCAGATGTGACTACATACATTCCGCTTTGTGTCCCGCGGGTTATTGAAATTCCCGCGTGCGGACGAGCTCGCCGCCAACCACGCCGCGCTGCCACCACTGATCGCGCTGCATTTTCTCCTTTCGTCCTTTATACTCTCTCTCTCTCTCTCTCGCTCTCTCTCGCTCTCTCTCTCACTTGTTTCTCCATCTCTGTCTCTATCTACACCTTCCTCTCCTCTTCTCTCACCCTGTCGTGCTCCTCGTATCTGTTTCCACCTTTATCACCTCGGTTTTCTCCTCCCTCGTCCCATGTCTCTCTGTTTTTTAATCTCTTTTCACGTTGTATCCTGTTCTGTTCGTTCCTCCGCTCCTTCCAATCCCTCGATCTCTATACCAGCCACCCACGATTCTTCTTTCCTTCTTCTTCAGGTTTCACGCTTTTTCCGGCACACGATTCGTCGTATCGTGCACGGAAGACCCGCTTCAGATCGCAGAAGCATTTCGTGAGTTCGAGGGAAACGGGTTCGCCGAAATAAACGGTGAATTACAATTTTAAATTAGATCTCTGGAGGCCCGGGAATCCGCAGCGTGTCGTGATACGGCGGAACCTCTGCCACCTCTGCCCCCCCCCCCCCCCGAGAATCACTGCAAACGATTTTTGTTACTTTTACCTCCACGTAGCTGCGCCTCGACAAATCACTTCGCTACCTTTATATCTATTCCTCGCACAACGCACCAATTTCACGCGAATTTTCGTGAATTAAAATATCAGCGGGGCCTACTAATTTTATACCTCGTTTAATGTCTGTTACGTAAACTGTGCGTTTTAAAAAAGGTACTTGTTGTTTCTTCCTTTTTTCGTGACGAAAATTTAATCATTTTGACCAACGAATTATTAATAAATCTGCAGTTTTAAGTTAAGTTGTTAGTTTAAATGAATTGTAATAATGAGACAATTGAGCGAAGTATACAGTTTCCGGAGAACGAGCGCATCGATGTTAAAGTACCGCTATAGTTGTCAAAGCTATGCGTTTCAAAGCGATGAAAATATACGCATAATAAATCAAATAATTAGCATAACCGTATAATTCACGTTTCTTTAACTTTACGAATACTCGAATAATCAATGAATTGCTCCTAGTTGAGCTCCATGTGCTAAAAGGCTGAAAATGAAAAATATGTTATCTATCCACAATCTCACTTACAGTAAGAAGATCAAACCAAAGAATAGTAAAATAACGAGTCACCTAAGCTTCATAATCTTAAAATTCAGTCTTGAACTTTGCGCAGAACAATTAACCGTTTGAGTTTCAGGGGTCTTTGAAAAAGCAGGGTCGAAAAATCCCATACAGCGCGATAGCACTTGTCCTAATCGATTGCGAAGAGAAACAAGCGGCGCAATAGCGCTCGTCATATTTGTTATTTTTATGAAATACATCTATATTATTATATATGTGTACTATTAGTTTATAAATATCTCAAGTTTTGTTCAATAAAAATTATTCAGAAGATAACAATGAAATACAAAATACCGTCAGTCGTCCGTAGCGTTCAAATGTACTAGGATTTTTCGACACAAAATCTAAACAGCACGATCGTGCTGCTTGGAACTCAAACGGTTAAACTTGTTGCATACTAAAATCCATCATTTCTAATATCATAATTAAAAAGAATGAAAAACCTATTATATATTTTAAATTCGCCAAGAGAAGATATCAAAAGCGTAAATATAACACAAATAACTTCACTACCATATCTCTCGAAAATATACAAAACGTTCTAAAATCGTTAAATATCGCTCAAGCACCAAACACTCGCGAAAATTGATTTGCTCGCGACAGTATCCTGTACCTATGTAATATGCAGAAACGAGTAAAGTTCTATCTTCTGATCGTATGCAATCGGAGCGCTTTGAGTCGTTGCGTTTTGTCACGTTTTCGCGCGGAAACGAGACGCTGGCTAAGTAAACGTATTTATCCGGGCAAATTGCGCAATTCACCCTAATCCGAGTAGTATGCATACGGAGGTGTCCACGTGGCAAAAGGTCGAGCACGTCCACTTCCGGCGCGCGTGTCGCTGCATCCATCGAAATCCAGCGCGCGTTAGCGCCGGCTCGGCAAGATTGATGCGACCGGTGTCAGCAACATAATTGAATGAGTAGCCCGTTGGTGCCTGTGTCGGCGCTCATAGTGAACGCCGCCGCTGTCCTCGCTCTTAATTTCGCCGCTCGCGGGTACGCGGACGGGCCACCACCTAAACCTTCGATTAATTACCAGCGAACACCTGGGACGTACGACCGGGGTCGATGCTGGAATTGGCCTTGAGCATTCCACCATCGATTCGCCCCGCACGTTTCCCCTACCATCCCTTCGAACGATTCTCCACCTTTAATCGAGCGCTTTCCTCGTCAGATGAGTTCCGTTCTATATGTGGGGCAACATGTCGGGGGAAATTTTTTTATTCAAATCACGAGATATGTTCATCGGACGAGAATTGAAAGAAATGCCGATGGAGTGCGATTTTAAGCGACTACAGGGCTACTGTTAATGAATGACGAACAGTCGATGGGATGTTAAAAATGTTTACGTTTAAAAGCCTGGGAGTTGAAAAATTGAGCAATGATCACTTACTAATAAGTTTCTTTGTGAATTTGGAAATGAATTCTACTGATATCGGTAATTTTAAAGGATAATTGCTTCAAGCTAATAATCTGGCTTTTTATGTGTTTTCGTGAAAAAGAAAAAAAGATTGTCAAATGTATAGTCCCATCCATAATTTAATTTCATTCTGTAATCCCCATACTAAAATTTGAAAGTGTCAGAAGATTTATCCACAAGGTTGTATACATACATGATATTGCACTCTCGTCTTTTATGCCTCAACATAATCGAAAAAATCTTCTAGAGCCATAAGAAGGGTGGAATATATTGATCTTCAATCCCCATTTCAAACCACCCCTTCTAAAAATTCTTTTACTCTCCATTAAATACACCAACCTAAACTACCCCTATCACTGGAAGATACGCTTTGAAACACTTCGAATCCTGTTTGGTGCATTGGCCTATATCCAAGAGAAAGCGTCCACTTTCACATGCATAAAAACTGGGAAACTATTCCGGCGGCCGAAGGTTTCGCGGACACCTTGAGCGCAATGAGTTTGTCGAAGCTCGAAAAGGGAGAAAAAATCGTTTAAGAAATGTATACACGTCGGCATATGAATATCACGAGCGTCCGTATTGTGGACGGCCTCCATGATCCCGCGCACGGAGGATTAAAAAAGTAGAAGAGGAGGAGAACAGTTTTCTTTGATGCAACTCGTGACCTACAATCTTAGAAGGGACACTATTTTTAGGTCCCTTAAAAAGCATCGTCGCATAGAGCCGTTTGAAACGCAGCGTTGTCCGTGCGGCTCATTTCACTCGCCCTTTAACATTTCTCTCTTTTTAACGAGCAGCACATATTCAGGGTAAGGAACGTGGCGGCCGTAGACGCCTCAACCTCGCTTTCACGTCAGCGACAACATCTGAACTGGCGTGTTTCTTCCTTCTGCGTTTGGAGGGTCGTCGTCGCGTGATTGAACACATTTACGTTAAATTTACAACTACATGATAATTATCGTCACGTTTGGTCAGTAAACATGTGACACGCGTTGCACGTTAGTTCCGTTCGCGTTTCGTTACCCCATCTCTATTTGGTCCAGGGTTATCTCCTTCCTGACAGCATACCACTATCTTAATCAATTAATCTTCAACTTACAATTTTAAATTAGATCTCTGGAGGCCCGGGAATCCGCAGTGTGTCGTGATACGGCGGAACCTCTGCCACCTCTGCCCCCCCCCCCTCCCGAGAATCACTGCAAACGATTTTTGTTACCTTTACCTCCACGTAGCTGCGCTTCGACAAATCACTTCGCTACCTTTATATCTATTCCTCGCACAACGCACCAATTTCACGCGAATTTTCGTGAATTAAAATATCAGCGGGGCCTACTAATTTTATACCTCGTTTAATGTCTGTTACGTAAACTGTGCGTTTTAAAAATCTCCTTCCTGACAGCATAACACTATCTTAATCAAATAAACTTAGTTAAATAAAATTGAAATTAAAGAAATGCTCGCTCTGTTACTGCGTCGTGTCACAAGAACGTATAAAATGAAATAATCTGGAAGCAACGGTGTTTGTAGGTCTTCAACACCTCGTAACAAGTACGCATAACATTTTCGAAGTTCGAACCATTTAAAATTGGCGAGTCCGTTTATCTTAACGCTGCTTAACCAAAGGAAGCAAGTTTAAAGAGATACATAGTGTGGGAATCTCACGTACGCTGCGGTGGAATGCGCGGAATGGAGGGCACGAGTTGGCTAACCACCCATTAAGGGCAGCCCTAATCTCTAATTATTTAATAAAAATATGTTTACGACGTGGCGTACCGTACGCCCCTTTCGATGTTTTCTTCTACCTTTTAGTTCGCCCCCCGAAAGCGAAGCGGCAGAAGAAGAGGATTTTAAAGGGTCGAAGGTCGATCCGACTCGTCGACGTAGGTACCACCATCCGAAACGAAACCTACGAGCCTGTACATTCGAGTACGTGCTGAATTTGTGATTTATCACTGCTCAAATTATAACCGTGGGCCCCTGTAAACAGTACACTATCGAACGCCTCCGACCCAAACCCACCTGTACACCGAACCTTTGATGTTAACGCGCCTTTTTAGTACCCGAACTTTTGAACTCAGAGTGCGATCGACGTTAATTGAACCTAACGTTTTAATTGTTTAATCGTTCATCAAGCATTAAACATTGTAATACTTGAAAAGCTTGCGTCCTGATGATTGTGAAATATTCGAAAACTATTGAAATTTTGAACGAATGATAATAAGAATAATTTATAATCTTTAAATGAAAAGTTTTCTAAAGACGGTACAGAACAATTTGCAATAACTAAAATTAAATAATTTGACTGTTAATCAAATGTTAAGTAAATTTCATGCTGGGACTTATACCAAAAATTATGAATTTATTTCGATTTATCGGTTGAAATAAAATTGAATAAATCGAAATTGTAAGTATTACGAGTCTTTTTGCAAAGATTTCACCATTATCCTTAAACAATAGCTCTGTCAAATCCATTATTCGAATCAATTTCACTCAGTTTGTCAGCTTTTCAAAGTATCCCAATAAATCGATCAAACAAACTTACTTCCAATCCCTCTTGTCCTATTGATGGCAACGGTTCAATGAAGTAATCGGGATGCGTATCGAATTTTTGGTCAGGACCCCGAATAGAATCGAATCAAGACAATTCGTGGTTGAGCCTTTTGCTCGAACTATGTAGCTGTGGATTTTGATTTGTACTATACTTGGACGATTCAGGACGAATCTTGAAGGCCTTTCGCGGACGAGATCGATACAGACAGGGCCGGACTAAAGCAAACAAACGGCACAAAGGCTGGACCGATATTAGAGCCGTTCACGATTCACGTAGTTACATACACGCGAAGACTGGGAGATAACCCGTAGGAGGAATCAATGTACACACGGCACCTTGATCTGTTTGAACAGAAGAGCACAGGTCGCTTCAATTCGGCTACGCGGTGGTCCGTGATGAGACAAATTCGACCTCGTCGCTTTCGTTCCATTTACTTCTTCACGGGAAATAAATGGTCCACATGAGAGAAAGAAAGGTTCATGGTGAGGATAGTTTGATTTATTTTCTATCGATATTTGTAACGATGCGTGTTCTGTGGGCTAACATGGCTTCGTGAGTTTCCTTTTATTTGTTTTTAACATTAGGAATTTAGCTTTTGGGATATTTCAAAGATACTGATTCTCGTAACATTATGCAGCTGGTTATAAAACTTCGTGGATTTATCGAATATTTCTCAAAAGCTTGTGTCTTTGAAGACTATGAGACTTATCGTGTTCTTTTTTCTGTGATCTTGAATTGCAAGAAGTGTTGCGTTTTAAAAAATGAACTTCAGGTCTTTTGCACACTTCACATTATTAAGTACATTTCTTAAGTGCCGCGACCTATCTTCTACATCAAGACTATTAAGTAAGAGGGTAAAAGTCATTCCGTGTGAACGATACACCTCGACATTAAAGAAACGTAAAACTTTTAAATGGACCGTTTGTAAGAACGCGCGTATCTCGGTATGTCCCTCGGACGTAATGTTTAAACTTTTTACTTTCGCTTAAATCTCTCTGCTTCCGATACTCGCCTGTCCTCGTGTTTCGCTGTCTGCCACAACGTATAGAAGAGAATTTCGGTGGAGAGAACTCGCGGTACGAGAAAGCGAGGGAGGGAATACGGCACAGAGAGAAAGATCGGTTGCCTAGCTTCGGAAGAGAACCGAAAACTGTGGTTATACTCTTCAAAAGCCACTAAAAGGGCGCCTACCTGCCAGAACCATTGATTACCGAAACGCTTCCCACACAATCTCACAGACGAAGCAAGTCAAACTTGGTTAAAAAGCGCTAACGGAGCTCACGAGGCACGGTAAGTATATCCTCACGCCACTTAGAGACCACTGTAATTTCCATTAGGGATTTCGCGTAATCGCTTAGAATCCTATACGCGTTCCAGCGAACGGTCCTCGACGAAGCGTTGCTCTCGTCCGAACGAACGCTCTTTACGACGAATCGCGGATTCGGAAAAAGGCAAGAACTTCAGAGGTCGTAACCGATCGTGGCAGGACGCATGGAAGTTT
This sequence comes from Bombus pascuorum, assembly GCF_905332965.1. Taxonomy (NCBI): domain Eukaryota; kingdom Metazoa; phylum Arthropoda; class Insecta; order Hymenoptera; family Apidae; genus Bombus; species Bombus pascuorum. Next base: position 3,635,548 of record NC_083493.1, read on the forward strand.
TGTTTCTTGTCTGCAGCCTTGATCAGTTTCTTTGGAAACGCTCGAATGCTAGAATATCTCTGTTAAGTGGAATCTAGCGCGCTTGCGCGAGTATCTCGTGGGAGAAGAATGTTGGAAAATGGAGAAATTCTTGGAAGCTTGAATTATTTTAATTTCAGGTTAGTTCTTTTAACATATTAAATACAATTTACGAACGTATACGTTATCTTATCGAATATTATATTCAATAATATCCCCTAATATTTGTGTAAATTTCTTCACAATATGTGGAAGATAAGTAAAAAGTTAATCAATTAAGATGACACCACAATATTCTACTATCGTAATAACGTAAGATTCATCGATCTATTTTCTTTTACAATCTAATTGGCAAATTGCGATGTTAGAACCAGATCAAGGTTTATTGCAACGTGCACGCACGTACGTAACTTATAAGTACGCAGTCTACAATGAAAATAAGACGATATTGGTGAATATAGAAAACTGTTGACTTGCATATTACGAGCAAGTAAAATAAGCAATAATTAATCAAAACAGAGCTCTAGATCTATAAATAACGATTATGTAGTGTCGTGGTTGCAATATGAAGAGAAGAAACATCGAGAACTTTTATTGTTCAATAACGCCACGACGAAGAAGGAAACTTCTAGATGTTTTATATAACAAAGAATTATTTTTCTCATATTTCATACGAAATCATTAGAATAAAATTACCATGCATACAATGTTGCAAAATAGATAATATCCTGCTGAATAAAAATTATTCTTGAAATAAAGAATATTCAACTGAAAGATTTCCTCTCAAGATAGTTATAGAGGAAATGGAAAGTTTCTGGTATTAGAAGTATTTTATAAGAATATTCCAGTTTCTCGACATTTTTTAGAAAATAATTGGGGAGATAGGATTATACCTAAACCCGTCCATAAAGGAAACACCCCACAGAGACCCCCATTAAATACACTGTAATACATAGTGGTAGCTGTTATGCAGCATGATCTTGAGTGACAAGGGTCGATCGCTGTTTAGGAAAATGATCAGCCTTGTTATTTACCTGCTGTCTATGCCGATCGTTTATCAGAACATTCGTTCCACAATTTTATAGAGATATTATTATAATAATGTAATAGTATCGGTTCAAATAACGGTTCAAAGATAATTAATAACAAGTGAAGACGGGGAAGACGGAAGTCAAAGGCAGACGGAACGTTAAAAAAATTCACAATTTTATTAGATATCTAGATGATATAGAAATAGTTTCGAATCAGAGCCTCCAAGTAAACTTGAGGTTATTAAAGTTCTCATATGCGAACGTTACATGCTACGAAGGTTACCACTAACCAAGCTTATTTACAGAGATCTACAATTTCTCTAAGATTAAATTCCGAGACGAAATGATATCAGGAAAAACAATGAGATTGCAAGGCAAAGGAACAAGACGTCATAACAAAAAAAAAAAAAAAAGAGGTGGCAAAGTTACGCTGGCAATACAAGAAATGTTCTCGGTGGAACTGCAATTGGAGGCTTAAGGTCATCGTTTCCGGCTCGGTTCCAACGAAACTCGCATTTTGCCAGAAATCCGGAGCCGTCTACGTGGGAGGCGTTGAGGGCGGCGTCGCTTCCCTCATCCAAAAGGGGAGGATTTCGCGGAAACACCGAGTCTCGACGGAAGGATTCTCATGAACCAGATTCGCATCCTCTCTCGAGTGCCTCGCTCGCTTTCGCGTTTAACGCGTTTAGTAGATGTATATCCGGTCGGTGAAGAAAGAGATAGCTAAAAAAAAGGGGGAAGAATGTAAGGGTGGGGAAACCTAGCTAGCTAGAGAAGGAGGCGCCAGGGCGTTCTGGCCGGGGTCAAGTAACCTTTTCATTAGGTAACCCCGTGTAGACCGCATCAACCGCGGCCTATAAAGTCCTAAAAGCATTGACGCAACCAGCACCGTGGCCCTTGCGAGACCAAGCGCGCCGAGAGCCTTATTCGACTATATAATTATCACCGTGCCGCGGATAAGGCTAATAATTTGGTGGCGCCACGGAACACTTCGCTGCTTGGAGACACGCGAGCAATAATTATCACCCGCGCCAGATGGACGTGCCGGGCTCTGTTCCGGACCCTCGTTCTTCATCACGTCTCTCCTATCTGCCTGCGGATCTTTAATCGATCCAACATCGATCCGAATCGACGACGCTGCGTAGGCGGATCTTGCTGTCCCTTTGGATCAGGCGAGTCTCTACCGATGTCTTGACCTAACCCTTTAACCACTAGTGGTCCTTGTATTTCCATTTAACGTTATTTGCGCTTCCAAGAAAGCTTTGAATTTTCAAGGTTTATTTAATTGATGTAAGTTCTTCGTAGAAAGAAATCTTGTGTTTGAGATAACAGTGTCAGCGCTATTTTAACGACCACCCGTTGGATAAAATAACAAGGACTATTTTTATATGGAAATTTAATAACATTCAGTGCCATGATCTTTAAGTTTTATGGAAGATAAAGAAGTTCTTTGGTAAACTCGAAAGGAGATGTTTCTTTTGGAATGCACAAATCAGACATCTAATGTTATCCACGGAGTAACAGTGATCCTTTGATGACCAGTTTATCCGTTTATACTGCAAACATCTGATTTGTCTCGTTACATGCGTACCACATCAGCATACCAAACCACATATCTATCTCTTTCGAAACGTGTCTTTACAATTTACCGTGATTCATCCCGCTTATAAAAAGGCGACGTTGCACCACCAATCGAAAGACAGACTACCGTCTGTTAACTAGACGATCGATGTTGCCTATTCACCGCACCTGGTCCGATATAAGTGCGAGCTTCGACGAACGATCGCTCGATGGCTATAAGTTTTCCGCTGAGTTACTGTTCCCCCCGTTAACAGCATAGTATATTATAATAACAAATTGGATTCCTATATCATAGCGCGGTGGTCAACTGTCTACCGATTATTTCCGAGCTTGTTCAGGCCCGTCGTTTGAGTCATTACGATTTTATCGTGCCCAAGATATACGGCCGGTCGATATGCTTAACAATTTACTAGAGCTATTTAAATGTTTGAAAACACGCAAAAGGTAATTATCACTCGCGCCAGATGGACGAGTTTCGCGCGCTCTGATCACTTGCTTTTCCACCCCGTGAAACGTATCTCATTTCCACCCACGCAAGCAGCCCTCGTTACGTACCATGGGTACTTATGCTACGAGATTCTATCTGTTTTCACGTCATTATGTGCATCCGGTAATCGTAACGAAGCCCGTTATACGAATACTTAAATCATCCCACGGTAACGGTCGGGGATCGCGTGTGTCATTGGAATTGTATATTTGGCCCCGATCGACTTGTCGAGTTGATAATTTCATAGAATGCGCGCAAGCCTGTAATTTAACCATCTCTAAGCGCATGCAAGATCGGCGGTCGAGTGTTCGATTCCCTCTAATCATGAGGAATGCGATCAACAGGTCGGGAAGGTCGCCCACGGAGCTGAGAAAAATTCCGATTGGAAAATTGCGCAACATTGTTTGTAGCACATTCCATATATCGTATGTATCAAGGTGGAATATAAGAAGGAACACAGATGAGGAGAGACGAGAACTACATCCTGTACACTTGATATCGAGTGGTGTACGTTTGCTACGTATGTTGTTCTCTTGGCCATATTATGAATATTAATATTGTAATTATTTGCATAAGTCTCCCGTCCTAAATTTGTACAACTGTTTATCATGATTACACAACGGTGTGTAATTTTATAATCAAACTCGCGTTAAAGCTAATTAGATAACCATTCCGTTCATATATGGGATTTAATAAACTATTAGAAAACGATCCAAAAAAGGGATTCATTTTGCAGGTGACCTGGGAGTTTCGATTTTGCGAACTATCAAAATTGTGCCTTTCTTATTCGATCAAAGCGTACCATCGAACAAAAAAGAAAGCGGGAAAAAAATATTTTGTACACTTTGTGAATAGTATCTAGCGGGGAGCAATATCTGGGATCCGAAGCAGAATATGAAAAAGCGATGGTGGTCGCGAAATTGCCAAACAACGGTTCACAAAGTTGTGCCCGAAAGGCTCGAATCTGTGCGTACGATGCGCGTACAGCTCGATCGCAACAAACAATTATTATCAAGCGGATCCAGTCGTGTGACATAGACGCAAGTAGACAGACAGATAGCCAGGCAGACCGACAAGCCCTCAGCCCGAGGGAATCCGATCTGGGAAATCAACTATCTACTAGATTCAATGGCTTCGCGGACCCGCGTACGTGCCACAGACATTTCTACAGAAATTTGATTTACATAGAAGATGCTGGCTTGTAATACGTTCCGCGAATGTTATTCTTAAGAGGGAGGGATGGCTGGTATTTTCCTGGGAACGAAAGCTTCGATTCCAACTATGTACTCTTATAGTCTGAAAGAGACATCGTGTACTGAGATTTATGGAAGATAACGCATAATACATACATATGCGCATAAAGTTAGAATCGAAAACGCAGAAAAATTATTCTTTATTGATACGGAAGAAGATAAGATTCCTAGAAATTCATAATTGCTATCCAACAGCGTAAAATTATATGAGATATTATAGTGTGTTGAAAAATTCGAACGCAGTAGGTGGTTGAATACTTGTGCGATCGACTGTAGATTACGAACTTTGAACTACATTTAACTTTTAATAAAATACAAATAATACAGATCCTTTATAGAAATTTAAAAACGCGACACGATCCGCAAGCTTCTCCGCGCGGTCTTCGTTCGCTTGTCTGATCAAAATGACCTGTTTTACTATAGACATACGCAGCAACGAATCTAGGAAACATCATACCGCGTCGTGAAACTATACTTAAGTCAGTTCCGCTAAGAATACCCATTACCACGACACGCCGAAAACTTGGTCTTGGTCTTGATCATCGGCATCTCCATCATTATCATTGTAATCATCCTCATCATCATCAACATGAGCGTCATCGTAATTGTTGTTATCTAGCTAGCCGTATCTAAAAAATCAAGATACTTATCGGTGTCCCGCGAGGGGCCCGGATCGAAATTTCAGGCGTAGACTCGCGCGTTAAAATTCCTTCTAATTTTCTCTGGAAACGAAGCAAAAGCACGCTGATTTGAATATAACGCCGCGTTTAACTGCTCCTACGTATATGCGCAGATCCGTACAAATTGCCGGATCCTGCACCGGCAAGCCCTAGGGATATGCATAAGGAATGCACGCTCGCTTCATCGGCCCTCCGTAGCGAGCAGAGTAGCGGCAAAGGACGAGAAGCCAGCAGATTGTCGGACGGATGGACGAGCGAGCGGACGGAGGAACGAATGAGCAGAATGCGCGTGCGTGGGCGGAACTCCGGCTTACACGTGTTTCATCGTACAACTCCAAGGCTGGAGAACGAAGGGCAGTCGGCTGTGAGGATAAGCCGGCGAAACGAGCAGCCTGTTCGAGTGCTGCCTCGTGTTAACAGATTTGTAGCCTGCAAATTTCCACCACGCATTTCGATATTGTCCACCACGCATTTCGATATTGTCCACCGCCCACCGATTGATTTCAATGATCCAGATTAGGATTAGGATTAGGATTCTTATGGACGAAGCTTCATAGAATTTAAGAATTGATAAAGAGGTGGTACAATTTTAATTAAGTTAATTATAGTTTTAGTAAGTTTGAATATATTAGTAGTTATACTGTTAAGTTTTGTCACCAGTTATTGACAAAAACCGACTGTAGAAGAGGGTAGAATCGAAAACAATACAAATCAAAGTGACTAAACCCGAACTATACCTATAAATCAGTTTAATGACTGTCTTGTGTCGCTACCTTTGCTCGACTTTCATTTATAGAAGTCGTTAGCTTTCTATTCATTTATATGTCTCGAGCCGTACGTTCTCGATAACAATCTCGATTCCGAAAAAACCATCGTTATTTACGATCATGGTAAATGATTATAAATGACGATATAAACATATGAAAGAAAACTCAGCGAGGGAAATTCAACGGCCACTTTATTTCCTCGATATAACCTAACCTTATCAAACATCCCAATTTTAACCGATTCGAACACACGCTGCTTTTAAATCGAACCACTCGATGGAAGTGATTTACACCCTGTCCCTCGCCTTCCCATCATCATCATTATCCGGAACTACCTAAGAACTATCCAACATCGATCGAGCGGCAAAGCTCTCTCTTTCGTATATCTCTTTTCCTCAAAAACATTCAGCGCTTTTACTCGAACGACTTACCATTCCGGATGATTTATATAGCACTCAAAGCCGAGCAGAGAGGAGAAAGAGGAGAGGGAAGAAGAGGAAAAAGAAGAGGTAATACCTAACAAAAGAGCAAAGTGGAAGATTAGAGGTGATTATCGTGGATCAGGTGCGCTCACATTCGGTCGTAACTCAGCCGGCTGGACGCGTGGGTGGTTTACCTGTGTGTCCAGACGATGAAACAGGAACTTCCTTGTACGTGCACCTATAACGAATTCCGACCGCTTCAACACTTTCCCGATAATCGACCTTGAGATTGTAACACGCGAGCGGATCGATCAGAATGCTACGAAGAGTCAGGATAATTGCTTGGAAAGGGCAATCTTAATTGGCGAGGGCTACTAGTTTCCGTTTCGAAAAGAACAAATTTCACGATATATTAACTTCTTTCCCTATTCGGGAACCGACGTTTAATCGACCACCGAGTAATTTCATAACTGAATAAATTGCCTGGAAATTAATCTACCCTCGATCCTTAACAAGGTGATAAGTCATACTTTATTAGGGTATGTGTATTTTAAAACTTTATTTTGTTACAAATAATTAGAAACAATATTTTCCTGGGTTACCCCACGAGCTTCAAAGTATCTGTTATGCGCAGAATGGCGCTTAAAAGTTAAAATAACGAATCGACTATGAATCTTATCAAACCTATGGTAAACCGTAAATCATAAATTAACTCAGTTCTTGGTAAGACATACCTTCGATTGAAGTAAACATTCCTGTCCTACGTTTTAATTGTTTTACAACAAATTTGTCAATAAAACAAAAGACAAACTCGTAAAATAATCTATAACAAACTTCCAAAGCACATGCAACTGCAGTTACCAATCTAAATATCGACAGTATCGCAGAAGTGTCTCGTATATCAAATGAAACGACATGGAATGTTTTAATTAACGTAAAGAACATAATTAGTGAACCAGAAAAGAGCTATAATGCCCTGGGAACGTCTGACGATGATACTACGGATTGATCTAAAACAATCGGATTAAATTATGAATTACGCGACGACCACGCAGATTTCAAGGGAAAAGGATAGGCACAGCTTGGAAGAGTTCTCTGCGGGCCCGGCCATAGAAGATCCAAATCTCTCGCCGATTCTCTCCGCCGTCACGGCGTTGGGGACTGTATCATTTGCTGGATTAGCATAATCACCGGGAACTTTTATTGCGCTGGCCCGCGAAAACGCCACGCTGGTAGCAAATGCGCCGAATGAAATAATGAATAGCACAGTTTCTGGTATTCGATGATTATACGCATCGCGACGGGCAAATTATAGATTTGCGGTTTTGGTCTGTTCGTCTTTGCTGCTCGTATCGTCGAACGAACGAACGAGGAAAGACAAAAGAGAGCGGAGGCGGAGGATCCGATGAGAGAAAGACGAGAAATGGAAGACCAGAGGATCACAGTTCGTAGAAGAAAAAGAGAAAACGGTGAAGGAACCAGAGGAAACAGGGGAGAGGACGAAATGTGTATACTTGGAGAATGTAACAAAACGTTTTTGTCTGAAAATTGTAGGTCGACCCGGCCGCGATTCGAGCTTTATGCGTCTGGATGGAATTTCGCCGTGTTTCGTGTCTCGTTTGGTATTTTCAACAACTCGACGATTTTTGTAGATTGTACGCTTTGGGGGATGAACTTTGCAAGATGGTAGAGGTGTGAAACATTTCTAAGACAAAGCTTAATTCGATTTCTTATATATAGCTCTCGATAATTAGAAACTCCTTTGATGATTTTAGAACGTTTAATCTAAAGACGTTGCTCCTGGCTAAACAGTGGGTTCATATGAAAGTTTCATTTCAACGTCACGCGTCTTGCAATTCCATGAATAGATAGGAAAATCGCATAACGGAGGCAGAAAGGAGAGAATGCAGGCAGCGAGTTTGCGTGTGGAAAGCAGAGAAAAGGGAAAAATGCCGACAAAGATCCGCCACTGCAGGAGGTTTAAGCGCAAAAATTACTGCTACCAAGAATTAGCTAAGGACAAAGAAAATCACGTAGAACATGCATGGATCTTTGTAGAACATGTTAATTAAATTATACATAAACATTTGCACGTTTTTTCAATGACACGACGTAAATAAATTAATTTTACTTTAGCGAAACAGTAGAAGCATTCCTGGTAATAAAGTAGAAAGGATTATTTCCCTATCCTTTTCCTGTTCTAATATTTTCGCTTCACTCTAGAAAAATATGTTAAAATCAGAAACGCTTCGTTAATGGAGTCTTAGTGTAGCAAAAAATAGATAGATATTAAACGTTGAATTTGAAAGGATAGCAAGTTTATGAAAGAGACTAGCTATTGCTCTTAGAAAGCTCTTAGAAATTGTTAGAAACTCGTCGGAGTCGAATAACATAATGTTAATAGTTAGACGCGTGATGATCCACCAGAAGACGGAAAAAAGGGAGTTTCGAAAGAGTGGAACGAAGAAGTGGGCGGCTGAGACACCGAAAAACACGGCGGAATGACAAAACGAGGCAAGAAATACCTGGTATTAAGCATGAGCCTCAGAAAATGAGTGTTTATGGCTCTTATGCCGCAATTATTATCAAATAAAGAGTCGTTTATGAGACCTGCCTGCAAATGACACTCGAGCCTTCGTAACCTGTAATTCTATAGTCGTTGCGTTCGTACGGCCTTCGAATTCGGGAAAATTTTTTCGCTTTTTGCGAGCTTGCGCTCTACCATCACCCGCTACTACGAGAAACTTCTTCCACTAAACTTTTATCAAGAATTCTAATTTAATTAATAATAATTTCAAATTTCATTTTTTCTATCGTGATCCCATAAATTTAACAACTGAATGAATGAGTGAATTTTTATTATTATATAAAAATGATTGCAAATCTCAATCAAGTAAAAAGCAAAAAAAGAAAGATCAACGATTTGTCAATTACGATTGAATTAAGTCAACTACGTAAAAGTTACGAGACTAATATCATCAACCACTGATTAAAGGGAGAAATATCCGCCTATTATGAAATACCATGGTAGTTCTAGAAATCTTCCGTTTAAGGAAGAGTGTGAATTCCATGTCAAGCTCTGTACGAATATTATACGAGATGTCCAGGTGTCAGTTTGAAGCCAGAAGACGAGGGTGACCTGTCAAGAGAATTATCGAGAAAACGAAATTAGAAAATAACACTGGCGACCGATCCCTGGGAAATTATTTCCTCGGACAGCGTCTCGCTCAGTTTCGTAATATGTAGTTCGAAACTCGAACGATACAGCACGATTTCAGTGCCGTGACTAACTCTTGGGAACAGGTGGGTTTAGTCTAGGCCAATTATACGCCCAGTCATTATTAACTTCGTGGAATGGACACATTCTATATATGTATGTACATAGTTGGTGTTACACCGAAATTTTTTCATCATGATTTCTCGATCATTGCGATGAGAAATTATCCGAAAGAGGAAATAAAGCGTAATATTCGTGATACTAATCACTATGATTTTTCTCGTATAAAATATAAAAATAGATATATAATAAGACTTTTTTCCAGGAGAGACTACAATTTCGAAGAAATCGAGATGGGAGGTTTGTTAAATACGTGCACGCTGTTGAGCGTTGATTAATTTCCCTTTACATAATTCATTATTTGTACATGTCATTTGCGTTAATGAACATCGACGATGGTTCTATTTACCTTCTATCGCTACTATCATGTAATTAATTCGTAGGTTCTATGAATTTATCACGATACTACGATATAATAACAGTGTAGTAATACGCTGCTTACATTGCAACCTTGTTCTTTCTTACATAAATCTGCTAATTACACACAAAGAACATTTTCTTACTGAAATTGACGTCATCTACGTTTACGATAGCATGTGGTAGTACAGTGAAACGATAATTACATCATTTAATATCCATTACAACAAGGAAAGAGATCATAAAGTAATATAGTTTAAAAGTAGATTGGAATTAATTTGCATCTTCCGAATTCTTGAAATTGTCAAGTTTGTTCGGAGAATTGGTCAAAATTTTAATTGCACCAAAAAGCATACCATACTTCATGAACTGTAAAGAAGACATTAAACGCAACTTGTTGGAACTCACTGGAAAGGAACGCGACGAAACGACGAATAAATCATACCCGGTGATGGACTGTAAAGCGTTGGCAAACGATAGCAGCGGTTACACCGTGAAATCATAGTTTGTTGAATTATATAACGCGAAAGAATTCACGGGGAGCAATGCGTGACGTTGGTCGGTGGATAGGCGAGATTGGTCGCGATACCATCGCAGTGTTATTAAGATTGATATCTCTAGTTCATCTGTGCGTGCGTTCGCGAGGAAATTATACGAACTTGAAATCATACACGCGATAGAAGCGATCGTTAATAAGGGCTGCGCCGCATCTAATTTACGTAAGATAATTTAAGAACTCGGAAGTAACGCTTTGCCTATCAGAAACTTTCAAACGATCACGCTATTTCCATCGAATAATACACATGCTCGTACGATGATATCGATCGACTAATGTTCACAGTTGCATTTTTCCATGAACGGAACGAAACAAAGCAAGAAATCGAGTAGAACTGGCATTATCTTTATAACATGGTACTTTTTATTTTATCCACCTCTTTGTAAAAAAGATGAGATTACTGTGGGAATTCTACGGGAACGCTATGGATACCGCAAAAGTCGAATCGTTTCATTCGAGAGGCACCATCACAACTGGATGAGATCTTTCCTCGAGATTCAATTGGTGGATTCCGAAGATCATGAGCGACCATTTTCTCCCGAGAAGCGAAATGTTTTTGCTCGCTCGTTCGCCATACTGTTGCTTGTTGCGAGATCCGCTCCACGCGGAAAAATGATCGATTTTACGGCTTAATTGTCTTAACTAACCTCGGTGATACCGAGAAACTATTTATATTATTTGCGTAAAGTATTTTTTGGATCTTCATTGCTGAGAAACAATTTACAGAATGGTACTGGTGGGAACGTAAAATTTTACCATAAGTCGAAAACCTTAAATTCTATTGCTGAACAGAAATGTATACTCAAATGTATGTTTCTTTCCATCCTATTTTTTTGACGTACGCTTGAAGATTACCCAACTAAATGGAAAATAGTTCCATTAAGTTTATACAATTTGGAATAGACATTTCTTCGAATAGTAATAATTCAAAAACAATCAATGAAACTTGATTATTTACAATATGTCTTCGTATTAGAGAACTTTTATAATCCACCAAAGCTATAATTTCGATAGCTTATCGAAATATTCTGCCTGATCGCAATACACTAACAGAATGACAGAATAATTATCAAATTCATACAATTTAAAACATTTGCTATCTCACAGACTGGTCATTTACATGAAATGGGATCGTATTATTTCCTCTTTACTGGATCGTAAAATAAAAGTGGACATTTTCTTTGATTAGCTAAGCTACACAATCCGATACAGTTACTATTTCCTGATATCTACCATTAACGACATTAACAACTCACAAATTAGTAATTTTAATTTGCAGTACAAATTAATACGAGATAAAGCAAAAAAGAAAAGGATGTGACTAATACGCAATATATGCAGAAGCAATTTGCGACAGCGTAGCGCAGCGCAACGAGAGGAGAAAAGCATATCGGAGGTGCGCGGTCGCGCGAGCAACCCGAGCGGGCGCAGCAGTGGTCAAGAAGCGGACTGCGCGGGCGGCGCGGCGGTGAGTATCGTGGCCGAGCAAAGCGCGTGGTGGTCGGGGATAGAGGGAACACGAGCGGCTGGATAAGAGTAGAGGGAGCAGCAGCACGGAGGGGCCCGATCGAGCGCCAGGCATTGCAAAGAGGAGAAGCGGGGCCAGAGGGATAGTGTGTAAGAGGGGCCTGACACGCGATGCCTGCCCCGGGGAAGCAATCACGCGGCGGGCGGCGGGGGCGGGCCACGAGAGGAGGCCAGAGAGACCACGTTGCCTCTTCCTCTCTTCTACTTCTCCCTCGTGCCTCCTACACCGGACTCGGGTCCCTTGTCCCCGCTCCTGTGCCCCCACCTCCTTCATTCGTGCACCAAAGTCCCCCTCCGGCGGCGTCGAGCCGCCTCGACGACTCAACCTGCCAGCCAGCGCCTCGAACCTCGGTCCCCGTATCCCTCCTTCTCCTTTATGGGCCCCTCTTCCTCCCCCACGAATCTCCTCCTCCTGTTGCTGCTCCCCTTACGTTTCACCGAGGAAGAGAGAGAGAGAGAGAGAGAGAGGGGGAGAGAGAGAGTCCACCAGGAAAAAAAATAGTCCTCCTCTGTGTGTGTATGCGGCGCACATATTGCAACTCGTAGCAACCCTAAGAAGAGTCTATATTCTTTTCCCTCCACCCCCGTCCCCCTTCAGGCTGGTTCGCGCCGTCGCTCGCCGCCCTCTGCCGTTGCTTGCCTTCTTTCCTCCTCGCTGCCCTGCCCTCGTGGATTACTCTTCGGGCTCGACGCGCACTGCTACGGGGCACTATGATTACGCCGCATAGAGGTACGACCACCGCCGACAAAACGAAACGCGATCGGAGCGCGAAACAGCCGGTAAGGCTCGTCCGTTCTCGTAATGAGTATCGCCTAGGTGTTCTTTCGCCGGCGTACCCCCGACCGCTTCGAAGGATTTGTTGCACAGGCTCCGGGGGATCGAATGCTCTCTCCGTCTTTTCGATCGACGCAGCCTGCACTTTCATTCCTTTCGTGCCGCTCGCTAACAGCCAGACGATACTCGAACCCTTATATCATCCTTTTTCCCTTACGTCTTTTACTTTTTTTTCTATTTAATACTACTAGTACACGCGTTCCTGCCGGGATCAAAGATCTTTCAATCTCTCGACGCCTTCTCGCGTTTGAATACGACCTCGCATACTCCTCATCGCTGTCTAGAATCTGAAAATACAAACGTTTCGAACGAGCCGACAGAACTTCAGACTAGTCGAACGTGAGGACGAAGGGATGGAACGATTCGCAGAATACGCATCGCGTTTGCGCGCCTCTTGCGCAACTGGTTTCTCTTATCTTCGACGTTCGATTGAAACGCTGCCGCGGTAATAATAAATAGCGCAATCGATTTCGTTACGCGTGTACAATCGCGAGATACGAGTGCGGCGAGCGATCAGAGCGGAACAGGATTACCAGCGGCTTGTACAATCGGAGTAGCTCTCGTAATGAGCATCGGCCTGAACACCCTACGGGGGTGCAGTGTATCTCACGTGATTCGTGGCTGAACTCTTGTCATCCAGGCTAGTTCCTGCAATCGATTAAAACATTTGATTTGGTCAGAATATTTATCGTCGCGTTATTAAGCTATTTCAACGGACGAGCTCGTAGCCACTGGGGGTGTACGGAGGGAGCTGTCTTCCTGGCGATAAATCAGCGGCAATGTAATTATAGAAGTAGACCTCAGCACGATGATAAAGCGAAAAGCAACCGTAACACGATCCGGCCGATGCGTCCGATACGTTCCTATCTTACCATAAATGTAATTTCAACTTTTCTTCCGTCATTTTATACCGTACTAACCACCGTGTAGCAGCTCTTATCGCCTCGACTGCACGATTGATTAAACGCTTCCTCGGCTATCTCACGGCGACTGGACAATTAAATCGTGACGAGGCTTCGAAACGCGACTGGGAAGCATCGCTTTGCGCGACGTTATCAACGGTAACGCTACAACGAGGAAATAAAGACAAGCTAACATTTCTCGATCCTTTGAAAAGCTGAGCAGTCATACAACTTTGTTTTTGAACGTTTGCAACGAGATTGTCGTTGTACACCGATTGTCGGCAGAATCAAGGATGAAGAGCCAGTCTTTATCTAGAGAAGGACACACGCGGATGAAAGAAGGCCAAGAAGCCGGACCGTAGGAAGAGAAAAGGACGAGAAGAAGAGGGCATCTGCAGCTCCGGGGCTAACTATGTAAATGAGAACGGGGAACGGATCGCCTCGGTTCAATAGACCTTCGACCCTTGGGTCCGGATAATTTGTTTATGAGCAACGCACGCGGCTATCCTCCGTATCCGCCGCGGGGTAAGAAGCTGCACGGTCCATCTCGCTGCAGATTCTATACGGGGCCTCCTTCATCCAGGCGGTCGCGCGACCAGGACGGGAGAGATCTGCTATACGATTTACATACGATTACCGGGCAAAGTGAAGGCACGCACACCCACGCCACGCAAACGAAAAGAAGGGAGCACAGCATCGTACCGGCAGTCTGTGGAAGGGTACACCCAAAAAGAACGAAGAAGAGGAAGAAAGTTCGTGGAAGGGTGAATATCTGAGGAGGATGAAAACAGCCAGTGTAAAAAGGACGGACGAATCGAGACGGCAGAGAAGTCGCGAACGAGGATGATGCGGAGGAGACGAGGATGATAAAGTTGAAGGTGGAAAAGAAGAAGGACGAAAAGGTATATGATGATGATGAAGATGATGATGATGATGATGATTATGATGATGATGATGATGATGAAGAAGAAGAAGAAGAAGAAGAGGAAGAGGAAGAAGAGAAAGACGAAGAAGGAGAAGTATAGGGAACAAGCCCGTACACGGGGAGGGTCGCGGAGAGCTGTTCTGGATTCGAGTCCCCGGGCTGTCGGGATGTCGATGAGCGGCAGTCGGCGTGGGCCGCTCAGTAGGACGCCAGCAACCTGAAGAAGCCCGCACCCTTCGGGCGAACTCACTCGGAAACAATGCCTACAACCTGCGGGACACTGCGCGCCTCCCTCCGACGTCTACTTTTACTTCCGTTGCAATAGGTGGAAGGCCACCTCGAGAACCCGGTCGAAGGTGATCACCGTTCTAACGATTACGTTCGATCGTTCTATTTTTTCCCTTTTCTTTCTTACCTCTTTTTTCTATAGGTTCAAGCTTTAAATTCGGGAAATCGCATTGCGGTATACGAACGGAGTAAAATAAAAGATGGATATTGAACGATAGAAATAGCGACGTAAGAATTTATTTATACAGTATATGAAAATTTATTTGGAAAATATTGACGGCACCGGAAGTAATAACGATACTAGAGTTATTTCAATTAAGAAGCGGAAAATAATATAAGGATGTACAAATTAGCACGTCGTGTTTAACTTTTCACAGAAACCGATAATATTTGTCGCATAGAGCAATATGAATACAACGCTTTAATGGAACAGTTTGTCACCACTTTCGACATATTATTAAAGTTAACGACATTTTATAAGTATCTCGAAGTAATTTTGAGAAATTATATGCTAGAGCGTGTAATTTAATAAAAAATTAATACTTTGTACGACATGCAATGCTGCGTGTACACGGCATCGTCCATCGATTCGACGAAATTAATTTCGCATTCCGGAAATATTATTTTTCGATTATTACACGCGTGATGAATAAATTAGCCGTCGTGCGTTTCGCTCTTCTCATTTGATAGAAAATCTGCCGAATATGCATTCATACATATGCATGCACGCATATACATATTAGAGCACTCTTGTCTCATCACTATTCATTTGAACGAGTATTTAGTTGTTCCCATAGAAAAGCAGCATCCTGCATTTTCAAGCTCATCGAAACATCACCTACGTCGATGCTGATAAACTTGGTGGATTTATGGCGTAGAAAATTTACCGTGCATTTAAAATAGCGAATTTGACGAAATTTTAACTTGGACGTAACATTTGAATTATCCTAATACCAATATTTATAGAAATAAGTAAGTACTTCGTGTCTGAGACTTTTGATAAGAAAAAGTGTTGCAGCATTTAAGACAACATGTATAGCGAGGAATCTCAAAGCTGATATTCGATGATATTGGATGACGAATTTGTGGTCCAAAAATACCTGAAATTTCTTGATTTGTGTATAGAAATCGTGAGAAAGTAACGAATTTCTTGTTTTGAGCTTGTTCCAGTATCGCGAAGAGACAACATCGCGGGAGTTCTTAGGACGCTAAAGTGACTGAATACTTTCACTTGACAGTTCATAGAAGTTCAAATGTCAGAAACAGATTGGTAACATTTAAACTGTATTGCTTAGACAATTACATATTCTCCTATGCTTTCTTGCTCAAATAGGTCTCTATACATAACAAAGATTTTATACAAAAAATCTACAATTTTACGCGATGACAATCGATTCTCGAATTAATAACTTCTTTTTTACCTAACAGGTAAGCGTAATTAACCCGTATCAATTTTTAGTGAAATTGTTTAGTAAAAGCAGAATATCATTTATCACAAAGTATTTATTGTAGCCTTACAAATTTAACATTCGTAAGTAACGTCTACCATTTTTGCAAGATATCGTACCGTGATACTAATATCTGACAACACAGGACTGTGTCATTTCGGAGAAAAAGATGGAGCAAGATTTCCGATAAGAGGGCGGTATTTCATGGTGACAAAATGTACCATTAAATGCGAAAACGCTGAAACAGGTCCCCTGAGGGATGTTCACCGACGCCACAAATTTACAAAGTTTGTTCCAAGTGTAATCTATTATTGCAAATGATACAGCAGAAGTGCTACCATCCGGATAAAAACTTCAAGAACAGATTAAAATATACCCCTACTACGAATATCGCAATAAAGGTTTACAACCATGTCTTTCTTCGTCATTATGCGCGTATCACGTAAAAACAATTTATCCTCGGAACTCGAATAAAGAGTTATAAAATCTTTTTACGGGTATAGGTATTTATACATTTATGGAAAGTTTAAAGGCACAAAAATGTATAAAATGTATAATATGCAAAGATATATAAAATATAGAAAATCACCACTATAATATTTAGTGGAAACAAATTACTGTAGTTAACGTCATTCGTGCATATATCTTTAGCTATTTTTGTACAAATATAAAATTGCACAAACGACCACAGATTAGATACCAATAACCATTGCTAAGATAAGTCGAGAATCGTGTCGTCTACTCAACTCTAAATATTATTTTCTCCACCACTCTAATTCCTCGCGTCGTACTCTAATTTTTCCCTGAAATCGCACGCTCTACGATCTCATCGATACGAAAAAGAGAACGTTATACTCCCCTAAGGGTCCCTGACGAATCAAAGGGCGAGTAACGTAAGGAATGAGGGATCGGGCACCGATACTCAGTGCCGCGCAAGTTCTTCAGACGCCATGTAGCCGCGCCCGCCATCTTGTAATTAGGGGATCAAGAAGGCATCGCTTTAATGAGCTGCGAGGCTCGTTCGCTCGCGTCGAACGATACAGCATGAAAGGAGAGGGAGCGAGCCAAGAGACTAAGACAGCGTACGAGAGAGTAGAAACGCGAGAGAAAGAGAGAGGCATCTCTGATGGGTAAAAGCAAAACGTGGAATATAAAAGCACGTAGTGAACCGAGAGTGTAAGGGCAAAAAGGCGCGCTCCAGGAAAATATTTCATACGAGGCGTCGGGGACAGGGGCAAGGTGAGACGACGAGGGGGCGAGGTAGAGACCAGCGGTCGGAGAGTAGAAGGAGCAACGTGCAGAGATACAAAACGGCGGTGCAACCAAGCGAACGTGGCGGAGAGTAGAGAGAAATGAGAGGATTAAAAAAAACAACAAGGGAGAAAACAGTAGTAGTAGTAGAAGCGATGGTGGTGGTAGACGTAGTAGTAGTATAAGAAGATTATAGAGAAGACCAAAAAGATGGTGAAGAATAAGAAGCAGAAGGAGAAGAGGAAGAGAAGAATAAAGGGAGGATGAAGACGAGGAGGAAGCAATGAAATGAGAGAGGTGAGGATGAAGGCGAGGATGATGTAGCAACGAGTGGAGCACGCGGAAAGGATATGGAAGATCGAGTCAAGGAAGGAGTGGAAAAAACGAGGAGCAAACACTCCGAGGGGAAAGTAAGATAAAG
Organism: Bombus pascuorum; assembly: GCF_905332965.1. Lineage (NCBI taxonomy): Eukaryota > Metazoa > Arthropoda > Insecta > Hymenoptera > Apidae > Bombus > Bombus pascuorum. Next base: position 3,653,634 of record NC_083493.1, read on the forward strand.
AGAGAAGAAGCCGGTAAAGCGGGCAGAGGGTTGGGGGATTCAATTGCAATAAAAGCAGCGTGGCGGTAATCTTAGACGGTGAAGGCGTAGGAGAAGGAGAAAGAGGTCTGGTAGGTCGAGCCACTGCACGAGTTACGTATGAGGAATCCGCCACGGGCGTGGCCACATCAACGAGTGCGCGAGCAAAAGCTTCTTCGCGCGATTTTTTCGCCGTGCAAGCGTTACGTGCGCCCGTGGTGGTGAACGTAGACGCGCAACGTTATATAGCACCCTGGCATTGAGACCCGAACGTAATGAAAGGTCCAACTTGCAGCTCTTAGCTCCAACTACCTTCCAGCCTGATATATTCACGATTCGGGCAATTCTCCGACTCTGATGTACTCTATCGAATCGATTTCGCCCCGAGTCCATGCGTCTCGGCTTCTATCACTTCGACTTCCTTCGAATCGGACCCGGCACTGTATTTCTTCGACGTCGTTCGAAGAAATCTCCCGACGCTTGGAGGAAAGATCCAAGATTTATCGCGAATTCGTACCTTCTGACTTGGCAGATTTTAACAGATAAAGGAAACGCTTCGAGATTCTTTAGTTAATCTATTGTATTTGTACAAGTGCAAGCTCCAGATGCAATTGGTTCTCTCGTCCTATCTTAATGTGTATGGCCTGCATAGTAATCAACCGCGTCTTGCGAATCGATATTTAGGTATACGTTCACCGGCCACAAGGAACAAGAAATGTCGAATTAACGACTACATGTTGCCTCTTCGAGACGAAACGCATTGCTCGGGCCAAGAGACAAGGTACGTGGACTTATCTGCAATTTACTTCGCACAAGGTGGAACGTATGCGGACGCCACTCGCATGACTTCCAACTAAACACACCTTGTATCGAGTAACAGTTAATATCCTATCGCAATCGTTCTCGCTATAAAATACAGCCAGAACGTAGCGTATCCGCCAATCAGCCGACCGACACGGATAGCCAGTTCGTTCCGTACGGACGGTATGGACGCCAGTAAAATATAACCAATAAACGACAAGGGATAAGCGTGTATACTGCACGCGCACCTTTCCACCAAACATACAGTGCAGCAACGGTTACTTCTGTATCGCAACGACTCCAAGGCTTTTTCCTTTTGAGACGAACGCTGACAACGTTGTTAAAACACAACAGGCAGAAGAACGAAAAAAAAAAAAAAAAAAAAGAACGGAGATACGTGCTAGATGGGCGAGCAACGTGCGAAGGAGGACATCAATTGGCCGAGTGACCGACACGCGTAATTGCATGACAATGCCTTCTTTCGTTGTTCTTTCGTTCCAGTTTCACAACGACGCGGAAACATTTATCGTGCTACCGAATCGGAAAGCGAAGCCTCGAGTGCTGAATTCATTAAGAGCGATCGACGTGCCGTTACGAAACATTGGGTCAGACGACTTATTCTCCTGACTCGCCCTGTATCTGTATTTTAAATAATGTTACACGCTTTCCTGCACCAACGTCATAACTGCGTGACTACCTCGAGGGGGTGCACGCATGCAGAATTCTGGCATTTCTGCGTGAAACAAAGGGAACGTTGTTGTAATTGACCGCCACGCAGATGGCAAAGTCACGAGCCTCCTTTTTTCATAATTCGTGCGAGACAACTTCGATAAGAGATGTTCGCCGTTCGATAAGATCGACGCAATTGTTGTCGTTTGCAAGTTGCGTGTCTTTATTGTCTCGTATTACCGATCTCGATTTAGTTAGGAGTCACGCGACCGAGTTTTAAAATGTGTCCTTCCTCACACTTGTTAGTCTTAAATTAACCGAAAGATAAAAAGATCGACATTTGTAATATTGTCCTAAAAAGGTTTGCAAGGTGTACTTTATAGGTGTCGTTTTACAAGAAGATAAGGAGATTTGGATTTCGATGAAGTATTGGTTTATGCTCTTAAACGATTGTTGTTTGTGACTATCGACGAAAATATATGATCTTCATTTGACTTGTATAATGAAACAAATTAACTAATTTCTTTTTTCTATTCCAATGTAATTCTTCTAGATATAAAACATCGTTTTATCCCAATGTCCGAATATAACTCTCAATCTCGCACTAGAAAAGCGATCAAATTTCAAAATCCACGTTTCTGATCTACATATCGCAACAAGTCGGTTATAAATCAAAGATCACCACATCCCATATAATAAAGCTCCTTAGCCAAGACGATGTGTTAACCATCTGACTCGTTAAAATCAACAAACCCGTACGAGCGAATCAATCTCAGAATCGCATTACTCTGATTCTACAGCGCGCGAGAAGAAGATCCACGAGCCAAGGTGTAATGAAAAGGTCCCGGGCGAACGAAATTGGCCAGCGTAACAACCATTTTATTTGGGAGGGGGGGCTGTTTAATCCAAGTTGACCGGCGACGTGTTATTTGCTTGTCTATGATAGGGCCGTTGCATCGCTTTGACCAGGGCACACGTTGCCGGCAACGTGCTTTTAGCACGACCGAAAAAGTTACTCCGTTTACGCCGGCTTCACCTCGTGAATCAGATACAGGTATCTGCAGCATAATATATCACACAGGAACGTTTGGCTCTGGGCCCTCGGGACATGCGGGTGTATAATCTTTGGCCGGTCGAGCGGAGCTAAGAGTTTGGGCCCAATTACAGGGCCAGTACCACCGAACGAACCAACGGATGGACGGACGGACGGATGGACCGACCGACCGACGGACGAAAGAAACAACGAACGAACGCCTCCACCTTTCAGAGACTTTCGAGCATCGCGATCACCACCGCGGTCCAGTGTGCGTGCCGTTGTGTCTGTGCCTCGTGTACGTTTCGTGATGTTGAACCCAAGGACGTACAGGAATTTGTAAAGACTCGCTACGCCGGAAGGGGATAAATGATAATAGCCTCGAACCAAAGTCCGGCGTTCTGCTAATTTCTCTTGTTCTCGTTCTCTTCCCCCCGTTTCTCGATTGATTGCAGCTCGCCACGATCCCTCGTCATGATAACGTCACTTGTTCGAAGGTGGAGTAGGCCACGTATGATGTTCTTATTATTAAGTTTATGATATGGGATAATCATGTAAGTACTAAGTAAAAATTGTGTTCCTTATGATGTTGTTCTTATTACAAATTATAAATACGACTGATTTTATTGTATCTTCAACTTGATCTCGCGATATATTACTACGTATTCGTGGAAGTCGTTGCAAAAAGATCAAGAAGATTAGCTTCCTTATAGGATTTAATTAAAATAAAATCTGCAAAAGTCGTTTATCGAGGAAGATAAAGTTCTTATCTTACAGAACACAATCGGTAGATTTATTCACGCAACATAATATAAAAATGATGAACGATAAAAGAATTATGATTCAGTCCAATGTTGTACTCTCCTGAATTCATTTTTTAATCTTCTGTAAGTCAATCTATTGTCTTTTGAGTCTGTTGAATCTTGATATTAGATCTGTGTCTAGTAGATAATGTCAGGCGTAATAGGACAAAACCGCGTAAAACGTAATATATTAGGTTGTCCGAAAAGTGTCTTTCTTTTACAGGCACATATTTTGCAACAATGCATCTTTATACAAATATGAAACCTAATCTGTCGAACGTTGTAATCTTTATCTTGATAGAACAAAATGGATCATACGTAATTCGATAAAATAATATAAAACGGAAAATGTTGTCCATCCATTACTTTCTTATAAAACGAAAGAAACTCTTCGGACGACCTAATATTAGTATCTGTATTATCAAATTCAGAGTTAATAATTTAATTCTCGCAATTACACTAAATCCATCTTAATTCTATTTTAATACGTTCTTGCTATTAAAGTAGAAACACAAATTCACAACACCTGTGTATCAAAATTATCCCAGCGATGCTCCTCATCGTGAATTTTTCGTAGAGCACAAAAAACGCTGAGACAATCACTTTGGGCATGATTTCGGTTTAACCAACGCAAAGATTTTATTGTCAATGGGTGGTCGTTCGCGACGTTAGGGCCGAAGAAAGAATACAAGCAAGAGTTCTCTTCCTGGCCGGACGTAGCCAGGACTCCTCGGCTACATAATTAGCCGACATCTATCAGCCCGGAGCTATCAGCCCCGTATCCAGCCTGGAACTACCCTTGAATCCACATTGTATACGGCATTTTTTACCATCGAATGGGACAAAATTATCTATAACGCGTATACTCCGAACCACTTAAATTTCTGCAAGCAAGCAGAACTACATTCTAGCATACATCGACATGGTATCGTTAACTATTATTAAGGTCAATATTATACTTAAATAATAAACATTCGATAAACTTCACGAACGATAGTTAATTACCATTAAAACGTTCAGAGAAAAAAGAAAAATATCGAGTACCAAAAGGTATTATCGAGATGTATGAAGTTATTTAACGAAAACTGTAGTTTCAGATCGTGGTAAGAATGAATATTAGCTACTATTAACGATAAAAGACATCATAAACGGTAAACAAAAATTCGGAAAAATATAAAATTGCGAATACTCTTCAAGATGTTAATCAAAACAAGATAGTAATCTAATGAAGATAAAATGGGATAAGTTTAAAACGATGGAGTGCTTAATATAGCAACAGGAGAATGTATCTTTCGAGAAATATTTTTAAAAATTTAAAATTATATTATCAATAGATGGTTAACAAAATTTATAGAGGAAATATTAATGAAACGAAGTATCGTTCAAATCTTCCATAACTTTACTACGTGACTGTGTACTTTAGTATGTGACAGCAAAGTCTAAAATCATACGCTACGTACAGAAAACATGACAAATAAACCGTTCACGCGCACGAAACGCAGTTAAAGTGTTGGACAGTGCGTTGAGTTAACATGGCAAACCGAACTTATCAGTCACGATCTGACTTACTTTTTCTACCTGGAATCGTCGTCGAAAAGTCACTTAAGCGAAAATGAAGGAAATAGGTCACTCTTGTCACTTTTCATCGTTCGTGACATGTTAAAAATAATTCTCTATCGTTGCTACGTGCATGATGTTAATGTAATCCTGGCATTAATGCCCAACACAAGATTTAAATGTAGATAATGTACGAATCTGTACGCTTATTATGATTTAATACTTTGTAATTGCTATCTCCGAGTTAACCAACTCCGGATTAATCGTTCAGATTGTATAACTAACGAACAAATTACCCTCGACTGGTTCGTTCTGATTTATCAACGTCGACTACAACTCGAATTTTCCAATTAACTGATAACTATTCAATAGAGAAACGATTTTTAACTATCTGCGATCAGAGATATCGTATTTCTTTATCGTATGTACTTCACTTTCACCGTCGCTTTTTCGATAAATCAACTGTACCGGGTGGACATGAATAATAAAAGCCCTCCCCCCTTTTTCGAACCGTGACGCGTAATATATCTCCGAACGTCATAGCATGCGATGTTATAAAAATTAAACCATCTAATTTCAAACGAAAGAGACGGAGTTTTTGAGGCTGGAAGGGGAATTGAGTTGTGCGACGTGTTCATAACGCATCCGTTGACAGGTGGATAGAGCGCAATTTTTTAGCGATTCCGATACACGCGATTCCGAGAGCGGATCCACTTCTCCATTCACGTGGCGAGCCTTGGAAACTAATTATTTTGTCAGCTGCATTTCGACAGAGAACGAATCCCGAATCGACAGGTGAACGGCCACGCGAGCGTACACGCCGCCACTGCCGCATCGCGCCGCGCCGCGCCGCGCTGCATCCTCGTTCATATCAAACGATTTGTCCCTCGAAATATTGAATTCGTCGTTTACCGAAGCTTCCCTCTCGTTACGGGTATTAATTTTCGCCTATCGGCTATCACCAGGAGCCGGAGTCACTCGCGAGTCGAAAAACTTGCCAATCATCACCGTGCACCAAAATCGGTGCGCTTCCATTACAAATGTACTTCTGACACTGACGTTTTTCAAATTAAAATCTTCCTTTTCTCTCTATACTACGATCCAATTTGGTACAAGAAACAATACATCGAACACGATTTGGACGAACCAGAGAATTGGTTTCGAAAATTTCGAAAGTTACAAAATGAAATTAAAAAATATATATTTTTGCCATATACAGTAGCATTAAAAAATTGGCGTTATTGAAGATGCTGCAGATGCTTCTAGTTTCGTAAGATCTAACGATTTATTATTGTATTATAACAGAAAACTTATTACATGGAGAAATCCTGCGTGTGGCCGCGTAACCATGTTACATAAAAACCTAGCCGCGAGGACGCAACGATTTTTGAATTGGATAACGGGTTTTCTGTATCGCGTTTGCTTCGAGTTGCCGCAATTCGTCGAAAGCGATTCATACGCAGATGGTCGACTACTAATTAGAGTTCGTTCAAACTACAATCGACGGAACATCGATGCATACAATACTCGCCCGACTTTCCTCGTTGATAATAATAATCGATACGTTTACCAGACTTGACCGTTCGATTATTATATTTACTGGATTTTATGTCTTTGTGCGGATCGTACGAATGTTATTAAGGAATAATAATAACGAGTGCGGGAACGTTATCTGTGCGGATTATCGAAGGGCAATTGTCGAAGTTAATGGGCTCGTCTTTGTCGAGGAATCTTAATCATTCTGCACGCTCGACCGATGGGTCGATAACGCGCGCGATAATCGAGACAGCAACATTGTGCGGTATCTGGTCATCGGGCTGTACCAAGCGATCTAACTTTCACATCGTTCGGGTGGCACCTGCGTGGTCGCTGATGATTCGCGAAAAGAATTCGATTCCCATAAAATGTCTTTGGAAATTTGGATCTAACTCTAAAATTTCGATCGAAACATTTGTATGTGAAAATCTGAATTCAGAAATTTGATTACTACATGAGAACTATGCAAGGTGTGCGTATGCATTTTTCTAATATTAAAAATTGAAACTTCTCGGAACAACGCCGAAGCAAACAATTAGAGCTTAGCGGCTTCCACATAATTTTGGAATCAGCGTGTGAATTACCAAGCGAAAATTGCAGTGGCGATCTCTGTAATTACGTGTAACCTGGATCGCCGTTATAATGATACAATTAGAAGGAAATTGCAACGGTTAATAAGTCCGGGAAGCGATTTTCACGGTGGGGCGTGTCGCATGCAAGAAGTTAACGCGAAACACATAGAAGCCGAGCCAGCAAGCACCGATCAAATGCATGTCGACAAATTCGACTGCGTGTTACCTGGCCCGGATTCACACCTCTAGTTTACACATGGTAACTCTAACTAAAACGTTCCGCGGTGTAGCTGCTAGTTACTGACTGTCATCAACGCTATTTACGGTAATACCATGCTGTAATAATTGATATAGTTGTCATAATTGATAGAAAATTTGAATATCGCACAATGACAATAATTTTTAATTTTCTGAATAAAATGAAATTTCATTTGAAATTTTAGAAAATCACATTAATTCAACTTAAGAAATTAGTTTGCTATCTTTAATGTCAGATTTCTCGAATTAGATTAATTTTTGCTAACGATAAGAAATTTCTATGATAACTTTATTTAATCAAATTCATAACAATTTAGAACATTTCAATGTAAATTTAGAAGATGACATAGTGGATTAACCGATATTGTTACGTAATGTAACACAACCTACTTGACGCTTACAGGTCAGTAAAACACCTGCGGGTCTATTGCAAACAAAAATGCATGCGGTAACATTTACGCCTCGGGGCAAATGGAAATGTGTAGTCCGATTGATGGATACACATACGCATCTATTTCACAACATTCATAATAACATGCTCTAGATGTCATACTGCGTTGATAAATTACAAGACTTAATTCCTATATATCCATACGTTCACGATAAACTTATAAACCACTTGTTACCGCCTTATCTTTGAAACTATGTCATTTTAAAATATTCTGATCGAATATATATGCATATATATCATCAAGACGTTACGATGTGTAACGATATATATCACGTGAACTAAATAAGAAAGTATCGCAATTTAAAAGACATTATCTTTCATGCGCATGAATTAAAATAACCAACAAATATCAAGCTACCTCACGTGATTGCATCGATTCTTTCAAAAATACCACTTTTCGCGCAAAAATAAGGAACCACTTTCAAACTTACGTTGCGTGAAAATGCGCGCAGAAACATTCGCTTGCACGCCCGAAGCGGATTCGGGGCCTGTATGCTTGGTTGCCTTCGAATATGCGAATCCCACGGATGATCCCTTTCAGTGGGTCTACTGGTGTTTACCATAATTCATATTAATTGTCCCGAGCAGCTGTCCCAAATCCCACGCGTTACCGATGCGCGCATTTCGCTGCGGGACAAGCAACTCGAATAGTTTTACTGGCCTTTACTTGGGCTCGGCCACGAACGGAGCATTATCGTTTTCTCTACCGGTGTACAAACCACCGTTTCTCGTTTCAACATGCTCTCGTATCCGTGGTTCATGCGAAAGACTGTCGGACGAAAGGGAAGAAACGGCGCGCTTCTACCATACCAAGTACAAAATGAGCTTGAAACTGTAAGAATTCGAATTATCGTCGCCCCAAGAGATCAGGCGGCGTACCAGTCGTGTGTATAATGTCATGACTCGTAATGCCACAGGACAACAGAGAACGTGGTCGTCGAATGTATGTAATTTTTGGCGAAAAAGGAGCGTGGCTTAATAACCGCAAGCATCACAGTATCACATTGAAAGGGAGGTTCGACGAATTCGCGTGCTCGGCCACGTTTTGAAATGCAAAACAACCGATCGTGCGGTTTTACACGCGGGACAATTTACTGCTTTTCGACCATCCTCGATGGCGAGATGGGCGAGAACATAGAAGTGAACGGGACAAGTCGAAAGTAACCATCGATTCGACGTATTACACAGTAGAACGCAAACGATGTGCGAAAGTCGACGACATTTAAGACTGCAGGCAGTAGTACACCTGTGAATATATGAACTTTAATTATCGTCACACGGAATGACTAGCTAGGGATTGTCGTGGTAATCATCATGACGATTAGCGATCCTGGTGGTCTCTTTTGATAATCACGAAGACATTTTGTTCGGCCTGATAACTGGTTTTGTGGTTACCTTGTAACCGCGTCCCTTTCCTTTGCTCTTTGCAAGTTGAAGGTGAGAGTCATTACAGAACCTTGGTATTTCCCTGCCTGCTGGCTCAACTGGAATCGTCATGAGTCAATGCGCCAATGAAATACCAATGAACGTCGCGTTTTCTCAATTTATCGCCGAATTTAAACGAGCTTAAATTTCCATTTCGGTCATGAGTATTAGTGTAATGCAAAATGAAGTTCTTCGCACGATGAATATAAATCTACTTTAAAACATCTGTCGATTTCTTATTCATAACTTATTATCATATTTAATTTACGTTTACTAACATTGACCTACAATACCATACATTTCGTGATTAATGTTTCGATCGTTATCCCAACTCCAATTTGTCCTTGCGATTCACACGAAGCACGCGAAAAAACGCCACGTTATTATTTCCGATCTCACAGGGTGTGATAATGGCCGAGCATTCCTCTCTGGGCTCATTTTGCGTGCGTCTTTTCTGTCGATGGAGAGGCTTTCACGTATTCCTCTCTACATATCGGTAACAGTAACTCGGATGGGCATAAGCCGAACGTTGGCTGCTCGTTTCCTCTTCACGGGTCCACGGCGACGCCACGTGGCGGCGCGTGCCGCAAACTAAAAAAGACCCCTCGCGCTCTTGAGTCCGAGTTCAGTTGCGGGACGAATATAATTAACCATCAGTTTTAGGTTTCTTCGGAGGATCAACACCCTGATGAATATATACTCACTGTCTCGCTTCCTTTCTCCGTCTGACACGGATGAGATGAAAATGAAGGAAGAGGGAAAGTGAAAGGTGAAAAGGAAAAACAGAATCGAGAAAAACAATGAAAAAGGTGAACTGGCGTGGTGAAGAGCTTGAGGGGTTTGGGAGGAATATGAAGCCATGAAGGCGGCATATATTTCACAGGTCGAATGGGCTACGCGCATAAGACAGACGGAATACGAGAATGCTATTAAAATAAGCGTGGAAAATGTGACTGTTGCAAATATAGATAGTATGGCGAGATAACGAGCTGAGTATAATTGTCAGTTTCGTGGCTTAACGTGTGCCTCTTGTTCTTTGATCGGACGCGTTTGTAATGACTCGTAGCAAGTTGTGTTCCGAACATTGATAAGAGCTGGTATTTCGTTTGTAAAACAGGAATATGCGTTCATGTTCTTTGTTAAAGGTAGTGCACATGGCTTTGATGTAATTAGAATGAGAAAGGAGCGTGTTATGGTAACACATAAAAGTAATTCCAACTGTTAAACGTACATTTTACATGTTGTGCCTTTTGTCGGTTTTATTAATTAAATGACCGCATACGTAAATATGTTTAAGTAACCTTGTTCAAGTGATTTAGTTCGGAGAGAAAATGATCGATATAGTTTCATTTTCCTTAATCGCCAGGAATGAAGATGAAATACAATCGGTTTGATGATTTTATTAAAAATACGCTTAATAACTGGAATGGAAACTGTAGTAGTAGTTCTCCTAATAATAGGTTATTCATCGCATGAAAATGAAGACGAATGAGAAAACAAATGAGTATCGATCGTTGTTTATATAGACGATAATAGACGTTGATATATCGAGAGGGACAAGTTTCACGTAGCAAAGGCATCCATTCTACGTTCATTCCTTTTTTAAAGCCGTTTCAACCATTTTTTCAGTACCTGACGTTGACCGAAGAAACATCTGCCACGGAAGCGATCGTGATTTAATTAGCAAAGTAATTGCAGGGTCGAATCTTTCGATATAGCTGAAGGGGACGTTGACGGGCTTGATTGAAACGTTGCCGGAAAAAAATAATCCAATTTGACCAAGGCGGTCGTTATAGCGTTAATTGCGTATAATCTCGAGCCTCGCTGTTGCAACCCTCGATCCAGATAATAGTTGCAAAACCGTTCAACCGCGAAACCTTCGATCATACTAAACTACTATGCTGCAAAAGACTTTGGTACTCAATAAGGAAAACCTCGACTTTACGCAACCAAACTTTTACTAGAAACCAATCAATTTGTAATTTTTTTTATTTCTCTCTTACACTTAATAATTCTATCATTTACTACGTGATCATCGGTATGACGAAAAGCGAAGACCAGTGTAAAGCTGGTTAGGTAGATTACAGTAAATATTAAACAAAACACTAAAACACCCGCTGAGCCGAGGGATATTCATCATTTTGGGCGATTAATTAATCAAAAGGCTGGGCTCGCTGACAGCGGCCGATACTTCTGGCTTGAAATTGGCGAGCACGTGGTAAGAACTCTCGAACCCGAACGGGCCGTGAAGTGCGCTTAATAGTGCTGTCTAACAAACAACGGGTACTTCAGTGCACTTCGCTTAGCAAACAAAACGGGTTCGTAGGACACGTGCGAAGCTAAAATCATGATACTGTAAGCTTCACTTTTGTTACGCTGACCCTCCGATAGGAGAGAATGTAGCTGGCTCGAGTAGGTAGCCTAACACGATGGAGAGCGAGCCGGGTGATCCAATTTATGTTAGGTGATTTTCTCCGGCATAGATAATGGATTTTATTAGCGAAAGCTTCGTTTCGCCGGTATTGATCGTTTATCGATTCGAGCGCCGCGAGGAATTAATTCTGATGGCTAAAGCTCTCGACAGAACGGATTAAAATTCACTTGAACGCGTACGATTAAATTCTCGCGTTTACATCGTACCCTCGTAGTTTGATAAAATGTACACATTATGTGCATAAAATGTATGTACATAAATAGCGAAATAAAAGCTTTTGGTAGTTACCATTCACCTTTATGATTAAGCTATGAGTATAGAAAATATATGATCTGACGAAATATCGTACTAGCGAATAAAACATCCAAAGACTGAAATATATACATTCATAAGAATTTACACAGGCTGACAAAAGTACATACTTATATATTTTACGGAGATCACAAATTCATATTCGTCGATGTTGAGGTTGAGGTACGAGTGGATTAATTTGTAATAGAAAAGTATATTGAAATAATTAAAGGTATAAGTATAAGTACGCTGATTCACATCCTTACTCTCTTACTGTTACAATGTAATGAAATGATAGAGAGCACGTTCATATATTTATAGCAAAAGGACATCACCAAAAAAGTTAACCATATAACTTTAGCTAGAGGCTATAAAGAACATAAATAGAAATTTGTTTATTAGTTCCTTTGTCCCTAGACCTTGCAACCCAAAACATAATGTACATTCAAGGGTACAATAATATGCACATCTCTTTATTTAGAATACTTCTGCGTAATAGCAGTCTCCACGTCTCGTATATACATAAATAAAGATGTAGAGTTTTTCTTGAAGTAGTTACTTCAACAGTTAAAAACCATAGCCTTAAACGAAGGCACTTTCAAAGGAGGAAAATGCACAAGTTGGAAAAAACAACGGGTAAGATCGTCTCCACGTCCTCTGCGAAATGGATGATCAATGTCTCTAGCGAATGAAGCGGCACGCGGACGAGCCATTAATCCGCGGCACGTAATCGATGCCAAATTCGATATTCGAATCGCAGGCCCGCTCGTGGTTAAGTACCTATTAAGTGTCAGTGTGCAGAACGATACTTTCCATTATCCGCGGCCGATCTCTGTTAGCTACTTCCGGCTTCCGGTTACATGGCACGCCGGCCGGAGGCGGTCGGCGCCTCGGGCTACTGCGGCCCCAAAAATAACCAATAAGCGACCAATAAAAGTAGACCGTTAAACGGCCAGTTGTACGTTCTCTCGCGAGTAAAAGAGCTACCGGTTAATTACAGGTCTAACCCCATAGCGCGGCCCCAACGGCCGTAGCCTTAATAGATCCGTCTTTCGACGAGCGGCCCAACCGCGTTTGCCCGCTGATTTCTTGCTTTCATCATCGCGCCTCATGGAACCAACATTGTGGCGTCCAAGAAATTTTACGACGAACGGTCTTCTTAGCAAGGAATCTTCGTTGTACGTGGTTATGGGTTTAAAAAGTTGTTTGATTTTTTTAGATAGACGTTATAAGTCGAAACTGGCAGGATTTAATGAGACAATTAATGGGATTGTATGGAAATGAATACCTTTTAAAATCGAATAATCACTGTGTCTTCATTCAATTGGTTAACCATCGGAATTTAAATGCTATTACGCTCGACCCGAACAAATTTAGAGAATAATTTGACCCGTGCCATCTATCGAATAGAGCAATTCCGAACAGTGCTATCCCAATATCACCAATGTTCGCACGTGGTATAATGTAAATACAAATCGGTGACGCTGGTAATTGCAATTATTTACAATAGACAATAATTACCGATCGACGTGATTTATTACTATCAATTCGCGTTATCTTCGATCTTAATAGCAGAATTTCACCGAGATCGATCACCGTGATCAATGAAAAATTTCCACAGCGAACAATGCCGACTCTGTATTGTATGAACGTTCTTTCGATCGTTGTGCCGGCAGCTAGGTGTAGCTTCGAATAGAAATTCGTTTACATACGAACGCCAATGCAAACACGTCGCAACAGAGTGTCATAAAATGCGAATATTCGACCACGATGGACAAGACGGTGGAGTCGTACAGAAGTGATATATTGGTGGCTAATAACGATCGTAATCTATAATCTCGTTCCGAGGGGCATTCTTCATCAATTTTGACCACCGTATGGAAAAGAAACGGTCGACAGGTTGACTTGACTGGACAAGCAGGCGCGATTCCCAAACGGAGGCTCTTTCGGGAGTCGTGTGCTCACCACGGGGGTCGTATCCCGCAGGGCTTCAGCACCGACACCTTCTTCGGCCTCTCTTTCTATTCTTTCTCTCTCCTTCTGTTCCCGTGCCTCTCGTCTGCTATATCCTCGTATTTGTATTTATAATGCGCATGAAACTATGCTTCTCTCGTTTGCCCCGTTATAAATTCTCTCGCTACTCGACATTTCCCTGAAACAACCTGTGCGACTCTCTCGTTGTCTATCTCCTTTCCTTCTTTGTCTTTCTTCGTTCTTTTTACGCGGCTAGATATACGCGTACTATAAATATTAATAGTATTAATACGAAGGCGGTAATACTCGGTGGTGCAGTATTTGATAATTTAATATTTGCCGAAACGAAGCAGTTAGCGTAAACCTTCTCTCGCCACTTTGAATTTCAGAATTTCCCGTGTCTTGGAAACCCTTTGTACTTCCTACAATGCGCTTTCTCTTCTGCGCCTATAGAAGTCTTCTGCTCTTTGAAACCACTAGCGTTATATTTCCCTTCGTTTTGATTACTGTGATATTACGCTTTTGTTGCCCGGTCCATGATATACAATTTACCGTTTCACCCGTGCGCTATGCAAAACGCATTTCAGCCGGCTGAATTCGTAATCGCGTAACAACTAAAGCGCCGCATAAATAATTCCGACCGTTTTTCATGTAATTATGTTTGCTCCTGAATTACTTTCCGATTCGCTGGCGAACACGCACGTTATCTGTGGAGATCCTTTTCTCGAGGATTTCGCGAAAATTTCAATTCTGTGAGATAACAAAATAACGTGTATAGTATACAAATTAAATGATGCAATACGTACTAATAGGATGATTATTTAAATTAGTGGAAAACATTCAATCTCTGGAAATATTAACATTGAAACCAAATTAATATTTATTAAAAATTTTTAATATTTAATCATATCAAGTATAATATCCGTTGAATTTCATTCTCGTTATGCAGCGTGAATAAATGCTCCTTTACGTAAAATAAAGCTAATTATCTAATTTATGAACGTTTCATATTGCGAATAAAATACCGTAATGACGAACAATCGGTTAATTATCATTAAAAGTATCAAAATTAATTAAAAGCAACGAAATTATAATCAGGATTGGGAAGAGGAGGAGGGGAAGGTTTCGATGAAAATGTAAGTCGACCGAATGTTGTAGGGAATTCGAGAGCGGTAGCGAGCCGTGCTCTCTAGAAGAGTATCCAAGCACAGCGTTAAAGAATTGATTAAAAAACAAAATGAATCACGGTCGATGAATCCCGCCACTAAAAACTCATTAAGCTACAGATTCGGTCGGTGATTTATCGTGGATTATATTAGTTGGCCATGCTATGGACACAATATAAAACTACGCGACTCGTAATTTACTGCTAAGACGATGCTGTCATTGAGAGAATTATCGTCGTTCATGATGTATCGCGTTTTTTCCACATGACCAGAATTTTGTTTGATTACGAGGAAAAGAGATCTGTTACTGATTATTGCTTTAATCTGAAATCTAGCAACTCTAATGATTACGGCAAAAGGAATGATTAATGTTAGAAGAAAATACACGTGCGTTTATCAGCCAAGGAAGCGCTACATACCTTACTTTTTAGCATCTAATGTACAGTGAAAACTGGGGAAATGAAGAATCTCAGTTCTTAGGATATACTACTGAAGTTCAGTTTTAGCTTACATTATAAAGCATTCTATGTTTACTGACCCACCAAACTATAGAGAATAGATATCGGAGAAAAATCAGTTCCACTCATTCTGTACGAACGCTGAGCAATCTTCAGGAATAGCAAACTTCGCCAGGTATATCCGCTAAACGACTCGTTAATTGTATTTTTAGGGGCTTCCTACGAGAGGTCTCAGTTCCTAATTTACCGACTAGCCCGTTTGGTTTATAGGCGCTCCGATGTACCGTTTATAGTATAACCGACACCACACCTCGTTAAATCAAAGGACCGGAATATGCTTATAGCTATACGTCCCCTAAGAATTATAACCAAACGAGTGGAGCATCTTCTGACTCGATCGAGCCGCCATAGTCAGGGCAACCGTAAGAATTCCTGTGTACAATATCTATTTCGGCTCTCTTTGTGTATGACTTTTGAAGAAATATCATATATAAAGTGGTTATTTTCATTTTACCTCTTATTTATTTACAAATACACTCAAGCAAAATCATTAGTTGACATATGATAATTAAGCTGGAAAGAGAGAAACTATTAAAAACAAACGTTCGATACACATTTCTACAAGATCGTTCCGACTAGTAAAACCGAGGATAGTCAGGCTAGAAGCTTACTTGCACAATCGGGGCAATCATAAATAACGTTGACGCCAAACAAGCCACAATTTACGGCTTGTTGAACTTCTACTTCTAGTGAAATATGCCGACACTATTGGGGAACGCTTGTACGAACCACCACATCTTCCAGATATATCTCCTTTTATGTGTCCATCGGTGATCGAATCGAAGTACGACCGTCTCGTCCTAACGATCATTAAACCAGAAGAAGAACGGACGATCGAAACGTTCTTACGAGTCGATCTTTTCATCTACGAGAAGTCTTTAGAATCTTTGACTCGCTTCTATCAGTTGAAAGTTCTCGCATCGATCGTCCCATTCGCTAGGTGATTGCTCACGAAATTTCTTCGTGACAAAGAGGAATCTGAGACGAAGTGCCCGGACGGACAGAACCTCTTGAGAGGTTGTGGTTCGCCCGCGCTTTATTAGGTCACCCTGTACAGAAGTTCGCGAACTGGCAGGAGGACCGGCGCGGTTGTGGCGCGCGGGTGAAGAAGAAAAGAAGGAGAATGGCAAAAAGGAAAAAGTCTACCGTTCGTCGGTGGGACGAAGAGAGACAAAGGGGAAGAAAGAGAGCGTCAGCCATATGGACTTATCCAGCAACGTAGTCCGAAAATAATAAATCTCTGAGCGTGCTGCGGGATTATTAAAAGAGTCCCTAGCTCGTTCCCCTTCGGTAGAGGAGAGCGTAAAAGAAAAACAAAACGCATTACCGTTTCTTAATGAAGCTGAGGGATACGAACGAGCCGAGGCAACGAACGAGAGGAACGTAGCAACGCACCGTGCAAACAGCACCACGGACAGACGGACGGACGAACCGACGGAATGGATGGACAGACACAAGGATAGACGGACGGACAATCGGACGGTCCGACGTTCAGAACTAATTGGAGCCACGAGATATTAAGAGAGCCAAAAACAGACGAACGAGTCACGGTGGGACGGAGAATGTGGACGCGGCCGATGCCACGGAAAAAACTGTAAGGGCTCCCGATGGTTAAGGGTGGTGAGGTGTTTGAAAGGATCATTAGATGGGTGTGCACCGATCGAACCGCGAATGATCACATTAACAGCTAGTTCGTCCGTGTTATGAGTTTGTTTAACGACATTGCGTCTGGCCGTTTCAGCCGACCCTCTCGGGCAAACTTGATGTATGCTCGAGAGAGCGAGAGAGAGAGCGAGAGAGAGAGAGAGAACGGATTTTCACTTCCGAACGACGCAACGGTTTAGGTGAAATATCCTTTTTAATAGATTTAACAACTCGAGAAGATAAGATCTGCAAGTAAAGAAAGAATATATGGTATCTCTGAAAAGAAACGGATAATACTTTGTAAATCATTTCCAGTAACATCTAAGAACTTTTATGACAAAGGTAAATTACACAACATACATCGTTTAAGAAGCAAAGATATATTCGTTTCGCTCCATTTTACCAATTAATGTCAACGAGGCGTCTTGCAGATGGTTAATATGCAAATGAAAATCTAGATCGAAGATATTACCAAAAGCAAGAGGCATATAGATTTTATTACAGAAGAAACAATACGTTACAATAACGTTAATAATGAAATATTAAAACTTGTTAAAAAGTAGAAGAAAAAGATTCGATGGAAAGATACGAACATGTTAGATTTTCTCGAATAGCAACGTTAATTAACAGTTTGACCGCGATATGAGTTTGTTTAACGATATTGCACTGTGAGACTTTCGCGCATCATAAACGCGGTATCCTTATGCGAAATGATGTTTCGGACACGCGTTGCGTTTATTTGCATTAGCTTTGCATGCAGATGCACCAGAAATACGCCTTGGGTATCGTAACGAATGGCGACTCACGTCAACCGCCAGAATGACAACATAAAGTGAAATAATATTCTGTTAGCATATCCTCGAGCATCGGCATTACGCGATATAGATCTTTACTTACGTTCAAATACACCAAATACATCATTAATCTACTGAAATAGATTAGGTCATTCTTATTTTTTTTAATTTTCATTATTTTATACAGTAACTCGTGCTTGTATAAAAGATGCGCTCATTATAGTTTAACGGTAATTACGTAAGATATTACGAAGAAATCCGTGTGCCGTATCGTTACAAAGTGTGAGTTGACAAAAGAAAACTAGGGCCCTGGTCCCCATAATAAAAACGATCTATGATGATATTTTAATCTCTATTTTTATGTTCCCACAGATTATAGGCATCTTGGGTTACAACAAAAGCGAAATTAGCATGCTTTTACGATAAAATCTGTGCCTTCGTATCATTATCGAATTATGGCTCGCTGAAGATCGTAATCAAACTAAGATGATTCAGCTAGAAAAACGCCTACGTCGTGACGGTCGTTGCTTTTTCATTTTTATATTAAAAATGCATAAAATAAAACCTACTGAATATTAAATCAGTCGAAGTAAAAAAATGGTTCGGCGATCTAGCATATTTAATGTTATTATAATTAATATGATGAAAGATATTGTTATATACACAGGTGATTTATACAAATGAAAAAATATATCTTCGTAAAAGATATACAAAGAAATATTTTTCGCTAAAGAAAAAATAAAGAAAAAATAGTTCGTTAATTACGCAGACGAAAAATGTGTATTCCAAATCAGAAGAAACACAGGTTTTCCTTTTAAGACCCTAATCGGTCAGAAGGTCTTCGAGTTCGGCACTTTAAAACGTGTATTCCTTCAATTTTCTAGTCGAGTAAGCGTTCGTTGAGGGCTCTTGTGTGTCTGGCAAAGCGTGCACTATCCTGTTACGCGATCTCTCCCAGCCCGCAATCAAAATTCAAATCACACTTTTACAGCCGAACATAAAATCAATATTCGCCCTTTGGACATGTCCCTAAATTCCATCGAAAACAAATCAATGCACTCCTCGGGTTTAAAGACGGGAGATATCGACAGGCGGACACTTTCAATATCTCTTGCGTCTATTTTCGTATATAAATTTGGAAATCGATTCTAGAATAAATGAAAATTAAATAACACAGGTATTTAATTGAAATTGTCCTAACCACTTATCATTCTGCGATATTATAATAGGAGAATTAAAAATCGTTAAAAAAAATTTTAACGCAAGTAAGGAAATTACCTAAGCACAAGCTGATCCATTGAAAGCAAAATAAGCTATAAAGAGAACTCCGCACGTACACGTTGTTACATACCTGTCAACACGAAAAAATAGATCATCTGATGGCTGCAGAGTCGAAAGTGTAGCAAAACGAAAAGAAGCGTCTTAGGCATCCGGAATAGTGCTCTTATAAATGGTTTTTCTATATTGCCTCGTGTCTGGCTCACGTTGGACATGGACATGGGTTACCAGTTCATTTAAATAAGTTAAGGGTCTCGCTTAGTGCCTTAGCGGGTCCATTACAGCTGGGCAAAAGCGGCTAATTACCTGCCTGACGTGAGTTATAAACCCCTCTCCGGCCATCGCTCCTACCTTTGAATATTTTTAACCGGATCTTGATTTTTACAATGAAAACGTCCTCCTCCTCCCCATTTTTACAACGTTCTTGACCTGACTTTATTATCGCTATAGGAACTTATTCGCGCTATTTGTATTCTAAAGACTCGCCTATCCGTATCCACATGACACTTATATCATTGCGTCGATAAGAGCTGATGAAAGTTAATTAATGTTACAAACGAGAATACACGAACGTATCGTATCGAAGGCTGAAATGCACGAGACAGGATCGTTTAAACGTACATCGTTTCGAATCGACTCGTTTCGAGCGAGCTCGGGAGTTTCTGTTATTGGCTATGCGTTCTATGAAACGCGGCCCCGATTGAATACGAAAAATTAACTGTCCACGCGCGGACGTTCGTAAAACCGTATGTTGATGAAATTTCTTATCGAAGATAATTCACTAGCGATACGTGATATCTGATGTTATTCGTTGTCGATTATTTTATAACCGCCTTTCAGCGCGAGACCTTTATAATCGAATAGAATAGAGATGGAAACGAACCGACTCGATTACGAATGTTCGACATGCGACGTAATTCGAGAATGAAAATTGTCATCTCGAAACGTTGTCGTTGAATTTACGTTAGTTTTTTAACCAGCGTGCCGTGTTGAATCGAAACAATCACGTTCAACGTCGAAAACTCGATTGAGATCGTGTACAAATGTTACATCGAACAAAAAAGAGTGAAAAAAAAAAAACGTTGACGACGAATCGTTCTAAATCGCAGGATCAACTGTGTTTTGCGGCGCGATCGGTTAAACGAAAGGTTTTTTACCATTACCAGTCACGGCAATTTCTGACAGTCGAAATTTCGTAACAAACGATCGGGAAGGCGGTCCCTTTTGGACAGAAAATTAATCTAGTTTGTCATAACGTGGGCGGGTTAGTTCAAAGTGCCGCTAATGAGAAAAAGGCCGACCCGCGTCCTTCTTATTTGTCAATGGGATCATCGTGCCCATGAATCAAGTCAGGGAGATGTTCACTTGGGCTCTTGAACCGCATGGGTAGATATTTTTCTTTTCTCTTTTTCGTGAGGAACGTACGACATAAAGTAGTTGCCATTTAACTAATTAACAGTTACAGAAATAATTAAAGATAGCCAACGTTTAAGTACGCAATGCCCTTGCAAAGAGTGATGCGCGTTAGAAGCGGAGGATTTTGCTAATTATACACCACGTGTTACATTTTTCCCTTCGCGGAGCAATTTGCTTTAGGGTAAAATTATCCTCGTATATACTCGAACCTCGAGCTTGTTTAAATAATAAGAACTCGGAAATAGTAAAAATTTGATAATTTCCTTTGATAATTACTTAATTAAGATGTTTTCCACTCTATTTAAGAAAAATGATTTTTTTCTAGATATACCGATCTATCATCGAAATCAGTATCGATTATCCAAAATACCGAAGAACGTCACGCAGAACGGTTTCTACATTTTCTTTGGACCTGATACTTCAATTTTGCGTGCAGTGGCCCTAAAAAGCCCTGGGGGACTGGTTAGCTTTGGTTAGTGGTCGTGGAACGATGCGAACGACACGAACGGCTGACGAAATAGACAGACACTAGGGCGGAGGGAGTCTATTTCATGGTTAATTTGGCTAACTCGATTTCACCACCACCATTGCGACCAGCAACTACCACCCTCAAAAAACCAGGATCACTAAACTAGATATAGGGTAGATTCAATGGTCACCCTTCTACCGACGCGCAGTTCGCGAGCTCGTGGTCCATGAAAAACCTCGGAAATTCACCGTTACGATGGTTTCACCACTAGGAAATATTTAAATAATATTTCAAGTTCTGTTTCTTCGACGAAGAAGAAAGTACGAAAGAAATTGTCGTCTAGAAAACGCCGTCAGATCATTTGCGTCTTAAACTCTTCTTTACCCTCGAATTATCCACAAAGCACCATAAAGCTACTCTGGATAAAATAAATTAGCAGTCACAACAATGAGAAACGCTGCGAGCAGTAACGAATGGATTGCAACAAATCACCGAAGAAGAGGAATAAAGTTTCTTTAATCTCAAGAGTTGAAAGATGGAAGAAAGAAAGGAGAAAAGTAGGAACAGAAGGAAAAAATCAAGGTGGCGAGCGCGAACAAGAAAGTCAATTGTAGTACGTGCTGTCTGTTAGATATGTATATAAGAAAAAGATAAAACGAAACAGGGCCAAGCAACGAACCGAGCAAAAGTATAATCTTTTGTTTCCGTGATATATCAGATGATAGCACAGACTGTGGCACTAGCCATCTTAAGTCCAGTTTTTCTGCAACGACGCGATGATCCTCCTCCACGAGCGTCAGAACACTTTTCTGACAAGCCGAACCGGGCCAGCATCGTCAACGTCGTGTCTACCGACTCTCGCGAATGACAAAGGGAAGCATTCTCGGAGAAAAAATCTCGGGAAAAGTTGGAAGCAAATATTAGTTGAACACTGGACTAGTCATTATTTCTCTTTGTGCTTGCAAATGCTACTCGCTACGATGTCTTCCGCAAAAGGGCAGAACAAAGGAGCATGTCATCGTACAACCAACCCTGCCCTTCTCCCCTTTACTGCCTCAACGTTCACCTTCTTCCTTTTTCTCTCCTTTCACTTCGATGCACCACCTTTACCACCAACCACCCTATGCCACCTACTACCCACCCACTCTTCTATTTTTGCTCTCCTTCTCCAATCCCTTCCCGACTACTTTCGCTTCGCCCAATCTCCCCACTGTCCCTTCATCTCTTCCTCTCTCTTTTTTTATGCTCCAGTCTTAATTACTGGAAGCAGAACGGGTTAAAGACTAAAACACAAGCCGACGTCGCTTGACTGATCACGGCGCGTCGCGTCTGACGTCCGTGCCAAATGAAAACAGTCTAGAAAAATTATTATTGCGGAAGATATGTGACACCTTCTGACTTTTTTCTTCTGCCATTTTTCATCTAAATTCCTTAGACCATTCTCAATTTTTTAATTTTTAAGTAAGAAAAGATTATCTTCGAGTCACCCTTTTACGAATGATTCTGTTTTATTTTATTTGCAAAAAGTTCGAAAGTTTACGAGTCGTTTTACTTTTGGAGATTTGCGTTATCTTATCATTACTTTTAACCGCAATCCACATTTTCACCTGACTCGCCTCGCTCATTTCGTTTCTCTAATAGTTTCTCGCGCTTACTCGAAAAGTCATGAAAGTTATCTCTGACGGAAGAATTGCAGTACACCGTGAAACGCGTGCAACTGAATTTGCCTTCTGCATTATACAGGAATGTGTCTCGTAACATGCTCGGTGTACATAAGCGCGCATGAACAAAGTGCCACAGCCCTTTGTACCCGATGGGGGTGACAATGGACCTCGTTCTCCGCATTGTCACTGGGTTAACCAACGTTTCCAAGGGGTATCACGGATGTTTGGCATCGCCGTGGCTCGGCCAACATCAGCTCATCATCTTTTATTCAACCCTTTGCGTGCGGCATGCTGCGTACGTGACTCGCCCGTGGAGCTGTAATTACTGAACATCAGCCGTTTTAGAGAATTCCGGTTCCGTTCTACATCGAAGTTTGAACGCTAACAAAGCGAGCTTAGTTTACACTACATGCCTGCCTGCCTCTCTCTCTCTCTCTCTTTCTCTCTCTCTCTCTCCCCTCTCTCTTTCTCTTCCTGACTCACTGTTTCTCCTCTCGTGTTGCGTTCATACAGAATAAACAATAATTGAACAAATTCTATTCCAGTAGATCTCCGACAGATCTACGCATTTATATCGATCAGTATAAGGCATTCAGTTTAAGTATAAGCTTCTGTAATCTATATATCTTATTGTGTAAAACATAGCAATAAATCATTGATAATGAGAAGAAATATAATATCTATGCTTCGATGTTACTTGGTTAAACATTATCGATACATTATTCCACGGTCAAAATGGCATTCATATCTGAATAGATTTCTTTTAGACATCAAAAATTCCTTCCAAAAGTTTTGGCAGCTGTACAATCTGCAAATCTTCGAGGCCGCGCAGCGGTAAACGTCAAACGGCGGAATGAAATCGAAATTCAATTTCTCGTCCCTCGTGATATCCGTTCGGTGCGCGAGAATCTCCCTCGTGAAACCATCATACGATTACGCTAATTCGGGTATCATTTATTTTTCGTTCACCCTTCCTTTTCTTTCTTACCCTCCATTACGTCGCTCGCCGCGCAAACGAGCCATCCAACCCCCACCTTCAACCCTCTCCTTTCCTATACCTCGTGAGCTGCTCCATGGATCGAGCAACTTTGAAGTGCGCCGAGTTTTTGATGTAGCCACCAACTGTTCCTGTCTCGTTCACCATGCAAAGCAGTGAATCACGCATTAGGCTAAGATGAAGAGACAAATAATCGGAGTAATCGAGCGACCAATCTACGAGGCAATTGCTTACATCGCGATAGTGTTAAACAAACAACTTTACTTTTCTGCGAGTTCAAATCCAAATAAAAGAGATATCGATCATACTGCGTTCATTGATATCGTTTTCGGACAATCTGACAAGCGAACTTTATACATCTCGGATAATGCTGTTTAATTAAACAGGTGCTGGATCTTATATTCCATAACGATATGATGTCTGAGCTAACGCAGTTCACAAAAGATTTTAGAAATACTGTCAGTTGGCGAACTAATGACCTATTTATTTTTGAAATTTTATAAACGATAATATATCACAGAAAAATTCGGAGGCGAAGTTTATTCGTTACTAAAGTCGTTTATCAACGATTTAAAAATTAGAAAAATTATTAGGCAATATTTAAAGGTTAAAAATCAATCAATAAATGCTTTAACATTCGTTGCGACAGAGACAAGGCATCGAATGACTTTAAAACGAAGATGCTAGTTACATGACTTTTCACAATACGAGGGGCAATTTATGTCGTACCTGTCACGCCATCAAAAGAATTGGAGGGAAATCGTAAAATTCGTCCGGTCGTTGTTCACTTAATCGAAGCCGAAGAACGCACTCTGTTCCCTACGACACAAGTCGTCGGTTTAACGCGCGGACACGAGCGCGAAAGTCGAGTGGATGGCGAAGACAAATATGCGGGGGACACGAAACCGCGCTTCAGCCTCTTAACTCATCTGATTCCGAGAGAAAGCACATGCGTGTACGAATGCACGTGCGTGCACACGCGCCCGGCCACCTATATGAAATATTGCTCGTATGTTGTTCAGTGGACATACTGCTTGCTTTGGTGGTTTCCCTATCCTTTACGCCGGTTCGATCAGGGAAGATTGGTGGAAATCGCAGAGGACGGATGGACAAACAAACGGGGACAAAGATAAAACGTGATAAAGGTGAAAGTAAGAGAGAAAAAGTAACAAATCCAACACGTGGGACCGAAGTATTAATTCCACGTTCGATGCACCCCCTGTTATTTCAAGCAAAGACACAAGCCGACGCTTGCCTTTGCCACGCGTACGCATCATACTTTATTGGAAAATGTGTAAATACTATGCTACCCTCCCTTTGGCTTCTTTCTTCTTTTTTCTATATTTTTATCTTGTTTTTGACACGCGCTGTTTTACTCATTTTGAAGATTGGGCTCTACTTGCAAGTAAATATAAAATGCAATGACATTTGCTTCAAAAATTCATATTTAAGAGAAAAGAGTTATCAATTACTACTATATACATTGTGTACAATATGCTGCTTGGAATTTATTAATACAGAATTATTCGTTAAACGCAATATCTCGTTAAACATATTACGCGATATAATTCTCTTTTTGTAGTAAGATCACGAAATCGATTGAAATGTAGAGTAGAGATTTCAAACATCTGACATGCAGATATAATAAGAATCACAAACTACAGAATGTTTAATATTAAAATGATAATTCGAGTGTTATCTTTACGAAAATGGAGCCTGGCTAAACGTTGAAAAATGAATTCTAACTGTGTATTCTCCGGACCGGAAGAGGCGGCTGCGATGCCAAAACTACCGTCTTTTAGACAAGCTAGGTAAAGCTAGTAAAGTTCTCTAACAATATAATTCGATATGGACTGAGTCTGCCTAAACGTGTTTCCGTTATCCGCTATGGTTGAGGCCTTACATTTCCTGCCGTCGCTATGTGATTTCCGTGACTACCGAAGGGGAATCTTGATACCCGCCATACTGTGTCGAATATGTTTCGACGATTACCGATGTTTTTCACCACACGAATGACCTTTTTTAGGTTTCCCTGCAATCCTATTAACTTTTTACCGTCGAGAGAAATTTCTTCTAAACGAAAGTCTGATGTGTACGATTAATTTTTCATGACCACCTCTGATTCGATAGCAGCTGATTTACTTCGAAACTGCTCATGTTGGTAACTTTCTTCACAGGGTTAATTGTTTTTAAGTGTTCACCATTATAATTGACTAATTTACCTTCAAAATTACACCAAAGAACATTTATCTTAAATTATAAAATGTATCTTAATATCCATTAGTCCTCATATAAGAAAATGTCAACAATGGACTTTGTAATTAAAATAATTAAATTTCATAGTAGAAATCTGTCATTGTCACGCATAACAGCTGAGAAGCCAGTACCTGTTTCGATCCAACTTACTCTCTAAAGCAAATATCCAATTTAACAATGTGACAAAATTAAAACAACGCTACTCTTAATTCCATGAAACAACAGATCCACGATGAACCTAAGCTCGACAATCGCTGGTTGAATATTGCCTAATTTACGTTCATCTCTGCACACGGCGTCGTTTTTCAGCAGGCGTAATCGCGCAAACTCGTTCCCCACATCGCATACAGAATGTCGGGACGCGAATCGAGCGTCGCTAATTTGCCTCGATAATGACTGCAACTACAGCGGAGAATTAACCGGCGAAAAGGGAGCCGAGTTGCCGCGGCTCGATCCGTATCTGTCGCCTGGTTGGCTGCTTTATGAATGGGGAGGAACCTCGGTGATCGTCGCGCGATCACGGAAGAAGATTGATCTGTCCCCGGTGATCTGCGACGTTTATTAGGAATGCCCGAGGTAACAGGCTGCACCGGCTCGTTTCGTCCGACTGAGCGTTCAACACGATCCACGAGTTCTCTTTTATGGTAATAGCTCGAAATCGGGGCACGCGACCGACGATCTTAAAAATCCTGTTCAGAGTCGCATATCTATTCAAGTGGCGTTCTTTTACAAAAAGTGAATTCAGTCTGCATTTCGGAGAAATCGAATGCTAGATTTAATTAAACGAATTTTACGGGATTTTATTTGATCATAAGAATTGAAAATTAACAGGATACAAACTAGTAAATCTAAGCGAGGAGTTGGTTTGCAGGAAGCTCGGAAATGAAAATTTAAATTGTAGCAAATTGGTGTTTTTACTTTTGCATACGTTTGGCTTGTGTGTCTAACATTGGTCCTATTTTACTTGTGGTATATCTGTTGTGTTGTTCAGCATATTTATCACACGATATATACATTTATACGGTGTACAAATATTAATAGAAAAACTTTAAATAAAGCTCGAGTAATCAAAAAGACGGATATATATATATATATGTATATAGAGAGTAATATTGACAGATAATTCCGGACTAAAAGCTACTCCTATTTCAGTCCATTGAATAACTGATCATCCGTTATAACATAATCACATTGTTTGAGAAAATTATGTATATTACAGGTTCCATCAAATTTTATCGCGCAACAATAGTATACATATTATACAAGGCCCATTTAGTGCCCTTATCTAAGCTATTTAACATTCGATCTCAATTGCAGCGAACAGAAACTGAATATTACTTGCGAAACGCGTCCGCGTACTAGACATTTTATACTAGCATTTTCAACACGCCAGTGATTTCTAACAACGCAAAATGAACAACGCAAATTCATCGCGTGCACAACTCGGCACCCATAAAAGCAATCTATTCGTCAACAAATATTTACCATCTAAATTATTGCACTTTCCACGAATTAAGCGACACAGCTTCGCGCGTTACCTCTGTTCGGCATACAACTACGTATTTACACGATGTAATTGCATTTACATATAATCCCAACCGACTTTTATACGCCACGGTTCGTCAAGCATTTCTCTTAACTTTTGCACAGTTAACGCGTGTCGAAAAAGCCGAATTAATTGAGCCACTCGAATCGTTCGACTATTCTCCATTGTAGGAGGAACATTGTACAGACTGTGCCAGTAATAACGAAACGATCGTGGGAGCAATTGCCAGTAGTCACACTTTTCCATGAATAGGTATTATAGCAATCTTTGGTAGAAAGTATTCTACTATCTGCAAAATAGAATCTAAAAAGATACGAATGGCAATATACTTTAGTAACTACTGTATGGTACTTTATGTGTACAAGAATTATCAATTTGTTTTGTAAGAATGTAACAATAGATTTTTGACCGTTCTGTTGTAGCTTGCGTTCCGATGAAAACACAAGTGAAAATTGAAATTGACACTTACCTGCCAGGCATTGGAGTCCAGAGCGAGATAAGACATATTGTTGTTAGTGTCCTCCGTGATTGAGAAAATATTGTAGATCCTCAGAACCCGTTGCCAGTTGGCACTTCGTCAATATGAAAGTTCTCACTCACGTCCCGAGCTGATTGGTAGGCGGCATCTTCCGTCGGTGGCTTCCACAGCGTGAAAAATGTCCTGCAAACATATTTGTTAAGAATTTTATTATATACAGTTGGACACACAGGATTGATTAATAGAGAAAAGGTAGAAAAGAGATTTTTATGGATTTGCATATTGTAATAACATTGTGACAACTACGATGTAGAATAAGCACTAAAAAGAAAGAAACATATCTATACATATCTCATAATAATTGATTACACTGATTCTATATTTAAAGCTTAAAATACTACTAATTGCTTACGTGACCGTTTACATCATTATCCATTCGTTTCATATTTCTTCTATTACACCATATTGTATTATTACTACGGTTTTCGTTCTTGTTTTCATTCGTTCATTACTATGCTATATTTCAAGAGACAATAAAAGAAATTTCATTTATACAGAAACAAATAAACAAACACAAACAATTCATATATGTATATATTCTACGATTGAAAGCATTCAATTTCAGATAAACCTAATAGATTAAATTTAGGTAATATTTACTTCAACGAAAATAAATTTTTATGGCAAACAATTCAAACTAATGGAAATATCGCTAATTTTAACCGAACAATGCAATATTTATGCGGAAGTGGTTCTTCACTACAAACTTAACATGTTTTGAAATGGAATGAAATTCGCTGAAATCAACGAGGACGATTATATGTAACAATTCCGAATGTGTTAATAACGATATGTATGCATTTATTTCTATACGGCAACAATGCTAAAAGCTCGACCGTTATAATCCGCGCTTACAATAAAGCATGATGATGCATTTTCGAATTTTCTATCAAATCTACCAAAACTAGTATTCGAAAAAATCAAAGAACAATACAGGCGTATGAAGATAGCAGAGAGTTTAATGGAATGTAAGAAAAAATATATAAACAGCGTGAATAGAAGCCGAATTCAGAAACGAGCGATTAAAATAAATACGAAGGCACGGACAAGAAGAAAACTGAAAGTTGTTCGAAAAAATGTGAATTATACTGTCGTCGTTTCAAATCCCCCGGGCGCTCCGTCAACGGATAGAGAACTTAGTTAAGCAAAGTTAAATACGGCTCCCCGAGGTGGCACGACCACTTTTTAATTGTAAACACTTTCACGAAACGAAAAGATAACTCGAGTTATCCCGGTACACGGTGATTTCATAAGTCGATATTGCTCTGCTATTCGACAAAAAATACATAATTTCGTTATTTATATTATTTATTATATCGCTATATTCGAGATAATGATTCGATTAATACATGCTCACGGTGACCAATAGTTTAATGGTACTTATCGTGTAGATATTACGATTATAATTAGGCGTAATCAGCACTTGAAAGTACGAATTATGTAAATTTCACTTTTTAACATGACGTTTCCATATTAAGTACCTTGGAATGATAAATCAGGAATTTAACGAGGGCTTGATACGAACGACATAAAAATTATGTAGATAAGTATCCTAATTATTGAGTCTAGATTATAGAGTTCTTAAGAACAAACTGAAGCGAGTCACAAAATTGATTTAGAATTCCTCAATATATCGATCAATTGCACAAAAACAGCACCGGGTCTTCTTTCATTGAAAACGAAACAAGCTTACGTAACCTATACTCGTTGGCAGATAACCTTAAATGTCATGTAACCGGAGAAAGAAATCACGAAAAGCAGTAAAACAGAATAGAAAACTCTCACGTACTCACCACAAGTTTCTTGGAATAAATTAACAGATTGTTCACGCCGAAACACACCAAAATTAGTCCCAGACGACCATATAATTGAAATCACAGCGACACAGCGTCGTTCGTTCCAGACGTTTTTTGAGCGCGAAAACGGAGTAACGCCACACGTCACGAGGGGTCGTTCGCAGAAAAACACTCGATACGTTCTCGCGATTGATACGTGGTTTGATTCGCGCTTAGAATCGCGTAAACAAGACTACGAAATTACAACTCCTCTCACTCGTGTCAGTAGCCCCGCGAGGATGCACCGTGTCCACGGCTCGCGAAACACAAGGAAAGCGTGTGCGTCGCGACGCGATTCCAAACGTAACTATAATGTGTGTGCTGGTGCTAAAACGTCGTCGCGTTTCCAAAGATTTTTGTTCTATTTGCAAAAGGACGACACGGTAAACGGTTTTCAGGTTAACTTCTAACGAGAAAATCAATTCGATCTCTCTTTCTTTTCGGTTGGCCTATTGTTTTCGAATATACGCACTCGCGCACGCTTACTCACATACACGACCAAGGCCCGGTAACCTAATCCTCGGCTAGATTAGCAAGGGCTAATTCGAAATGCAACCCGCGTCGTCCTCTCTTTCTCATCGACTTCTCGATCCCCTTCTTGCCCTCTCTTTTACTCGCCTCCCCTCTCCCTACCTTTCGCCTTTTCTTGTGCGATATTGTTTCGTCCTTCGACTCGTGCCTCTCTCCTTCCCTCTCTTTCTCGCTCCTTCTTTCCGTTCTCCCTCTACCTTCCTTTCTCACTCTCTCTTTATTTCTCTTTGTCGCTCTCACACCCTCGCTGTGACTACTTAGACGATGGCTCGTATAATCGGCAGACACTACGATATCAGTTGGCAGTAGGAGGACACGAAATTTTGTGGATACTAATAGAAGACAGTGGTCCGTGTGCCGCGATATAAAGACGCGTGGACGAGAACGAGGATGGAAACGACGACCAGCGCGACGATACACGACAGGAAGGAAGAAAGTGACTTTTGTACGTTGTACCTCCCCCGGTGTGTGTTGCCACCGCACGTGGCGCGTCGCGACGTCGCACTGCGCTTGAGGCAAGAGAGGCGCCGCGGCGCCCCCCAACTCCTCTCGAGAGCCACCCTTAGTAAACCACGCTCCCTACCTCCTCATCCTCCCTTTCGCTTCGTCAGCCCGCCCGCCCGCACCTGCGGCGCGTCCACCGCCAACCTTCCCCTACTCGTTGCACCCCACGGGGGTGTGGTGCCTCCGCCTCCAGTCACATGACGGACCCTGCGCGGCCTCCCTACTGTACGCAGCTGCCGGCGGGGATAGCCTAACCTAACCTACATGATTGCGCGATATAACCTATATGAGCGCGCTTCGTTTAACGCGCCGAGCTTCGTCAACCGACCTACCGATCGCGTATCCTCTTCTCTGCTCTCGATTTCACAATTTTCTCTTCCTGTATTTACATTGGTCGATAAACTCATGTCACTGTATTTAAATTATATATTAAAATATCACAGCAGAGACTTTTACGAAACGAGACCATATTTAGAAGTAGAAACTTTAAAAAATGCGCTGTAATATTTTACTGGTGTTGAAATTAGGATGTCTACCGATATGTATTCGCATACGAATTAGCAGTGAAGAGAGAAAAAGAGAAAAGGGAGGTGGTGAAAGAGATCCAAAATACAACGAACGTACAAGATCGAATAAGCGATCGACGCGTATTCCTGGTTGTCGCGTAGACGATGCGTGCGTGTATGCGTGTGCGTGACGAGGATAGAAGGCTGGTTTCAGCACACCACACCCTCCGCACCTCTAATCCTAGAACGAACTGTATGACTGTATGACGCCAATACATTTGTACGGCGTAATACGAAAAGGACGACGAATGCTTAGCATCGTCTGCGCATGACCGATCGATGCCCCTTCCTCTTCTACAATCATCCCTCCTGACGAGCGACTACTACGCTACTACTGTACGTAACCCGACTTCGTATCACCCCACCATCCTGTCCCCAGCGAACTGGGACTACCACGCTACAGCCCCTTTCTTCGTACAGCCCTGCTGTCGCTACCTCTACTGCCCATCCCACTACATGCTTTTACCCCCGGTTCTAGAATGAGAGAAAGATCAAGGGAAGGGTGCAAACTGAAGGAGTAAAAGCGGTGGAGCGGGGAGGAGTGAAGCGAAGAAGAACACGTCAAGACGAGGCTTCTGTTTTTCCCTCTGGAGATTTCGGCAGGTCTTCACGCCGTCGCTGTTTCTGTTCTCATTTTCTTCATCCCTTGTCTTTTTACCCTGTATCTACTTCTGGCTTTCTACCGTTCCATGCGCGCTCCCGTTGCATTCTTCTTTCTCTAACCCTAGTCATGAATACCATGAATCTTGAATTCGACGGACCTCCCGGATAGTGGTTCCTTTCCCTACAAACTCATAACAGATCGATTCTCTGCGATTTTTACAATGGTAATGGTAAATCGATTTCTGTTCAACGTGTTATGGATTTTAGCGTTACCAGCAACGTTTTTGATCGGAGAAAGTAGCGTAACATCCAGGAAGACATTGCGAATAAGGCAAACAATCAGTCATTGCGATCGATAATAAACCAAACCACGGAAGATATATTAACCGTTATTCGTAGAGTTTTTGTGTTTTAAAATCCCATAGAAAAGTGATTACCTTCGTGAAGAAGCCACGATACACGTCACAACGTGCCTCCAGTTACCCTGATCGAACTCTAAACTCGCGCAAGAGGTCAAACCGTCCATCTTCTTGCTGGAGAGCGGCGCACCACGCCTATGTTAAATCGTGACTCGATCGAGGAGGAGGAAGCACCGGTGTTATATTAGCGCCCAGGAACAACCTGATGCGATCCTTCGGGGTATCCACGATGGTTCGTGAATAGCCCGTAGAGAAAGAAGCGAGAAATGCAAGATCGACAAACAACGGATCGGCGTTGCGCAATTAACGAGACCAACCGATTGAACTCGAACTCGAAGCAACATCGAGTGGGTCGACCAGGTCAAATCGAGTCGAGTACCTTCGTAGAGTCGTCACTGGCTTGGCATAGCACCGTAGATGTTCGATATCTCGAGCGTAGTTGTGTTGTTCTACGAACAATGCGCACTGTGCAGACACCGAACCAATACGATATGCAAACTCCTCGACAAGGAGGATGTTCAAAGGAAGGGAATTAAAGTTCTCGTCGTCCCTGTATCTACCTATCAGTGGCCGCCAGTTGTCCGGCCTCTTCCTTGCTCGAGAGCATGAATTAACGTCCAGTGCGAGTAGAATGTCAAATGAGGTTCGGTTATTATGGTGTTTAAGTTATGTTTTTTCCTTATGTTTCCCGAATCGATGAGTAAGCTTTTTTAAAGGCACAGAGGATGCGATTAAGGGTGCAGAGCGAACAGAATTCTGAGAAATTGGCTACTACAGCGAGAAAACACGTTTGCGTGTAAAAACGTAGTAATGAATGAAAGGCGGAAAGCGAAAGGGCGCGTGGAATGTTGCTAATGATAGTTGTAAACGAGAATGGTAAGAGATTACTCCAAAGAGGAGGGAAGAAACACTTGATGCACCTTGTAATATGAACCTAATCATAATGCGAGGAAGACAAATTTGATTTTGAATTATGGGAATGTTAAGTACTTCCCAGATTTCAAAGTTGCAAATATTCCAGAGAATGCTGGTAATACTGGTAAGACGACGTAAATGCGTGAGTATCGCAGTAAAACTATAAATTCGAAAAAAGCCATATACTACGATCTATAGTGATCATACCTGATGAAGTTTCTTTTGTATTTAATTTTCCTCGCCTAACGCTATTCACGACGAAAGCCATTAAGAAATTAGCTTACCTCGTTGAACGATGTACGTACGGTCAAAGACCGAATCTTTCCTATAACTAAACTTCAGCTAACCGAGAAGTCACTCTCTAAGAAATCTACTATAATCCACTTTGTTCCCGAACACATCACATTATAACGCCATAACTCGCTCGTGTGATGCAATTTAACTACTACATCATTACTCCCAAAGTTAAGCTGGTGTAAGTTGGAAATTACTAGTTAAATTGCATATATCCATGCAAGAGCCGAGAGCGCTGTGTAATCTGCCCATGTGTTTATCTATCGGTAGGTAGTCTGGCATATACTGTGGCCCCTCTCCATCATCGAGATGGTCACGGAGACCATCTTACCCTAATTACCTAATAATCCGAAGCGATGACCTAACTTTGGCCGTGTCTAAGTGGTTTCCGCGTCGCAGCAAGTTGAATGATGTGTCTATAACTCTGGCAAATTCTAATAGACATACTCGAAACGCGTATAAACTTGATTACTCTGTAATATCCATCTTTTCCTCTCCAACAAATAAATATTGATATTAACATTCTCGCGATGTTTAAGCGAAATACTTGATAAATCAATTTCTCCGTAAATTCACTTGTTTAATGGAAATGTGATTCGAACAGTTCCATAAATTATAATTTTTCTTTTTACATATAGTCTTCTATAACGGATAGCGACAAATTTATTTGATCAAATTTATATCTTTCATATTTTTAAGTAAAAATATTTCACAACACATTTAAACACAAACCTTTCATTGTCGTTCGATTTATTGTGCAACAACATTTGAAACGAGCTAAAAAATAACGAATTTCACATATAGCATTACATGCGTTAGTGTAACAAACTCAACCTGACATGATTCCATTTTCCATCCGAGTTTCTCTTTTACAACAGTCTTTTTCGCGTAAACATCTTTATACGCGAACGAAAGATCCCGATTGGTGGAACGACAGAATCAATAGATCCCGGATGATCCGTCTACTGCCATAAACAGATCCTTCGAAATCGATACTGATCCCTATTGATCATGAGGACCGCAAACGCGACGCGTCCTCCATGTATATCCTTTCACGTTTCACGAACAGCTCGAGGCTGTCAGGTGCTACCGCCGTCAGGACCATAAAAATGTGCGTATCTGGAGCTGATTTTTCTGAAAACATTCGTGCATCTTGAAAGCCCACTGAATAACCTCCTCTCCTTTTTTCCTCCGCGGGCGGTGAAGAGCTTGTTGACTTAAGCGCGTGGCAAATTTCGTCTTTTCAAACGTTTTTCTTCCTCGAATACGGCTCGTTACCCCACGCTACTTCGAAGATTACACCCACGAAATGATTCAAGGTACTGCATCACATTGTTCCGATCTTTTTGTGAACTCTTTTTCTTCTTTTTTTTTTTTTTGATACTGAATTTCTTTTTAAATTGAGATTATTTAAGGACAACCATATAAACGAATGTTTAAATGTTTACTATATTGTGTCAATAAGCATCCTGTTAAAGAATGTATTACAAAATATTTAAACGTGAAGCGTTCACGGTTGAACGGGATTGATTCAAAGATAACGGTAACTTATGCGATACGACGGACACAAATTACATAGTAAATTTATAAAAAAATTTGCAATTATCATTTCTTTCGATGATTTCATATTACAAGAAATTGTCTTTTGATCGTGATTTCCGACAAGTACAAATATGACGAAAACATAATAAATACGATTAAGCAATAGTAATTTATTCCATTAAATATCCGATACTTTTTCTTTGCACGTTCAAGTTCGACGGTAGACTTTGAGATAAGAGACTGGAAGTCGAACTTTCGTAATTACAATAAACAAGTCTCGGTTGCCACGGCAAAACGCCCCGCTACAAAGTACAAACGCCTCACGGTAATGGCATGCAAATTGTTGGTTTACCTAACGTCTGGACTCCGTGGGTTCGGTTGAAATGTGATTTCTTACTACTTTGAATCCGAACGGGGTTTACCGCCCTTTGAAGCCCCACGATATTTTTGTAAGAGGGTTCACGTTTCAGCGCGAATGGAATATCGAGCACGATATTATCGCGGATTTCTTTCCATCGTGATGGAGATTGTATTTTTTTCTCTAGAATTGAGAGAAACAATTTATTTCTAGAAAGTGAAAATATCAATTTAGGTATTGTTAATATATCAATTGATTAAGGACGTCCAGAATTTTAGATTCATCCTTAAATGTAATTTAACAAACTATTAAGCGTTTCATGCTGTTGCAAAACTTTAACTATTACTGTTCAATGATATTTCTTCACTTAATAAAGAAATAAAAGGATAATCGATTACTGTATTACGTATTGCACTTTACATATATCGATATTGTTCTAGCCAATTAGATAACAACCACTCTTCCAGTAAAAAGATACACGCTGAATATCCATAAAATTACAATATAGGTACAATTAACTGTTCCAGCAATATCCTTCGAGTGCAACTCAAGTCCTCGTAATTTTTCGTCGAATACTCGACCAAGGAAAGCTGATATCTTCCACCCTCCAGGAAAATTTCTCGACCGCGACGTTTTGAATAACAATATGTTCCACTGTCGAAACCACAAGTCTCGCAGCATCTCGATCCTCGATAGACCGAAGCGTCCCGAAATTAGCGCTCATCCGTGCGAGGTAAAACACGGAAAGACGTATGCATATAAGAATAGGTACTTGTATTCCTATAAGTAGGGTGATTCTAATAACAGTATGCCAAGCCACTCGTTCCACTATGAGCGACGTTCTGTCGGTTCTCGTGGCTACGCCGAATCGCCCGCAGCGTGGCGTGATCCAGTAGCATTTGAAAACGGCACACGACTCGATACTTCGACCGTAGTCTTTGCATCTTACGCGAGGAATAAAGTCCAACGGTGGTGCGCGATTTGTGCCATTATCCGGTGGATTCTAATAAGCGCGTGTCAATTCTTGTTGGAGCGAAGCTCCGACGCAGGATCTGGTAGCATAGTAGACCCTATCCTTGTGGAGAATTGTTCAGCCTATGGCGTGGTGTGCTCGAGTAGCGTTTGAAAACGAACCCAGTGACCGGTGCGGCATCCTCCTGCACGAATTCCAAGCTGAACATTGTCGGTAGGTAAGCACGTCGTGAAGCACGTTACGCCGGTGCACAGGCTACAGCTCTTAATTCGTGATAAAACATTGGTTCGGTCCTTATTGAACATTCAACGGT
This sequence comes from Bombus pascuorum, assembly GCF_905332965.1. Lineage (NCBI taxonomy): Eukaryota > Metazoa > Arthropoda > Insecta > Hymenoptera > Apidae > Bombus > Bombus pascuorum. The sequence goes on from NC_083493.1 coordinate 3,690,595, forward strand.
GCACCTACGGCGCGAACACAAGCCAGACATCCTCTCCCCTTGCGCTGGAATTTCTACGAGACATACGCGGGATGCAGGCTAAAAGCTTGTTCGGATTGGTTCGAGGTCGAAGAAAGCGGCAACGGGTGTGCAAATCAGGCAAAAAAAACCACCATGAAGAACATACAAGCGTCGTCGCGACCACCGAGCCGCGCTACAGAGTATGTTTGAGAGTACGTTTTGTGTTCCTTCGAAGCCTGTACGGCTCGTGCAGGGTTGCGCGACTAAGTGACGCATTAGCATAATTGCCTGTAGAAGGAAGCGATTTTTCCGCAGCGCGATCTTTCGTTCTTCGGTGAAACGACCAAGAGGAGAAAAACAGCAACCCCGGCGGCTGCCTTGAGGAACGTTTAATATCCGCGTTATTGCCGACGTCGTGCGTTCATTACGCTTCCGTTACAATTAAACATGAAGGTATATATCATATGATCGAGAGGTAAAATTTATCGATAACGGGCTCTTCAGTTGCAATCTCGTTTCGTTTGTACGATAACCCGCCCACCGATCGTATACATATGTATATCGTTACCACATATGTATATGTACCGAGCATGTATATGCGACGGATTCCTCGGAAACGCGAGCGTCCTGCACAAAGAAGAAGGGAAACAAGAAGAAGGAGAAAAGTCGAAGAAAGAGCGGCAGAGAAGAAAAGATTCGGGTCAGAGTCCTGGTACGGAGAACTCTCGAGAGAGAACCGGAGACTTTATCATCGCGCTCGGTCGCTCGCCTCTCTCATTAGTTGGCTGGCACGCCGCCCCCGGGGCCGGCCTGTGCGTGAGTTTAATCTGTGCGCGAAGCGAAGAGCGCGTGTATGCGTGAACTCACCGCTCGTCCTCGCTTAACGCGCGTCCGTCCCGTCGTGATGCCGCGCGCGTTTGCTCTCGCACACGAGGCCGTGTTTTCTCCGACACACGGTGTGCGCCGTTCGCCGCGCATTACAAACTTCGTAGACGCTCCGCTCGGCGTGTGCGTGCGGACGAGCGCGCGAGACTGGAGATGCAGCGTGGGCGGCGCGCACGCTACGGCATTCCGGAGCTGGCCCGGCAGCGGCACGAAACCGCGTAATATGGGAATGCGTGGAGGCTTGATTTTAAGTGGAGAGAACAAATATTCCTCCTTATACGCGTTGGCTAGACCTCAATTATCATGGAATCCCGACGGAGGGAGCCGAATAAATTCGAGGTTAGAACCGGGGACCTGCCAGAAATTCGCCGATCGGACACTGGGAAAAGATCCTTCGTAGAGAAGCTACGAGGTTAGAGGGATTTCACGCGATAAACAATATTGCTTGGTTCTTTCGTTGCCCTTTCACCTCTAAAGAATTCTACGGGTCTAAAGAATGGGTCGATTCTTTTCTTATGGCTTTCCTACGTTCCTACATTTTCTTTCCAGTAATTATACTTGTTTTAGTATCTGCGCTATAAAAATCGACAACATCAACCTCTGTGTAGCGATTTCCGTATATCATATGTTACAAATTCCATGACACGCGGAATGTTCCTCTCAAAATCTGGGAGTATCTTGAAACGATCGAAACATGTATTTTCATACACCAGCCACCCTCCGAGTCGCAATCGAGCGGGAAACGGCGGCGTTATTCGGGGAGCCAGTGACAACTTAAGAAAGGAAATCGTCCCCTGTCTCGTCGTGCACGATTCAGCGCGATTCTATCGGCGAAGGGATTCCTCGATGAGACAAGGGAAAGAAGAGGGATGGAAAGAGAGAAGAATGCATTCGTCATTACGCGGCTACGTGACGATCAAAAGGAGGCCTGCGGTATTTACAGCGAACAGGCACGATCGCGGCTACCCGATCGATCGTTTCGCTCTGTCGCAGGAACCCCAACCGAGCGTCGAGCAATTCTCGTTCTTCAAACAACGCCAATATGTTGGTTCGTGGGTCACTGCTTTGGCACGAAACTCGTACACACATGGTCGTGGCGGTGAGGGAAGAAACGGAGGGAAAGTGGAATGGGTCAGGGGTAGCGAGGAGCAAGGGAGTAGCGTCGTCTGTCGGGTATAGGGTGAAATTTAGTGCGGAATATAAGGGACCCTCCCGAGCTTGGCCTAAGGCGGGGTTTACAGCCCTCCTTGTGAATCTGGCCGTGTGCGCATACATTTTCAAAACTCACTTCGATCCACCAGGTTGGAAGGGATCGCATTGTCGGAGACAATTCTCTATCTTTTCCCTCTATCCCACCCCTGTTCCCTCCTCCTCCCCTCTGTTCCGTGGCTGGCTTCTTCCTTTTCACACGGGGCAGAGCCACGCGTCCGACCAACGGATACGAACCCAGCTTTCTCCAGAACTTGCCCCCTTTTCCGTTAGGTCGTCCGCGAAGAAAGGGATGCACCAACTCCTCCCAGTTTTCTGCCCTTTACACCACTTGGCGGCGACGCGTCCGACGGCCCAATTAAACTTTTAGTGCTCGCTTAACGCGTAGCTCGCGCGTCGTCTTCTCTGCTCAACCTCGCGGCACCGTGTTAACCGTCGAAAGTAAAGCCGCAACATGGTGCGAAGCGATCATTTTTTGCAAACGATAATCGAACTTTAAACGCGTTGATTTATTTATTTATCGACCATGTGGAAAGTAGAACTTTTATAAAGGATAGTTTGTATAACACTGAAAATAAGTACGCTGAAATTAAAGGTGATTATTTTTAAATAAATCAAATATTCGACGGAAAATATCTGTAGAAAACTAAACGAATTGCACGATTGTTGCTATTTGCATTTTTCCCATGAAATGAGAACGAACGTAGAAATAAAGTACAATATTATTTCAGTGGTAAAGTAAATAAATGTATGACAAATGCGTTGTAATTAAATTTGCTCAAATACGCGTTTTATTCAGCGATCAAACATCATCGATACAATTGTATAGTCGGAATTACTCTTCAATAACGATTCAATATTTTCAATGCTTAAAGCAAAGTGACGGAAAATAGAAAATAATATACACGAGGAATCGTATCGAGGTTTATTTTGTTAACGTTACATTATTTATACACATTTGTGCGTATATTTTCTTTCCGCGATTCAGCAATAAACGGTTGGTGAATTTAGTACTGAACAATTTTTAATGGTTGATTCCTGCGCACCCGTGATTTGGTATGAATCATTGATAATATTAATAGACGGCAATATGTCTAACGCACAATTTTCGGAGCAACGCGAGATCGCAAAACTGATAAATAAAAAAAAAGAGAAAAATAAAAAAAGTGAAAAAAATAAATAAAACCAACAGCTTCGAAAGTTATTTAACGTGCTAATTGCTCGGGCCACTTTATTTTATAGCGGACCCGTGGAAAATATAGATTCTGTAGTTAAAGTATTGAATTTCCGTGAATGTCGAGTGAATAAATGAAAATTCATGAGTAATCGCCGCCTCAGGCTGAATATTTTCGATCACTGCCAACAAACCGGGTCTCGCTCTTAAATCGTAGTCTTAAAAACATCATACCATTGTCCAAATATTATAAGAGGAATCATTTTATGGTTCGTTACTACATTCGTATACTTTGGCAAATTTGGAAAGAAAACTGGGCCGTTGAACTTTTACTTTTGAACCATAGATCATGTATATCTAAAAATATGAAAACTTATGCGAATATTAAAAGCGATACTTTTATTTTCCTAAATGAATCATGACACTATCTGGAAAGTATTGTTGTTTGGCTACTCGACTTTTTAATTCATAACTATTAAACTTGTGTTCTATTTCTCTATCCATGCAAAATATAAAAGAAGCTACGTCTACTCTTGAAAAGAAAGAAAAAAGAACTTTTATCCGAACGATTTGCAACAAAATGGCTCTGTATATTTTGCAAGATACTTGAAATTATCTAAATGATGGAAACGAAAGTTACAGCTAATTACGTAGCATGCGTGTAAGATTCCAATTCCTGACTTATATAGGGATACTCTGTTTATCGGTTGTCGTAGACAACGTGACGTCATTACAGCCGACCAGCTCACACGAAAGCAAAAATTACGAGTCGAAAGAAAAATTATGTCGGGGCTCACCCAGCGCGATCACGCGCACGTGGACGTGTACGCACGAGTTAAATCCTCTTGCTTCGCTCTTACAGTCGCAATCCTCTTTTCATTTCTCTTCGGTTTTCGTCCCTCATCCGGTCGATCTCAGCCTCCTTTTCCAGCTTCCCCAAAAGCATATTTCTCCTCTTGCCGTACGAGAAGTCGCGTTACCTGTGCGTATACTGATCCGTGCTCGGGCTCGTGCACATCCTCGCCTCGTGTCTTCTCTCTCTTCTTCTGGTGGTGTGCTTGTACCCGAGATATATATATATATATATATATTTTAGCGGCGCTCGAGCGCCCCGCGGGCGGTCCCCGAAAGTTTGCCGATTTAAGGATCAGGAGGAACATAAATTGAAAGTAATGGCTTGGTGTGTACGTGTCAGGTCGGATGTCGACGTGCATCGGGGCCGGATGACCGGCTGCCTCTCGCTGCGGCGGTTCTGACCCGACGGTGCAAACGTTGTCCTATCACGAAAGCCTCGCTTCTTTTTTGCTTACCATCGAGCTTTTTCAGAGGAGCCGGCGTGGTGTATACCATTCTACTACACCGGTGTGTACTGTCCTATCTGGTCAGACAGACTGCCAACCACGTTGCGTACTAATCCTGCGCGTGCTACGATCGCTACGCACGGCAGCTTGTAAAACAACATGGTACTTTGGTGTATACGCCATGCAGGTTGAACCCGAATGGGGCCACGTTCAGAAACTGGGAGCGAAGGAAGAGAAGAGGAAAAAGGAAGCACGCGGCGCGAAACGAAAGTGCAAGAGAAAAAGGACACAATCCCTGTATGCGCACGTGATAGGGATAGGGACAGAGAAAAGGAGACAACGAGAGAGATGAGAGGAACGTTCGTAGCCGTGGGCACGATAAGGTGTCTCGAGCCCCGGGTGGTGGCCAACCACCTACTGGGAGTTAAGAACTCTAAATTACGCGTGGACATGGGTTTATGTCTTCATCGGTTACAGCCAACGACCGGTCTCCGTGGAACTGACGTTCCGGTTATTCCCGGAGCTTTATTATTATATATTTCTCGCTTTTCCCCCGTTGCTCGTGTATAAATTGCTGGTCTGCGCGCAACGAAAAACAGGAGAAAAAGAAAAAGGGAGAGCAGGCAGCGAAAAAAGAAATGAAAAGAGGGAGACGAATAAGCGGTTCATAGTTGATATTGGATACGCGGGGGACCGGAGTCAAGTCGGACGTTCAACGAGAAATTAACCATGGCCTCTTCCATGCACCGCTTTTTAGCCCGTTGCTAATTAACAGGAATCGCGGAGTATGGGTTAATTAATTATTTTCGAACTCGTCGGTGTACCCGCTGTATCCAGCTTGTTTTCGTTTACGTTTCATACATTTTAATCGATGAAAATCGAGACGAACTTTTTTCCAGCACAATCGAACTTTATAAGGTATAAATCGTGAAAATTGTTTTTCACGATGTTCTGAAACAATTTTAATCGACCAAGCGAAATATCATGCACGTTGATTGACGCGGATTTCGATTTTTGAATAAAATGTTAAATATATAATACTCGACTATTGCGACGCGTGCATTATCGGTACTCGTTATAGCACATGAAACGATACAGAAGCCAGGACTGTCGAAAACCATGCGACTTTCTTATGGGGAAACGCCTTTAACATAACCTAATATCCTAACGCAGTTCAGTCATTTCCTGGTGGCCATATAGCCGTCCCTAAAGCGAGTCCCCGGGGAGAATTTTGTCAAAGGATCTTTATTCTACGCGGACGTATAATACACCATTGCGCCTCGAGCGAAAGGGAAACGTGATACGTGAGTGTCACACCGCAAAAATTTCGATTACGCATGAACGCGTTGAGAAAGATCGCCACCGACCTATTTCTTTCTGTAACGTAGTTTGTTGCGTCAAAAAATTCTAATTACAAACTCGACAGGATCTCGCGTGTGAAAGCCTGTAATTATTTACTACATTTTTCTCGCGTATCCAGGAGGTGCTCCACATAGAACATTTCTTTAGAAAAACGTGAAAAACCAGTTAACAGTGTCGCAAGAAAAACTTGTAATTTCCTTCTCAAATATAAGACACCATTCAGAAATCTATACTTCATAAAAAGATAATGTTAGATCAAAATAATATTATAAGTCCAGGACGTGAATTGTAATAAAACAAAGCAATATCTTATTTCTCGATTCGTTCACAAACACTATTGTTTAAACAACTATCCAGCCTAAAAATCTAACCGCACTGAAAACATCTCAAAGCGATTCAACTTAAAATGATGGCTGATCAAATGAATTTGCCATACTTTCAGTTTCATATCGTTATATCGTTTACAAGCATCGCGTTGAAAAACCATACGTATCATCGTCAATGCATCGGTGATTTCTTAATCATCTCTAGTTTTTTGCTGTTTGCAATTTGACAGATGAGTCCAGGAGTCCGTAGCAATCTAACGAACGCAGACGCACACACGATTGGCCGGATGCGACCATGCAGTTCGACTCCAGTTTTAAATATTGAAAACGTCAGGGCTTTGAAGCAACAGCCGACAGACTGCCGCGGACAGGAAAGCTCGCGTTTTGTTTGATGTTCAGAGTATTTTCAGAAATTTCAACATCGTACATCGCCCGAAAATCCTACCATCGATCGATCGAAATCGCGATTGGAAATTGACGGCGACCGTGTTTCCTCGCGGACAAGTACCGCGGGACGCATCCGGTGATATTTTAATAGCTGCGTAGCTAAAAAGTTTGACGCTCGTGTCACCGGTATGTGTTAATGCATACTTGATGAAACCCGACAATATAATCATATTGATTCATAAATATTTACGTATTAATACCTAACTAAATTAATAATAGTATTATAATAATAAACTATTATTAAATAATATTTTCTATTAGAAATAGTAAGTATATAATACATTTAATACTATATAATACTATGTAGTACATTTAAATGAAATAAAATACATGCAAAAAAGCTCGAAACAAATCTTTTGTTAATTAATAATTCTTAGAAGGTGGTAAATTTAATAATATTCATAAAAGAATAATAATGGTTTACAAAATTTGTATTCTCATCGGTCATGCTCCGGTTCTGTGTCTCAATGTACGTCTTCCCCTAACATTTTCGATTTGTGGTTCGTGCCACTCGAACCTCTACGCTAGAATCCTTTCGAGTCTCTATTTCTGATAATTACAAGAAGGAAAAACAATGGGCTCAATCACGCTGCGGAACAATAGCGAAATACAACAATTGCGTGTAGGACCCCCCATGAAGATACGCGCCCAGTTGGTAATTGGACGTTGGCTTGCAGGGAGCCCTACGTGCCAAGTGCTCAAATCCCTTCGCCGCTAGATACTTGCATTGTTTATGCCTCTCGTTCATTCTACGTGCATCTTGTATAGTTAGAGTGGGGCTACTGGCGTGATACACAGTTAAGCACAAGCGATTCTGGCAGCGCTTACTCATTGTTATACGGAAAAAGAATCACCAACTAGGCCTAGGTATCTCGCTCATGAAATCAAGATTAGCTGGTTACCAAGTAGCTCATCATAAAACTAAATTTAACATCTTTGAAGTTTGTGATCTCCGATGTGTGAATTAATTGTAAAACTTTGTAATTATCGTTATATGGTAGAATTAAGCCACATCTTCGTAGTTGTTTTAAAATACAAGTTCAAAAAACTCCCTCTCCTGAAGCATTTTATTTGTTTTGTACATTATTAAACAAAGTATTTTATGATACCTCATAGTTATAAATTAGTTTGGAAGATCAGGAACAGAGACTTTTCTTTGGAAATAATTAAAGAGATCTTAGAGATCCTTTGATCAAGAATTAATATTTCAAATTGGAATTCTATTATTAGTTTAATGATTCTCCTAATGTTAAAGCTCATATAGCCGATGGCATTTGCGGTACTTCTCGCTTCTTACTCGATTCCCGCCCAAAACCATGAATTTAGTTTTCTACACAGCCCAAGGCGATACGCAGGATAATATCAATGTAGCGGTCATACTCTATTGCAATTGAAATGAACGGTTCGATTCACTACATGCACTACTGCTTGGGTACACGCCAATTTTGGCTGTGATTCGAACCACCCTCCTTCTATTCCGAAACCCTTCTAATTTTAATCATATCATAAAGAGCAGAACATCTTTGAACAGAGTACGACTAAATTTTGACAGAAAGTGAAAAATAGATGGAAAGAAGAAGAGGATGAAACCTTATCATTATTCTACAGTAAATTGTGTCAAAGAAAGAATTTTTATGATATTCATGAAAAAATGACTTGAATGTTGAGTTTGCTCGAAACCATTTACAGCAGCAAATTCCACGCAACATACTCACCTCCAGAAACAAATTCTGTCGAGTATACGAATTGAGCGCGTAACGTACGCGTCGTTTATTAAAATAATAATTCGCGATATTTCCTTATTTATAGTCCCGACTTCTTCGATAATATTCGTTTAGCGTATTTTATGCAAAATGTAACGTAAGGTGCGCATAAATTCGATGCGGGATATCAGGTATCGTTGGATACATTATCGATTTCGGTGAACCAGTTTCGCGCAATCACGCGTTACGATTTACTAGCGCACACGAGACAGAACCTAAATACTGGGACTCCCATATAATGGATTATAGTAACACCATTAAAACCGCTTGTAATAAATCATTTTATTTTCCCTCTTTCATCATGGACATTGAAATGTTTTTAATAATAATTTATTATTTATTATTATTGTTATTATCATTATTTATAATTTATTATTATATTTACTTTACACCAATTACCAAATTATTCGAAACCTTTGATTCCGTTTTTTCGAGCTCATAACGTTCTAGACGTGGCACAATTTATAAATTTTATTCTCCGCTGTAAATTGCACGCTGTAGATCCGATTCTAGCAATTAAAGTATAAAAACATCGTTCCACCAGTCGTTTGAATCGCGAAAAGTTCTTCTTTGAAAGCTTGGATAACCAGCATCTCCTTCTCGACGGGTTCTTTTATTTTGTCCGCGAGCATCGAGCAGGGTGGAGCGTAAGGAGCTTGAAAAGAACAAGTTTTAAACTGTGGCAGCGTAAAGAAAATGCTTTTCTTTTAATAATTTCAGATAAATACGGCGAAGAGAGCGGAGCCGAGTATTTTTGTATTCGCCGGTCTTTTGTATTCGCCCGGGCTGGGATCTGTAAAATTTTCCCGGTAATTGACGATCCTTTTTCCCTCGATTAATTCAACGAAGATCTGTGGGCAATCCTGCAGACGACGGGAATTTGATAACGTCGTTGCAATCGAAGACACGTTTCAATTACTTTGCACATCCAGTGTCTTTTTAATATTAAATTTTAAGAAACGAGAGGAGATTGTTGAAGCAATCCCAAGACGAATCTCTAGTTTTCTAAACCGTATCGCTGAATTAATTTCGCGTTGTCATCTTGTATGTCTATACACGTTGTAAATCTTTGCAGAACAGTCAGTTCTATTCGATATTCAAAGATAAAAAGCATTTGCTATTGAAAGATATATTCACTTCTATTTAAACGTCCTACTATTTTAACATCAGAATTAACAACTCTGAGTCAACAGTATCGGATCAAAACTCTAAAAATAGTTTTAATGTTACATAATGGAAACGTAAGCGTCGATCGTATGCACAACAGTGATCGAATCGCCAGGACGTTCTGTTAGGAAGAGAAACGAAGCGGGAGCTCGGCGAACGAGACACGACGGACAAAACGTCGTCGACGGAAATGTTTCGAAAATTTCGAGCTGGTACGAATGTCTCAGAGCAAAAAAGCAAGCCGGAGCACTCAGAGCGCAACTTTTCCATCGGCGGTCCGCCGGGGGCGTAAAATTGTGAGGTCTGGCGCTCCCTTTACTATCCGCGTATTCACGGCCCGAGGTCTGAGATTCCGGCCATCTGTCGAAAATCCTGATTTTACATTTTCCTTCTTCTCGTTGTAAGTAAATCGCAAATCACGACCTGTACCTATGCTTTTCTCCCTGAATTCGAAAACGATATCTTCAAGCCTTACGAAAGCAAAAGATTATATCGATTAATATTATATTAGGATCCAATTATCGATTGTTTTCGATGATCTATTAGACAGGTATCGTTCAAATGTGATATATAAATGCAAGGAAAGTGAGCTTATGAAGTATGTAATACGTGTAAGTTGAAAGAAAAGATTGCTTTCGACACAAAGTTATAATAGAAATATATTAATGTTAAGGATAAAAAGTAACGATTAAGTAGGGCGGATAGAGTTGTAAGTAAAATGCAACTGGACGCAGATTGGATCCCTTGTCGAACCTCGATACACCTTTTGTACCCTGGAGCTGACCCCGTTTCGTTCACGACTGATTTAATGATGACGGAAGTCGCTTAACCTACACTTAAACTGATCATAATCGTTACTTGTATCCTACACCCTTTTAGAAACGATATTTCGATCATACTATGGAACCTTATCATATGTATTTTTACCAGTAAAGTTTTACTAATATATATATACACACATAATATGATTGGGAAATTAGTATTTTTTAAAATAATTTTCAATAGTCTTTTACTTAAACTGCATTTCGTACGGAATTTTTACCAAACAAACATCAATTAACCACTTAAAAGGTATTAAAACATTATGCATTAATAATTCATCTCATTATCTCCAATTCTTCGTTGTTAGGTGGTCTTAAAATAATACAAATTCATGAAAACAGATTGAGATTGTTCGAGTGTTTGATTAGATGGCCGTTGAAGTGTTACAACAGCGATAGCCAGAATGGTGAGAATCTTCGAACAGAATATTTCCACGTAGGCTATGAACAAATAGTGTGTAGCTTTGTCCGCTGAAGTGAATGGTGCCCATGAAATGTCTGGACCACTGTAGCCTCCAAACTTCGGTAATCATACAGTCCAGTGCACCACAAAGCAAATCTATGCGCGGTAATCTCCTTCTTGTGGAATATGGAATTTAATAACTTTATTTGATAACTCAAAACAACAACATAAAGACGTATCAAACCGTTTTTCGAAAACAATTGCTGCAAAAGTCGTTGGAAAATCTATTGCAGTGAGCAACATGTTGTTTTGAAAGTTGTTAGTCAGGGAAGCTTCTATTTTTATATCTTTTATTTGTGTAATAGAAGGATAATCACGTGCAAATATGTTTTTTGAATTTTTAACAACTCTTTTTGAATTTTTTAAAATAAAAGATTGTTAAATAAATGTCATGTGTGAATCTTCCAATACATCTTTATTTTAAGGAAACTGTGCAGTAATTAGTATATTATAGTAGTAGAAGATTTTAAAAAGTAAAAGATTATCTTCGTAATAGTCATCTAACAATTATCGCGACGAAATCATTTATATGGACCAATTATGCTTTGATGGTACTTGACACGAGTTTTAAAAAAGTTAATAAGTTGATTACGACTCATCGATTTTTATTCCCTGTCAAAAATTGAAGGGTCGAAGATCACCTCGACCAACGTCAATGTAAAATAAATCTGTTCTTAAACAAATGTAGATGAAAAGCGGCGAGGATTTCCAGAAGATGTCAAGATCGCCGCAACCACAATCACTCAGAATGTCTTCCTCGGTTACAGCGTTCATATATCCCATGAGGAACCCCTTTCTATCTTACCATCGTGGGTAAATTATTGGTAGGTACGACGTTAAAACATAATTGATTAATACTTGGATTTTGGGATATACGAACTGATACTATTACAGCGGACGATCCACACTTTATCTGCAAAGTTTAGTACAATCCAAATTCGAACTTATTTAATTATATTAAGAAAAAGATGATGCGAAATTTTTGCAACTGTACAAAGAAATCAAAACAGACCAACGGAACAACCGATACCATATATGCTTGCACTATTTCAGGCAATATAAAAATAGCGATTTGTCTATCGGTTCGTTAAAATAATGAAAAAGTAACAAAGAAATAACTATGTTTTCATACAAAAGCACTAACTTAACAGTACATTAATATAATCGTTTGAAGAAAGAATTTGCAAAAAGTTTATCATTATAATCGTCTATACAAATTCATAAAACTCTCACAAGCTGTCATTATTTAAGTTTGTCACTTTTAATGAACTCTCTGATTTCTATCAAAGGAACTTACATTCTTATAAAAAATCTTCTAAAGCTATCTAAAGCAGCACATGTCAACGAGATTTATCGCGATGCGATAGCTCTTACAGAATCTTTCGTCACGATTTCGTATAAATGTCAATAGACTTTTGTTGTAGATCGAAAGAAACGATTCGCGCGTAACGTATCATTATAGAGACCGAGATAGGTGAATTGTTAACGCACGCCCGCTCTCGGTTAATATCAACGCAGCATTTAACAAGAAACGAACATTAAATACGTCAAAATATCATAGTTCTGGCTGGCAGGGAGTTCGGATGGTTTAACTGGCTTTGATCTTTGTACGTAACGGTGCTCAAAGTCTGTTACAACGGTGAATTATACCCTCCAACTCCTGCCGTTTAACAACAAAGCGACCTGTTTCGTTTGGTATACGTTTCCCTCTCTCTCTCCATTTCTGCGTTTCTCTGCTTCCACGTTCTCTTCGTCCATTCCTGTGAATTTCTATCGTCTCTTTACGTGCTTCCGGAAAAAAAGAAACGATGAAAAACGAGTTAATGTCTCGCGGCAGACTCTAAAGCGTTCCCATGCTTTATATCATTTACCACGGAACGAAGAGAATGACCACGAAGCAGATAATGATGACACGATCGTTTAACGCGTTTAACAACATTAATTGCTCGCCTCTGTTGCGAATTTAGGAGCCGGAAGTTTAGAAGAGCAACAAAAACTGGAAAACACAGCAGAATTTTTACGTAGCTAAATATTTGATATTCTGTAAAACGATACGTGAAAATGGCAAATCAAATGTTATCGATAACTCTGAAAACGAAAATGCTAATATCAGAGATACTCGCTAGATGCGTTGAAATCAGTAACTCAATGATTACAGGCATAAGCCTGAAATAATTTAATGAAATAAACGATGTTGCAAAATAGCAGAACTAAAAGCATAACAAGGGCATCGCCTAAATCCGCGAGGAACGACGGTCAAAATGATTCAACGAAATTCTAGACTCGTCCCAGACCGACATAGATCCACCCTCGCTTCTAACCGCACATAAACGGTAAGGATAACCTAGCATTTTATACACAAGATCTATGGAGGCTAAGCAATAACGTTTAGCGATAATTCTAGGGTAGCCTGACTACAAGGCCTCGGGCTTTACGGATGACTTATGCTTGCTGAAGTTATTTGAACTCGTCGATGTATCGAGTTGTGGCACCGTGAGTCCCCGACGTCTTTGTCAATGCGCTGTACAAATGTTAGCGCACAAGACGTACAGCGAATCCCGCGCTGTTATCTGGCGGGTGGTATAGAAGATCTTGCCTAGTGAAATAGAACGCGAGCCAGCTTCGTAATTTCAAGGTAAAAAGCATACACGCCAACCTTATTATCAGCTCGCGTGTAAACGTTATCGGGCCGTCGCCGAAAAAAAAACACTGTGTCTCCCCTTCCATTTCCGTCGCTTCGATTGATCGACTCGTCCCATAGATTGAAAAACGCGTATGTATTTCTATAGAAATTTGTATCAGAACGGAAACATTGCATCTCTCGCGAGATGTTTAATTAATCCTGAAACGAATCACTTCCCACGTATAATGAAATATTTCGAAACAACAAATACTTGATATATCGCTTCATTCGTTTGATGAATAGTATATTTCCGTCACTAGTGATTCACGAGAATCAAACATCGTTCATCTATAATTTTGAATCCCTTTGAAAGCTCGATGGGATCTATAATTTACTCTACAAACTTGCTTTCTAATCGCTCCTTCCTTATTCTTTCTTCTTCGATCTACTTCATTCACTTTCACCCACGGAGCATCGTTTAATTTCGATTTTCGAGATCCTTTGACGAAAGTGTATACGGTGACAACTGATTCCACGAGCATCTGTGAATAAAAGAACTGCAAGTGCTGGACGAGTACCGCCAGCGGGTGCTCACGCAATAAAGATAATTGCAGTTTGATCCAGGTAGCGTTAGCCGGGGGACGCAAAATACATCTAACGAAGACAATCTCTCTTTCGTTTAGAGAGGTTGATCAAACCGTTGCACGTACCAACAGACAGAAACAGACAATCTGTTGGATGAAAGGAATCTGTTGATGGAAAGAAGAGTGGATCGGAGACGGTGGACGAAAATCGGAGAAAGGTCGCGAAAGAGAGATGACAAGGGAGCGGGAGAATAACGATAATAGAAATACAGGGAAAACGAAAGAAAAATTTCGAGCGGAGGAGAATTCCGAGCGAAATAAGGAGAGGAAGATAGAGAAACCAGAGAAAGCGTAGGTAGGGAAAGAAAGAATCCGTTGGGATCCCAAGCCTGCTGGCGTAATTCTGCTGGATGACAAGACGGGGGTTAGAGGACAGGTGCTACTGACGCCTTTGATCTCTTCCGCATTACACGCTGTAGAGTATCGCGCTCAAAAAAGGGAATTATCAAAATATCCTGGCCGGTTGCGCCCGCTCCGCTAGAAAGAACAGCGATCGATACCCGCTTAGGGTCATATCAACCGTGACGTTCTCTTTGTTCTCCTCCTGTTCGTCGTTTCGAAATCGTTTCTCGGTATTCCTTTTGCATACTCCACCTGTATGCAGTGCAATATACCTTGCGACCGTACCATGCAAGACAACGTTACAAAATTACGCAGAAACTCCAAGGATTTCGTCTTATTTTGCTCTTGGAGAAATATTGCAGAGGATGTATAGGTAATATCAAACATCGGGATTAACAGTATTATTCAATTGTGTTACTATGTTTTTTGAAGATTTAATTTTACGCGAAACCTGAATTATTGTAGAAACTTTTATATTTCCCAAACCGTGGTAGCAGGAAAGTATAATTTTATACAATTGACATCCTTATAATAGAGCTGTCGTAAAATATTCGAGGACAATAGAGTGAACAGAATGAAAGAGTAGTGGAATTTTTTGAAGATATTCGCGGTATTTCGAAATATCAAACAATTGAACTCGTTGAAATAGTACGTAAGTAGATATACATACATATCAAGATCAAACAATTCTTAACTTACAGTACTGTTTGATATGACATTTATTTTATAACGTAAGTAGTTCGCCCGTTTCTTCGTAGTATGATATTTCTACATATACGTGATTTTTATTTTAATGATAACATTTTTCCGAAATTATATACCTAACTCGTTTCTTGCCCACATGTTACATTTCATTCCTACAAGCTATCATTTTCAGAAATAAATAATTCGAACACATGATATCAAACACGAAGTCATTTATTCTCAATCATTCGGTCAAGCTCTTATCGGGAAGGGAACATTCAAGGAAGCGAGGAACGCCGCAAGGACGCAGCGGAAGATTTACAGCTCGTCGCCAGGGAGGATAAGCGGAACTATTTATTGAATATCATTTATCATTGAGAAGATCTCGTATTTCTCAGAGTCGCACATCGAAACGGCCGAAAACACCGGCTATTAGGTGTAACGTCACGGCTATTGGTACGCATATGTGGTAATTACGCCGAGGCCTGGAATACGCGTAACGCAAGAAACAAATTATCGATACCTCGAGCGAAGATTCGCCGCCTCCGGTACTAAGCGTCTAGCGACGATAATCGACACATGTCGTTCCCGTGGCTGGCAGACAAAAACTAGGCGGCGAGATTCCCAATGGACTCCCGAAAGCTGTTGACGACAAATCGAGGGTTAAAATACTATCGGTAAATAGCGAGTGGAATGAGCACGGGGTTGAGGCCAAGGGAGACGCGTATCAGATGGCACAGGGGGGGATTATAACCCTAATTTCGGCTATCCGCGTGACACTCTACTTTAAATGAAGTAGCCTGGTCGCTCCCATGGCCGAGCAACAATCAATCCTCGTGCATAATAGGGACTCTTGTTATCGGATCGTTAAGAAATTCCTACGATCACTATACAACGAAACTTGGCTGATTAAGGTGATAAGACAGATAAAAACGAGACTTTTTGAAGTAGGAAATCGACGTTGAAATATTGACTTAATTGTTGCGTGATGCAAAGATTAGACGATAGGACTATTTGGTTTTGATCTTTTTCATTTGTACGACTTGAGCGAGATTTGAAGTTAATTGATGATAGTAGATAAGTGATAATTCAATAAAGAAGAAGGTAATTCAAATACGATCATTGTTTATTTCACTTCAGAATTCATTTGATTTTCAACTAATGCACAACTAACAAAAAGTGTTTATTTTGAAATACTTCTACAAACTCCTAAACAATCAATAATTTCATAACATACATAACTAAATACTAAACAAACAGTCGATTTGTCGTATGAATTCCTTACCTATTTTCATCAAACACGTACATTTTTCTTCCATTTTACATTGCACATGTAGGTAAATCGGATCAATTCTATCAATAAATATTTCAGTTGACATTTAATTAAATGATCCGCCGTTAATTCTTCGCAAATCCAATGTATAATTTTCATACAACATTGATAAGATTAAAACAATTATCGTGAATGGATTTAAATGTGCAACTCGAAATTTGATTCCTTCTTTATTTTTGGAATCTGTTTAAACTTGCCTGATCATTGATTCAGAAATAATAGGTGAGCATACGCGAAACATAAAGAGATCATAACGAAGGAATCGGTATCTGAGCACGCAGTCGCTATTTCTGTGGCGGCTAATTCGCGCCACTTTCGTTAATCCGTGGTAATAACGCACCGCTGATTAGATAAAATCACCGTGACCGTGATCACGGCAACAGCGGTTAAAGTTATTTCCACCTCGGCCGAAAGTCCCCCATAAATCACGTCTCGCGGACGTCCAAAATTCTTCTGCAATCTCGCAAAGCGTTTTCAGAGGAACCGCGAGCCTGTCTAGTTGCAACCCTTCCCCCACGATGGCGCATTCTTTCGAAATGGCCCCCTTACACTGGATCACGAAAATTTTACCTCTGCTAGCACGCTCACCTCTAGGCTAGAAACTATCGCAGTACAACAACTTTTCATAACGTACTTTTCAATTAGTCATAAAATAGACGTTATAACATTAGAAGTACTTGCATTACATAAAATACATTTAACGTTTGAACGATTCAGAGAACTGGATTGTAAACACTTCAACCAACTTACACTCGTACAATTAATCCTGCAAACATTACAATCAAGTAAATCGATTAATTGTTGGAAAAAAGTAATATGGAAAATATGGAAATACTCTCTACGTCTCGATAACGTAATTTCCTTGTTACCAACAAAGTTACTTCCTAGAATACCAAACTTTGACTGTATATCGTGTTGTAGCGTAATCCGGCCAAAAGCGAACAACAGTTCCTCGCCTCGATCACGGTGCGGCGGTTCCTTCCGTGACCAAGCGGGACGACAGACACGCTCGATCGTGGGAGAAAAAATGGACAACGCGTCGGCGTTGCCGTGAAGTTTTTTCTTATGTACCTACTACTCACTGCATGCCATATAGCCCGGAAAGATAATTATAGTTTCTCGATCGACGTAAGAATTTCTGAGATTTCTGCCAGCTAGCCGCCTTCTACGTCGTAGAATAGTAGTAGAGTATCTTTATAAGCAACGAGTGTGGGTGAGCTGACCGCCCCTACCATGGTAAAAGGCGGTAGTGGAGGGAAAGGAGACGGAGGGGATGCTGAGGGCCAAAGTGAAGGCTTCGCCGGAGAAAGATTAGCAGACCAGCCAAGACTTTCGTGTTTCTCGGATCCACAGACCCGTAGATCATGATAATTGTGAGAACAATTCATCAGGTAAATTTCACGCTAAGCGGTCCCCGGATTCGTTGGCATGTACCGATCATCCACCGGCCGGTCCATTAATCACGATCTCCAATTGTCGGTCCGCTCACTCATCAACGCGATATGTGTGCGAGCTTCCATCTTTTCTTCTCGATCGAACGGATCGACCATGATACACGTTTTTGCGCAACATTCTTCAATATCGTCATACAGAATGTAACATAGCGCGTGTAAATGTGCGATAAATTATATCTATTTTACGATTCTGTTATCTTTTTTACGAAAATATCACAAAATCGCTTCAGATTCCCATTCTTTGGATCATTTATGCAAAAATTTTAAATATCGACGCTCCGAACTTACTTGTACGCTTGTTACACGACCACAGCATTTTGCTTGCATACATAAGGGTTAAAAATTAAATCAACATAGCCGAAGAAGGGAAAACGAATTAGTTGTTGCTCGTCAAATGGTCTGCAGACATCTAATATACTTAAATTATGATTTTTGAATTCCCGTAACCTGAGACGTTATTCTCCAGTTGACGTCTTCTTCGCATCCGTAAATGCTCAATTTGTCGGCACTTTCTACAGGTGTTCGTGGTTGAAATCACTTACCAGCCATAAACGGGAGAACAACCGAACGGATAATACGTGTTTGCACTAATAGTAGGTCCTTCGTAAACATAGGGTAGCTTCTATATGCTAGCAATTATTATCGTACTCCGTGTAAGTATGTTCAAATACGATGTACGGGCGTTTATCAATGAAGTTGTTTCATCATCATTTCAAAATCACGGCTACGATAATGACTGTCGCGTTATCGTTAACAGTTAACACGGCGATACTAATCACGAAACCTGTAAGCCTAGCTTTGCAGATTTTTCAAAGATTGTGCATCATCGTCGTTGATATTTTCGTTTGACGTTTTAAGAAATTTAAGCCTTTTGTTTGGAAACAGTCGAAGACTATCGAGAAAGAGAACGATCAATGCATATTTATCGATATTTTTATCTTTACAGACTTTTATAAATATCTATACTTACAAGATTGTGGGTATCGTGTATAATTTTTCAAGCAAGAAATAGAAAATATCGCAATTTTATTTTTAAACTAACAAATCTTTTTTACGTTATCGGAAGTTACTCGTGATAATTCTTTTCGATATCTAGGTCACTCCTTGAAATAACTAACGGTTATAATTCTTAACGATTGAAGTAGGAAAGCAAAAGAAAAATATCATTAATTTTTATTGATATTTGACAAACACGACAATTTGATCTTATCATTTATTAATTAAGTAACTGCAACGTTATTTTTAAACATCTATTTCCATAATTACAATTTACAACAAGGAACAATCCGGGGTTTGTTTAGAATAAGAGAAAGATACAATCTCACGAAATAAAAGAAAAATTTCCCATTTATCGTATTACGATCAATATCATGTTCAAAAGTTAAAACAATCATCACGTAAGACGTAAAAAATTGTTGTCGAAATTCCTTGATACAACCGTTAATCTTCTACCTCGACCATTTGTAACTCTTCCGGCATTGTTACGACATTATAATAGCGCAAAAAGCCAGTCGAGACCAAAGTAAATCTTGAGACCTATTGTAAGGAGAGAAAAAGAAAGCACTGCTTTTCGAAAGAAGAGTACGACGCCGATATCCTGATTCTGGCGTGGTGCGAAACGACGCGTCGCGGTTCCTCCGGATCGTGGGAGAGGCGCGCGTGAAAATCGTGGCTGTCGGTTTGGTTCGGTCTAAATGTAACCCTAAAAGTTCGAGGCAACGGCCAAAAGAATGTATAATTACGAGGCATAAAAATAACCATCGCCCACTCAAAAGTATTCGTTGCGGCTGGCCAGTGTGTAACGATGTGCCTTTGGTTTTGGGTCGTCGCACCCACAACTTGGAGATTCCCATCGATCTCTCGACACACCACCCGTTTCTCTCTGAACCAAAAGATGTTCGGCAATTTTTCGACAGTGATTACACCAGCAGCAAGCCTCGCCTGACCCGCGCTGTAAAAATCTTGCTTTTAAGTATAAGGCAGGCGAGTGGACAATGGAGAAAAAGTCGAAGAAACTCTCTCGCCACCGTCCATTCGTCCGTCCGTTTCGAGGAATTTGAACGCGAATTGAGGGTGGAGAACAGGGATTTTACCGTCCAAGAGCCAGCAATCTTTGAAATCGTTTTCCTGCGTGACGCTCGCGGGCGTCTGTTACACCTTTTTTATGCGATAAAAGACTATACGCAAAGAAGATAGTGGTCCCAGGATACATTTTCCTAGCGACGGTAGCTTTCTTCGGAAAAGCACGGAAATTCAGATTCTCGTGGGAATTCGAGCCAGGAATGAAAATATTAAAAAGAAGGAAAAAAACAGTGTACGATTCATTGAAATAACTATGCGTCGTTACCGTCAGCTTCAGAGCGTGTTATTAAGGCCTATTAAAAATTATTTTATGAAAATATTGCGAATATCTTATCGAACAGCAGAGTTATAGCTACTATACTCTATAATCTGACGAACAAAGTTTCGAAATAAAAATATTAACATTCTCAGCACTCGACAAATATTATGTTTTGAAAAATATTTACCTGATCCTCACATCTTTACTTAAATCACCTGCTAATCTAGCAATTTATTTTTACATGAAAGCTAACTATCGCATTTCTGACGACTGATGAGAACCGGAAACTCGTCGATCGAAACGGAGAGTAGGAAAATCGTCCGAATCACCATCTGTCATAGCGGATTGTTAACTCGGTTATAGCACACGCATATCAAATCGTTCGTGACGTACCTTAGCACGAAATGGGCAGCGCAGTAATGCGATTTGGATATATGGAGAGTCCTCTGGGATATTACCAGTACAGAGCTTTCTCCCCTGCGATACGACAAATGATATGCATATGTAAATACGGTGACCGAGCATTACGAATCGGCCTAACGCCGGGAAATCTGATTTGCAAACCTTCCTACGAATATTCGAACGCGTACGCCGTTACTACTTGTGATTACTTTACATTTTCCAAAATCTTTTTCAATCTCGCGCAGTAAAATTTTCTTCTTAATGATACAAGCTGAAGCCAGTAAACGTTTAATTATAATATTCGACTGCAATTCTATCTTTTTTATCACAATTAATAACGCGATCAAAATATGTTTCTCTGTGTCAGTATATTTCTTAATTCAACACGTACTTACGCTAGTCTAAGTAATCCGTACCAGACGCGCTTCGTCGAGAAACGTCTGAAACGGAAAACTGCCAAGAAGAGAAAAACACGGTTTTCTCTGAATTGATCCAGTGACCTCGAAACAACACAGCCAGAGAGAAAGGTCCAAGGGAGTTTGGTTTTATCTCACGGTCTTTCACTGTATCAGCGGCGCTCGGATGATCCCGTTAACAGGATCAAGACTCGTGGCATAGACGAAGGGTTCTTGTTATTCGCAATCGCCTTCTCTCGTCCTTAGGGACGCGAAATCCCCTCTGGATGCTCGGAGAATTACCAGGAACGCTAAGATATATTCATTTGCAGAATACACAACGAACGAAATTACTCACTGCCATCTTTCTTATTAACGTTTTCTTAATGAAATTAAATTGAAATTAAATTAAATAACCATCGACTTATCGAGCGTCGATCGAACTTGAACTTTCTCGAGTCGCGTTCTCTTCAAGATCGTGTCCATAATTTTCAAATACGATTTTGATGCAAAAATTGTTTTTCGTTCGACTGTAATTCTATTATTCGACGAACATACTATGTAAAAGTGTACGAATTTAGATCTTGATCGTTTCATACGCTAGTTAATATCTACAAACGGTAATCGAGAATTTTAAACATGACTGCATTACGATACTCAGGGCAAACGTTATAATTAGTGAAGCGAAGCAAACGTCTTAAATACGACTCGTAATAATACGAGTACATATAAGACATACCTGTAAGACATAGCGCAGACTTTCGACCCTCGTCCCAAAGTACCAACCCTTAGCCCTTGCCGTCGTACTAATGATTTGCAAACATCGACCCTCCGCTCGTTTCGCTCATTACAAAGTTTTTTCCCGGCGTGTTGCGCATGAACAAGATGAAAGTGTTCCAGAAGTTTGGAAAGAATAAGAAAATATAATTGAACAATCTCGCTTAGTCTTTTGGTCTTGATCGTTACAATAGACCGTAAAATTGATCACCATAATTCATATTCAACTCCTTGTAATCATTACAATTTATTTCCCAAGTCTAATGTTTCAAATATCTTTCAATAAAAATCAAAATTTGAAGAGTAGAAGTTCTCGAGAATAAAATTTCATTTCCTTATAAGCAATTAATTATGTGTTTCGTTTAATAAAACGAATACAGCAAAATAATAATTGCAAATGTCATAACACTGTTAGAATTATTTGTACCTACGTCAAGAAATACTCGGAAATTATTTCAGAGATTTCTTTTTTATCAAGAGACGTCAATTAAATTTCTATTTTACGCCTCGCACGAGTACCTGTTAATATCTAAATTAAACAATCGATTGATCTTACGTTTCACAAGAGGCAATAATTAAAAGATTAAAGATATCGATTGAAATTCGATCAATCGGCGTGTATTATCAATTGAAATTTCTATGTGATATCTATTAAAGAAGTAGTAACTTAACAGTACCGAGTTTATATCCGTTATCAGATTAATTGTTTCCTCTTTCTAATAAAAAGAACATATAAAAAAGCAGGAAACCGATAGTTGACGATATCGATACTATCTTGTCTTTATAATCAAAGCTACTGGGATTTTACGTATCTTGAACGTCATTCTCTCTGGTTGCGCTTATTTTCGTTACTGATAAAAATCTAATATTTTGTTTATCCTTATCAACGTGATGTATGCCCTCGGAACGTATATAAAGTGATCGATACAGTTTCTGTCAGTCACAGTACCGTGAATCTTCTTAGCAATATGTTCACTCTGAGCGCTTCGTTTGTGCTCTGCCTTGCAGTCGCCGCATTTGGTAAGTAATAACAACCGAAAAAAAATCTTTCAATGTCTTCGAATATGTCCAACATTGAATTTCTTTACATACTCTATATTGTATTCTAACTATATCTATATCTTAAATATAGCCTTCACGCCTTAAGCAAGTTAAAGTAATTAGTTAATTCAATTGTTACCAAATGTTTTAAGAATGGAAATAAAAATCGGTAGAAAGTAAATAAAAGTTTATGGA
Organism: Bombus pascuorum; assembly: GCF_905332965.1. NCBI lineage: Eukaryota > Metazoa > Arthropoda > Insecta > Hymenoptera > Apidae > Bombus > Bombus pascuorum. The sequence continues at coordinate 3,713,744 of NC_083493.1, forward strand.
ATTGAATGAAATTGTCCTAGGAAGTTTAAAGGATCGTTTTATACTTTAGTCGCTCAATGCAACTCTTTATTTCGATAATTTTCATTTTCTCAACTCGTTTAACCGAGTGCACGATACACAAACTATTATAAACTAAACAAAAGTAAGACTTTATGCGTAAAGCTGTATGAAACCACGAATACAGTAACCTTACTACGATTTTGTCTTGGTTAGGCTTCCCTGAAAGCCAAATTGTCGGTGGCAAAGACGCTCCAGTTGGCAAGTTTCCCCACCAAGTGTCTCTGAGACAGAACGGAAACCACTTCTGTGGTGGCTCCATCATCGACTCACGTCACATTCTCACCGCAGCTCACTGTGTCCAAGGGTATGTACTATAAAATTTAGCGCACAAAGAATAGTAAAATTAAGAGCTGTCAAACAAAGCAGATACACAGAAATCATATTTATTAAAATATATTTACAAAAATATAATCGCTCGCTGTCATATATTTATTAATATCTTACTAAGCTTCAAGTTTACCACTGATTGCTGAAAATTTTAAATCAATGGAACATGTTTGTCGTATAGACTGAACAACTTGGCAAGTATTACCGTCCACGCTGGAACGAATCAACTGAACACAAAGGGACAGTCTTATGGAGTGGAAAAGGCCGTTGCGCATAAGGGTTTCAGCTCGATGACCCTTCTTAACGATATAGCTATAATTCGCGTGAACCAAAATATCGCGTTCAACAACTTGGTGAAACCAATCAAATTGGCTTCCGGTAGCAACACTTATGAAGGATCAAACTGCATTTTGTCCGGCTGGGGAACTACCAAAGTAAGTTCGAAACATAGCTGTTTCAACGATTACTTGAGATTATAATAATTAAAGAATGTCTTTTTAAGAAATTCGAAACTTCGGAATTTAGGATTCTCGTATTCGAAAGTATTCAGAGCTTAGTTATAAAAATCATATTAAGTTTATTTTTCTATCGGAATGATACATTTAACATGTATTTCGTTTACAGCTCGGAGGAAACCCACCAAACAACTTGCAATACATCAACTTGTTCGTCGAGAGCCAATCAAAATGCAAGCAAGCCCACTGGAGAGTTCAAAGTTCCCACATCTGCACATACACCAAAGTTGGAGAAGGTGCATGCCACGTGAGTATATTTAACACACTTTGTATTTAAACGATGCATGCTTTTTCATCCAAATACGAATTTAAAAATTGAAATTGGTAATGCTAGAATTTCTAAGACTTCTTTCGTTCGGTGAAATATCAACTTTATGAACATTTAATTGACGACTAATCTTTTCTTTTCGAATTTCAGGGTGACTCCGGCGGTCCACTCATCCACAATGATGTACAAATCGGTGTCGTTTCCTTTGGACAACCTTGTGCCGTTGGCAAACCTGATGTATACACAAGAGTGTCATCCTTCATACCCTGGATTAATTCTCAGAAATCTTATCTCATGAACGAAACTGAAGAACAAACAGAAGACGCTATCTACATTATTTAAATTTACCCGTTTCTAATATTTCCGCAATAAATCCTCGATTTTCATATTATGATGATAGAGTAATCAGTTTTGAAAGGTATATGAACTTGAATGTAATCATCACTTTTATATACATAAAAAGTTTAAAAAAATTAAAATCTTTATTTTCCAATAAAGCATATACGTGTTAACTATCTGTTCTTCATCTTTATATATATACCCCTAGCTTTTTTGAAGAGCTGACCGATCGGACGAGCTATTTAAATTATTTACAAGGTTTTTATTCAATATTTTATTTCTCATTATATGAGACTTCATACCTCTTTATATCTCAGTTCGTCGATAGTTACACGTACGAACTAGAAAAATCTCAGAGTGTTCCCTACGCCCTCTATGGTGTTCTGCAGAAAATATAGGAATTCCATATATTCAACTCAATCGTCAAAAGCGATAAAAATGGACCTGGCGTCTTATAAGGTATCGCATCACATGTTCTGTAGTACCGACCATTCAGAGGTTTTATTACGCCCTCTACAATTTATAACGTCGCACGAGTATGGTTAAACCATTCGAACGCGCTCCGTTTATTTAAACAAAACTTTAATTAGTATACGTTTAAAGAAGCTTATTTGTTATTAACTTATTTAAACGCGAATTACTATTATATGAACGAGAAATCGTAAATAGTAAGAACATTTAGTACGCTCTTATCATGTGAACCTCAGTTACTTGTCCCATGACAGATTCTAATAAATGGAATTCCACCGTATGTTCAATTCAAGCACGAATCATGCACAACAATTAAAAGCAAAATACAAGCTATTGTGGTCATTCATAAAGGATTATAATTATAGACATATTATATTATAGACGTAACATGAAATACTTTCCGTGTTTCACGATTTAAAGGTTTATAGTATTAAACTATAAAATCGTAAATTATTATTGTAAGGGAAGTAAAGAATTCTATAGTAGACGTCTATACAAATTGAATTAACGATTGATTGAAGCAACAATTTTGAACAAAAAGTACTATGCTCATAAGTTTTCAAAGTTCTGACCACATAAATAACTTTATCTTATACACTGTATATAATCTATAATCTTATCTCTAACTAATAATGATATGAAGATTATATTATTTTTACTCTATACCACGAATATTCAAAATCACTGCACCGCTCTTTTTCTTTCTTAATCTCACTACACTTAAGCATAATAGATATAATGTTCCTCTTTCGTTAAATAAAACAACGTAAATAACTAAATTAATACTTCAACTAAAATAATACTTTACCATAATTATATATTAGAAAGAAAAACAGAATTGTGCGTGTGCAAAAACGTAATAGGTTCATATATTTAATAAATAATTCTTGGACAACGATATATGTTTACAATTAGGTTAGGGAAACTAATGTGATGTGTTAATTCAGGAATTGTATTTTTCTCTCTTTTCTCTTTATCGATAATAAATTGTTTAGCATTGCATATACCAAGCATTGTATAACAAAGCATTCTTCGCGATTGATTCTCAGGATTTTCTATTTTATATTTTATTTTTATAAATTAATATTGCGAAATAGGAAAAATATACTACTCGCGCATTGTTCGAGTTTATACCGAATGGATATTTTGGTACTCCTGGTTACCAATTTGATTCCTTTTCAACACCTTTGATTTCCCTTTAAGGTATTCATTTATGAAAATACTGCTAAACATTTATTTATTTCATGTTAATGAATATTTTTAATTTATAAATATTATTCATTACTTAAAATTGTTATAAATTAATGGAATGAAAAATGTGGAAAATGAAGATTTTTTTATTATACAATTTTAAAATTTTGCAGGGGATTATTATACATTATTGGAATGACAAATATTCTGACAAAATATTTTAATAATACAGTTCCAAAATTTTTCACGGAATCAAAATATGAAAGATAAATAATAATTAAATAAATGATGCATTTGTAGTAGTAATTGTTCATTATCAGAATTATTTCTTTTTTTGTAATTTTATCATCTACGGTATATTCAATTTATTAATAATAAAAATTTTGTGTGTAAAGTGTTCGGTAAATGGAATTTGATTCATCGTGTGAATAATAAAAGTTACACTGTTACTTTTCTATTATTGGTATACATAATGGTATATAAAAATTAAGAAATTTATGCGAGTAGAATCATTGGATGTATCAAAAGAATGGAATATAGGTACTTTCAAATACTCTCTCATTTTATAGATGAATCAAGATTTCATAAAACATGGTAAGACCTAAGCAATCATTATTATTTGTTATATAATTCGTAATTATAGCGTAATACATCACAATAATTATGAATTATATATCAAATAATATGAATTAATTAATTGCCATTGCGATTATGTTCTTATATACTAATTAAACAATCTTTTAAATTATTAGTAAGACTATCATTGATTCCTAAATTGCGGATTGTTCTTTTTTTTCTTGTTAATAGTCTGTAATAAATCAATGCCTATTGAAATATTAAAGAAATATGGAATTCTCTATTTCATTTGCGATTACAAGATGTAAATATATTTTATCGAGACAATTAAGAGATAGGAAGTAACAAAATTACGTTCAAGAATTTAAATAATTTAAATAAATATCTTTGAATACTTTTAATACTATACTATCTTTTAATACTCTTTTTAATCTAATATAAATTATTGTAAAGAAATCTTAGTTCATTACGAATTATACTACTTAGCTAGAATCTTCACCACATACGAAAACGAATGAGGAGAAATATACATTATATCTATTAGTTATGGTCATGTCTTGTTTAATCATTTTCAATTTCGATTACTTTTCTACTCCGTACTATTTTGTAAATGGTTGTATTTTTGGTTTAAAGTTGCCGCATCTTGGGAAATTTTCTGGTGGTTTTGGCATATCAGATACCTCTCCAACTTGTAAAGTGACTTCCATACCAGCAAGATGATGAAAAATTTGATGACAATGGAGCAGCCAATATCCTTAAGGATGAAATAAAATAAAATCGTTTAGTTATTACGCATATAAAATCTTTAAAATCTCGATTTGTTAATATTCACGATTACCTGGATTATTTGCGCGGAATCTAATTATGGCATATCCGTTGTTTGGTATAGGAATGTCATCTTTTCCTTGTGGAGAAACGAAATTCCTTTCTATTTGATTTTTCTTTTCAAGTTCTTTGAAATATTCCAGTGTCATCTTATTCGTAGTATTCGAACTTGTAGTGGCACCCAAAGGTTGACCTAAGCCCATAACATAAAATACGTATCCATGCAAATGGAAGGGATGCCGTACAGATACCGTGTCATCTGTAAATTACAAGATAGTACATGTATATATTAATCACTTTATCAAATAAACATCTTGTAAAGTAATCTATTAATTCCATATTTAGATAACATTTAACATACACCCGTCTATCAGGATTATCTCTACGGTGGAGTTCAACGGAATTTTAATCAAGTGAATACACGTGCACAGAGCTCCTGGACTGCAGTGGGGTGGTAAATTTTCGGCGTTACAAAATGCATCTGCAGGTATGTCTTCCAATTGAGTGAGTGGCGGGGAGGATGGACCAGTTGAACTTATGTTATTTATCATAGTGGCTACTATCGATTTTGGTGATGGAACTATCAAGATTAAAAAAAAAAGAAAAGGATTAATCATATGTTTTTTTAAGAAACAAAAGAAAATAAAATAATCCGACAACTATATCCATATCTTACCCAGAAAGTTCTTATATGTGTTAGGTACGAACACTTCTTCCGGTTTATAATTCTGTATAGATATAGGTAAATACAATTTTACATCTGGTTCTTTTTTCAAAATATCTGGATCGACTGGCAAAGCGTTGTTTAATCCATTGCCACAAATATAGTTGAGCGTAGAATTGCAAACGGAACTTGCGATATCCAGTACCTATGATTGTAATAAGTAAAATTATATATTTCGTTAACTAGATTATTACTATATCTTACCACTACTAAAGCTACTATTAAAATAAATATATCTTTACCGATTCGGTAATTAAACATTTTTACGATTTAGTTAATCAGCAACTCCATATAAAATACGAAAGGGCAACTTACTAGGCCATTAGGAATAGGATTATCAAAAGTAGGTTCTTTTGTCTTTGGTGTAATAGATGCTCCTTCGTATTGTAATAAAGCTAATTGTTGGATACGGCAATGATCCAACCCATGCAGTTGTATCCAATAGGCACCAGGTGTTTGATTAGTATTAATGACAAAGTCGTATCGTTCTCCTGTGAAATTTGTTCGAAAAGGAAATTAAATGAATATAATGACAATTTTATTAGTAATACTATTTTGCATTTTTATTAATATCGTACCAGCTAGAGAAACTATAGAATCAACAACGACAGGTTGCATAGGTTGACCATCGGAAGCAATAACGGTAAGACTATGGCCTTCGATAGTCAATTGTGCAGAGCAAGCGGTACAGAAGGAGTTAATTAAACGAAAACGATAACGTTGATTAGCACCTACGGTGATTACTTCAAAGGGAATGTTTGACGTAGCGTTACTGGGATCCTGGAACGGACAAAATTAAGAAACTAAGTTAATATATGGTATTTAATACATAGCGCCTTTAAAATGTAAATACTTTGAAATCTATTGAGATATGTGTAATTTTATGTGCTAGACTAGATTAGCTGCGTAGTAGTGATACTTGTATGTGAATATCAATGTGTGGAAATGTGTGTGTGCGCGGCGTCTCGAAAACAAAGGAATGTAAATTGTTCAGTTAACAGTCTGGTATGGAAGAAGGTGAAACGCGCGCAAGTGTGTATCGATGAATATCTGTGAAATCGTTTATCAAATAAATATATAACTATTCTAATATAAATTCTAAGTGTAAATTTAGTGTTTTTATACCATTATTTCGGCTATTAAGATCCAAATTTCTCAACGAAATCATACATGATAAAGAGGTATATACTACTATACTGTATTACGTAATCAAATTTTAGAAATATTTGAATATAAAAATACGACGATTTTATTTTAATTATTGGCTGAAATTTTCTATGATAAAATATTTTAAGTAAAAAAATCAAACTCACAATGTATCTTCCTTTTCCGTTAATTAAGAACGCATCGGCACGCTGTTGAACTACGCCGGCTCTACGACCTGGAAATCGGCTCGTAGCCTCTTCTTTAAACCAATCGTTAATAACGATTACGTGATTTGCTAGGTCAAAATCATACAAATTTTTATAGGGTTCATCTTGCGGTGGTGATCGTACGATGAAACTTCCGAATACACCGTCCAATTTTTGCGTCGCTGTGTGAGCATGCCACAAATGAGTTCCCCAATTATTAGCAAAAAATTGATATCTAGCAAAAGTATAACGTTCTAGTAAAAATTCTTTATTTCAAGTTATTTGATACTCTTGTTTGATGAATGTTTTATAGAATGTTCTATGTGATTTTATATCCTCTATTCATTGTCAGTTACAAGCTTAATTTCTGGTAATACAGATCTTCCTGCCTCGATTATTATTACGATTATCATTATCATAATTACCCTAGAATAATCAAATGAAATTTTATCTCATAAGACTGTTTTAGGATGAAAATTCGTATTTTTGAAATAGGTTCGATTATAATTGAATTTCTGTATTATTTTTCTACGAAGAAGATAAAGTAACTCGAGGAATGTAAAATTGAAGGCCACAGATGATAACATGATATCTGACATTTCCTGCTTTTTATAGAAGAGCAATTTTAAAATTCAATACATTGCTAATTCTTGCCTTTGTCGCCCTTTTATATGTACTTTTTGTTTGTACTTCAAAAATATTAACAATATTTAGTATGCAGAATGATATTAATTAAATTAAATTAACATGGAAACTAATATTACTCTTTCTTCACAAAGCATCGCGGATTTTTCATGTATTTTCAAGAGAATTATATCTTCGAATTTATCAGGATATTCCCTTTTTCATTTATTTCACGTTAAAATATTAAACACACTTCGACTTATTATATTTTCTTCGTGTGCTCTTTAAACCTTTGCTCTATATGCCTTCGGCATATTTTTCTAGTGACATTACCAACTAATCGACGCAATAAATATTTATAGTTAGAAAATTTTTTAATGTCACCGCTGTGACGACATCCGTCTGCAAATTATTACGTATTAGCAATATATCAAAATGGTCGATCATGAAAGCTACGATGTAATGTATTACGATTAAATTTTTGCAATTTTAACATAATTTTTAAATTTTATTTTACCTAAATGTGTCATGAATCATGATCGGACACTGTGTCAAATGTGGTACCCCATCGTAATGCGGAGAATCCTGTTGGAAGATACCATGCCAATGAATCGTAATTGAATCTGACTTTAACAGATTTTGAACATCAACTACGACGTAATCTCCTTTGCAAACTTGTATAGTTGGTCCTGGTATCATTCTATTCACAGTCAAAGCCATCCGCTGCGTTCCATCCCCGGGAACGCATTGACAGTTAGGGCATAAAGAATTTGTAACGTTGGGCATACACAAATTGCACGCCCTGAAAATGAAGAATTATTCCTTAAATTTTATTCTTTATTTCATAATTGATCGTTTCTAATTTACTTGTATCTTATTCCTTAATTTACTTTAGCTATTCCTTAAAATTTCTATCTGAAATGAAATTTATCATACGTAATAAAATATATACAATCTTTGATACTTTGATGCGGAGATTAAACCTTCTATCACGGAACTTTTTAAATCGCAAAATACTCACAGTAATAATATTGGAATAATTAAAGAATAAATGATCACAAATTTAATTATAAATACTGCATAAGTAAATACCTAGTATTGATACTTCAAATTACGATGATAAGTTGTGACAAAAATTTCAATAATTTCTAGACTTCTAAAAATCAAACATTTTTTACTTTTTAATTTGGAAGAAGTTTAACGAGTTTTCAATGTTAATATTGCACTGTTATACTCACTGGCCATTAACAGGATAACGTTCAATTACGAATTTATAGTAACACGTCTTTGATTCTCCTGGTCTACATGTTCGTGCACACTCGACAGCAGTTGACAAGGAATAATCCCCAAGAAGTTCGTCAGTTAAACAGTTATTTTCATTAATAAATCCCATTCCACTGACGCCGGGCGCGTAACCCGCAATGATAGATTGTGAGACTGCATTCTGAACTAGGACTGAAAGGTTGGATCACGCCTTTTTTAAATTATGTAGTACATAATTACACAAAAATATAATTAAGCTCCATTACGAGAGAATACATTATCATATATTATAAACACTATTCCATTTTTGTGACAGTTTTTGAACTATAATATTGTTAAAAAAACTAACACACTACACGTATGGAGTTGAAAAAATTCAATATTCAATAACACTAACGATAATGTATTGTTTTAGTTTCAGAAACAAATGACATAAAGCAGTTCTAATATCTACCGGATGTATTATTGCTGCTTGCGTTTTATTGAACGATAATGAATTATTTCAAACGAAAAGAGATTCCTACCGGTAAGAATAAGAACAAAGAGTAAAGAGGTTCCCCGCAAAAGATTCATTATGATATCGCAATGGACTGTAAAATTATGAGTTTATATAATATCACTATTTAAACCTTTCTCTCATTGAAACTTGGATTAATTGTTTGATAAGATTAATACCCTTTCGTATAACACGTATGTACCATTTCTTTGATTATATGATATCAGTTTTTTTTTTGTGTGTGATTTGAAAATACTTAATTACAATTAAGAAAAATACATATCACTCTACCGATCTACGATATGGCTAATATTTTAATTATTACGCTTTCGAAATAGATTATCAGGTGAAATTATAACATGATTGTGGACTTCCCGTAACCGAGGAATTTAGTTTTACGTGAATATACATATCTACCCATTAAGGGAAGACCATATTTTACGTTTTTAAAGAAGAAGATTATATTTCACTAAATATTTTAAAAATAGAGGAAGACAAAAGAGTGGAATTAATTCGTTTGACAAACTCAAGAAATAAAATTTTTACACCCTTAGATAGTCCACTATTACGTACAATACAATAAAATACAAAATATTATTTGTAGTAATTATTTGTAGTAATCAATTAGATGGGCATAGAAACCATTATCAAAATTATAACCTTTTTTTATGTTTGATTTACACGTCAATATATTTCATTACATATACCTACGTAGTTAATATAAAAATTTTGATGTTATCGGAGTGGTTCGTAAACATTGATTAAACATTGGGAAACTTATCGTACATAAAATCTTTTATTTTTACGCTTTATCGATCGTTATAAGTAATTTATCATTTGTGACAGCGAACGTTCTTTTACTTCCAAGAGACGGATATTGTCACATCCTGGCAAGATATTTTATATCTCTTATTTTTAATATATCACCTTTTTGCTCGAACGAATGGATTTTTGCTTATAGATATTATAGATATCATAAAGTATGATTTGCATATATATATATATATATATAAATACTACTCTTGGAAGTAAAAGAACATTCGCTGCCACAAATGATAAATTACTTATAACGATCGATAAAGCGTAAAAATAAAAGATTTTATGTACGATAAGTTTCCCAATGCTTAATCAATGTTTACGAACCACTCCGATAACATCAAAATTTTTATATTAACTACGTAGGTATATGTAGAGAAATATATATATATATATTTCTATATATATATAAAACATTTAATATTTAAAACTCAAAATATTTTTCCAGTTGTAAGTTACGTCATAATTTTAAATGAATCGTGTAAAACTCTATGTTTTATCATCACTTCGTTATTCTTTTAATACATTTGTTGACAATAATCCATCTATTTTGACTTACTGCTATTGTTAACCATCGACTTACACTAAAAATAATATGTAGATTTTATTAATAGCATTTGACCACAAAAAATTGTCCTTGTTTTAAAGTTTTACATTACATTCAAGAATTATAGTAATATAAAAAAGCTGTAGAAGCATAGAATTAATATCAATCTTATCAATCTAGAATTCCTTGTAAAATTCAAATGCTAGTAAACTAATTCTTTCCCACTTTTCCATTATTTCTCTTACTAATAAAAAGTTTAAATATATATGCATATGAGTTTTATCTTCGAGATAACAATGATATACATATGATTGCTAATTTTTTATTAAATTCAAGGAAAACTTTGACTTATGACAAATACGATTTCAAATATAAAATTAATAAAAGATAATTTCAATTACCTTCTACTATAGTCTTTTTTATTGCAATATCTATATGTATATTTAATCTTTATTTCTGAAATCAATTTTTATCTGAGTTTAATCAGTCTTATCGCGTACTATACTTCGCATATACAGTTTTTAGATATTCAATAAAAAAAAATAAAGAAAGTTACTTTTGTTTGTAAATATTTACTAACTTTGTTTATAACATAATACGTTCCTATATCCTGTGTTACAAAAATGTTTTTAATTATGCAACGACCTAAATTTCTTAATGTCTTCTTTTAATTTTCACGTTCCAATTTTTCTTTTATCTGGCCTATTTATGTCTATCTGGATTATGACCATAGGTATTAGCGAAATGAGATTATTTATGAGTGTATGATAAGTAACATGTATTTTTATCATTCTACTCAACTTAATCATACAGTGAATAAATTCAATGGACATGTAAGTACGTGCAGGTTAACAAAAATTGGATAGATTTCAATTTCTAGTATTATGTACACATTGGCTGTCTTTTTAATTACCACGTCCATTGTTAGTGGTAAGTTTGTTTCCCTAATTTTAAAAAGTTAATTTTTTATTTGGCGCTTTACAGCTGCAAAGTATAGAAACAGTTCATAGATCAGTTTAATGAAATAACAAAAAAATATTGTGATCAAGCTCTTACTTCATGATTATTAATATTGCACTTATATAATGAAAGTTACTATACTATACTACACAGTGTATTTATTATTTAAGGCTCGGTTCCACGTATAGTGGGTGGTAATGAAGCTGAAGACGGTAAATATCCTTACCAAGCGTCAATCAGAATTAAAGGTTCACACGTATGCGGAGCATCAATTATTAATCCTTATGTCATCCTTACCGCCGCACGCTGTATTTATAAGTAAGAAAAGTATTTACCAGTAGAAAGAAAATTTACATAAACATTTTAAACAAAACATTCTTTAAATGTTGTGTTCTTTGTATTAGAATATTATAGTACTTTATACAGATATCTTATGCGATACCTTATAGTATTTAAAGATATTATTAATTTCATCACTTTTAAATATAAAAATGAAGCTTTTACATCATCAACAACAGACCTTTTTAATTACATACTTATCACTTTTTTAAATTAGCTAAAACATTAACATCAACGTAAATTAAAAAGAAGGCAGAGATTATCAGTTGATGAGAGAATTTTGTTTGTGCATGTTTATGTACATGGGAGTAGTAACTCAATAAATATTGAATAATAGATTTTTAATAACACACGTTTTCCTAATTTATTTTTTATTATAAAGATACATTTATTTTTAATCTTTCAACGTTTTCGTATTGTATAGGAGAACACATTATAGAGATATAGTAAAAGGTCAAAGTTGAGAAATATAAATGAATACGATATACATGATGAAATATACGTATGTTGTATATTGTCATCTTAAAAATGCAATTGATGTTGCATTAAGGTCTTATTGAAGTTAAGACAATATTACCAGGCAAACTGTCATTATGAATCGAACGAAATTTCTATTTATAATATCAAAGCTACTAAAAATGTATCTATCAATGATATTGATAACACTATTTCTTACACAATTTAATATTTATTTTAGATAAAGTCTATTAAATCTAAATACTCCCTTCCATTGTTGAAAAACTATCAAAGATAACTTCGAATCATGAAATTTGAAACATCAGAAAATGAAACAATAAAAGATAGGTTCTTATTTCATAAACTATACTTTTTTTATAAACATATTTTTCATTTTGCCTATAATTTCTTTATTTCTCATTCTTCATATATTCATGGAACTTTATAGGAAAGTACCATCACAAATGACGGTTGTTGTTGGAACCAATTATTTATCACAACCTGGTGTTGTTCACACAGTCAACAAATTGATTTGGCACGAATTTTACAACGAATACCTAGTCCGTAATGATATCGGTTTAATACTCGTAAATGAATACATTAAATATAACGACAAAATTCAACCGATTCCACTTGCAAAGGTATATTATGTACCTCAAGAAACAAACGCTGTAGTAACCGGTTGGGGAAAATTAAACGTAAGTGGTTTCATAAATTAAAATTATTGTAATCGATAAATACATTTTAAATTACAAATTTGTAGAATATTTTTAAAATTGGTTGCAAGGATTATTTATATGTTGCATTTATTATATAATTCGATAAAAGTTTTCGATTGAAATTTTTTTCAACAAATTTTCATTGCAGAGTGGATCAGGTGGCATGTCTAACGTGTTGCAAGCGCTAAATGTAACTATAGTGTCGCAGGAAGTGTGCCAAGTGTACGATTGGATGGCAACAAAAAATAATATATGCACGAGTACAAGACGAAATCAAGAAGCTTGCTCCGTGAGTGCATTGAATTTAGTTTTATAATTCATTTGACTATAACGTTTGATCAAGTTCATTGATAAGAATGTATCAATAAGCTAGAGTTTTGTTTCGTTTCTAATAGTTGTATTTTTGGTAATACCAACTTGTAGTAACTCTAATTTCGCGTAACAATGATAAATTTAATTCAATATAATTCTGTTATAAAGTCATTGAAATTTATATCGATATTGCTTGCCTTAGGGTGACCCTGGTAGTCCTTTGGTTTTTAATGGTATACAAGTGGGGATCGTTTCTTATGATCGATCATGCGACTATCTCAGCGTGTACACCAGAGTGTTTCCTTACGAACAGTGGATAAATAATATTACAAGTAATTACCATGGTATAGGATCTCAAGTAAATTCAAATATGTGGACTACATTGGTGCTTGCAGTATCAATACTCGTCTTCTCTTTACAGTAGTAAAGAGTTTTGTCGTAAGAGTATTAAGCTTTTTACTAACTTTAAATTAGAATAATCAGTAGATACCTAGTAAGTTGAAAAATAAAGATGGAAGGAAGATAGTTTATATACGAAATGACGATATAAATTATAACTGACGTAAGTTGTATAATATCATAAAAACACATATTTTTTCGACCATCCACAAAGTGAAGGTAACGGAAATTTATTCACGAATATCAGTAAATTAACAAATAACGTGATAACTATTATTAAAATTATAGTCTTATACTAGTGAAATTATTTGCCTAATTTACTTTAATAAAATTAACCGGAATTAAGTAGAAACAAAAATACCATCGGAAACTATATTTTTACAATATCTTAACAGAAGCTCATAAACATGAATTAGTATAATTGACCTACTAAGACATCCACTTCGTAGTCTAATTCTACTTCAGTTTCAGCCTTTTCTCAATGGGAGGCTTAAAATTACCGTATTTCGAGAAAAGTCGAGGCACAGTAAATCTTCTTGTTCTTCGACATTGAGAACAATCTCCATACCAATTGCTTGTTGATAAATGAAGTGACAGTGGAATAACCAATATCCTTGACAATAAAAAATATTGATCAATAAATTATTGTTATTATATAAACTATTAATTTCAACATTGTAAAATATTCAAATATTTATAAACACTGCTTTTCGAAAATTTTGCGCAGATTTAAGTATCTAATTTGTAATTCCTTATACAAATCTAAAATATTTCGATAATTTTATGAAGTGGTCCTCAAAATGTTTCTGTTGGGAAAAATATGGACCAACTAAACTCACAGCATACATATTGTTTGTGCGGAATCATTATCCGGAACAACAATAATATCTTTGCCTGGAGCATCTAAATTTCTCTTTATTTTTTCCTCCTTATCAAGTTGTTTCACGTAATCTACAATTATAATTAACGAATTTTCTAAGGTTAATGAATAAAGTCCAGTGGTTGACACATACTCATAACTCCGTATAAAAGGATTAACTAATCGGAAACGATGATGTCTACTTACTTCCACAGTAATTACTTCTAATAGAGTAATTGTAGTAATATCATTAGCATTCTGCTACGTATCTCGTAAATATAAAATAATTTATGGAACAATCCTTTCCAGTTATAAAGTCTGGAGAGGCAAGAATAAAAAAATTGTTTAATCAAATCTTGTTCAACTCAACGTTTTTAATTTTTGACTCAACCTATCATTAAACGAATATACTTACTGTAAATTGCCCCTTCCCATTAATTAATACAGTATCAGGTAGTTGACCGTCAATACCAGTTCTGCGATATGGAAATCGTTCTGTATATAATTCGTGCATCCAATCGTTAATAACAATTACATGACTTAACATGAAATCAATCTCGAAATATTGTCTATTAAGGTCTTGTTTCTTTGGAGTGCGCATGACGAGGCTACCGAAAATTCTGTCCGAAGGGACATAACTTCTATCGTTCTATGAATTCCTATTATTTTGTATATATATTTAAAAGTGTATATGTTTTAAAATCAGTTATAAAAATACCTAAATGTAGTTACAATTGGATATTGCGTTATACTAGGTACGTACACCATGGTAATATTGATAGCCATTCTGCAATGCATCATGCCAATAAATCGTCATAGTATCCTCCCCAAGACAAACTCGTATACTTGGTCCTGGTATCATTCTATTCACATTAACAACACATTAAGAGAACAAAAGTCACAGAGAGATGCTTTACAAAAGAAAGATATGGTATAGTAAAAGTATTTAAGTCTTCTAAAAGACTAAAAATATATTTTATTCAAAAATCCCGATAGTAACGCGACTATGCTAAGAAAAGATGTTAAATGATTAAATGAAGAAAATTTGAATTCTTGATAAGCTTCTAATATTTATAAAATTTTTAATTATGATAACGTTCAATTACAAAATTATAGTAATGAGCACTGAAAAGCATTTGATAGAGGATTCTCAAGAATTACGTCGTTCATACAGTTTGTTACGTTTATTGAAGGCATACCACTCACTCCAGATACATAACCAGTCAATAATCTATGCCCTTCATTCTTAACTATACCTAAATTTTAAGATAAATATATTGAAATATATTTTTAGTATCTTCTAATAATTACATATATATAAATTACATGAGACAATTTATATTTATGTATTGTAATTCACATATTAAAGAATGATGCGTTTAAATTTTCTATCTTCCTTATAGTTTATAAAACGTATAATGTATAACCATATAGTTTATAATAACTAGTAAATAACGAGATATGATAGCTGTAAACTACTATTTTAACATATCATATACATATATAAGAAAAACATTTTTTAAGCAATTTAATATGAAATATAAAAAAAAGTTTCGTGCCAAAAAAAGTAAATACAAAGCATAAAAGTATTTTCCAAATGAAATTCATCGTGGTAACAGATAAAAATCATACTATCCTATATTCTGATTTTGTTCTTATATATGTAGGTATAACACCATGATTGTTTGTCTACTTTATATCAAGAATTGTCTTATCAGTAATGTTAAGTGGTTTTTCAATATACCATTTATCTAAAACATGTGCAACTGCTATATATATATATTTATATATCATGTACATATATAAATTCCTTAAACAATAAATTTGTTCGCATTAAATAATAAGATAAAATATCAAATTTCGTAAATCTCAATAATAAAATAATAAAAAATGTGTCTTTCATAAAGAGAAAAAGCAAAAAGGATTTTACAAATTCTTTGTCAAAAATATGAATAAAAATGCTGATCTATGCAACTTATTATAAATGTGTCACATTAATCAAAAATTATTTTAACATACATCATTATTTTTCATTATTTTATTGTGTTATTGAAAGACCAATGTATTATAAATCAATGAATTTGTCTTGTAACAGACTACATGCCTACCTAAATGAAAATATATAATTCTACTTAAAAAAACAAGTAGGCCGCCTTGAAATTTCGAAGGCATATACATATAGAAAGGAAAGCTTAAGAAACAATTGTGTGTAACAAATTTAATGGAACATCTTGTATAGTTTTTTATTATTCTAACGCCTATATTATTTCATGACATACTATCCCGCGGCTATGCCTGCGTTAGCTTCAGACGACTACAAATATCGCAAAGATCATTTTATAATATGCAATGATTTGGCGAGACCCATAAAATATAATAAGTGTGATAAGCTATCTTTTTCAGCTTCATTTTGTTATAGATATTTCCCTTAATTTTTTTGCATCTTTTATTTGTCCTGTTACACTGTTACAGCTGCAACTAATTTTCTAACAGGCTTGTACTCGGTTGATAAACGAATATTGCAATTCCTGAAGTTGAATTTCGAAAAATGTTTAAACACGTGTTTGTTTATTTTTAATGAGTTCATATGCCGAATTCCACATCTTTAACTATAGTGATATGCAAAATGTGGCTATCCTTTGAAAAAAAAATTTGTCACCCTTTGTACTTTAGAATGGGTATTTCCAAAAATCCTTTATTATCCCATGTCTATGTCATAAAAGAAAAAATTTCATGTTTCTAGGTATAACGGTTTAATAAAGTTATTATTAATAAAACTTATTTAATGAAACTAAAACCAATCTATTTATCAAAAGAACAGCTGTATATTTACAAACGAATGTATATATATACATTGTGCCGGGTGTATAAAAAACAACTGTTGTTACCATTATAGCGTGCTTCTGCATCTCTAGATCCATAGAAGTCTGTTGAAAAAATTTACCGCAAAATTGATGTTGACCTTAAAATTCAAAGTTAAATTCTTTATTGTTGCATCGTATAAAACTCCTCAAGAGGAACAGAAGTCTCAAACGGTTGATAAATCACAACTCCACCGTTCTCTTAAAAAATGATGTTAAAGTTCCATTAGTTCTTGCATTTTTATTATTTACAATACTTACATTTCACATTCACATAGAATGTAAATAACGAGATATTAATGAAGAAACGGGAAAATTATTCGCTAGCAGAAATAGCTCACCATAAATAGAATAAAGCAAACAAATCTTTCAAGCAAAAGCTGAGTGGCGTCGAGAGAGATCTGATATTAATTTCTTTGCAGGTGGACACGTAGAGGATATAAAAAGGTAAACTGCAACTTTTTTAAATAGAATTACAATTCTTTATATATTGTTCGATGCATCTCGTTATTCCATATAGGAAATTATTTAGTTGCTCATAGCAAAAAATAAGTATACAGTTCAAAAATATCGTAACAAACCACATTTTTGAAACAAAGTAACAAACGTAGTAAATATCTCCTGAGATAGTTCTTCTGACATAAACAAATAATTTAAATATAAAATAAATAATTAATATAATAATGTGAAATTGTAATTTGCTCTTTAATGTCAAGGTCAAGGTCAATCTTGCGCCACATTTTTTTGACAAATTTCCACCGATCCAAAGGCAAAATCACGATATAGTGGCCACGACATTTATTTTTTATACACCCGGCACATATATCCTTAGAAGTTCCAATTTAATTATTTCCTTATTTTCTTTATGTTTTTCTTGTTTTATGTTTTCTTTATTTTTTTTTTTTTTATGTTCGTAATAAATATCATCTTAAATGTTATTTTTTGAATCCTAATTTATAATAACATTTGTGATAAAAATTAGTTTAAGGAAATAATTTTGTAAGACCAATAAATTATAAAATGAAGTTAAAATAGTCGTTTGGAAAGGGCAAACACAATAACACCGACAGTTTGTTCAATAATCATTTATTGAACAGTAAAATTTGCAATCATTTGCGACTTTTCTTGTATTATTTGTTCTGCATGATATACTTTCCAGCAAATAAGATAGTCTCTAGTAACTTTAAATAAAGTATAATAGTTGATCACAAGAAGCAATGTTATTGATAGCACTTGATACCAATCAGTTGTGCGTAGTAAAATAAATAATTGTGCACAAACAAGAAGAAGTTGCAAGCCCAATATTGAACAAAGTAACATTGTAGGATTACTAAATAAAGCCTGTGCAAAATAATCATAATTTATTATTATTAGTTATTTTCGCTGTATACTCATATGTGTGATGAAAGTAAAATTTATAACAAAATAAGTTAATATTGATCACGTACATAAAATCTGTAATGATTTGAATTTCCTGGTTCTGCTACAGTACAGAAGCCTTCGGAACGATAGATTTCTTTATTATGTCTCACAACTGAACCATGAGGCCACAAAATAGAATCATTCCACACTTGGGCATAAGTATGACTATTGCAATTTTCAATTTTAACCCATCGACCTAGGTGTAATGCCGCTCTATGTAAAACATCACAGTACCTAAATAATTATTGTATTCATCAAATTTCTGCAAATGAATTTTTTAATACAACATTCACATTATACAATCTTAGAACAATACAATACGTACTACTAAAGAATTTATAAGATTGACATAACATAAATTGTTACACAATATAATTATATAAATACATACCTGACAGGATAAGCATGTGAAAAGTGAGCACTTATTCTTTCCAGCCAAAACATAATAACATGTTGCACAACCCATGAAATATTAAAATGTAGATGTTGAGGTACAAATATAATGGGTGCAATACCACATACATAAGCACTACTAGAAGATGCAAACAAAGCTCGCTTCAAACGCCGATTGAAATCAGACCTTAATATTGAAACTTCTGCTCTAATTGCTGATGCATTTAATGAACAATTATGTAAAGGTTTGTCTACATAAAAAAGAAGATTAAATTCATAAATTTAACACTTTGTTAATATAATAATAATCATCATTATTAATATAAATATAAGTTTTATACCCATCAGAAACTTTGTTTTCTTTTCATCTTTACCATTTAAAGGTGTTGATATATCAAAGAAAGGTGCTGCACTTAT
Organism: Bombus pascuorum; assembly: GCF_905332965.1. Lineage (NCBI taxonomy): Eukaryota > Metazoa > Arthropoda > Insecta > Hymenoptera > Apidae > Bombus > Bombus pascuorum. The sequence goes on from NC_083493.1 coordinate 3,733,275, forward strand.
ACCAAACATTACAAAATATACAGACAAACTCCTGAAATAAAGTACATACAATAAACACTTGATATACATATGATGTATGCTGAATGATATACATATATAACATATCAATATATCACACGAGGATCAATAACTACAATTTAATAAAACAATACAGACGGATAACATAAGTAAAAAATCTTCATTGAGTTATGTCGTTCAGCCATATGGTAAAGACACCAGCATAATATATTCATCACGATGATTAGTAAAGTTATCCTGAAACATAATATTTAAATTATCCTAAATATAAGTTTTACATTATATATATAATGTACAATTTATAGCAAAATATACCTCATCATTTTTTGAGCAATAGGTAACCAACGAACTGGTGATAAAACACCAATAACTCGATGCAATAAAGAATAAATAAATTGCCTTGCAACCATAATTATAATAAATACGAGCAAATAAGGATCTATTAAGTAGAAATTCTAAAAAATTGAAATCACATGTTTTTATAAAAAAAGATAAATTATAATAAAGAGTAGATGACTTAAAATAATGAAAAATATTTTAATGCACATACCATACTATAATTATTATAAGAATGAGGTAACCACCAAACAGTTCTATACAAATTAAGCATTTGTAAAGAAGCTGCACTAATTGACACAACTAGAGACAAAGCTTCAAAAGTTAAATGACCATCCACAGGTACAACTGGTATAGGTACATGTTTTGGTACTAATGCTTTCATTCCACAAAGTTCTGACTTTTTATCATCTGCACCATTTCCAGCTGTTCTTTCTCCACTATTACTTTGTATACCAATATTTGAAGATACAGAGAAGTGAGCTTGGGATTTACTCTGTCCATTTCTACTAGCAGCATTACGTCTTCCACCAGGCATAGTGTTTGACTTTATATTCTAATTCATTTTTTCAAGTTATTTTAATTTATTATGATTCTTATATATTTTTAACTTAATAAATCACTTTTGAAATAAATTTTATGACAACATAATTGAATTTAATGGCGTCAGGGAACTGTCACTTTCATTTATATCTTTGTTCAAACTACAAGACGTATAACATTAAAAAATATATATAAATGCGTATATTTTATCTCCTAAGTTGTTTATATGTTTTTGAATACTTTTATTTAGCATAATTTAACAATATACTAGTCTTGATAATAAAAGAGATACATCAAAATTAATTTAATCAGCGACCTCTCGTATACTCGAAATTAGTTACAAAATGTTTATTTTTTTGTTTTGCACACACATACATATACACTAGAACACAAGCCACAAGATTCACAAGCAAAACTTGGAAAATAGGATTTCTGAAGTGAAAAATAATATGGTAATACGTAGCGTCCTCTATACGCAAAGTAAATGAATTATAAAATACATAATACAAAATATATAATTATAAATATCAGAGAGGGAATTATTAACATCTCAGCATTTATATAAATAAAATTATAAAAATTGGGTAGTTGAATAAAAGAATTTTTGTATTATTCAATACTAAACGTATGTATTGAAAAATTTAATTTTTTCACACTTCTAGTTGCATGTCTAACCATGTATGTCTACTTAACTTATTCTGTTTTTAAAGCACATGACATTAAATTACATATATGAATAATATAATTCCAATACGTCCTATTAATGAGATCAAACTAATATACTTCCTGAAATTTTTGTATTACTTTTCTTGTTCTTTCCTTGCTTTTTTCCTTTATGTATACAGACACACACATAAATTGTATACGTACATTTATCACATATTTGATTTTTATTCACATATATTGTATTTTATATTTTGTTAATTTCATGTGCAAATTAAAGATTTTGTAAATAATTTCATGTATATAATTATACAAATGAATAATGGTTTATAATCAATAGTATGAGAATTGTCAAGAATAATAAATAATATTTTGAATTTAAATCAAAAGACATTTCCATCAAGTGATGAAACAAAACAAAACGGTACTAAAGTGTCAATGGTCGTTCTAAATGTATAAATGTGATCCTAACTTAAATTAAATCTTTTTGAAATTAAATGATATATAAAATATTTAGTTTGTATTAAATTCGAAACCTTTACAAAACAACATAGTTTTCCTAGATGGCACTGTTTCACGATATAAAAATTTATATATTTTATGGAACAAATTGAATTCTCTAATATATTTAATAAAAAAACACCCTAATTACTTAATGTAGTAGATGATATTCTAAGAAATGTGTATAAACGGAAAGGAGTGTAATATAAATAAATGCTTCTTTAGATATATTTATATGTAATAAATAGCTGCGGTGAAGTGACAATGTATGTCTGTCATGTTGTTTCTTTCAAAAATTCAGCTTTTTATCAAACTATGAATTGCGAATTATAGCGTAGTAGCTATTAATCCTAGAATATATTTTCTGAAATGTATGTGTATTTTACATGAATTTTAAATTCACTAAAACCATTATTTGTCTTTTAAATAATTATTCCACAAGGTTTATAACTTTAGTTTTGTAAATTAAAGATCAACCTCCTTTTGAAAATTACAGCATTCATTATTTTATTTTAATAGACTAATTAATCAATTTAATCAAGTTTTTGGTATTTAATCCCAGTGAATAATGCAAGAATATTGTTAATTATAACTATCTTCTAATATATACATATGTGTAGATGTTTAATCCTGTTCAAATAAAACATGAATGTATGGGAATAGAAGATGTTAACTTTGGTGATAAAGTTAATACATCAAATAATTCCAAATATCCAACATTTATTGAAGAAGATGTTGATTATAAATATAATGAGATATCACACTTTTGGAGTCACGCACAGTTATCAAATGAAATACATCCAAAAAATGAAATTCATGGTCAATATAATTTATTCCAATCTGAAGTAAGTTTTATAATTTCAATAAATGTTTTTATTAATTTATTTTCTAAATCATAAAACCTATATAACATTTCACTAAGAAATTGACTAATATTAAATATTTTAGGAAAATACTTCTTTAGCATATATGAAAAATTATGTACAAAATAATACAAATTTTCAAGTTAATCAAGAAGGAAATTTGAATCAAATGAATCAGCAATGTCATATAGACATGAATCAAAAAGCTGAACAGTCACAATGTCCTCAAAGTATACAAGCAGCAAAGTTTACAAGTCAAATAGTATCAATTTCAGAGCCTATATCTTCCATAAAATCTAATCGTCCTGGAAGACCATCCAAAGGTTCTTCAGACACAAACATAGGAAAAAAACTTAAATGTCAATGTGAAATATGCTTCAAAGAGTTTGGACATAAAAGTAATTTATTTATACATATGAGAACTCATAATGGAGAACGTCCTTATAAATGTAATCAGTGTGAAAAGTGTTTTACCCACAGTGGAAACTTAGCTATCCATATGAGGACACACTCTGGTGAAAGACCTTATGGTTGCCAAATATGTGGAAAAATGTTTAGTCATAGTGGAAACTTATCAACTCATTTAAGAACTCATTCAGGTATAAAGCCATATAAATGTGCTGTATGTGGTAAAGAATTTAGGCATAGTGGTAATTTATCAATACATGAAAGAATACATTCCGGAATTAAACCATTTCAATGTAAGGTTTGTGGGAAAGACTTTTATCATAGTGGAAATTTAACAACTCATATGAAAAAACATATTGTAAATATTAACACTAGCATTAATCAATGTGAAAATAATGAAAAGCAAGCGTTATGTACTGCAAATCTTAATAACACTACATCTATAAATTCATTCAATAATTTATCAACGATTCAAAATACTAATGTCAAACTGATGCCTATTGAAAATAATATTGTTCCTATAAAAAATGAAAGTAATGATGAAGAGTCAACAAATGCAGTTGGGGTATTAACACCAACATCAACTTAAGTATACTAAATAAGTACTTTAATGATAGTTTAACTTATGAATATATTTCACAATTATAATTGCTGTAAAAATGTATTATCAGAGTTTAAATTTCTTAATGATCAACAATTGCATTAATAATTATGGATATATAAATATATATTTTTTTGGAATTACAAGTTTTATATTGTAAAAAGTGAAATCTCTCTACACGACATCTTTGATATATAAAATACAATCGAAAATACGTACAATTACACATAATATATTAAGTATTTGTAAATGTATTATTATATAATATGGTAAAGTTATTAAATAATTACAATTTTTTAATTAAACTTTTTGTTTATTTTATCACTTACAGCAACATTTCTGTTAAGTATTTTAAAATCTCTTTTTATTCTACTCCAAATAATGTAATATTAAAAAATATATTTGATTTATACTACTGTTGTGTATAGAATAAGTCAAAAGTATACTTGAACGAAAATTTTTTTATAAAAATGTTAATGTACTTTTTGTGATATTAAAAGATTTTAAATTTCATGTAATATATATGTCTTAAATTTTTATACTCATACTCCTGACATATCATTTTAAAGAAGATATTGAATAAATTTGTATAAAACACAGTCTTCATGATATATTTATGTATAGTAAAATATGTAGAAATTGCTTTAAACATATTAAATTATAATTAATATATTTTATTTCAGTTGCACATTGTTAATAAATATTATATAAGCTAAAAAAATTACTTAATCTATATAAATTATAAATACTTCGAAAACTTTAAAAAGTGTTATGTAAACAACATTAAAAATTATCTTAAACTTTCTATTAAACATTGCATAAATATGTATCATAATACATATCTGTATAATATGATACATATTTGTATTATATGTATATACGATATTTTAACCTATGTGTTTTATGCAGATTTTGCACATTTAAGTGACTATTATTTTACAATGTCAAATATATTTATGCATAAATGCTAGTGTATTATTTCTGTATTTATGTTTAATAATTTTTCCAAACTTTGTTATATTTGTACATTTTACGTACTTGTATTTGGAACGTAAAATAACAGTTCTTTATAATATTCTATAACATATAAAAATAAATTTCTACTGTCAGGATGTCAGCTTCCTACATTTATCTATATTATGAATATTTTTATAAAAATTTCTACATGAGTTTTAAGATTGAAACAAAGACCTCTTCTTTCTCAAAATTTTTGGTACCAATTGGAAATGCTAGTAGTGTTTCTCTGATAAAATACATTCACATCATTTATTTATAATTAGTATTAATGATATTATGTTATAGACTTGTATGTGAGTTACATACTACATATTCATTCTTGTTAAAAAAATCATTGGTACAGACTAGGAAAAATGTAAATATATAACATAAATATTTTTTAATATAATTAGAAATTGTTAAATATTAATATGAAATAAGTATATCTCGTTTGTATATGCGTATATATAGAGTTATGTGCGAATGTACGTGCGTACTAATTATTTTGTTCTCAATTATATTTCTCAACTAAGAAATTTTATGATTCTGTTATGACAATGTAAAAATGTAAAATTGCAAGTTACTGAATACATAATTATAGTCAAAATATTAAGAGTGTGCCAGTCCAAGAATTTTTTACCTCATTTTTTAGAAAAAGAAAAATTAATAAAATTTAAAATGCAATTATACTATGCACACCTAATCTTCACTTATACACTAACTATGAATATCTGATCATCGTATAACATTTAAAGGCACTGTCATGTTTCGTGGTAAGCGATAAGTAACACTTGTAGCGAGATTTTCAGGTAGCTCATGCCAAATGAATTTTCCTGTAGCAGGTACATCTTCCACAGGTAACTTAAATGATACTAATAATGTTAAACAAAGTCCATCTCCTCCTTGCCCTCCACTGAATTCTAAGGAAAGTATGCCATGTGGTTTATGCTGTGCAACTCCATTTCCAAATAATTCCTAAACAATTTATGATAGATTATAATACAAAATTATCTACATCAAAAGGTAGATATTAAGAAATATTTACCTTCATAAAGTTATGTAAAGTAGAAAGAAGGTTGCGATGTGGATTAATTTCACAAATTGGTAAATGGAATGGCATGGTATCTGATACAAGTACATGTAATTTATTCCTGTTGATAAAATATAATACATAATTGTGTATCAATTTAAAACTATAAAAGGAATAAAATGTTGGCATTTTATGAAGATTTTTGTACTTTAAGTATATACAATCAAATATGTGTTATTTACATCTTAAACAAAATAATTGTTTATGCAGTTTGTTAGATAAAATATAAAATATATATAGTTAGTAATTTTATAATACAATTCATACTATTATTGTGCGCGTGTTATGCATCATAAAATAATCGTTTCCAATTATTGTTAATTATAACTTACTTATGAACATCTACGTTGTTAATAGTACAAGTTTGGACTAAAATGAAAAAGGCAAGCATTTTATTGCTATAAATGTATATGTACAAGTGCATGTGCATGTAAGTGTACCTACTATACTCCAACCTAAGCCTTCATCCATATTCACAGTCATAATCAGATTGTTGTTGTTCTTTTATGAAAACTATCACCAGTGACCTTATACTGCAAGCGTAAATACTAAAGAGGAATCAAGCATAAGCACTGATATATTTATACAAATAAAGTTGGAACTGCAATGTAAAATAAATTTAAATTAAGCATGTTTCAAATGTATGTAACTTACGTTGATCTTTTTTTCGAAGTGATTGTTAGCCGCAACAATAATTTGGACAATGGTGTACTAATTGGCATTAAATATGGATGTTGTGGAATATTCTTATTCGTGACATAAGTTTTACCTCTTTCTATCAAAGATATAATATCATGTGATCTGAGTGATAGATCATTTACATTATTCACCCAGCATGCTTGCAACGATTCTTCATTTGCTTCTTCTAATGTTTTTAATTTACCACCAGTTATTTTGCCAGTAAATACAAATCTGAACCATGAACCAGTTGCACATTCTACTAGTATCAATGTTTCTGGATCTAATGTAAGCCCTGTTTCTTCTAAGACTTCTCTTTTAACAGCATCTAATAAATTTTCATTAGGTTCAACACGCCCAGCAGGTAAATACCATTTTCCACTGCAAGTAGCTTTTGCTTCTTGCATCATTAATACTTCCCCTTGATTATTTATCACTACAGCAGCAACAATGTATGTTACAGTTTTTTGACAAATTGGTATATAAGTACTAGGTGTTCCTTTTCCTCCTGTGACACATTTCTTTTGTATAAGTTGTTAATAACTAATAGTAATTGCATAAGAAATGAAAGATAAAATAAAATTAAGAGAGCAAATGTATGAAATCAACAATATTAAAAATTAAAAGAACTAAATATTATAATTTCTAACATATTTTTTTGATTCATTTATTAGCTTCATAATAGTATGTAATAAATGTTAACTAATTGCATATATATCAATGAAGTATCATTTATCAAACATTAACATTTAATTACACATAAAGTTCACTTTACCTATTTCATCTTGTACCGCATGGGTACTATCATGCGTGTCATCAATTTCTAATGGATGACCAGCTAATAATAATTCAATTTGTTTTTCGATAGATAACGACATGTCAGTATAACAGCAGTTACTTTGAAATATACACAAAACAAATATTCAAATTATATCTTAGATATCATATATCATTACTACTAATTTAACGATAGATAAGGTTATAAACAAAGTGAAAGTGATAATGATCATACAATTCATACATAATTGAATTAGGCGTGTGCATCCTACTGTAGTTGTATCTAAGTCACCACTATTCAGTTCAATCTGGTTGGATTATCATCGTTCCTATATCGAATTCCCTATGTAATACTTAAAAGTTTTTTAGACTATAATAATACAGTATGTAATAAGATATGGACGAAAATAAGATAAAAATTATTTTTAATTTATAGAGTATGATTTCAAAAATTTGTAAACTTAATATTAAAATATTAAATTTCATGAACATTTACTGAATTTAAGTTATAAAATATAACTGTTTTTATCAAAACATTGTATTATGTTGCATTATAAATCAATCATAACATAATTTATATTTAATATAAATTCATTAATGATACAAATTTAATTATAACAATAATTATTATCATCTAGGGAATGCAACTGTCAAAAAGTTATATTTTACTATATCTTTACAACTTGGAAAATCAAATAGTTCTGTACAAGTTGTACGAGATGCGCTTCTATATAGTAAAGGAAGCTTGATACATGATGTAAGATGTAACATGAAAAGTGTTTACATAAAAAATCAAAATAAAGTATTGAAAAATGGAAGTTTTAAATGTATTAATTGCAATAGGTCTCATTCATTGCTCATTATTCTTTTTTGACACAATTTTTAAGGTACAGTTTACGAATGCTATACGGATGAATATTATAAGTATTTTTATACATAATTTTAGAATTATAATTTAAAAAATTTTATTTTGTGAAGATAAAATATTAATGATAACTATTCTTAATAATTTATAAGTAATAATAATTACGAATATCATTTATTTTACAGACATGTTCACATTATCCATACCTATATTTTTTGAAAAATACTGGTTTAGAAGTTCAAATATTGCGAATAAAATGGTTTACTACAGCATTTAATCGTAAAATAATTAAATGGGGCATGGATCGCTCTAAATTTTGGACTGCTTGGTTTAATGCAGGAGTGATTATTAGTGTCATTATTTTGCCAATTGCTATAATTGTAATCTTAAGAATGACGTTCAATATATGGTCTAATGGACCATCTCTTGATAATACTAATTCTGAACCTTTATTAGAACCCATGGTAATTTTAACTTCGAATAATATTTAATTTATTATTTTGAGATAATTCTTTAATAAATGTAATTCCGTTGATAAAATTATATGTGACACATCTTTATTTTTTACAGTTACCTGGCATAGATATGCCCTTCAATGAGATTGGATATTATATCATTACATTAGCAGTTTGCAGTATTATGCATGAGTTAGGGCATGCATTGGCTGCAGCAAGAGAAGATGTTCAGTTATTTGGTTTGGGAATATTAATTGCTTTCACAATACCCATAGCTTATGTACATATAAGCAGTGAACAGCTTAGTTCATTACCATTAAAAAATCAACTAAGAGTTACTTGTGCAGGAATCTGGCATAACATAGTACTTGCTACAGTAGCTGCAACCGTTCTTTTGCTTTCTACATGGTTCTGGGCACCATTTTATGCAATAGGGAATGGAATTTATGTAAAGACTATTTTACCTGTAAGTCTTCTGATAATGTATTCTTATACATTAACACATTGGTTGTTAGATGATTTTTATGTTTTACTTAAATTATATGAAAACAAAATTAATTAAAGTAAAGATAGATAGCAAATGATCAATTTTGAATTAGGAATGGTAAGTCTTTTTTATGAAAATTTACGTTTATAGAATTCACCTGTACTAGGTCCAACAGGACTTCTTGAACAGGATTTGATATATGAAATAAATGACTGTCCTATAAAATATACCGAAGATTGGTACGATTGTATATTAAACACAGTTAATCAACCAGCTCTTGGATACTGTGTTAAACAATCATTTATTCAGGTAACATTTTTTCTGTATAATTTTCTTACATTAGTTAATATGATTCTTTTTTTAAACAAGTAATGGTAGTATCTTTGCACATAATATAAATTTTCATAACCTAATTAGCAAATTAATTTAGGAATATGATGAGTCCGTTCCATCAAAACAAAAAACTAATGGTGCTATAAACTGTTGTACATCAGATAGTGAAGTTACAGGAAGCTTATGCTTTGAGTACATTGAAGGACCACAAGCAGCTCCTTTACATTTACCTCCTCATTCTTGCCTTCCAGCCAGAACTATGATTAATCAGTCTCAAAATTTTTGTCATGCTAGTCATGAATGTGTATTTCATGATACTCATTGTTTAAGACCTTCCCTTGATAATGTTACTAAGGTATATATTTAAAAACAAACATTTAAATATTAATCACGTAACAATTAATAACATTTAAAGTATTTAACAAACTGGTTTCTGTTTCTATCACAGGTTGTTCAAATAAAAAGGAGAGAGGGAAAGGATGTATTATTTTTCGGACATCCAGCAGATATCTATCGAACTGTTGATGTATCTGATTGGATACCTAAATATTCATTCTTAAATCCTAAATTACCAGAAGCTTTGACACTTCTTTGCAAATATATTACAATATTTTCTGCGGGATTAGCAATTATTAATATTGTGCCTTGTTTTTTTCTGGATGGACAATATATTATAAATATACTTATACTTTATTTATTAAATTTTACGCCCCACAATAAAAATGTTAGACAAACCATTATATTAACGATAACAAGTATAGGTACATTATTTCTTACTATAAATTTATTGTATCTACTTATGAATAAATTATTATAAGTAGTAAAAGAATGTTGTTAATATTCGAAATTTCTATTTAGAATACAAAGTACATTATTATGAATTACATTTCTATATAAGTTTAATGGCACTTTGTATCGCTTATTTAGATATCTTAATAAATCTTGCAGTCTCGTTTAAAAAATTATTTACATCTTTGGAACAACAGATTGGACCACATAGGAAGATTATATTATATATTTCTATATTTTTTGGAAATAAATTATTAGTAAATATAACATGTAAAATCTAAGTAGATTAGATAGTTATATTCAAGTACAATATAAAAATAAAACTATTGCTATGTTTTGATATGACAAAAAAGACAGCTACAATTTATTATTCCTACTTTCAATGTGGTGTTATGATTGTAACTGTTGTGTAACAAAATTTAATTGTCATTCAAAAATAAATGGAAATTCTATACCTATATTAAATATATATGTATAGTTTGTTTTGTTTACTATCTATTATTTGAATTATTATAAAATTATAATATATTATATAATGAAATTTCTTTATAACTAGTATAATATAATAATAATGATATATTTAATTGTATAAGAAAGAGATATTATCGTTTTGCTGCTGCGTCTCCATCCAATGCTGTAATAGTACAAAAATTATGTTTGTAGTAATATAAGAATTACTAACATTATTTTTGTTTTCAATATCTTTTTCAAAATATAGATATATTACAAATAGTTAATTAAACAGTTATAAAAGTAAATAAAGGGTTACATACTTTTTCCATCACATGCAACAATTTTAACTTTATCTACTATTGCAATTTCTTGAACTTCACGAAATTCAACATCATTAAGCATAAAGGTCCATACATTGTCACAAAATCTGTAAGTGTTCAATTTACCAGCCTAAAAATTTTAAAGAAATGATAGTTATAATCAATGTTATTTAAAGTAATTAATATCAAATATGAACATTAGTTACCTTAAATATAAGTCGTGATTTAACTCTGGCTGCAAGTGCTTGATTTATCGCCTTATCAAATTGTAATAGTACTTTAATTGCTAACTGAGGTGTAATTTGCCCATACTATAACATATTATATTATTACATAAAATGAATATCATAGATTATACAATTTTCATTTGAAGTGTATCATATTAATGTTTATTTTCTATAGTTTGCATGATGAAATAAAATTGGTTTATTGACAACATTAACCGCAATATTACATATTTTTGTGAACATACCTGAATGAGCTCATCGAGGCTTTCTTGTAACGTATTACCTAATGTTGTATTTCGATATAATTGATAAGACATTGTTCTTAATGTATAATATGCACAATATTAAAGCAAATTGAGGTTTTTTAATGCAAAAGTAATCTTTATGCGTAATGGAAACAGGAAACGATCTTTGTTGATTAACTGTATTGTTAGTATAGAGATAGAAAGATAGAGTGCGTGACCGAGCTGAACAAGCGATATAGGGATAGAAAGAGAACGCTGCATAGAGACTTTTTATGTCCTTGTCTAATAACGCATGCACATTCGTATAATAAATGTGTAATTATAACATTAATCAACGACTGGCGTTAATGCTATGCCAGATTAGATAAAGACACAAGAGATGTCTATGCACCGTTCTCTTGTTATTCCGATATCGCATCCACTTATATGGTTATATATATTATATATATATTAATATATATAATATATATATTATATATATATATATATAATATATATATTATATATATATATATATATATATGATTTGCGTACTCTATCTTTATCTCTGATTGTCAGATAAAATCCTGCTGTGCAGTACTTATTTGTATAAATGAAACCGTATAGTAGAAAATGATATTACCAAGAGCGGCAGATTCAAATTCAAGATTGTATACTATATTTTTTCATGCTACATTATACATCTGATATTTATCACACCTATATTGAAAATTTATTTATTTAAAAAAGCGTGTGATTTTTTATTTATTATTATAATAAAACTTTAAAATATTGAAAAGAAATGCAAAATATTATTAATGATCATTTGTATCCTATCATTTGAAACTATTCGTTTTTTCAAAAAATTTATTGTGAATTTTAATTGCTGTTATATACAATACTACAATTTTGAAAAGTATTTTGATGAATTTTTAATACTGATTTTTAATAGTAATCTGATTAAGTGGTTTCCAATATGACTATGTGAACTATTCTAAAAATGGAGGCAAGAGTGCATACATACATATGAAACGACACAACGGTGCGGTAATTGAAAGTTCTACACATAATACGGAACTATGTTAAATAAACATAATCTTATATTAATAATTAATACAAGTTAACAAATGTATTTTATTTTTGTTCAACTTTAAAATGTTTCCTGATACATATTTGCGAAGTATTTACTTATTTACGGTAAAGGTTATACATGTAACTATGTATGTACTAAATACTGTTTAATTTTGAAAACTTTCGTTTATAGAATGTATAGTAATGATAAAATGCCAAAAGTTTCCTAAACATAAAACATTCCTACCGAAAACAGAAAGCTAAAGTATCGTGTAAAGTAACATAAGATTGTCCTCCAGTCGCGTATGCAACACGTATACCTTGTGAATGTTTGATAGCGCTATCTGAATATGGTCAATATGGTAGGTAACTGTAACACCAACGTGGCCTGTCATCGGTTATCCTGTGAACTTTCCAAGCAGACACGTGGTGCAACACAGTGATACTTCCATCGTATCTCCCCACCATTTTCTGCGCAGACAAATCAAAATTTAGAGAGTAATTTTAAATCTTCTGTGGAACACGAGTTATAACGTTCGCACTCATGTCGGTAGTGACATATCAATTAACGTAACGTATAGACTTTCGTGAGTAAAATAGGGAACGAAGAATAGTCAAACGTTTAAAGTGAATGCTTTTCGCGATTGTATAATTTACATGTAAAGGTACTACATATTGGAATTTTAGAAACTTAAGGATCAGGTATCATTTCGGAGCGTTTAATTAACTGAGTATGCTTATTAATCTTGTATTTATCATGACGTCTATAGGTAATCATTTAATAATCAAACCTGGAACTTAACAGAGCAGCAGAGGAAGTAATATCAAAAAGTTTATCGACTCGCACATGGTACGTTGGCAAAGTTAATTTACGATGGGAATTCAAATTTTAAATATAAAGAGTATTAAGTTGCTATAACGAGATACGAGATAAAATATCGATTCATGCACTAAAATTTCAGGCGCTAAGTAAAAAATGTATATCATGAATCAAATACAAGAATAAATTGATGTTCTTCAGCTGAAATTCTATTTTGGTAAGTTTCTTTTTCCTTACATCTACATACATGGTTTGGTGAGTTAAAATTCTGGGAATTTACATTTAGGTTATTCAAATTCGTAAAATACATGTTTCTTATATGATGTCTACTACTTTTGGCATTACTTTTTACCATGTATACCAAACTGATCGTTATTCAATAATTAATACATTATCGTCATAATATTTATAAAATGATTCTGAAACCGTATAATTCCGTTTTCATTCCCATTTAAGATTTTTAATAATAGCCATTGAAGACTGTGAACATATTCCTTTTAATTGTCTTTTTGACAAAGTACAATTGGTGGAATTATTTAATACTTTCATTACGTTAAAATTGTTGTGCAACAAATATAGATTAATGTTTTTACTACGTTATAAAAAATTTGTATCATTTGGATTAGAACAAATGCGATATTCATGTTTTAAAAGCATCTCTATACATAAAGAAATGAATTGACTTTGTATCGTATATCTTTTATTAGATAGATTTTTCTATGATTTCCATAATTTCGATATTATAGTAAGAATAGTTGAATTTTTGCAACTTAAAGAATTTTAAGATTTCCGTGTTTCTATTTATTTATATGAGTTGTCTTTAAAACTGTTCAGCACTAGATCATTTCACTGTGACGTTGTTGGAAACAGAGTACTGTGGTATTTTGGCACATTTTGGAGTTAAACACTGACTATTACGACTACTGTATATTAGTGACTCCATTTATCAATATTGATATTTCTTTATAGCTGCGTTATTTCTTTTGTTATGCCATTAAACGATTTCAGTAAGGCAATTAGAATTTCGATTAGTATGTTTTCTGATGGTAATAACTGTGTGCATCAACGATTTAAAATCGGATTCCTTTTGTTCACGATTGCTTGTATCTTTAAAAATTGGTAAACTACGAGAGCAATGATTGGTTCCAAATTGCAAGCTATTGGTTTAAAGCTTCTTTGAACTCGTTTTGATAACTTACTTCATATACGAGTATTTACTTCCTACATCTCTAGCTTTTCGTCAAATTACAACAATATTTATATACTATGTGTACAAATATTGATATTATTAGTGTTTACTAAGTACATATAAACATATGGTTTATTGCTATAATTATTTTTATCCTGTGCATTGAAATGGTTTTGTTATAAAAAGAAATACAATGAACAATTCGATATATCGAGTTAAGATAAGAGATAAAAAAATAACAGATACAATGAAATTTAATATTACAAGAATATATTCAATCTTTTTTTATTCTCAGACGATTAATAGCATAAGATCAAAAGCAGTATTTAATAAAAGTAAGTTTACTTCATTAATTCGGCTAAACAGATGTGACGTATGAGAGAAAGTCTTATTACAGTATTTAGCAAGTTTAGATGTTCAAGTAATTGCGGATGAAAACTTCAGCGCGCATGCAAAACTTCTCTCGGTAAATCGGAAGAGGTACCAAGTCTCGAACCAGGAATGAATAGACATTTTTCTGAATTTAGCTTACGAAAATTGTATCCACCCTATGTAATAGATTCAGATTTATTATCACTGTAGTACTCGAAAACACGGTGTAAAATTCAAATGATCCTTCGACTGTATTTTCAATTCAATCAAAGATGAAAAATGTTTAATCGTCGTCGCTTTTCAAACCTTTTTGAAGGTGTCGATGAAAGGTGTGAAAGAAGTACTCGAACTTGATAGAATCGTCAGCAATATCTTATTATTATTTAAATGTTCTTTGTGAACACTCATCGTTTATATCTTTCTGAATATATTGCATCGATTGAATTTCTCAGCGATTCAAATCGTCGATCTTCGATATTCAAATAAATCAACCACACGTACCAATCAGTCTTCTATGTAAATGCACGCACAAACACAAACATACATATTCGTGCTCACATTTACGATCTCGTCGACGTCCCTTGGCCTGAAACAAAGCAGAAGTCAATTAAGTCGATGTAAACCGTAACGAGTGTTAACAATGGAGGTAAAGAAATGAATTAGGCAAGAAGATTAAAACGTAGCTAACAGGGCCGCAGAGGTACAAGGAACGAAACTGTAGGGATTTTCGCAACAACAAGGTTAGAAGAAACCAATAAAGGCAGATCAACAACTCTTCTCGTGGTAAAATTTTTGAAAGAGGAAACGAAACTGCAAGTCATGAGAACTGGTGGAACAAGCATACATATCCAGCTAACCACCCTTCTCCAAGGGTTACTATCAGAGTTCGTATCCGCCCGTAAAGAATGGGACAGCGAAGAAAAAGCAGATGCGGAAAGAGATAGAGATTTTAAGGGATAGTGAGAACGAAAGAAGATAAGGTCGCGAAATACACAATGGAAGATGCGTATAGTAGGATTCGAGGTCCGGTTTGTTGGAGGAGGACATTGAACGGAGCAAGTTACCCGCGAAAGAACGGGACACTCGCATCGATCGGATTCCACTGTGTAGGAGTGCAATGAAAAGCATCTTTAAGAGTAGTATAGCGACGTCTCGAAGAGGGGTTGAGGTTGGTTCGGGGCAAAGGTGGGTTGTAGGAAACGCACGGTACGGGGGAGATTCCACGAGACTATTTATATAGCTTGCCATCTAGAAAGTTTGCAAGAACAATTTATTACGGATATACGTACCATTTAAAGACGTCAAAGTTATTATGACAGAGAACTTTATCTGCGATAAAGGGAACGGCGGGGAAGGGACTTCGTTATTCAATCGATGGAAGTGGAAAGTGCTGGATATAATAAAAGAGGGAGCGACTATCTAGAAAGATTTTCTTCTTTTGCGAATCTAATGAAACTGGGTCTTCCTAGATACAGATTTAGGTAAGTTCATCGCGAGTACTGTGGGCAGCAAGAGTATTTAAATAGATTCTTCAAAAGAAGTTTTCCTGAGGTGCTACATTAGGTGTAGATATTCTACTTAGAATGAAATCTTGGTATGTAGCAGTACTATGTATACTCAGGAACGTTCTAGAAATTTCTTTAGTTACGGGAATGTACCATTTAAGGCATACCGTTCAAGGTGGAAGTTATGTTTTTCACCAGCAAGTCTCGTCTTTTCGTCGATAAAATGGTAACATGATTCGAACCTTAAGTCGACAGACTTGGAAAACTCCTTTTCTTTCCGTTACGCATCACTTACCCGACAGTATAGGGGTGCACCAGGAAATATACGTGTTCTTTGTAAGTCGTAGTTTAGTAGGTTTTATTTGCGTCCTTTAATGTCGGAACGATTTTCATTTTATCTTTTTTCGGGATAGTAATAAATCTCTGGAAATGGTATTAAATTCTAATTATGTAGGAAAGCATTAATGAGAATGACTTTCATTGTGAAAGATACAGAGGTATTGAGATTGTGTGACGTTTCTCTACAAATAATTCGTGGCACTTTTCGTAAACTTATCAAACTGAAAAAATGTGTATTTTCCGTTGAAAGCGTGAAAAATATTAGCACGTTCCTTTCTCTTTTCTACATCAGAAGAAAAGGAGTAGCTTCTTACTTTGCGGTGTTTAAGAATAATACCAAAATGCGGTTTGCTTTTCTTAATTACACAGAAATTAAATTTGCAGATGTATCTCGAATGAACATTGTTGAAATAATCTCTCGACTTTCCTTGAATCGAAATCGTGCTAGATGGCTTCGTATTCGTCGAAAATTGCTCCAAATACGCGCGATTATCGAAAAACGATACGTCGAACAACGTTCCGAATCGAGTTCTCGTAGAAGAAACGAAATCCGCAAAGACAGTGAAAGATGTAGAAGCACGGGAAATGATCGTGTAGGAAATGAGGATATCCACTTGTTACGTCGCAGAAACCTCAATGGTTTGTTCTCGTGATACGAGAATAAGGAGCATCTAGCAGTTGAAAGAAGTGCGACTAGTGGGACGGAGACGGAAGTCGGTAGAAGAGGAAAATGGGAATATCCGTATGTCGAAAGAGATAAGTGAAACGGCGATCGAGCTTAGCGGGAAAGAGAAAAAGGCACGACGATGAGCGTCGCCGTTGCCAGGGCAATGAATCGCAGATTGACGCAGGCGTCACGAGTCCGGCCACGCGCACACCCCGTTTTCTGCTCCCTTCCACCCACCTCGAAGCGTGCCGCTGCTTAAGGCATGCACACTACAATAGACGTTTTCTCGTCCGACGCAGTTGGTTGGACTTACGAGATTTGCCGCATTATGATTCACACGTAAAAATCTTCTGACGTGAAAAGTGTCGGTTCACCGCTTTTTACAGTTTTTCGATTCGTTGGGTATACTTGGAAAAGCTGCTCCTATTTCCTAGGATTTCCTGGGGTAGGATCAAATTTTGTCGCATGTTACGCAAAGCTTAGAATCGTATGAGTTCTAAATCTTTAATTTTCGTTATTGAGAATTAGGCAAACGTTTGTTTCAAAAAAGTTTCTCTATTTGTTCGAAAGTTTCCCAAAAGTTAAGAAAGTTCGACTTCAGTGTTTACATGTAAATGTTTCATGGCTAACAGGAAGGGATTCTCAGGAGCATTAAGTTTAATTCAAATCGATTAGTTTCCCGTGCGAAGTTTTAATAGGTTGCGGAGAAAGGTTTTCGCGTTTCGCGTCAGCTTTCATTTGATTGCATTTCGTTCATTATACGATATGGTAATACGTTTACGACCACCGTATTACGTGTCTATAATATCACATTAACGTCTATAATACGAACTAGTCTATATTCGTGAACGTGTTAATTTTGCAGCATGCGTGAAAAATTTACGTTCATCAAACGTCTTACTGATGTACTTGCGCGTCTGATAAATCACTGTCATACATAGTTGTACTAATGTTTGATTCAACGCGACCTACTGCCTGAGAGCAAAATCTATATTGCTCGCTTTACGAGGTGGCAACATTATGAATTCAGGGAATTATACCGGTCATACACGTCGACAACGTGTACCAGCGGTTCGCAATCAAAGAAATTGCGAAATGATTTTTAAGTGTTCACATAAAAAGTGCAGACACGAATATTAAGCTGCCTCGTCGTCGAGTTTTTGAATCGGTGCTTAACACGAGGTTTAGCCGCTTTCCACGAAGTTCGGTCCATTTATGCACGAACAGAGAAAGGCAGAGAAAAAGAGAAAGGAGCCGGAGGCGAGAGCCGCAGGAGAGAGAGATGAGGTGTTGTAGCGTTAGCGAACATTCGTGAAAGCGTACTTTAGACTGTAACGCGCATTCCCAGGACAGGAAGCGAACGGGCGAACCGGCAAGTTAGCAAGCGAAAGGGAATAAAGATAGAAAAGATCCGCGTGCGCTGGATATAGCGTATATCGTCGCGACAGCGTCGACGTTGTCTGTGCCTCTGGTGGGGTGGTTGGAAAAGTTGTGTGAAACTTGAAAGAGAACCAGAGAAGGAAACGTAGGATATACGAAGGAAAGAGAAACGTCGGTGTCCAACCGGGGAGAATCGGAATGAAAGGGGGGACGAATCTGGTGGTGGTGAAACGTTATAGATGTGTAGAGAATCTCGTTGTCGGTGTTGGTAAATGTCGAAAAGACGAAGGTAACGGCGCGGTGGGTGGCGGTGGTGGTAGAAAAGCGATGGTGTTGGTACCGTTGGCGGTGGCGGTGGTGGTAGTGGTGGTGGTGGTGGCAGCGGCAGCGTGTCCCGACGCCGGGAAAGTTTCGCTGAGAAGCGCGCGGAGTGTGAGAACGCGGCGCGAGCGAGAGAGCCGAACGTAGAAAGAGGACAAGAGCGAGACCGCGATTCAGGGGGTGAGAGAGCAAAGGGGATAGAGAATGAGAGTGAGTTTGGAGCGAGGACGGCAACGCGGTGCGGGCAAGGTTTTCGTCTCCAGTTCCCGCTAAGCGGCCGATAGGATTGGAACGAGTTGGCTGCGTACGCGGTAACACACGCGGGGTAACGTGTTTGTCCAGGTAGCGTGCGCGGTGTGATGGTGGTTGTCGTAGCGCGAAAGAACACACGCGGCACGCGCTACCGACGGAACGGACCGGCCCGTGCTGGCGTGTGTGACCGACCGAGCGCTGCCGGTAATAACAGCGTAATAGCGTACTATAGAATATAGTAGTGGGAGATTCTTGCACGAGTTACGCGTACTGCTACCGCGGTACTCGAGTTCACGCGTGGCACTACGGCCGCGGAAGACCACGAGCGAGCGAGGTCGTCGGAGCGCAAACTGCGTCCTTCTTCTCCTTCCTACTTCCTATTTTCTTCCACCTCTTATACCCTTCCTACTTCTCCACCTCCACCTACATCTTCTCTCTGTCTTCTCTTTCTCCTGCTTTTCCTTTGCCAACTCCTACTCCCGCCACTTCATCTCTCTCTTTCTCATATTCTCTACCTCTAGTGAGATATTGATTTCCCTTAGCTGGCTCCCACGAGGGCAGGCGGCAAGCAACCAGGTACGACTACCTCCGCAAATAGACAGCCTCCGACGATGAGAAGGGAATCATCGCATGTATCGAGAGTATGCACTTTCTAAGTTTCAGGGGTCCACCGTCCCTGCAGCCTAAAACGATCCGCTTCGACGCTTCCTCGCGTTGAATGGTCGTCGCGCTCTCTGTACCACTCAAACGATGCCGCGCTCTTCTCTATGTTTGCCACGTGTAACTCACGTTCGCGTGACTTTTATTCTACATGCGGAAAGTTAGAGGAAACTCGTGTCGCTAAGTCTTATGAAAGCGAATACGAGTATAATTTCATAGTAAAGTTAGATATTGCAGTAGATAAAAGATTTTTTTTATATAATATTAACTATCTTGCACGTAACAGAGAACGTAAATGTAACATTTTGTAAAAACAGTAGGACAAGTTCCTTTTTAATTCGAAGAATTTTGGGTGCGAGTTGAAATAGCTCGACGCGTTCCTTACGCGTTCTAAGTCGTCCTGCTCTCCTAGTATAGAGTACAGACCTGTCTGATCATATTGGATCCTATACTACTGATTATCGTTTCCTTTCCGCGAATTTGTTGATAACTCGTTTCGCAGACGGTTTACAAAGCGTCGAATTGAGTATCAGATCTAAACTATAAGCGTGTAATCATTTTTTGTTGTTGCGCTGCTAAGTTGCTCAAGAGTAAATACCTTTTCTTTTGCCGGTGATCGCTGTTCGGGAATTCGTAGGTGTTCCAAGAAACTTTTGCGAAGTAATGCGCCATCTTGGTTCCTGCGCATTGCTGGCCGACGAATTCGCGAGTGACTTGAAACTTTTTTATTTACCGCGTTCATGCTTACACACAGAGACAAAGGGGGCTAGAGAGGGGGAACTGTTTCCCCTACTCAAACTCTGGATGGGGTGTACGTATCTGTCAACCCCCACTCGGCTCGTGCCGCCTGCCGCTTTCCAGCAAAGTTTTCCCGAGATCCTGGAAACTACGAGCGATGCGGGGTGAAAGAGGGGGGAAAGTCTGTATCGAGGGAGGGGAGAAGCGAGACCGCTTTCTAGTAGCGTGCGCTCACGGGGATCCCTTTTCACCGAATTCTAACCTAGTAACGAGTTTACTCCGTCGGTAACGCCGGACGCGTGCCAGCGATAAACGTGCCGCGTGTTACGGTGACAGTGGGATGAGCAAAGTGGTACAGGACACGAGATGTGGTCACCACGATCAGGCTTCTTATCAGGCCGATTTTTTTTCTCTCAGCAGGACCATGTGCGTAACTTAAGGAAACATGTGACACAAGATAATAAAGAAACGTGAAACGGGGACATTTCTGATTTTTTTACTATGTTTATTCGTGAATCGTACGGTGGCATTATGAACCGTTTGTTTACGTTGGTGTTCGTGCTGAATTCGACTGACCAACGATGGACACGCTGATATCATGATTCAAAAGTGTTTCAGACTGGTCAGGATTACTGGATCGTGAGGCTTAGCTTTCAACAAATAAATCACGTATGTATAGTTATTATTGCGCGTGACTGTGATTAAACAGGTGTAATTATTTATTTAAGCATAAAATATTCGACTCGTTTTGGAAATATAGTTCCTCGCTTGAACTGTAAAGAACTATTTGAACTTTTGCGCGCTAATTCGAAGCTGTCTATGCAGACTCGTTTGTTAAATGATTTCACGATCGTTTATCGGTTCGACTGTGATCTATCGCCACAGACTGGTAGACTTTCGTATTGCTAGATAAAAAGAGAAAAATCGTTCTCTAATCTGCGTAATTCGTCGCGAGTATCCAGGCGATACTGCGTTTCTCTTCTCTCCGGGGATGGAACAGGTCAGCTGATCATTTACTAGGCACTATATAACGTTGCTTGTTGTGAGAGTATCAACGCTTTTGATTATCGGGATTCTGTGCGCGCAGACTCAATGTGAGATTAATCCTCTGTGAGCTCACCCCTTCCACTATAAACTTACCAATACATGCTGATCGCACGTTCGAAAGTTTCATGAGCGTCGAAAAGTTTTGCGCTCCTGTAGTAGCGCGGATTTGATCGAGAATCGGGGAACTTTGTGCTTACACACCGGAGCAATTGTTTCTTGCGCGTTATCATACGTGTATATGCGATTGTATTTGCGTAGCTGACTTTTAAATTTCATTAGTTTAAGTGTCTTGTGGCGGGTAAATATAACTATAAAATAAAATCTATCTAATAAAATTATATACATGTTTTCAATTTAATAATTTTCCGTTACTAAAATTTTATATTCTATTCTGTGCGAAAAATTCGTTGATATTTTTATAAAATTATATGCACGGTATTAACTTATCTTCTTATTCCGGTTTTATTGTTATTTTATTTAGTTCATAAATGTTTCGCTTTGCTTTGCATACATTTCATTTGGATGTAATTCCTTATTTGTGTTGAACCTGTGCTTCGAAAACTACCGATTTGTTGGGATGGGACTGGTAACGGAAAATCTGAACCAGCGGATTTCGAAAAGAATGAACTGAAGCACGAGATATCGGACATTAAACTTGACGTCGTGTTCTCGGGATTATACGAAATATCGTACCAGTCTGGTAATTGTTAAAAATCTATGTCATACCGGAAGAATACAAAGCGTTCCTTGTATACGAGCCAAAATGATTTTGAGGAAAAAACCGGCGCGAATTACGCTCAGTAATTTTTCTGAAAAAGAACTCGCATACTTCTATGGGCATAAAACATCATGTTTTCAATTTAACAAAATTGGGGAAGCCATACGTATAAAATGTTCACTATCCTCTTTTATTCATTATGAATGAACATAAAACAGTGGTTATTCAGTACAAAATGTCTTCTCTAAAGTCTGACACGCTGGTATTCCAACTGTGATGAAAACAAATACTGTACATAAGAAGTTTTTTCAATCTTTACGCTTACCTTACTTCGCGTTAAATAATAATTTAGCTACTCTAGTGCGATACGTTCACGTATTATCCCCGAAACAAATTATTCGATTATTCGAATAAACATCCTTATCGAGCGAGTTACGTACCATCGAGGGAAACAATGGAAACTCTGAGTTTTCTCTATCTTAAACGCGTTATATGATATCCTGTCCCCGTTTAGTAGCACCTGGGATGACAGTCCGATGCATGAAAAAGTAGAGAGGCACTAATTAAGCCGCTATCATTACGGTTCCGCGGTGTAATTCCGCGTTGTTGGCATTGTGCTTCGAATTCCACCAAGTGGCTGTTGGCCGGGGGCTTTTGGAATCCTCCGGAGCGTGGTCCAAGGCCTTTCAACTCCAATTCCACGCGCGTGCGTCTCATCGTCGAGGTTGACGTCGTCGTCAACGACATCGCCGTAGTCCAGGATGTTTCCTGTTGTTTCCCCGCTTCGCCTCACAAGACCGGAGCTAGAGGTTAATCCGATATTTCGTAGTTGTTACTTCTTTTTTCATACGCGTGAATATTGCCTAAGAGAGTCAGCCCCATTGCTTTGTATCCTTCCGCGATGCATTCTTTCTTCGATGCTTTAAAAGAGTAAATGTGCCATACTTTTAACATTAACAATGGGCAACGCCGCAAAGGAGGAACTCATTAAGTTTATTTAAATATGCTAGAGTACATCTATCAGAAGATAATGTTTTTAAGGAAGTAGTTTGGGGGTATTTCTCTAAGGATGAAGGAAGTAATAAGTCTTCTCCTTTTCGCAATTGTTCTTAACATCAACTATGGCTCGAGTTTATAGTGGTCGTGTAATTAAATTAGGCAACTTGTCAGAAAAAGATATTTGGATCATTTTCATTTCCTTCTTAGATTTCGTTCATTAAGTATCAATTCTAAATGTTAGTGGGGATAAATGAAACTTATCTTTATAGCTAATGAAACGTCTATTACTTTTGTTACAGTTTTTATTTTTGCGAATAAAGTACGAATGCAATTTTTAACGTTATGATTTTCTTCTGTTTACTTTGTTTCATTTACCAACGAGTGAAACGCACTTTGACTGACTGAAACAGGTGAATTTTAACGCTTCTACATATTTTTACAACAAACATGGTAGAAAACAAGCTACAGCTACAATGCATCTATTACATCTAATATAATTGTTTAATTTATTATATCCTAAAAATGGTACCGTTAATGACGAAATTTTTAGTTTATTATTTTTGAAAGAAATATATTCCAATTGACAATGTTTTAAACGAACAGTCGAGTATTTCTTAAAGCAGTACATTGTTTCATAAGAGTAACATACTAAATATAAATCTTTTAAAAAGAACGAAGCAAAAGTTTTCCAAACATAATTTTATACCATTCGTAACTTCGTAGCGAATAGCTTTTCTGTAACTTTGATACTAAATAAAAATTGGATAAGAAATTGCTGACCTGTGTCAAAGTTCGTATATAGTAAAACTTATTTGATGCCTCGACTTCTTCCAAACTCTTATATCGAGGACACGTTTACCAAAAATTCAGCGAATAAATAATAGTGACGAAACTTGAAACCATGTCATTTGATCGATGTGTTTTCTTACGAGATCAACCGCAAATTTAAGTGATTTTGGCACGCTTCAATATTTACGTATAAAATCGATATTTTAAAAAGATTCAGTTTCGAAACCTTTGAATGTATCCAATATTATAACGGTGAACGGCACGCTCATTTGTTCGATTTTAAACGCGAAAGCGTCGAATGTGCACTCAATCATTAAAAGCTTTGTTTACCGGAAAGACTGGCGTTTTAGAATGAGCAATGGATACAATATTTCAAGTCTCGGTATCCGTTCGGTAGTTTTCGTGCTGACTCTTGGCGAAAAGGCTTGAAATCGTTGAGAAGTTGCGGATGCCGGGACAGATGAATGGGAAGTAACAGATAACCAATCGTGCGAGTATAATAGCCAAGCAAAGCTGCGCACAAGCATTTCCTTTTCCTCCTTTCGTTAATTTTTCCACGAGGTAAAATTTAAAAAATTTCGAAATTAGAATTTTATATGAATGAAAATTGTATTAATTCTCTGCTTAATATTTGTGCTATACATTTGCAAATCAAATATCTAAATATTAAAGGGTTACAACGAACGATCATAAATGTCCGTTCTCAGAAACAAGGAAAAAATAAATTTTATATCGAGAATATCCGAATTACATTTCTGTAAAGCTTTCATACGGAAAAAATACGTTCTGCTTTTCGAAAAGGTTTCTGGATTCCGAATACACAATCTCGCTATAGCAAAATACTGCAACACGCTTATCATCTTCGATCGCGGTATTATCCGACAAAAAAGCGTGGACAGATTACATGATTTTCAGATACGCGTTTCGGAAGGTCTCTGATAACTGCCACGCTGCTGAGAATTTTCTTTGCGAAGTGATCCAATTGTTTTCGTGCACAAATCTCCGATATCGGTTCGGTCCACCGTTGCCATAGTTTTATTTCCTTCCCACCGACCACCTCTGTTTTTCTCGTTGCCAAAATCGAAGTATCGGCATCAGCGTGGCCCGACGCCGACGGTAAGGAGGAAGTTTACGTCGTAAACTTGGAGTCTTAAGGGTGGAATTATAGTTGAGTAGAGCTCGCGCTAAGCCACGCAGTTGTTACCACGGTGAGCGCTTTAAAAGTTGGTCTTAGGTGTTCGTGTTGGTACCGGGAGAGTGGGCGAAGAAGAAGCCAGAAGAAGCGAGAACGCGCGATACGATGGAAAGAGACGCGGAAACGTGGTTAAGTTGCCAGGAAACTTTGGTAAAACTGAAAAGTTAATTTCGTCGTGTTAAATTACTCGAGCGCTCGGGCATTAAACTTGCAAAAGTTGGCCGGATGACTGAAATACGTACCTTCCGCCACCTCCCTCTTCTTCTTCTTCTTCTACTTCTTCCTCTTCTTTTTCTTCTTCTTTCTTTTCATTTCTCTTCTACCGTTCGGTGCTTTCTTCCCTCGTTTCTATCGCTGTGTCATCTAATATCGATACAATCACGTTCGTTTAATTGTTATCTCAATCGTATGTAATAAACGTTCGACGAATCTTCTCTATATGGAATCCGTGTCGTGAATTATGATATGAATATAATTATGTAATAGTAATCAATATACATATATACTTGTTTAACGATTATTCAAACCGGTGCGAATAACGATAATTTAATTGAGAATACAGGAAAGATTTTATCGCGTTGAGAAAATTATTACAAAATTTATCTATGTACGTATTATGAATTTATAAACGAAATGTAAAATATTGATGTGATCCTAATCTTATTTTATTAGGTGATTTGTAAATTGTTAATATGACAATGCTAGCTCTATCATTTAAATTCATACGTCCAACACATCAATCAAACAGAAATTCGGATTAATAGCCTGTGCACAATCGTTTATCTGTTATATTGCAATTGCGAAGAATGAAAGCGGAAAGAGCACACTATCGTGGCAAGAGATACAAGTCATTCGAATCGAATCGTTAACGCTTTAGCCAATATTGTAAAATACTTCACTTTCACGTAATTTCGAAGCAATTGTATAGCTTTTCAACTGGTATCTACGGCATCATTAATTTCCTATGACCTATATATTTATCGATTTTCAAAAAAATTTAGAGAATCGTTTGATAGGTCAAATTGTAAATCTGTATGAATCCCTTCAATTTGTTACACATATACATTTGAATATGACAAATTGACGGAATTCATACAGATATACATATATATATATATACAGATATATATATATATGTATGCGAGAGAGGGGATTACTGATGTTGATATTAATTTTATTATTTATGACATACGTGTAGTTTTATGTTACATATTATTACATCATTTTGAAACAGAAGAAGAACGTAACGAAATTATTTGCCGAAAATAAAATAAAACGGGTGCTGTATACAAGTTGTTACATTATACATATAATCAAGTCATATCGATTATTAGCAAAAAATAAAACAGTAAGGAATATAATGTTAATATCGCTTTAAAGTTACACGTGGTAGACATGCGAATTATTAATGTTTGTTGAAATCAATAATCTTTTCTTTAATTCTGGTATTTCAATTTAAGTAAACTTCAAAGAAGTTTAATAGTAACATACCGTATACATACGTCTACTGTAGATTGATCGAAAGGAAATAGAGAAGAACGGCTAAGGGGATGGGGTTCTTGCCGTTCCGCTCAAAATTTATTTCGCTACGTAGTTTGTAGTAAATTTACTTAGCTTTACATTCATGGTGTATTTTTATGTAATAAATATGTGACGGGTGTCTAAACTTTCAAAAATATAATATTGATTTACACTTATCATTTTTAATAAGAAACCATTTTAATATTACGTTAATATCATGAAACATTTGACATAATGTTATATAATAGAACGTAGCAAGTGAAAGGGAACAATTAAATCCGAATTGGTGAACTGTAGGACATAAATGTTATTTTTAAAGGGCTGGCAATGAGTAATATAAAAAATACCGGTGCAAAATATTTTGCAATATTAAAATGTTTTAATTATTTTATCCAGGCATTTAGTCATAAAGATACCTTTATTAAAATACTCATAGAAATATGTGTGTATATTACGTTCGTTTCTTCACTAAATTTACGTATAAAAACATATATTTTAAATAAAATTTGGTATATTTGATATCTATATTTTTATTTTAATATTAAACTAAATTGAAAACTCAGTTTACTGGTATATGAATGTTTAAATTAATTTTCATCTAAATACTACAATATTCACACTGTGTAAAGCGCCTGAAAAATGAAAAGGAATTAATGGTATATTTATGTCGTTGATAATATACATTTGGTGAAAAGATACGAATATTTGTTTCGTATGATCTTCTCAAGATTAGTTAGAATTTCACAATGTATTTTATCTTGCCATATCCTAAGACATTCGTTGCTGTTTTTAATTAACTGTTCTCAAAGGTTTTATTTTTGCAATTAAAATTATACCGTCATAAATCTAATAAATAGAGTGGTTTCTGAAATGAAGCGGTACTATAGTGTTTCTAAAGTTGTACAATTGAAAGTTGTTGTATTATCGCTTGATCTCATAAAAAATTGTTGAGAATATTGTTATGTTCTTTTTCTGATAGTAGTATACAAAAGTTGGGCTGTAGTTAAAATGGATCTGCAGCTTTTACATTTAAGTAATTTATCGCAATAACTACATACAATGTATTTAAACATTGCTAGAGATTATTTGTGCAGCTGCTAAGTTTGAACTTTTTGCAATAAAAAAAACACGAACTTCCTCGCACAAAAATGATCACGTATACTTTGCCCCGAAATATCAGTATTGAAATTACAAGAATCAATACCTATTTCATTTCCGCACTGTATAAAGTGTACAGATAGACATTTTGCTTGCTATGTGTATATAATATATTGGCTTCCAGGTAATTGAATTAAAATGTATACTGGAATCAAAATTATTTTAGTTCGTGAAGTAATCATTGTAATCTATTAATTGAAGTAACTTCATATTCCACTTTGTATACGCTTTTTGGTATCGACCTATATAAAAAAGCTATAATGTTACACATGACATCATTATAGGATACTGAATGTATTTTTTCGAACGATAATAAAGTCGCTTCATATTAGTTAAACGTCTCATGAGAGTTATCCTTATTTACTGCGGTAGAATGTATGTGACACTCTGTACAAACACTGCGGACAATGATAGAACGGGTTATGGTAGAATAAGAATTTTGTTTCTCGACTGAATTATTTCTAAGCAAATTTATAACACATCTTGTTAACAACAATGAATTGTTATCCACATCAAAGTATTTAACATGACATCAAATATAAATGACAAGGTTATTTTAAATTTAATTCTACAGCAGTTTAATAGAAAATATCACAGCAGTGCGTTCTAAATTGTTCTGTAACAGACACGAATACTGTTATTTTCGAGTTTGCATCGAATCCAGATAATAGATAATCGTAATGAATCTAATTGCTTTCAACACTCCCTCCAGTTTTTCGATTGCAGTTCAGTCGGTAAGGTCACGGTCGTATTGCTCGCCGACGTCGTGCATTGCTATAAGTGTACTTGGTCGAACGTGTGTGCACGATCTGGCGCGTGCGTAAACACACAAGAGAACAAACTTTCGCGGCGGCTTCGGGTGTGAGTTACCCCACCGTTGTGCGCACCGAGCGATTTTCCACCAGCACGTGCAGTCAACTTTAAACGCACATGCACACGCTCGCCGCGATGTCATTTCAGTTTGAGCCATTTAAAGGCATTACTTTTTGCTAGCGTTCCACGCTTCGCGCAACGAGGAAGCTATATTCTTTTCTTTGAGTGTTTGTAATTTGAAAACTGCTTACGATGATGACAAAAGTAAGTCGTTCGCTGAAGTGACTTAAGAGCGTCTGCTGGAAAATAAGTTACAAGTTCTGCAACAAAAATTTTTTACCTTTTGTCCGTGAATACTTTTGTTCAAATTATTCAGTCGTCCCGGATAAGTGTATAGAATGATTTTTAAAGTGAGAGAAAAGGATTTGTTTTTTGTTAGCTTTAATTTAGAATTTTATATTACTTTCTAATATGATTATGTTTTATAAATGTTCTTTACTTAATTCTGTCACGTCATTCATTATATGAGAGGAGAGAAGCAACAGGGATAATGTGTATTGTTCTATGTAGCGGTAGATAGATAATATCTTTATTGTTTTCCTTACAAATTACAAGGGGTTCCGCTTCTTTCGTTTGTTTTGTCACTATTACTATCTTATACCTAGTAATTACCATATTTCTTATCCGCTTTCTTTGTTCTATGTAGTGATGAAAGATTTAAATTTGATACGACTACTCGCAGAAGTTTAATATTCATTCTGTTGGTCCAACATTTACGTTTAAAAATTATAATAACAAAGAATGCAGACATCTGTATACGGATAGTTGGGACACGATCACGGGTGTAAACGTTAGTACAGAGACGGTGATACAGAGTGTAGGTTTATATCGTGGTCAGCGTCGCGGCGCGCGTCATCTTCTATCTCGCTTGGCTCCCGTTCGTTCCTCTTTGTCTCGGAAAAGTTTCCGGTGATGAGCTTTGTTGGCCGTTTCCCCTACAGGACGGAAAAGTTAAATGCGAAAGTTTTATCCGATATCCAGTTTCACGACGCTGCTGGAAAAAGGGATCTACGCACACTGTTACGTCGAGATTTGGATATCCTCGATAATCATAAGGTTTATAATATATGCCTATATCGTTCAGCATAATCAAAACGTTACGTAGAATATTTTGGAAATTTTATTCGTACTCACACACACGCTACGCGATGTGGATTAATCATATAGCTGGAAATTTTTTAATACAAATAACAAACATTGAAATTTATTATCGAGCAAATTCACAGGAATCGTAACGAATACTCTTCGACGTCTCTTCATTATTCATTATTGAAACCAACCATAAATTTCGTTATGCAATTAATATAACAAATAATTCATACCATAATTGTGTTATTAGCAATTGATGTGCTGTTTACTAATTCATCAGATAGCTACCACTTAACGTTGTATTAAATATCGAGTACTAATAGCGACGTTAATAGTTTGTTTTTTTTGTGATAGAATGGCGTCAAAGAAGACGAGGCAAAACCATTCTATACAGCACTTACTAGAGCTGCCAAGCAACAGAGAGACAAAATTGCCGTTATATTCTGTGAAGGAGTCAACCCAAACGCCACTCATTCCAACCCCCCGACAGGTCCCGGTAACTGTGCTGCATCCCTCGCCGAAAAAGGTAAGTGAAGCATGAATAAGTTATCAAAAATCTTTTGTTGTCATTCAATTTACAGGAACATAAAGACCAATTACTTTCTTCTATCTTGTCTTTACATCGCGTTAACAATCCTTTGAAGAATCGTGAAATTAAAATTGAACCTACGTTAAAAATTCACAACGCCTTTTAACAAGGCTCTGAAACATAATTAAATATAAAATTAATTACTTCCACTATTTAAGTACTAAGAAATAGCAGATCATTTTCATAGCCTTTCTGACGTTGAGAACGTTTTCATGAGGTGTAAGCGTTCTTCTTTGTGAAACTTGTAATTAAAATTCTACAAATCATTTGTGCCATAATCGTTTCGTAAAAGTATAAGTAATGAAGTTTATAAGTTTAATGACAAAGACACGAACATCTTCGTCTGAAGTTATTTCTGAAATTTTTCTGATTGGTCGTAACAAGTATAAAATTAGCTGTTTAACACGAAGTTAGTTTTCCACTAACTCCTTCCAAATTATTTATAATTAAAAGTGTGACATTTCACATAATTTCTTAAAGTTGAACTTTTATTTCTTTTCCATGAAACGTTAAGTATATTTCTGTTTCTTCTTTTGCAAATAATGTCTAATGATGAGAGTCTTATAATAATATTCCAGCCCATCTTACCATAATAACAATAATTTAATGAAATTAAATATTCAAAGCTGCCAAATTGAATAAGATGACATTTCATGTGATTCGTTCCTCATTGCTAACGAGTTAATTTTTAATTATCTATAATGTTGCATTCGTTCGTAGAATGAATGAGGAGATTAAATAACTTTTGTTCGCAGAAAAAATGGGATTGACAAGAAACGTAAAGTGGAACTCTTGTAGCCGCGTAAAGCGCTGACGTTTTATTTTATCGTGGAGGTTTTTTTATCGATCATTCGGCACTTTATTATTGCTCCTATAAATGTCTACGTAAGCTTGAATCCGCAACAACGAAGTAGATAATTTTTTA
The DNA here is from genome assembly GCF_905332965.1 of Bombus pascuorum. Taxonomy (NCBI): domain Eukaryota; kingdom Metazoa; phylum Arthropoda; class Insecta; order Hymenoptera; family Apidae; genus Bombus; species Bombus pascuorum. Next base: position 3,765,119 of record NC_083493.1, read on the forward strand.
TCTTATTTTCACTATATAATATATCATAATTATAGAAATATAGAATGTTTTTTAAATAATTTTATTTCGGTATAAATAATTTAACCTGTAAAATATATCTACAATGTTGCGGTATTGAGTATCGAACAGTTGTTTTATCATGAATATTATTTTAATTTTTTATAACGAATTTTTCAATTATTAAATTACAGTAAGTTTACTTTCTTTATCCTGAGACAAATAGAACTCGGAATTTGTATGCCAAAGTAGGAAATTATTTTACATAACTGTAAATACGTAGGAGAATATCTATTTTGGCTGATCGAAAAAGTTTTCCTTGCAGCTGTATGATTACTCTTTTGTTTCTTTTTCGTTCCATTTTATCCGGCAGGGAGTCATGAAGGAGGGATTCACGTAACTCGGTAGGGGAGGCTTCGGCTTCCCTGCAAAATAACGATTTTTAAAGTTTCTCGAGGAGTTTCAAACCTTTTCCCACCGAGATTCGTCGACGAAGTTTCCAAAGTTTGAACCGCGTAATTGGAGAGGAAAGGAATTTCCTCTAACCGTATAAAATGGTTCGTACGTTCGATGCTTAAATTCGACGATGTGATAGGTCGCTCTGTTAAAAGGCACTTGTGCTAATGTTACTTCAAGAAATCAACCTTCTAAAATAGTAATAATTTTTATTTCGAAACAGTATCATTGGAAAAGTTAAATATTTTTATTGGACTTATTCTTTGATTACTTCCATTACTATGAAAAATTATTGTACAATGTTGACTGTTCATTAATACATGCAATTGTATTTATATCAATGTATCTCATGGAAGGTACAGAGTAGAATATTATCAGTCAGTAGTAAATATCGCTTTAGTCAGACACTCTCTGACCAGATACTCGGTCGATAATCAAATATTTCACTATGCTGAAAAGAACATACACGTTTTACGTATTTTCAGATTCAATTGAATAAGTACAATAAACGAAAAAAGAAGTTATTATTAGGTATTTTAAAAATTTGGAAGAAGTTATTACCGACAGTACTATGGGTACATTGTTATCAACGATAGCTCATTCACGGATACCTCATCTAGGGGTGGTTTCAGTAGATGCATCCTTAGTGGCGGTTTGTACCGACAAAGTCAAGGTCACATCTATCGGTAAGGTAGATTACTGAGTGGGACAAACTGTTATCGACAAATTCTAACTTATTTGCGCAAGTGTTGATTTAAACCAGATGATAAGCGCTTTAAATTATCGATTAATGTTCGATTTGACAAATTTTATTATACATAAAAATTTAAAATATTTTCATGTTTTAAATTTATCCATAAATACATTAATAATATGTTTGCATGTCATAGTAATATTGCAATAAATTTTTAATGAAAACTTACACATATGAAATCATGCAAGACTTACACAGTTCTTCCTTCGCAGTACACTCTCTATAATATTTATGAAACAGGATAATGAACAGTTAAAAATTCTTAATCGTTATATTGTTCACAAATTCTAATTTTTAATGTTTTTTAACAATAAAAAAAGTTTCTAGGTTTTTAAAATTATAGAAACATATATTTTTGCCATGATAATACTCTCAGTAGGATAAAAAGACAATACATTTCATAGATGTTGCGTTTATTTAAATTTTCTGAATAATCTTTCATGCAGACGAATGCACATACTTTACGAGGAAATAATTTGCTATTGAAATCCTATGAATGGGAATATAGTTGGAGCGTCTTGAGCATACGCAAGGTGGTAGGCGGAACTGAATTTATGATAATTGCATAAATCAGAGCTTTCCTCCACAATAATCATAATCTATTGAGATAGTTGTGCGAAGTTAGCTATTTAGCCAACGGCGCGCATAACGGAAGGAGGCCAAGGGGTTTCGTAGGACCGTGAATAAGATAAAGTCAATGTTGTAAGATCGAATCGACAACGAAAAATTCCTTATTTGCTTTTGACCTGAAAATAATTATTCTATTACTTCGTAATAAGTAGTGTAAAGCTTTTAAGATAGAACTTTTCAAATTTTAAGTGCTACATTATTTAGGATCATTATGTAATTATGTTCAGTGATGCAATATTAAAGTGCTAGCATTTGCAGTAATATACTTTTCAGATGCTATTTATTTAACAAACTGTTTCCTGTAAAGAAAGGATTGAAATGGACAGATTTAAAAAAATCAATAAAAATGGAGCGTCGTCTCGAATCTGAAGAAAACGACTATAGAGGGCGCCAGTGGTGTCGCTATCTTCCATGAGGGGGTTGGCTGCTTGTGACTCCTGAATACAGATTTATCAAATAAGTTATAACAATAATAGCTGTTTAATAAATAAATAATATAATTATTTTCACATGTGATCAGTACACGTTATAAGAATACATAAAATATTGAGAAGTATGCTTTTAAACAATATTTCTACATTCTTCTGTCGATAACGTTTTTAAGTTAATCAGCAATCAGTAAATTACATTTTTATAATTATTTTTATCACAAGGTGGACAAAAATAGTTTGTGCAACATGTGCAACATCTTTTCTGTCACCTAAAGACGTATGGGATTATTTCAATAATGTTTTGGTATTCCTATGTAGAACCCTAAACGCGTAAGACTCAATTTCAGGAATCATATTTTAGGCTTCCCTAGAAGTAAACATCGTTTCAAAGTTACCTAAACCGACTCTAATGCACTCGAACGATTATCATGAGAGTTAAGGCACGACTTCTCTGTTTTCATATCTTCCACGCGACACGACGACGACAGTGGGAAAAATAAAGGGTGACTGACATCTCGATATTACTGGTGATTTCTTTATTAACATCGTGAGGTGTGAACCTTCGGGTAATTATCTATACGCTGCTGGAATATTAATGGCGAAATCTGCTCCGTCTGAAATGTCGGGATTGTTATGGTTACGATTACGATTATGAGCAGTCATTCTTTTTAAAGGAGACCGATTACAGTCTGGGGGTAATATTCTTACAAGAATTTTTGTAATGTCTTTATTTCAATATACAGAATAGTCAGTGTTATTGACGCTATAAATTAACGTGATTTATAATTCGATTACTTCAAATATAATTTTTAATCATTAACCCTCCTATAACTTTCAGCTAATTAAAAGATATTATTCTTCTGATATCATTGATAAATTTTACTTTGAAATTTAATACAGCAAAGTACATTTTGTCAATTACATTGATACTGATATTACCATTTAGGAAATGCGCTTTCTTTTTTTCGAAACTCGTTCATTCGAGGCTGGACGCTTTTTAAAAGAATTGTAATAGAAAAGAAATGACATGAATATTTCTATACATATAGTCAAGATGGCATTAGCAATCACTTGCTCTGAAGGAGAGTTAAAAAGACGAGGCACAGTACCCTTTAACTTTGTCGAGCTGTCATACTGATCGGGGTTGGAACGAACCCTCCAATTCTCTCGGTGGGAGTAACCACGCGGTTGAGTGAATTTTTATGAATGAATGCGCGAGGATACCTAGATCCAAGGCTTTGGAATGCGCACCCTGTTTTCACCCCTGAACCTATATTTACGTCAGTGACTCTCAATTTGAAGTTCTCGTAACCTATAAAACCTATAGGGAAGGATGTTACCGTTAAAACACACCCCTTTGGGGTGAATAGGCTTAAAATAAATCGAATGGTCTTTTGATCATTCATTTCATTCCTAGGTACCTATATATTGAATCATTTAAAACATTTACATATGCATTATATGTAATTTGTACAGACTTAATTTATTCACTCTGCTTTTAATACTAACTGTACTAATTTCAATGCGTTTAGCTTATATTCTTATTCAGAATAATTCAATATCTCATTTTTTCTTTAAAATTCTTTATTTATTATTAATCTCTTAAAGAATGTCACATAAAAGAAAGATTACGTACGTATTTTACGTATACTTTCTATACGCTTTCCTCGCGTTTTATGAAGATATTTTGAACCATCACTCGAGGGTTGAAGCATATAGAATTCATCCAGCCCTTAGAGACTCGAAATAATGTCATACGTCATACACGTATCATTGTCGTGGTTTATGCCATAGCATAAGCTTCTTCCTTGGTGTTTGAACATTTTTGCATGGGATGAAAATCATAATTGTGCACCAACATCGTCGCACTCTTTAGCTACAAAGGGACTTTTGCAGAAGGGTCTGAGGCTGAAAGTGTTAGCGGCAGTACAAAAGAACGCTTAACCCTCGGTAACCAGAGGGGAGTTTATAAAAATCGTGTCAATTAGGCCTCGAGAAAGAAAGGCAGGTCGAGTAAGGTGTTCCGTTAGACAAGGGCTTTAAAGCTCGTATTATGAAGAGATCGTTAACAAGCAATTTACCTTTTGAGCGGCTCTTCATAAAATTTTGCACTTTCTTGTTGTTGCATCAGGAATCTTGAAGTGTTTCGTGTAACGAGTAGTAATTTCTTATTAACCTGAAGTATAATATCTTCATTAAGTCTTTATTAAGTTTCATTACACCTTGAAACACAAATTTGTGACATAGACGCGTATGAAACTGAGTTTTTTAATATATTCATTTTTTAAATATATTTAAATATATTTATCGAAGTTCCTGTTATTAAATCGTTGTTGAATTATTTGAAAATTATATTGGGATTAATGAAGCAAGAAGCAAAGAAATCCTGTCCCGTTCGAATTTCTGTGTTCATATCCTGGAATTGTGATGTTTAGAGGAAGGAGAAGGGTCGATCGGACCTAGGCACAGCTCCGGGTGAGGATTAGCCCGCGGGGTATTGTAACGTCGTAAATACATCCCCTTTTTACCCCTCGAGCTTAAACTCACGGTACTTCTCTCGGTTCTCTGGTCGTTTGTCGGTCGGTAACACCACCAACCATTGTCACCGACTTTGGATTCAGTACGAGGAAATAAAATAATTAATACATACATTTCATTGCTTCACTTCGCACATACCAATACATAAAATAAATACTCTATATTCATTAATCATAAACTTAAACAATAACTCTATTACGATGATACTTACAAATTTAGATTTTAATAAAATGTTCTCAAATTCTAATCATTTAGTCGAGTTTCTCTTAATTTCGATTTATTAGATCTAGATCTCTTCGTCGATCCTCATCATGCCTCGATCCCGTTTGTTTGTTGATTTAGCAGCTATTTTCATTATCAAACATGATCACGAGTTAAAACAGTCAACCCCCGAAGCCAGTTGCAATTTTTCTACATAATGGGGAAAAGATTAGGGAAAGCATTCCGGCGAAGTACTTTAGCCAATGTCATCGTTTCGATTCCTACACCCCCATAGTCTCCCTCTTCCATTTTCCTTTTCCTATCCGAAAGCGTAGCGCCCTCCGGTTTTCTATCTGGTTTGACGGTAGCGGAGAGTACGAGAGACCCCTATTCCGTGGAACGATATCTCGAAGCGAAATCCCGGTCGGTCTCGCGTTTATAATAGTTGAAATGGAAAGGGTTGCACGCGAAGGGCTCCGGAAGGATTGCGGGGTTATAATGAAATATAGGCTCGTTCCGCTTCGTATAAGACTGCATTAAGATTATACGTTGGCGCGCTCCTTGGCGACCGAAGAAGGTCGAAATAAACGAGGAAAGGTAGTATGAGGATGTAGCTGGTGGCTACGGGTTAAAGGGGTAAGGGGTTCCTCCTACGGTGTTTTAATCAAGCCGGATTTGCTGCGGTAAGCCGTGGTTCCAACTTTCATTTTAGCCAACCCCGCCCTGACAAGCCGCGCACGAACGTTTCGTCCGCTTCTCTGCCTCTCGCTCTCTTATTCTTGCGATCTTTCCGCTGTTTGCCTGCTCTAGCTCTTTCTCTTTCTCTCTTCATCCTCCGACGTTCGGCAGACATCCATACGGAGTGTTTGTCCTGCATTAAAACGCTATCTCTGTTTCGTGGAGACGCGTGATCTCCGCGATGTTGTTCTCCTTAAGAAACTCCGGTAAGGAACAGGGACCTGGTGCGTCGCAATTAAGTTATTAACTCCGATGGAAACGGAGCGCTGAGAAAGATGTACTTTTCGTATGATGTAATGGTTAAGCTACCGCGAAGGACCGAATCTCGATCGTGAAAGGATTTAATGTCGACGTGAACTTATTACAAGAATTTATTCCATTGCTTCATGGAGAAAAATTGAACGAATCGTGGAATATGAAAGATGTACTTATTTCGAATTTTAAATCAGAAAAGAAACTATAAGTCGCTGTTTGAAATTACTCTAGCTTATGCTTAGCTATATTATACTTAACTTATGTAGCGTATGATTTTGTGTTACTAAAGAACGGTATATGGTTGCGTCTTTTCTGTCTTCTCTTTGTGCTTATCATAATTATCATATTATATATAATAAAATAATAATTACTATATATTAAATAGATAATTATTTCCAGTTCGCTTAAAGGGATGCTTTGTGGATCTCTTTTTATTTATCTTTTTGTACTGGCTATTCCATAGCTTCGTTTATCTACGACGATCAATTCAGTTACAATGAGTCTATTCTGCGGATTAGTGACTACAATGCATAGTTATGTACGCTGGTTTCATTGTAATGACACAAGGATTTTAAAAATGCACATTCAAATATTAGGTTTTAATAAAAAATCATATATAACTCTCTTATTTAATATTTTTTGGCTTATATGAAATATTTTGTACTATTCGATAGCTTCGTTTATCTACGACAATCAATTCAGTTACAATGAGTCTATTCTGCGGATTAGTGACTACAATGCATTGTTATGTACGCTGGTTTCATTGCAATGACACAACGATTTTAAAAATGCACATTCAAATATTAGGTTTTAATAAAAAATCATATATAACTTTCTTATTTAATACTTTTTAGCCTATATGAAATATAGAATTCAGCTCGGTATGATAAATTTTCAAAATATAGATCATCCAGGTTGATCAGGCGGATCAAACTTCCCTCCGGAAGTCGAAACCCTCTTTCTTCGTTATTGCCAAACATTTCTCCCTTGCTTGGAAACCGAACCGCCTAATACTTTAGTTAGCACTTCCAATACAGATTACATGACAAACTCGTCCCCCTTTTTCGACGAGACGGCATCCAACATAGCATCATGTTCCTTACTCGTTGTCCAATATTCTTCAAATCCCAAGGATCTATCGAGTCTTTATGTCTTAGCGAGTATTCTTGGTTATCACCTCTGTGTTTGCTTTCTGTTAAGTGATATTCCCAGAGGACGGGCGTAATTTTATTAACGCCGCTGTTAGTATTTCTATTTCAAAGGGAAATTGTTAAGGTTATTCGGTGTATGTGGAATTAAAGAAACGCGTGGGTAAATTGTAAGGTATTGTAAGTATATATATATTGTGAATATTAAAGTACAAAGTGTGGAATACAATGTAAGCTGGTCCAGATCCTCACGCTAGCAATGTTACCCTGAGACTAAAAGAACCCCTAAACCAACGTCGCACATGTACCGCTTATGGTCTGTCATCGACGCATTCTTTTGTCTATGCGCTATCGATGGCCTTAGCACTTGAGAAAACCGAAGACCAGATGTAGAGTTTTCTTAGAAGTGGCGATCACTTCAACAAAAATAATAGATAGATCATATAAAATTTCTGAAATTTAGCGTTTATCAAAGTTAATTACTTTAGTTAGTTAATCTACAATGGAAATCCACCGAAATTGAATACTCGAAATTGTATTCTTCGAGCATCAGTCGACGTAGAAGCACTCCTTGAGTACAAATTCAAAGGAAACGAAGCTACTACTAGCCTAATAGGACTAATCTCTCGATCACAATGCCCTTGTCGACAAAGATATTCGTAGGTGGAATTCGTTTCATCTTGGCTAGAGTTTAAGCGGAGCATGTGGAAGGGAAGGTGGGTAGATTGGAAGGAATGAACATAGAGCAAACAATATGGCGTCTGCCAGGAGAAACCCAAACCGTTGCGGACCGGTCAGTATGCAATATGCTAAGGTTCTGCTTTTCCCCTCCCTTCTTCCTCTCCTTTCTACTACTAGCCGAAAATTCACTATCCGTCTTTCTCTCTCTTCCCCTTTCTCTATTCCTCCTTTTGGTCCTCTATAACCTCCGAATCCTTGGGTTTGGGAATTTAATTACAGTATAGTGCCTACATTGTAGCCCCAGCCGGCCCGGAAATAAACTCCCCATTGTCGCGGCACAAAGCTTCTATTTGTCACGAGACCTGGGCGTTCGACACCCTTGCGACGCACGCCACCCCCGCGCGCCACCTGTCCTTCGTGCCTTTCGATATCGACTTTTCCGACAGCGCCACGACTTATGTTGCTTCTCATGATAAAATGCGACTTGGTTAATAAACGGAGCTAAGTGAAATCCAGCCGATGGATTTTTTTTGGCGTGAACGATAGACGAATAATTTAAAGAAAGTTGAATCGAAGGTATAGGTATAGAAGATGCAACATTCTACGATGGTAGACCGTAGATTGAAAAGTAGATAGTCCAATTGTATAGACAATCGGCCGAGTTTTTTGCGCATTGAAAGCAAGGAATATTTTTAAATTTTCCTTCGTTTAAAACTTTTCATTATTTTTAAGCAGTCGCACGCTCTTTTTTATCAAGGTAATGTATTTTTTGCTAGAAAGAGATAGCAAGAAGAGATGGCCGCTTCATTTACCGCCATACATTATGAAGAAGATTATCCGAGTAACCACAGCCTAACAATTTCCCTGTTCCGCGTCTTCGCGAACTTCAATGTAATAAGTAACAACGCCATTTAATTATAAATGCTCGTACCCGAGAAACGAACTTATCTAGCTCCTACTTTCTGTTTAATCCTGACTGTGGGATGAGGTACACAGAATCGTACGTTAGAATTTAAGCCGTTCCATGCCGAGAGGGAGACTGTCTTCGGTTAAACTGTTCTCAGTATTATTGAGTTAATTAAATAAAATCGATTAGTATTCAAAACCTAGCGTTATAGTATTTTCCCCCACGCTAAACACCAAGTTATTTAGAAATTTCAGTCATGTATAATTATCTACTTCGTAACATGTTATCTCGTAAGATTTCTATATAAATTTTTTTCCATTTAGTTTAAACGCGATTATTAATTTCAAAATTAACGCGTATTTATTGATCAGTTTACTTTGCTATAAGCATTTTTCAAAACACTCTTTCTATAAAGTATCTGGACGTAACAAGGTTCGAAATTTTTATAGTCTCGCGAGTTTCCTTTATCACTAGGAAGGATGAATGATGGCGCGAACAGCGATAAAGTCGCCAGGAATGACAGAGGATCGTGTCTCTTTCGGGGTAACTCATCCCCTCGGAGTGTCGCGGTGAATCGAGAGTCGGGGGTGTTTCACCGAACATTAACGATCGCAACGTTCTTTGATGGGTGTTATTGCCCCATGGCACGCGTCTTCTCGCGCGATGCCATGAAACGATCGTCGTGAAATAGTTTTGTCTTTCAAACGACGACGGTCGACCGCCGCATCATAAGAATTTGCTCGATAATCGTTCTCCAGGGAAGAAATCTTTTCCTCTTTACGACAAAAGATCGTGGTGACAGTGTTCGTTAAAGATTTTTATAAGAGGGTTAGGTTGCTGTTTGAATGGAAAAAGCAATAAGAATCAAGAGGCACGACTCGATTAGCAACAGTTTCGCCGTTAGTTCCATGACCGAAATTGCCGTCATCGTGGGCTCATAAATATAACTACGAGCATAGTAGTGCTTCTCCATTCGCCAAACCTCTCCTGTATCGGACCGTAAAGCCCCATAATTATTCACTCGTCGTTAAATCGGCCGCCTACGCGGCAGTTACGGCTTCCCGTCGGCTAAGTGTACCGTGTATACTGACTACGTGTTACTAGGATGCTTGCATATGTGATAGCGGATTAGTATTCTCTGGTGAACGGTTTTGATTTCGCTGGACGAGTCGTACTATTGTCAGCTAATTTTACCGCGTTCCTATAGCTTGCGCTTCGTGATAAGGGAAATAAGAAATAAGATAATCCTTTTGCAAGAAATAAAAGAATTCTACAGAAGAAAAATTCTACAGAATTTTACAGAAAGGAGAAAGGAATCCTGTCCAATCCTATAGAAATTAAAATAAATAATCATAAGACGCCCATGACTTGTCATAGCAAGGATTAAACGCTTTTAGAAATACCGTATTTTCAATCATGCACGTGACGTCTGACCACGAGCAATCTATTCTACTTTCGGGGTAATACGAATCGGAGTCTATTCATCGCTTTGTCAAATACGTTTTTATAATCGCTTAATTAGACGTTTATATCATTGATCTCTCTCCGAATGAAAGAAAATTTCACAAATTGTTAAACAATCAATCCGTGTAATAATCGATGTGCCGTGAAATCAACAATCGCACTGAGTATCGATTATCATTGATTTCATCACTCAAACGGATACCGTTCAATTATTTTTAATTAACAACAAAATCGTGTTTCCCTGTCGATTATCGATGTACATACACTTGCGTTCTGCTGGCGAGACGCGATTTCGTTTGAAACGAGGGTCAAGAGGGAACGAAAGCGAGTCTGAGAGGTACAGATAAGGGAGGCGAGAGAGGGCGAAGGAGGGATAGTAAAAAAGAAACGATTGAAGCGTGCAAAAGTTTCCGATGAAATCGCGAGTACACTCGAAACTTGCAGCTTGAAACAGTCGGGCTGGCGGATGCACGAGTTTCGACGGCGAGCGAAAACGGTTTCATTTTAGGTGGATGGCGACGGTGGCGGCTATGGTTGAGGGAGGCCATAGGATGGTAGGTATGGCGGTGCAGGGCCTTAATTGCCCACGAGTTAATTAAACTGTAATTCAATCGCGCGAATTCGCCGATGTTTTATCGTGGCGCGACGCGCCGTTAAGTTTGTACTTCCTGATGCGCTAGTTACAGAAAGTATATCGGGCAGCCGTGTTTTGCGTGTACGTGCAAGAATTATGGGGACTCACCCTTTGCCAGGATCGAATAAACGTTTCACGGAATGACAGGGGTACTAGGGTTCAAGTCGGACTGGTATAAGGTTTAATGTAGCGGTATTTTTTTTTTTTGAACTACATATAACCAAAATATTTTCAGAACTTATCCGTTGTAGTTATCGAAGTTAATTTCGATATGTCTAATTAATATCGTCTAGAAAAATAAAAAAGTTGTTCACTCTCCTGTTCGGTTATAATTTCGTTCTTCATGAAATTTATTTATGCCAGTGGATTTCTTAGATCAATGATGAGGTAAGGCCAGCGAGGGCTGCTTACTGTAATTATCCCTTCGCGGTACGTAGAGCCTGCCCTTGGCCAACCTCTCATCGCACACGCTGCCGGGCTCGATTGTTCTTGCTTGCATGGTCCCATGCGCCACGTCTATGAAATTAAGCGTACCACCCCTCTTGCCGAAATACGGCTGTTCTGTCAAGACCTTGCCTCTTCCCATCCTGTTCCTTCCTGTATCTACCGTACGCCCTTAATTTCTCGAAGATAATTGCCGCCTCGTCTTCGTATCGCGAGCCTCATGTCGCTTATAGAGGCGATTGATGATGGTCCTTGGTGCGAGGGAAATGCAAAAGGAAATTACATTCTTTCAAAAGTACCGTGTCATCCTCGAGAAAGTTACGTTGATTGTATTTTGAAATACAAGCATTGGGAGTATTCTCGGAGCTAATAAGAACGATCGATTATCATTTCTGTATCGCTTATGAAAATAATATTTTCAATTCAATAAGATTTTTATTGTTACATGAATTTTTCATATCGTTATCTTCTGAAAGATAATTGATGTTTCATCATCGTGAACAACCGAGTTGTATGGACGATTAATGATTGTACACTCACGCGGAACGTAATACAAAATTGCATTCCTTCGAAAGTCTCGTTTCATCTTGAACAATTATCGTGCTGAGAGGCGTAAAAATCGTTCTTTTGCTTTTCGTTACGACGTCACGTTTCTAATTCGTTCCACAAATCAATTTTCTATCGTTAATCTTGCTTCAATGTTTACCTCGACATTCAAGAACTTTTCCTCCTCCGCCCTAAGCTTTTGCTATCAATCTCGGTGGTTGACATTTTTTTTGTTGAAACTGCGCGTCAAATTCGTGCCACGTAGAGCAGGTCATGCACTTGGTTGAAATGTTTGACTTTATGGCGGATACATATTTCAATCGTCGTAACCGAAGAAGCAAGCAGGTCGAGGGGTGGTTGTTTGCCAGTGACCAGAATTTAATATTCATCCAATCAGGGGGTAAACCTACCGCGCCCGAGGGTGTCACTGCTACCTCCAACTCCCTTTTCCCTCTGACCTCCATAACTCATAGTATATTTGTTCTTCTGCAAGAGTCAATAAAAAAAATTGCGGCCGTCACTACGAACAAATCCATGCTATTCAGAATGAAACTGGTCGCAGAGATTAGACCAGAATTTTTTAGTATGTGGCGCGATTCACGCGTAACATTGTTCGTACAGGTTCGACTTATGAATCTTTTACCCAAATCAGGTAGTTCGCAGCAACCAACGAGAGGGAACTAATTAACGAATACTTTGGATATTTGCTCGCGTTCGCGCGATTTCTTGCAGCAACGATTTTTGGTCGAGACGGAAAAAGAAACTATGCCGAGTTCACGTCGATAGAATTTGGGGCTGACCGGCATAGAGGGTAATTTAATTTGCATTATGCCAGCAACGGGGTGTACCCTTGTTTCGTAAGCATTGCGGGGCAAACTCAGTAACAAACCCGCGGATTCGTTCGATCAAACTTAATTAGCGCCGAATTCCAGACATAATTAAATTCGACCGCCGTGCAATTTCGCGGAGATAGGCAGCCCGTTAGACAGAAGGCAAGGGAAAGGGATGTAAAAACCCGAAGGAGGGACGAAGAGGGTTCGAGAGGGATGCCGGAGAAAAGATCGGAAGAAGGGAGAATGGGAGAAATTTTACCCCGAAACAAAACATGAGTCGAATATTGTTCGGATTGGATTATTTCTATTGGCCCGTAAATCCTTCGGTTGTCGATACCGTAAATCTCCGCTTACGTTCCATTATTACAGCGTTTAGTTGATTTATCTAAAATCTTTTCTCCGTTATATATCTCCGCTGGTGTTGGTACATTTTCGATATCCTCGGTTTCACGCTGCCGTTCGAGATTGTTGCGCGTTTTTGCCGGTTAAACAGATTGAATTATCAGAGACACGGAGAATCACGTTTCTTCGCGCGTACGCTTGCCAAAGTCGCTTTATTTAGAAACTCTTGGACATCTGATAGAAAGCAGTTACCGCGTAAAGATTTCACGAGTGTCCTACGAAGAGGATGATAAACGTGGCCAATAATGCCGCAGCATTCCGGTGGGCTGACGAAAGAGAGGACGAGAGATAGACGCAGAAAGGGAATTCCTGGAATGCTTCCGGAGTTTAGAAGGTAGCCCTTACGTTCTTAGCTATACCCTTTCTCTCCTCGAGGCGGTACACTGGTCCATTCGGAATATCCTTCTCATTAATTATAAGAAAACATTGTCTCGCGACCATTCGTATCAACGATGGTATTTTAGTCTACGTCTCTTTATTTGTATGCATTTGGAAATCTGATTCATACGTTAACTGTGGCTGATAGAATAGCAAGAACGAATAATACAATAGTTGTAACGACGCGATTAATTGCTATTGATCAAGTAGTATAATCTGTACTTCGTCGAGTAACGTCTTAAGGATGTTATGTCGCATTCCTGAAACATCTTCAAGCGTTATCCTAATAACAAGCAGCATTAATCACCAGCACGGTAGACTGCAATTATGGTTTAGCGTAGGACACGGCTGAAGCCTGGTGGAGGAGCTTTGTCGAGTGTAAAATCAAAATCAAGAGGTTTCCTTGTTTCCCTGTTCTAATCCTTGAAACTTTTCTTTGACATATTTAAACGAGCATGAAAGATTTTACCTAAAATTTCTTCATCTTTCTGCTATGCATTCATTGCATAACTTTAGCAAAACTTCGCTACATCTGCATTCAGTTTTAGAATATAATGCACGAAGCTGTATCACGAATCAAATCTTCGTTTCGAGTAATTTTAAGTCAAAGGACAAACTGTGTACATTCCATTTGAAGTTTCCAACAGATATACTTAAGAAATAGATTAATCTAGCATGACATATGTACATTTTAGCGATAATCATTTTCAACATGAAAGAGTTCAGCGTCGCAAGAAATACTTCTGGAACGGAGACCAAGCGAGTGAAATAATGGAAGCGAAGGACAGAGAAAAAGTTGAAGACATGGTTCAGTCGCGAAAAGAGTCTGGATCGTGTAGAAGGGAGTTTGAAATCAAGGAGGACACGTCGGCAGTACTTTTTGGCTATCGGTCCCCTCTTTTGAAAGCGAAATCGAACGTAGTCATAACCTCCTGCTATTTCTCTCAATTTCTCTGCGTCCTTCTGTGAACTCTCAGCGTCGGTGCCGAGCGTGATCAATGAACGGCGCAGATGCTGTTTTGGACTGTTGCGGAGTATTGTGCACCTAATCGCCCACCCTGTCACTTTGACCACATCCCGGAGACTAGTGTGGGGATCCCTCGGGACGATGGCCCATAAATCGAAAGTTCGAGGCTTCCCCGAAGGGTACCGTGTACCCTATCCCCCATTATCGACGTATTCCTGCGTTAACATAAGATCGAGTAGCGATTCGCCTCCGGCTACTCTTCGTCAGTTGCGGGATTACCACCTGGATCGCTCGAAATCGCGCTTTCCAAGATACATTATCATCGTGATTTATATGTATGTATCTTGTGAAATCGATCGTAGCGAGGAACATGTGGTGTCCAGTTCATTTTAGGTCGCGTCTCGACTATATTTTTAAGAATTGAGTCAATAGTTAAGAACATAAATAGATAATTTATTAGATTTATAGATTTCTTCTTAATTATTTCATTAATTACTTTATCTATTTCTTGAAACTATCAGCCCAGATGAAATTATTTTTTATCGTATTAATAATATTATTAATTTATATATTCAGTCGTAATATTCTATTTCTCGTGGAACGAGTTAAGGAAACTTTATCATACCCGGCGAAACTTCGCGATTACATACACATTGTTTGGATATCTTTCAGATAGCGATATTTAGCCGTTATTTTATTCGTTCATATGAAATATTCAGTATACTTGAAACTTCAACCATTATAATATATTTAAATTCTACAGAAAGAAAATTCAATTCAGAAATCACATCATTTATATTTCTCAAGTATTTACATCGATTCTAATCTCTTGGATAGCGTCTCTCGATAAAAGAAGAATATCTCAGAGCGGAGTTGGAAAGTTGCTTTGTATGGCACAGATTGTGGTTGGAAATTAGGGTGATTACGAGCTTTTCCTCCTGGTACCTATTGAAGCTGCGAAAGGGGCTAGGTGACGGGGTGATAGCTGCGGGGGGTGGTGTGCGCTTGCCGTGGTAGGATCTACCTCTTGTCAAGTTTAAACCCGCTACGTGACTAAGTTGCAAGCGGCCTGCTAAGATGTCCTGCTAATTTATATGTTCGCGTTAACTTGCGTTCACTCCCTCTTGTACTTCCACCTGCATCCCACGTCTCTTACATACCAGCGAGAGGGCAGAAGGAGAAGGGGTGTGCGGGGGCAGCTTCGTGCGAGAGAGGCCACGGGTCGCATAAGTAATCGCTGCTATCGTACTCGACAGATGCGTTAAAGATCCCTTGTCCCTTGTGGTGAACCACCGACTTCTCCAACCCATTACCTTGGTTATGTTTATTATTATATTCAATATTTTATCTTTCCACATCTATACATTGTTTTTACTCGAAAAGATTATGATGGTACTGTTGAGTCATGTGTAATTATTGAATTAGGTGTTTGGACTTAGAGTTTTGTTTAGTTCCTTCTCTGGTTTATACGATAAAGATTATTATTACTAATGATTTTTATCATGTAAAATGTAGAATATTAAATAAAACGTCTTAAAATTAAGCATTCTCACCTAACGATATCAATTTATGATTAATTTATGATTAATTTATGATTAATTTATGATTAAAAGATAAAAATATTAATTTTCGCTCTAGATTTCTGACAATCAGAAATTATGATAACTAATAATAAGTGATTATAAAAGTTATTTATCGAATAAAACAACGTTAAACACTAATTTAGATGATTACCAAATATCGAAGGAAGGGTTGCTGATTCGGAGAAAGCAATCGAACCGCTGACATCTGAGCGTAAATCTTCGTCTTTGGGGAGCAACTAAGCCGAACTAAGACGGTACCCCTTTCTTTACCGATAGCAGGAGATATCGTCAAAGGAATCACGCTTACTTACCTGAGGAGGTCAAGTTTAAGGAGCTGGATACCGGACCTAAGGGTGAACTTTCTGGTCGAACCTCAAGGAGGCCGAACCGCAAAAGCCTCGTGGTTTGAGCTCTGTGTATCCTGATGAATCGTTTGGTGTCTGCGTCCTCTTTGAAGCGTTCACTAGGCGACCATCGTTCATTAAACTTAATCGGACAGTTCCTTCATCCCGTTTTCTTCAGTTTCTTGTTCTTTGGACAGAACTTCTAAAACCAACATTTCATCGCGTTCGAACACCTCCCACCGCTCTTAGGATCGATTCTGGCCAGGATATGACGCAAGGATAAACAGATAAAAGCTTGTTGATGAAATAAAGTTGCATATTTCTTATGACTACATTTCTTCAGTATTTCAGGAATTCTATGTATGTTTTAGCAGTAGCGCGATACCTTTAATAATCGAAAAACAAATTCTGAATGCGAAAAAAGGAACATTGACTCGCGTAAGTTTTGTCAAAGTTTCAGTATTTTTCATTGTGTCATGTAATGTTACTCGTTTTATGTTTAAAACATCCGCGGTATTCAGAAACATCCATCTAAGTTATATATACATACAGAGCGCAATAAGCACGAACAACGACGGACTACAAAGGAGTAGACGGTATCGATTTTGGGAGAGGATGCGTGGCAACGGTACCCCAATTAGGACCCCTATGACCCACACGTTCTCCGTGGTCCAATGTGGCAGAAACCCACATGCTGAGGATGCATCCGCGCGTGAATATTTGCCTAAGTGATTGCTCGCCTTGAGACGATCCATCCCCAAAACTGTCCAGTCCTTCGGCGATGTCTCCTTTCCCTAAGATTCCCCTCCCCCGTGAAGTACACACAGAACTTCGTACTTGAATTTCTCACGAGCGTTATGACCCTTTTGGAAAACTCGAAACAGTCTTTTTGAGAACTAGATGTAACTGTAGGAATTTTCTTGCCTCATCTTGTCGTCGACATTTCTATTTATTGTCCTGAATCCTTTCGTTATTTGTATCTACCTCATGGTCTAGATTAGATCTACAGAAGATATTCCATCACTACGTGAGGTTGTTCAGACGATACTTTTTTTGTTTCTGTTTGCGATATAGAAAACCGACGAATAAATCTCATACAAGAAAATTATTATCATGAACGATAAATAACGATCTTACAGTGGCTACGAGAAGTATTAGCGTATATCCTTATTTTCAAATGAAGTGTTTTTTATCAGATCCTATATTTCATTTTTTATGGTCATATTATTGATCAGCATGTACGTTTTATCATAAATACAGTAGCGTGCAAATACTTTTTGTAGCTACTGTAAGACTTAAACCAATTTAAAGCTGGACATGATTTCAATTGAAACGTCTTATTAGTTATGTTTCGTTGGTTGTTCCTTTGTTTTGGCTCTATCAAGAATTGCTAATCCTGGTAGCGACTGGTTCTCTCGGTAACGTAAGCCGAAGATCCAGCTGTTGGGCCAGTGCCTCCGACAGGATTTCGCGATCCGTAGACCCTTATCAAACTCGTGGTCCGAGTTCCGCCAGGTCTTGAAGGTTACCGTTGATTTCTCGGCTCAGTTCGTCCTTTCCAACCACGTGCTTCTCTTCGTTCGTTCTATTTCGCGCGTTCCGTCTTTCTCATCGATATAAATCATGAAAGCTGCAGGGTGGCTCGCCCTTGTGCACCAAGAAAGGGGAGAGGCAGGGGTGGATCCCGTATCCAGATCGTTGGTCCAGGCATGGTCCAAGGAGTGGCAAGCAAGGGTCGCTTTCCTCGACAAAGGCAAGATCAGTACATTACAGATAAAGCGAACGACTCGCCCGTCCGGGAGTTTTTTAAGCCATAAATTTCATGGCTAAGAGGGAGCAAGTTGCGAAAGAAAGGAGAGAGAAGGGGGGGACAGGAGTGTTTGCCGAACTGGTTCCTTCCTAACTCAATTGCCGCGACACGGTGATCTATGGTGGTTGGGGAACGACGAAATCACGGAGCTGAGTCCTCGTGCCCCGGATTTCTACCATTGGAAAGACTTTCCCACCTTGTCCCGTGTTTCAATCGATTCAGCATATTTCGAAAGGAGAACCCTTCTTCAAAGCGAAATTATATTTTCCTCGAATCTTGTCAAATTTTCTTAGTCAGCATTCACGTTCCAATAATATTCCAAATTCTAAAGCTTTCCAATGAACTTTTGTTTTAGATCTCGGACAATCCTTGGAATATATGAACTAAGAATAACTACCAATGGAAACTGTTTATTGATTAAAATAACGCCGAACATTGATTTGGCGTTATCGAAATATCGATATAAAAACAAATAGGATATCAAATAATTTCCTAATCACGCATTTATAAATTTCGAAATTTAGAATAAGTAATACAATTACATTTAATTAATTTTGTATAATTGAAAATTCTAAGTATTTTTTATTTCTTCCTCCACTATGATTTCAATATTACGATATAGTGAAAGGAAGAATTGCGAATAAAATCAAATGAGAATGAAAGAAGTACGATATCTTCCAACGAAACGGTCTAATGACTGGGGATCCTCTTTATGGTTTACAAGAAGTTTGACTCTTTGGAAATGTAGGAAAGAGAAGAAAAAGTCACCGTACAGTTTCGATATCGGTGTCCTCGTCCTTTTCGACGCGGAGGGTGGCGCCCTTTCTTTTTTAAGCCATAAATTGTTCACGGTAGAACCTCCACGCTAAGGTGCTTCGAGACAAAAGAGAAACCTCCTCGGGACAGCGTAATGTATTTAACTGAAGTACCCCGCGCAGATTACGACTGGAAATATTGTCCTGAACGAAGCCAGGTATTCTTTGATAATATCATTTGCGTCGCCTTCCTCAAATCCTATTGGAGAAACATCGTTTCTAAACGCTACTACTCGGCATGATTCATAGATATGGTAATTATTACTTTTATAGAATAGAAATATATAAATTTACATTCTATTTATATTGTATTTTGTGTAGAATCGTCCTATTTTCTACTGTTTTTCCTCTGTAAGCGAGCGTGTCTTACCTTTCCATTTAACGTAATTGCATCGTAAACAGATCCAGATCGGCATAAACATGCCTGAAAACAGAAGGTGGAAGGTAACTTGATAGTTAATTATCTTCCACTGTTACCTGAGATAATCGAAAAATTGGAAGATATACAAGTGCTCAGTCGTATTAATTTAATATTTTCTTCGAGTTAGCTTAACGAGCTATTCTCGTGTTTTCTTGTAATTTGAGATATTCGTTTCAATCTTTCCCTTGCTGGCAATTTATGAAAATCACTTTTTTTTTTTTAAATTATCATCGAATTACGAATCAATGTCGAAAGATTCAACTTCTATATTTCCTAAGTTTGTTAAGTTGTTAAGTTACAAAAGAAAGGCAAATATCGCTTCGTTGAAAATTCTATATTTGATATGGATGATAAATTATTTAATTCTACAAACATTCAAAGATAATTTTAGATAAAACAGAATTTAAAAATACAGAAATAGACGTTTCTCTTTTTATTATTTCTCACACTGTTATCACAATTTTCGACAGAATGAGTATTTCGTTGAAGTTGCTCGAACTTGCAAGTACCGAAAAACCGAGCGAAATTCCAGAAACACGGAACGTGCTAATCCAAAGCTATTCACGGTCTAATTCCGGCAGGCCGTTCGATTTTACGAGTAGTGAAATCCTAACGTGGAATACGGTATTTCCAGGCAGTTCTTCGGAATTTCGTTTCCTCCCTGAAGGAATTCGCGAGGTCAGAATCCCGAGAACGCCCGAAAGGAACTTTCTTTTTTCATCATGGTTCGACATGGCACCTTCGTTTTTAGCGCTTTATCATTGCACGACCGATATTCCGGTGATGGAATCTGGCTGAACGTAGAGGGTAGGACGGGCGTGAAAAGTTAAAATCGCATCAGAGAGCCATTATTGTATCGTCGATGTCCCCTACCGTTCCACCAAAGTTAAACAATTTCTGCAGCCTTACGTGGACGATATCGCAATCTCTCCTCTTTTCTTCACGGTTCGTTGTCCTTTGTTTCCTCCGTTGTGTTCGATATCGCAAGCGCACGTGTGTCCCTCAGCCTGGAATCTTCCCGCAATTTGTCGTTATATATTCGGAATGTCTACGTTCGAGGGAAATCAAAGTGAAATTCTTTGCGCTTGTTCCTAGAGCTATTGTACGATTCGATTCACTGGTTAATCTATCATCTTTCGTTTCATTTATTTACTTGGTAAAATATTGAGTTGTTCGGAAAGTTTGTAGTGAAATTTACGAAAAATTTAAGTGTAAAATATTTTTATAGAGAATTACAGTTTAATTAATTAACTATGCTATGCTAACTGTGTTCCTTTTATGATGGACAACCCAATAATTCTAAAGAAAAGAATAGTTTAAGGTGTTAGGAAAATGGTTAATCTACTGGTGTTTCTAAGTTCGCCTATTATTTTAGTATTAATTCATATATTTGATTGTTAAATTCCGTTGAAGTAATTACTTCAAGAAAACTTCTTCATCTTTTCGTATATATACCTATAACCTGGATACCGCTGTTATGAAGAGAATAGAATTTAGTGAAAAAATTTCAAAACGAGGAGAGGTCCATATTATTGTGCCCTTGAATATAAATGTTGTTTGGGTTACAAGGTCTAGAAACAAAAGAGCTATAAGTAGATTTCTGTCGCTGTTTCTTGTAGCCTTCAGCTAGAGCTACACACCAAGGTTAACTTTGCGGTAATATCCTTTGCTATAAATGTATGCTCCCTATTACATTCCATTCTATTGTAACACTGAAAGATTGAGGATCTGGATCAGCATACACTATACCTGTACGTATACTTATACCTATACCTATTTCGATATATTTTTCTATTACAAATTCATCCACTCGTTCCTCTATAAGTCAACCTCAACAACTTCTAACTAATATCAGGCAATGCTAGAACGTCCAATGAGTCCTATAAACTACATATTTTTGTAAAAATGAATGAGATTCATATACGAGCAATACCTCGATCAACATCGAAGGGAAGGTTTCGAGGTAGAGACTACGCGGAGAAAGCTTCCCTCTATCGGGAATTACTTAAACCGGCTTTACGACTAGTGGAAACTACCGCGCTCGTTGAGGGGATTCCGATGCATTACAGTATTAGTCGCCGCGCTTAGAAAGGGTTCGTGGAAATGCAAAGTAGATTATACACACGGTCCATTTTAATCCTTCCCGCCCTTTTCGTACGTGCCTTCCGCGCCCTCTGCCCTTCTTTATCTATACAAGTTTAACTTCCATTGAAATTCCCGTATATACAGATACTTTGAACTATTAATTTTGAATCAGATATTTAAATTAAGAAAAATTGTTCTTTGATATTTGGTAATGTACAAATCCGACTTACAATTCTACCTTTCCAGTTATACCGGGGATAGCTAATCAGTAAGATTCCCACAATAAATTAATAGTTATTCTTATGATCGAAACTTTTATGATTAGTCGAAAACCAGTATATAGATCGTTATTCAATACCTTCGTTTATTTCGTTAGTTGTTTTCTCAAATTAGTATTCGACAATCCACATCACATTCTAGGAGAATATATTGTTTTCCTGTTAGTATTTTCGTAGTGTCTCCCATCGCGTTTCCTATATTCAAAAATGTTTCGGTGAAACGTTGGCTCCGGAACAGCAATCGCGGCGTACGTAGCTGGCAAACGCAGGGTTCTATTATAAATATTCCAGCGTAAGGAATTCAGATTTTTCGTTTGCGACACTAGGCACTGTGAACAAAAAGCTCCGTGCGAGGAGCACCCCGTAAAGAATAACGCGAATACAGGGCTCGTGTATCTATTTTAAATGTAAAACATCTACGTGCCCATAGCGTGGTAAACTTTCTCGAATGCCAGCATCTGCTCGTTTTTTGCCCCTTTACAATATGCATACTGCACCGGGACATGTATAATCGCACGTGCTACATTCTCACATTAAAAAACTTCCCGGCGGCCCTCGTCACGTTCGTTACGTTTGCCCGCGCGCGGTTCTACTTCAATTCAACGAATTTCGCGCCCCCATGCCTGGTTCCATCCACTCCCGACATTCGAATTACGTATCGCCGCTTTTTACCCTATTAGCATACGGCAATACGATTTCGCGAAATTTAACTCGTGTTCGTTTTTTCACCCTTTTCCCTTCGTCCCTTTCTGTTCATCGCCAAACGTCGTGGTACAGCCGATCGTCGATACCTCCAGATTTCGATTGGACTCGTCGTGCGTCGTTCGTGGAAATCGTAAAAGTTTCACGGGACACGATGAATTATTCCTGTCGAGGAGACGCAAAATTGCGGGAAACTTTCCTGCGACGAGGTGAGTCGGTTCTATGTGCGCGATCCAAGCTCCGCGCGCGTGTGTCACGCGTTTTGTCGACGTGAAGGTGTGTGCGTGTGTGTGTTATACGCATGACTCGAGACGACAGGCTCGTTGAAGGCGAAGGAGTACGAAGGGCCAGATCGCGGAATGAATGCGAGAAAGCAGAGGATCATCGGGAGTCGTAGGAGAGGGTGAAAGTTTGCAAGAACGAGAAGAAGGGTTAAATAGAAGGGAAGCTTCCCAGGTACGAATTTATAGCACGTCGAATTAAAATACAACGACGAAACATGTATTGGGTAAAAGAATGTGAAGGGATGACTGTAAAAATTTGATTCTTCCTTTCGCATCTTTTTATAGGATATAATTTAAAAAAATATGCCAGCAAAATTTTCCTATTTGAATTCCTAAAATTACTGAAGTTGGAGTTGTTTGGTGTGTTTGGTATAGGTTCTTTTGAAGAAACAATAGGTATAGAAGCAAAACTAACTGTGATTGTGACAGTTCCATAAGTACTCCTTTAAATAATTGGCAATGACAGACTTTGTTGTTTCCTAAGATATAATACGATACTTCGTAATTGTAACTTTATTCGACTGAAAACCGCAACCGATATCATACCGTAGTTTCTTAACTTTACAAACAACTAGAATGAATACTTCAACCTTATGTAACTAGCATCTGTCACACAATTCATCCGCATCAAACTTTCAACACATTTTTTAACCGCCAAGTAGTATTTCCACGTTTCTACTAGTTAACTCATCGTTTTTCGCAATTCTTTGATGTCACGCATGGAAGTTGGTGTTCTTCCGGATGATTATTTCAATGTTGAACTGTGGTACGGATTCAATAGCAGTCGTATATCCCGAAGGAAGCCACCTGCTCCGTACCCGACACATAACGCTTCGGTTCCGCTTGGTTCGGCCGTTCGACGCCGACGTCAAGTTCAATATCACTTAGCTTTACTGCTGCAATTATCATTTTACGATCGGCTCTGTATTCTTAGGGCTTTATTACTGGGCCGCGCTGCTCTCGCCGCGAGGCGTTAACAACCCTAAGAGCCATAATAACTACGGAAAGAAATACCCCTTTCTCCCGCGGAGCGTCAAACGATAAATGCAGTTTTGCACTTCGCTAAAACTGCACGACCTTCTCTCCCTTCATCATCGGTCGAGCTTTATGCTCCTCGAATTTACGTATTCGCCTGTGAAATTGATGCCTATCGCGGTGATCGTTTTAATGCTTCACATTCCCCATAGGTCCTTTAAGTTATCAGAGAGTTATTTTTTTCAGATATCTCGAACGCTTCTGGAAACAAAAATAGACTTATCGTATAATATCTTTTTGCTTCTTGTTTCACGATTTTCTATCGAAAATACCTAGGAAGGAATTTATGTCAACTGCGATTTTTTCGTCACTTTCGATCCAATTATATTCTTCTGGTGTTAAAAAATATCGCAAGTTTGAGCACAATATAGAAAAATCCTTATTAGTATGTAAAATTTGTTATTTCGCTTTTGTGTTAAACATCTTCTTAAAATATTACAAGTCTTTTGTGATCGCTGAGATACGAACAAGTTTGCGATGTAAAAGATGTGAGGATGGAAACGAGATTAAGGAGAGGCGTCAATTTCTAAGAAATTGTGCTGTGTGTGTGAAGTTGATTTTGTTGAATATATATACATAAACGGTCGCGAATACACAGAGTTAGATGAATATTTGTGACGAGACTCGAGGGCAAGACGAATGAATTCCGAGCACATTTTTTTCCCGACATGTACGGGATTCGATGCGTAATGGAAAATTTAGGGATACTGTGAACGATAAATTTGCGGCTGTCCACTCGAATATTTTCCGTGTTTTAGGTGCCCAGGGAATCGGGGACTATCTTGACCGTCAAGTTCCCGAAGGAGGCATCCCATTGCCCTTGCATATTCACAAATCATTCGCAGATAGGACAGCGGAATCCCTTTTTCCCGCGGGATAACATCTACCGATCTCTTTCCTTTTCTTCTATTTTCGATCTTATTCAAAACGCGCCTAAGGCTATCCGTATGCTCTCTCATCTATCTATTGTTTCTTCGATTCCTATTTCTACTGGGAACGTATGATACGTGTTCAAATAAGTCAAATACTCTAATCCTTTATCGAAAAAGAACGCGTTGGCTCCCTGAAATTTGTACTCTTCTTTTTGAGCTTTTGTGAATTATCAAAATGATTTTCTCCTGTGATCTTGCAATGTAACATTAAAAATTTTTCTAACAAATTCGACTCTATTAAAAAAATCGGAAAAAGTTAGTTGTTGAAGTAGACGGAGAATCCGGAGGTTGATACTTTTTATTACGTATCTGGTTTCTGAGAACAGGACGCATTCCACTGCCATGTCGTGTGCTCTGAAGACCTCGTTAATGGTATCCAATTGTCGATGGAATCTTCGATGGCCAGTGTCTGAACTTCGATTGTGCGGTCTGACGTTGGCTGTCATACAAACTGGAGCTAACTGTTAGCATGTAGGTACGTCGGGGAACAGTCGATACGTTACACGGCGTGACACCGTGTGGATGCCGAACGTGAAGCATGGACCCAGAAAGGACGGTCTTTTCCCATGTGGCAGGCCAGTAATAGGAGTTCGCCAGGCTTGTCAAAGTTTTCAAAGAGATACGAGTCAAATTTCTCCAGGCGAGCATCATGAACGTGGAATAAATTAAGCGTATGATACCCGATAAACTGGCGACTGTGACAACGTTATCTTACATATACACATCTTCGAGGAAAGAATTCATTTTACACACGGTGCAATTTTCTCGACTTGTTATCGGTGAAAGTTCTGCGCAACTCTCAAGAGTAAATAACAAATGAGGAAAAATAAAAGAATGGGGAAGAGCAAAGGAAAATTGCGACTCGATGCATTGATGTAAACTGGAGAAATCGGGACAGAGCCATTGAGCTTTATTCGCGAAAAAGCGACTTCCTTTGAAAGAAATCAGCAGCCATGGCGGCACGATTATTTTCTACTGGTCGCTCGTATACCGAAGTTCGTCTTTGACGAATCGACCAGTCGGACTAAGGACAAAAAAGGAACGCCGCATAGCCAAGACAACTTGCCACTTAAAACGTTTGTAAAGCCGTACAGAGACAGAAGAGAGAGAGAGAGAGAGAGAGAGAGAGACTCGTCGATAGCGATGCGGGTCCCCCTCGTTTATTCGTCGTGGAAAAGTCGTCGACGGGTATTCTCGTCGTCTGTTCCTTTGTTTCGGCATTTCTTAATGCACAGCAAGCCGCAGGACGAGTCAAAGGATAGCAGAGGCGAGTCCTCCTATCTACCCTCGGCTCCAGCTCGTTCCAAACTCCACCCCGTATTCTTCGAGACGTAGAAAAACCGATGGGGGTAGAGGAGATGTTCGTTCCATTATTTCTCGCGTAATACAATATCGGGATAATCGAGTTCGGCCAGTTCACAGGTGAATTATCCGCAAATTGGTTCTTCGTTAAAGACACTTTGCCAATATAGAAAGCTGTATTATATGCGATGGCAATTAGGCTGCTGGGTGGATGAAAGGCATCGATTAACAGCGCGAAAGCTGTTATTTGGAGACTTTCGCCGTGTTACGCTTGAATTAATGTAAAAATGTAGAAGTTGCGTGCAATCAATGGGAAGGTAACAGCGAAGGATCTCAAAATACCGTGGCTTAAATTTTCATTTGCAAACATTTTCCTGATACAAGTATTTTCAGAAAATCTATAAGTACATATTTCTTAATGAAACTCTTGAATACTATTTCACAAAACAGCAGAACGTGCGTCGCAGAACGAGATCAATTTCAATTCATAATTCGAGAGTTCGCGAGAGCGCGAAAACGAAAGTGTAGACGAAAGCGACCGGCAACGACCGATATCAAACGTCCCCGAAGTTTTCTTTTCGTTCAACGATTCTGCTTTGCTCGGCTAATTTTGTCTTCCCTTTACCACCTTCCTCGGCTCTCCTCCCTCCTTTGCTCTCGCACATCTCGTCACGGCACGTAATTAAAATTGCAAATCCGAGTTAACCAGTATACTCGGTCGTCTCGCTCCACTCAAAGGCCCTTTCGCAGACCGGGCATTTGCGATACAAACAAATTTGTTTATTTTTATTTAGCTTTCACGGCCCCCGGAGAAAAGAGATTGCCGACCGACTACGTCGTTGATAAGAGAAAGAGAGGACAATGTTCGACCAGGTTTAGTGTGACGAAAACAGAAGACAGAAGGAAGGAAGGAAGGTAAAGAGAAAGCTTGGAAAAAGTTGCTCTCGCCACGAGCTGCTTCATTAGGTATTGTAATCCGCGCTGGTTCCGCTGCTAATGAAGATAATGGCATTAAAGTATTTGGCAGCTTCCAAACGTAGTGTACAAAGCCGATCGTTAATTTGATCCTGGTAATATCGATGGAGAGGAAAGAAAGTGCTCACAATTACGTCAGGACAAAAGGCTTCTATTCTTTTTTGTTTCTAAAAGAGATGAATATTCGCGGTACTTAAGAAGCATTTGAAGTTCAGTTAGTATTGAATTTTTATAAATACGATAGATTTTAAGCAAGAGTTTCAATGATTGACAACTTTGAACAGCCAGTTCTGCGCTAGGTAAACATAATTCTGCGTGGACAGAGGGAAGCCAATTAAACGACAAAGCAGTAATGGAAACCACCATATTACTAGGGTAGTTTCCCTAAGCTGCAGATGGAGGCTGTGTGTCTTAGAAAGCAAACAAGTTGTTGGTCGATCAGTAAATATAACGTCAATAACATGTACATGTTCCGGAGATACCTGGTATCTATTACCATTGCTACAATCATTTTAGTTACACTCCAAGTAACAAAATGTTATTATCAATTCCAATGTCGTTAACAATTATTTTTATTCTCTTCTTCTCCTTAATCTTTCATCAATAACAATTTAATCGCTTTCTAAACACACCCAATTATTATTCAACATAAAATTGCCGCGATTAACTCTTAAAACGCAAAGATCAGGATGAACTAATTGCGACTGGGTTGTTTCTCATCGTTTCCTTGGAAGTAAACGCGCAAGCGTCATGGATAGAGCGATATTCTAGTGGAGGTCGGTGGACCAGCGATCTCCGGCATCTGCAACGCGGCCGAGCGGCAAGTAAAAGGTAGCCCTCGGCAGGTTTTAACGTTCCTGATGCGGTCGAAGGGTAACGTCGCGTAGAATGGAAAGGATAGACTGTTGGCCGAAGGGTGAAGCGTAACAGAGAGTGGCCGAGAGGAGGCCAAGGTGGTTTGCCGTAGGTGGTGTAGCCCGAGGGTCGTCGGAAGGGGCCTAGCAGAGAGGGGTGGGCGAGGACGAAATGAAGCATTCCTTTACGAGGGCTCTTACTGCTCGTAAAGTCGACTTTATGATGATAATTACAGGAGAGCGTAGTAAATCTGGTTGGCCGAGGGCCTTTCATGCTGGCTGAAGCCTGGCTTGTACTTTGCTCGCTGCGTCCTTCCTGAACACGCACATACACGGCCCCGTACGAATCCAAAGGAACGTAAACGCGCGTTCCTCAACTCCCGTTACGTTACCCGTAACGTAAGTAGCGTACGCTAGCTGGGAATAAAGCTTCCGCGTTAACCAGAATCGCTTCGGGCTGACCAGTCATAGATTCTAGTGCCGTGCAGCTGACTCGACTCTGCGATCGTTCTTGGATTCTTTTTTGCGCTTCGATCGTTGAATATACGCGTAAGTTGACATGGCAGTTAAGAGTGTGATAATTCTGTGGTAGGTTAGAGAAATGTTTATTTTCGTGTGTCCTTTTTTTTTGGTTCTTGGAATTCTCGACAGAAAGAATGGTCAGTCTTCGAATCTTTTTAGCTGATGATTAATTTATCTAAATTTGAGAGACGACAATTTCAAATTAATTCATAGGATATTGTAATTCGAAACACAGTTTTTTAGTTCAAGCGGTGATTAGTAGTGGTGGAATTTCTCTGAACGCTTAAGTTTGAAAGTACTTCTTGAAGAAGTCACAGAACCAGCCCATCCCACGTGACTTTCTATCGGAGTCGCACAAATCAAAGGCAGGATTTCCAGCGAACAGAACCGATAGATTCGAAACTGGGGATGGAACGATGAGCTTCCTACTTTCTTCCGAATCTCTTGCATGTATCCGGCAGTAGTTATCGGCAAATGCAATCAAGCAAATCATGAAGTTGTTTGGAGAATTCGGTTGGTGGGGGTCACCAGGGTCGCACGAGGACGCCCTTAAGTGCCCTAAGGAGACTCCTTTTCGTTCCAACCCTACTGATCTAACGCCCTTACGTTCACGAGCTGGTGTACGAGCAGCGAACGAGGGTCACTCGTCGGGGATAAAGTCGTTCGGACATAAGTATCGACATTTCTCGAGCTGTACTTAGCTTCTGTATACGATGTATCAGATCGGATCGAGACAAGCACGATTTATGTTTCGCCCATTTTGTAGCTTGTCTCGCCTCGGAATTTATCGCTCTGCCTCCGTTCTTCTCACTGATTTATGTATCGATTTGTAATCCTTCTTACATAAATCGTAATGGCGATATGAAAATGAAACTTTTACTATTAACTTTTCTTCTTCTTTGTCCGTGTTTCAAAATATAATCGAGCGTTCCGGCGATTGATCTCGGAAAACAATTTAATGGAACACGACGATGTAACGCAAGAGAGAAACTCGACGAAACGTAAACTTATTCAGAGGGTACTAAATAGTGTTTACTCGACATTTAATACGTCCACGACTTCGCAGCTGCCTTAACGATCCTTACGACCGGCCGCAAATTACGCCACATTACATCGAATGCCATCGTGTGGGACATTAAAGAGCCACGCGTATGTTTCTGCACTCGTTACGTCGTCCGCGCGAAATTTCATGCAATTCTACGAATCACTCCCGGCGAATCTACGTTGTAATAGAGGATGAAATAAAGGAGACTTCCAACATTTCGTAAAGGACTTGGTAACGTTTTCACGGACTATCACTTGATGTGATCGTTAATTTCATCGAAATTTTTCTTATAAAAGATATTTTATTTTTTGCCTTATTATTATTTTCTACTTTATATCATATTTTACTTCTGATATTTATTAAAAAATCATAGGGAAAATATTGATATTTTGACGAAAAAGGATTTACTAGACTCGATGAATATCTGTTTGCGAGAGATTTTTAAATCCGAGCATTGTGCATCAGTACGGACGTTTTACGTTTCTGAGCGATGTTCTTCGTTCCACAGCAAATTCCCTTTCCCACTTCGTTTCCATATCGAATTACATACGAGGAAAAGTTTCGGGCTTGGCTTGGAGAGGGCGAGGTACAAGTTTGATGTGGATATGGATATGGAGTCGAATATCTCCGCCTATCTCGTATCCTCGTCTTTCTCGCGTCGTTCCTCTTCAGAACGAACGTTTTTCCGACTTTCTCAATGCTCTTTTAGGTGACAGAACCGTCTCTGATTTGTCCCGGGTTTTAATCTCAAGATTGTCCGACATTCAAAGCAATATGCGAGAAAGCCTGCTTCGTATACCTTAAAGTATGCTCGTTATATACGTTGTATCAAAAGGTAAAAGGAGCAACATAGGTACAAATAACACTTCTTTAAATTTTCAATATCAATATTTTACCATTGATAAATTGGTTGAGAATTATTTTTGAATAGACTTTTAATTTTCCAATTAAAAAGACTTGAAAGTTTTATCAATTTTAAATAAAAGACCGAAAGAAGTTTAATGTCGATAACAGCGAGTAATTGCACGTCCATAACTCAATATGAAATAACAAATTTTGGGATTATTGCAATATACCAATGACATCCTGTTTGCATGTAAATCACATCAATACCAAAATTCATGCATCAAGCAAAACGAGCCCGGTTAGCGAGGTTGGATAACTTCAGTCGCGGTAAACAGTATGCGTGCCGAGTGTCCGAGCAACTGGCCGAGAGTTAATTTGTCAATATTGCTAATCATGCGCACCATAATCAAATAAATCGACCAAGTTCTGTAACGGCTCGTGCAAAATCAATTTACCTTCTCCTGGCCTTCTGACCCGTCGAATTTGCGTAAGGAGTTGACCAACTTGAATTCATTGCTCAATAGCGCTATTCATCTGTAAAAGCAATATAAACTGTACAACTGTTTCGCTGTTTGGATACGGCGGAACTTGATAAATCCCTACCACTTCCGCCAATAACAATTTACTTAACAATAAGTCAATTAGTATCTAATATTTTAATCATACTGTAATACGTATTTCGAGCTATAGATGAAATTTCTGTATCGGGAAGAATTCATAGAAAACAATCTTTTAAGATATTCTCTGGCAGAGTAATTTTAACGAATCAAACGGTTAATAATAATTGAACTAATTAATTTTTTCAACTAGGATGGATAATTGATAATAGGAAAAATATTAATATAAATTTTACTGAAAAGGGATAGAATGATACATGTTTGTTTGAACAATCATATAACCAACAAGTTTCGATATCAAATCAAACTTTCTTGATAAAGAATCATATCGTATCGATTTCCTATTCGTTGACTCGCGTAGCTCGTCCCACCATGGACTAACTCTATCATACAATACCTTGGTAAGATCTGAATTATATTTGTACGAGAAACGATAAATGAGGAGGTGACTGTAGATAAAGAGTGAAAGGGGATTACGAACAGAAAAAATTAGAGAGAGAGAGAGAGAGAGGGAGAGAGAAAGAGAGAGAGAGAGAGGCAAGTATTTGTAATTCCGATTAGTCGGCACTCGGAGTGCTCGCCAAAGAGAAGAGAGGAGAAACTTGCTTCGCAGAAACTTACGTGCAACGTGCGGCACTTTTGGCTTGCACGTTTCGACAATCTCGTGGGGGTGGTTGGGGGTTAGGGGATGGCCAGCGTTGTCGCGCTCGCGAGACTAGCACATCCGATACCGGTGCTGTGCTCGCTTCCCTATACGTGACGTCGAGATGTACGACTCTGTCTGTTTCGACCTGCGTCGCCCTTCTTCCACGACCCTGTGTCTCTCCTTCACTCTCCCTCATGAATAGCATTGCGATAAATTCGATTAAAACTTCCGGGGTCCTCGGTGGCTTCTATCCGCCCGGCAGCTCGTGGATGTACAGGGAACGGGAGGAAACAAGAAGTCACAGAAAATGCAGTAAACAGTCCTCCCAACGATCGATGAATTTATCGAATCGTCGAATAACAGACGAGTTATGTCCTCTTAATTTTCATCCTGGTAATCGTATATCATTTGCGCGTCACATAGTGAAGGATTTTATGCTATGTGTTTTTGGAATTGTACTCTTGAATATTGTTTGAGGTTTTGATGTATGAAGATTTGATAGAAATTATTATGGACTTACAGTGACTTTTTCGGCTACAAATTCAACTCAGATTTTAATTCGAAAACGATTCTCATTTTAATTGGAAACTTATTTACCACTTTCTTTGTATTTTACAAATACTATATTCACTTATCAAGCTGATTCATCAAAATTCTTTCTTTATTACAAAATACAATTAGTAGAAATGTTATTTACAATTTTAGAACACTCTACAATTAAAAATCATTTGTGTCATTTCCTTCTTTCGGAGGGCGTTCCCGCAAATTACAGGAAATGTTAAAACGCGGAACATGCCAAATGAACACGTTTTCACGGTAATTTTTCTTCCTCGGTAACAAGACTAACAACACAACCTCTCAAGATCTTCCGTGGCGTCCGCTTAATTGTATCTCACGGCGAGGAGCGTGGTCTTTTTTGGTAGCCGTTCTTAATTACTAGCGCGGGTCCTCGTTCGGTCGGAGCTCGATGAGGAAGCATGTTTGAGCGACCTGTCGGTTCATAACTCATCTTCAGAGGCAATGGAAAAAAAGGCCTGAGTTCTCGCTCAGACGAAGGGAAACGAAGGATGGGGTGGTGAGTGGGAGGGAGGGCAAGAGAGGAGAAGGAAGAGGGTGCCGTCGGAAGAGAGGCACGCTGTTCACTCCTATGGCACATACTTGAGAAAGTTTCGGACCCACAGCGGGATAGCGGACCGAACAGGGAGCGCGAAACAGTTTGAAGTGCTTGCTAAATGTTGCGGAAAATAATGACTGATGGTCGTTGCACCCGTCCTCCTCCACGGCGCGGTCTTCACTTTAACTACCACCATCGCGAACCATCGTTACCGGGACCATTGACACCTACTTCTTCCTTTCTGAATGTCACATTATCGGATGCTATAAGAATTCGTAATTTTTCTACTGATGGAAATTTATGGCGATTGTGGGATTCCAGATGTATTATAAGCATTGGAGGAGATACTTGTATTTCAATAGGAATTTATGCATCGTGTTCATGTGATATTTATTTGACGAGGAAATATTAAGAGAAAACGTGTCGCACGGTATTTCGTTGTACGTGGACGAAAAGTAATCAAGGAAGACGAAATACAGCGGGACTTAGCTTGAAGTTTTACGAGCAGACGTGATGTTACGGTTGTTACGAACGCTGTAGAAATTTTGTTACAAACTTGAATGAAAATCAGAGCTACCTACTGTTTAGATAGTAAATTGTGTTGAATTATGCTAGGAAAAGTATTTGAGTTAAATATATCTATGAATATTGTGACTTTGCAAATTAATGTAAAATACATGAAATTCAACAAATTTACAAGTAACGAACAATATAGCATATGCCCGTATGTATACGAGCAATTATTGATCGAGTTCTTTCAGTAAGATGACGCGTCAGGTTCCAAAGTAGAAAAGGGTGTAAATGGTCAGACAGTCAACAAGTCGCACGCGTATCCGGATACGCCAGTTGAGTGCGATACGTAGTATATGTATATGCATAGTCAGACTAAGAGATGACAAACTTAAAATCACTAAAACGTATCCATCCAATTTAAATATTAATATAAATTGTATTAAGAAGAAAAATAGAGTTGTTTGTTCAATTGTAAGATACCAAAGTTTTACGACTAACGTCATAAAAGAAAAATGATATAGTCTTGATTAGTATCCTTTGTTTGTCATCTGTCAAAATTTATTCCAAGACGTTTCATTTGACTGTGTCTTTGGAGGTAGCCTCGAGTTTCCGACTTTTGGCCAAGGTGGCGATGGTTTACGAGTCCCAGTTTTCGCGGACATCTTCCACGCCTTCGTGGTTCTCGTGTTCGTATATGGCACGCGCACAGACGAAAGTAGTCCGCTAGAACATTTCTCGAGTAGGTAACTACTTGTTGTTTACGAGGAAGTAACTTTCCTGCGAACGAATCGGCTCGGCCGAGAACTTTCCAGGATGTATGCTCTTGGAAGTTAATGCCCCGTTAATGGTAACAGGGCTGCCTCGAGGAGCGTCCTGCTTCCTCCTTGACATTGAGTCCTTCGCGCACAAATTCTTCCACCAACAAAGGAAATTAATCAAAATCCGACTATTATGCATCTTTGTCGATTTTAAAATGTCTTCCGTTTTATAACTTTTCTATAACAAATATTTGTTTATAGCAATTAGAATAACGAGATGACTTAGTATACAGTGTATTGTTTTCCGAAGTTTTGTTTGCAAGGAGACAGTTCTTCGTGTGTTTCATGTTATGTATTTACCAAGTATGTATATTTGTATTATATTACAGTCAAGCCACCATTCGTTTACGTATATCCTACAGTAAAAACAACAGAGAAGTGAGACTTAGCCTTATTAAGCGAGATTTCTGCAAATTCGTAGACTGCAATTGAAAATTGTCGGTCGACTTTCAATCTCTTTCTCAGTATATTTGCCACCTTAAAAACCGTACCTATATAGTCCGAACTTTTCTACTTATCTGTCGAAGTAAATGAGATTCCGATTCCGTGGGCGATCCTCTCTCATTCAGTAGATGCATCGAAAGCTCGCGCATCGCCTTTCAATATCATAGCCGGTGCTAGTCCGTTAGGGAAAGTTACTTCAAACGAGCAGTGGCGGGGCTCTGGAAATCGCGGCGAAAGGCACACACGAGATCGAAGGGATATAAAAGCCCCGAGCCCTTGTTGTCCTTATTTATGAAGCCCGTAAGCGGGCACAGGCACAGGAAGCGTCGGAATTAAAAGTAGAAATTCAATATCGTAGTCGGACCGGCCGTTCGTCTTCGATATTCCCGGCAAAGTGAAAGCCGGTAATGTATTCGGGACGGTCGTGTCATCGGAACGAAAAGTCACCTGGAACGAGATTTCATGAGACCCGTATCAGGCGGCGGCGTCCAAACGGGGCAAGGGTCTGGGCATCGAGCGGAGAGGACGACGAGCAGCTGCCAGCTTCTGAAATCGTCCTACGTACGTGTGCACATAGGTGGTGAGAATTAGACCGACAGAAGGCAACGGTTATAGGGCTGCTAGGTGGTAGGTAGTAGGTAGGTGAGCATGTAGGTAGAGGTAAGGTAGAGAGAAAGAGAGAAAGAGAGAGAGACAGAGTGGGGTTAGCGAGCTTGGGGGGTGGCGGAGGGGAGATCGAGCAAGAGGGATGGTATCGAGGTCAGCGCGTTTTTCGCCTGCGCGACGCTATGCGCGCTACGGCCCTGCATAAGGTGGGTAGAGGGACGGTGGGCGTCGGCGTCCTCAGTGCGCCGGCCGGGTTTCAAACCTCGAACCCACGATTGGGCTTTCAGCGTGGTACCAGGAACGCCCAGGATCCGCCAAAACCCACGGGATGGTATCTACGTGGGCGGCAGATACGCCTCTCCGTGCCTCTTCTACCTCTTCTTCCGTTTACTCTTTTCTTCTGCTTCTTTTTTCACCCGTTGCCAAGGCACACCGGGGCCACCATATATTCGTTTCACTGCGTACGTACGTGTTGCGACGTGACTCGTTCTTACCTTTTTCCCTGCAGTTAGACACATGACCACCGTGTATGCACGTGTGCCTTCAGCTTCTGTTTCGACGTGACACACGAGCACGTGTTTCGATATTTTATGGAATCGTTCGTATCGTGATGTTTTATCGCGATGCTTCAATGTTTGTTTTTTGAATTAGCTTGTTCCCAACATTTTTACAAATTAATGCCATTAGAAAATAACATTTGTAATTGCAATTATTCTTCTGATGGAGTTGAAGATCTGATAATACAATTACGTAACTAATTTTCAAGGTTTACGATTTTTCGTAGGATGGTATTTGGTAGGTTGAAACGTATGGTTTGGAGCTGATCGGGGGCCAATCTGGTGAACGAAACCGTGGGAGTTACGTATAAAAATGTCGAGGGAGGCGTCGTAAAAACCGGTTGGTCTGTTTGCCAATCACTTACGACAGCTCGTCCGTCCAATTCCGATCCCCTTATACCACAGGTTGGAACATAAGAGTAGACTTAGTCCTCGCGTGTGTTTAGCTTGGCGCCCATAAAACCGAATGGTTCAAACTTTGTCCGATAAAAGGAGTATTTCGCTGGCCATACCGTGTCCTGAAATATCTTGGATTCTATACGTTTCCTTGCTCGTTGAAGCTTTTAGCTTTGCGAATTTTCTAGCGTTTAACGAACAGATTTCAGCACACTCCTGATAATAGAAAGTCCCTGTAAATATAAGGAGAACTCATGTAAACCATAGATAATTATATAAATAAATAAAATAGATTTTTATTCACGCAGATAACTTTTGTTCGCGAAACTATTTTCCCATACTATTATTCGTGTTTTTTTTATCATATGTATGGTCTTAATCCCAGTCCCATTCAAATTACGTCCAGATTACGTTCAAATCAGATCATTGTTCTTATTCATTAAATCGTGTACAGATCATCCTCGACCCACGTTCTCCATTTATCGCGTCATCTTCTAATTTATCCACGTTAAGTTCGATTAAATTAAAACGATCTTCAAGCATGCTGTATACCGACAACCACGTTATACCGAAACAGGCGATGGTCGGCGATTGTTCTTAAAACGAGACTGGCGTCGAACAGGTGTTGCTGACACAGTTAGGAAACGCGGCGTGTCGATATTAATCGACGATATTTCCAGTTAATGGGTAAACGGCCACCGAGCGCGGGTCAGATCGAAGAGTGTGAGGGGCAACGGGGAGTCGACGGTGGCCGGGTGGTTGGTCGGGGGGCGGTAAAAGGTCGTCTCTCGACGGACGCAAAAGCCGTTAATGCCGAGAGAGCCGAGGCAGGTTCTCCCTTCGGTAAACCGAGTTACGCGACTCGGGGAACCCTTTGCTTCTTTCCGGATCTAATTAGGAGCCCTTTGGAGCGGTGTAATGCGCCTTTAATCCAGTCGAGGCATCGCCCATAGGCGGCCGCCTTCTTGCCACCCACCCTTCGACTGGCCTTACTTCCACCTTACAGGCATCGTCCACCGATACCGGTTCCACTGACGAAGATCCTTAGGGCGGAACCGGCAACGACTAATGATTCCCAACGGTGCGCGATATACTGGATTAATCGTCGTCAGGCTCGATGGTTTGGATGGCTTGATCACCAGTGCGGGAGTACTTGTGTAACTAAATGCCCGGGACAAATTATTCAGCCAGAGGGAAATGAAGTTATCGAATCCGATAAGTATACCAGATGCCACGAGTCCTGTTCCCAATGATACGTATGACATGGATCGACAGACAATCGAATCACGGCAATGGTTTTGCTTCGTTGGTGATCACGTTCTAACGATTATGACTTGGTGGTGCCTTTTGATATCTATGAAAAGACGAGACGAGTAGAAAATTGATGTTGAATTTAGGTTAATGAAATAATTTTCCTAGTTTATTAGCTTATAATTTTGACGAAGAAGTTTTAGCGAAACGTATTTATATCTGTACTTCGTTTGATTTGGCAACTGTCTGAACATTCGAAAGATTATAAGTTTTCTTGGAAATCTACTTTTCAATTTATTCATGGGAAGAGTTGCCGAGAATCGTTTCTCATATAAATAATTTTCCCTGAATTTAGCGCTGCCGATTTTAATGGCTCGTTCGGACCATTTCATTGACTTATTTGTTTGCGCGATTTCGAAACAGCTTGTTTTCGCCGGACACTGCGCGTCCACTGGTCGTATGCGTGGTAACGCTACATTAGTTCTCGAAGAGACATTCTTATGATTTCAACATCCTTGTCATCATTCATAGTCTGAAAGCAACGGGAGGAATCGTGCGTTCCAGAAAGTTAGACCGACTTTTAATGTAAAAGCAAATCTTTATTTTATTTCGTCTTAGAGTTTTTTTTTACAATAAAGGAAAAATAAGCAGGGCAATATTTTCTTTTACTAATTTCCGTTAAATCGGAATCATATAGTTGATTTCCACTAGGATAGTAGTTAATTAATAATTATTATCACCTAATTAGTGTCACAATTATTCTAACATCTGGTATGTCTGGTGTGTAAGATGCGAGAGTCGTTTGGTTCCTGCAGCCAGGCAGGAAATAGGAAAGAGGTTCCAACTACCCCCTCGAGACGTATAACAGGCTTAAAGGGGGAGTAACTCCGCGTTTAACCCTCTCGTACGGTGAAGGAATGCGCACTACACGAGTTAAAAGACGACCGAGCTTGAGTGCCTTACCGTGTTGATGCCGTGGGGGATGCGGTCACCCTCTCGGACCTTTCGTTCGACGACAATTAGCCCTCTACTGTGGAAATGCTGTCTCCCTTCGTCTCTGAAAACACCTCTGTTAATAATCGACTTTTCAATCGTTATCGAAATTATACAGCATTTTACGAGAAAATAATTGATTTATAAATAAAACGTTAGTACAGATAAAGGAAAATATTGTGAACTTTTGAATACGAGAAAGGAACAATGCTGTTATTAAAATTTAGCGGCAAATAACGAACCATTTTGCGCGGCTAGATTAATTTATTCGTGCTTGAAACAAAATATGCGCGCCGCATTTTACCCCCTTTTTGAAATACACGCTGCCCACGGAGAGAATAAAAAAAGATACATGAAACCGGGGGAAGAACGCAATAGTCACCGTGGTGTGCGTAAATCATAACACGTAAAATATTTATAGCACAGCAAGGGTCGGTACAGTGGAACAAGTACTGCCGTACGAAACACACGGTGCTGGCGCTTTGCTATTCTGTCTTGAATTCTTTTGAAAATGCTATTTTATAGTGGACTACAAAGAGGTATTTCGTTCTTATTGAAAACCGATTTAAAGAGACCGAATTCCATAAAGACAAGATGATGGATCGCGTCGAACATCTGTCACGAATATAGTTTCTATACGAGAACAAACTTATAATATCTTAAGAAACCCAACAAGGTCTGTCGATAAAGAAAGCACTACAATGTTTATGAACGCTAATTGAAAGTTGTGATAAAATTTATCGCGAAACTGCGACGCGAAAGAGCGCGTCGGTGCCGTATTTCCGACACGGTACAGAAACTGGCTTAAAGGAGCAAGAAGATGTAGCATGTTGAACAGTAATAGAACACCTTGAAAAGAAGTTCTCCGAACGATCCAAACGAGGGATAACTTTATTCGGAACTAGCATCTTCCACTTAATACGCTCGATTCAAAGATCGTTTACGTTCCCCAAAGTAAATTAGCGAGTACATAAATTCATTCCCGGCGAGTTAGTATTCGAATCGCGGGGAAGTTGGGAAGGGTGGTGAAACGCGGAGGCGGAAGGAAACTCGAGGTTGGTGAACGAGACGGTATAACATGGTGGGCCCGTGGCATTGGGACAGCCGAACGAAGGTTGAGAAAAGGCGAAGGAAGAAAATATTCAGAATTTAGCACGCTTATTTCACGGTCGCGGACAGCACGCGGACGAAAGTGTTTCGAACAAAGTTTTAACCGTGTCTAATGGTGAAACTTGGCAAACTCGGCTGGAGTTCGACTGTCAGTAACCTCGGCTCCCTGGCCGCCTCTCTCACTGGGGAAAGTGTCGTAAAAAATATTTTAACGGGGCTAAGCTCGGGAAAAGTTCTCCATCTGGCTGACCGACTATTCGTCTTTTGTATTTATTTGCCCGTGATACTCTCTCTTACTCCTTCTCTTTCTCATCCACTTCGCAATTCGCACCTTCTCAACCTCTCCTTCCCTCCTTCTTCTTCCTTAACCTTGACCTGTCTGTCCGTCGTGCCTAACCTTGCTGGCAATTGACCTTGAATATCTCCCAGCGAGCACCGTGTACCCCGGTCCGATACCAAAGTTTCAAGACTTCCACGCCGTCGAAATGAAGAGTCTCGTTGTGCTTCTTCGAAAACTTGGAACTCTGCGTATTTGTAATCTCAATTTGGGTGTTCGCTATTGGTTGTGCGATTTACGAGGTGTAAATAATAAGGATTTTGTCACACTGATGATACAAGCGAAAATAACCGATTTTTATCGATTTGTAAGACAGCGAAAGTGAAATTTTTTAATTTCAGGTTATAGTTTTTCAGTCATTCATGATATTCGCTTCAACTTTGATAGATAATTTAAATCAAACAACAAATCAAGCATTTAACCCACATCCTTTGTATCATCCTAAAGACTAATTAATGGTTCTACGGTTTGTCAATTTACTTTCAGCACTATACATGTAGCCCGTCGTATTTTCCACATAAGTGGTCCATGACAATTCCAAAACAATGACCAACAGTCGGTCAACCGAATCACGAAATTGGGATTCACCATCGCCGGAATCTCGTTGGCGAGGAATTCCCGGTACAGAAAGACAGCAAAGTGGAAACGCGTCGACAGCCTCGTCGTGGTCTCGTGGAAAGGGTTGCATGCACCTTAGTCGGTTCCTCGTAGGATTCCGTCATATCCCTCGGAGCTGGTGGTTCAACGGCACCATTGAACTTGTTGTGTAGCCTGGTTCCGCGTTGCTGGCAGGGAGGGAGCTGAGAAGGACGATAGGCGAAGAAAGAGGGAGAACGCACATGTAACCGAGAGTGGCAACAGGGTAGGACCGAGGATAGAGAACGAGTTGTAGAGAGGAAGATAGGAAGCAACGGTAGCGGTAGCAGCGGTGGCAGCAACGGTTAGTGCCCAGCCAAGTAAGTTTCACGTTATAGTCAATGGAATAAAATGGTTCGGTCGGGTGGTGGGAGCCAAGTTGTGCTCATGGTGGCCGGGACCACTGTTGCCCTGGGCGTTTCGAGCCAGTCTGCGGAGCTCCTAGGAACAACGGGGATATGAAGCAAAGAGGCGAGAGGGTGGACTGCGTCCTAGAAACACAAGCGGCACCAGGAGAACCGACGTCCCAAGGCCTCGCTTCCTGCTACGAATGAGTTGGCAATTAACTCGCTTCTATCCGTTTCGTGCATCTTTTTCTGGCTCTCTCGTTGCCTGATCCTGGAATTTTCTCGAACCACCAGTGTACCTTGAAATTTTATCCCTAGTTCGTTACTCCAATTGCAGGTATCTTTAGCTCTACGTTCGTATTAGAAGTCACTCGATGTTTCTGGTTAAAAATGACACGTTGTTTGAGTTGATCTAGGTAAATATTTGGTCGGACTACTGGCTAGGTTGATAACGTAGAATTCGGAACGAGGATTTGCCTTAGTTTCGGGTTTAGCTGGAACATGTGGATACAGAACTTGATGGAAAGTTTTTATTTTGAGTGGGAACACTTCGTTCAACGGATGGATGGAAGGATGAAGATGTTCTTAAAAGTACATCGGTACATGTCTGTTTCACTTGCAGTTTCATTGATGCCACGGAAGACAATTCTCATCTCTATTTTCCAGAAAGCTATTGTATAAAACACGCCCGCGGTATTAATAAACGCAGATTCCGCGATGAAACAAAAGACAGTGTCCATTCATGTGTCTCCATTTAGACATCGCTACTTCTGCTGTTGGCAATCCTGACAACATTAAAATTGATATTAAACTATGTCCCGAATCGAAAACAACTTCGTCGAAACTACCTTGTCCTCCCTCCTCCTCATTATAGGAGTACTGGTTTCTCGCACGCCACGCAAACGCCACACGTACGTCGTTCTCGCAATGAAGTGTATACAGAACGGACGATATCCCTAGACCTAGGTATCTCGCGCATATCGGTCACGTACGTGTTGTATCTGAGGCAGGGTGCAAGGTCCCCATGCCGGCCATATATCAGTGACGAGCGGACAGGATACTGTACGCTCCCGGCGCGCTTCCTCTTTCCATCGGTCGTCTTCCTTTTACTCTCGAGGCGTCGGCCAGCCTGTCCGTACCATTGCTGCCTGTCCGTAGGTAGCGCCGTGGCCTGGACGAGGGGTAGAACCAGAGGGGGTAGCTGGAAGTGTCGCTAACTATTTTACGTAACTTCGCCGACAGTTTGGCCCGCGTTGACCACGTACGTCCGGCTCTACGATCCCACGGGAGTGACCACCAGAGGGGTGAAAGGAGGTAAACGAGGGTGTACGAAGAGAAGAGAAAGAGAGAGAATGATAGGGAACAGGGGATGGTGGATACGCGGTCACCGATGGTCCACACAAGGGTAGTTCTAGAACGGTGTCTCAATATATGCATACGTGACGGACTTGCGGACTGGAAAAGTGACCGTAGCCGAAGCTCTAGAAAACCTTCTCTTTACATCGAAGATATCCTGCTCGCAGCCAATTCCCTCGCGGCGTCGCTGTAGGGTAGGAGATGCCTCGATTTAAATTGTAAAATTTATTGCCACGCGCTTTCAGGGATGCCTGCCCTGCCTCATGGATTGATATTTGGTAGATGTAAATTGCGATGGATGGGAGAGGGTTGTGTATGTTCTCTATGCTTCGAAAAGCATATGTGGTTGTATCTTTATGTATAAGGAAAATAAATAAGAAAATACTATTTGTAAGGTAGTTGATATCATTTGTTTTAAAATAACTTTCATGGTTTCGATGAAGAATTAAATTGATCAAAATGTTAGGGTGAAGGTTTGATTGCTTTATGTTTAAATTATGGCGAAAGAGTTTTTCCACGAGGGCCCACTGACAAGATCGAAGTGACACTCTTAGGTCGGAAGTGCGACGACCGTTTGATAACCCACAGGACTTCCGGTTCTTGAGGAGATACGAGGCTCGCCCTAATTACCGCTCGTCCTTCAGAGAAATCGTGAGGAAACTTTTGAAGTGCCGGCAGGCAAGAGGCCGTTAAAAAGTGATACGAAGGAAACGAGAAATGATAGCGAATTCGTTGAATTTTTCGTTAATATAAATTAACGTAAAAGAATATGAGAGCATTAATGTAGAAATATTTTTTAACGTTGAACTCATTAAAGTGTAAGGAGAGTGGGAATATTCAGAGGTCAAAATGTA
Source organism: Bombus pascuorum (assembly GCF_905332965.1). Classification (NCBI taxonomy): domain Eukaryota; kingdom Metazoa; phylum Arthropoda; class Insecta; order Hymenoptera; family Apidae; genus Bombus; species Bombus pascuorum. Next base: position 3,807,951 of record NC_083493.1, read on the forward strand.
TATTATTATAACTATTAAAGTTGAAAGAAATTTTATGCCTACAAAAATTAGCAAGTTAAAGAATAATTTTTTAAATAATTTGTGTACATTCTTTATTAGGTATCAACGATATCGACAGACAATATAGGATATATGAATTACACATAATGTTTCCTGGAGAACAATCGAGTACTGTCGTGAGAAGCTACGATTCCGGGAAAAATGCCAAAGTAATCGGTACCATAAATAAAAATCTATCATAAATAAAAATAATAAAAATCGTTGTGCCGACATATGGTAGCCATAACGAAACGTTAATGATCACCTATAACATCTTTGTAATTACCACGATAAATCGTGAGTTCCATTGATACAATGCATCCCTCTATCATCCCTTCTTTTTCGGTAGAACAAGGGAGCCTCATCTTAGAAATAGAATGTTTCCTACTTCCGTTGATATTCAGCCCGATGATTAAGTCGGTAAAGAAATATTTTATAAATTTGTATTTTATGGATAGATTTTCTTTTATTTTCACAGCAGTTATTTCTAAAATACTTTTAAACTATATTAACAGATACACAGACATTACTGTGCTATTTCTGGTTAACAGGAGCTTCTCTCGCGCGTTCAATTCCAGATAGAACGAACGAGGTGATCGAGCGACGAGAGAAAAGAAGAACGTGGAAGCGTCTATTCCCGGTGAAGACAAAGGTGTCAGTTCTTTGGAGAATATCTCGGAAGTTGAAGCGTCAATCCTTTCGATCGGACAACCGAGAGTAGAGGGTGCCTTTGTTTTTGTCTCTGCTCCTCATTCTGTCCTCTTACATCCTCGTTTCCACCCCTCGACTCTGGTGCTTCGCACTCTCTGTCTTTCTTCGTCTCTTTCATCGTTGCCGTTCCTTCCAAAGAGGGTGGCAAGGATCGACAGAGCCAGCGAGGAATCAATTATGAAACTTTTCAAATTTGTCAGTAATATTGAGATTTCTTTTATGCCCGGGGAAGCTCATAATTGAAATCTATCGGAAAACGAGGAGCTGGCCCGGTTGAAGAGATCTTTTTGTTTTTCGTACGACCATTGTCTCCTATTGCTCGGGCCATCAGGATTTCACGTTCTTTCCACCAGTTTGTGTTCGTCTCTCTTCTTTATTCTGTAGAATATGCTTGCACGCTCGTTCTGTAACGTGCCTCGTAAACAGCTTTCCTTCAATTTTGTCCATTTACACCTCTGTGGATATATTTAACCCACGAATTGGTAGAGCATCGTTACCATTAAGCCAGCCATTTCGTAGAATCGTATTGTTTGATTGCCGTGATCGTCGCGTGTCAAATGCATATGAGTCCATCGAAGGATTATTTCACGGATTTCGACTGGTAAATGCATGGTATATGTAATGATTTGTATGCAATTTTATTTTCCACGTTAACTATCTTTACGAAATTATAGATTTACATTCTTTCAATAGGTAACTTAAAATTTTGATTGGTTTGTTTAATTATAACTTGGAGGAAATTTAAACTATTATTTCTTATATCTTTAGAAGATAAGAAAGTCGAAATGAATTGTTTTTATTAATATGTAATTGATACACCCGAGGAAATAATTTCGTCGATCGCGATTCAGGCTGCAGTACCTTGTATGAGTGGATCTTCAGTTTGTCAAGTAGCTCTGGCTGGAAAGTTTGTTGCACTTATAATTCCTGACATAACGAAATGTACAAATGATTGTCGTCGAATACGAAATTAGTTAGTTCAAACATTTCAATTTCAATCAACTTATATATTTCCCTCTTGGCGTTTTACAGCGGATATCATGTTTCGAGAAATCGTTTGCGCTTCAACAAGTTCGAGACATTCGCGACGATTAATTAAGCGATAATGATCGATTATTCATTTACAGACTGTAACATGGGAACTTTGCTCGATGTCCCCGTTATAAAATTATGAAGCATGATTTGTCGAAATCTCGCCGAATATATAATGGTTAGTTACGCATATCTTCGAGGACCTCTTCAGGATCGATTCGTTTAACGTACGCAAGTTTTAATTAATTAAAATTATAACGCTCTTGCAGCAGTCCAGTGATATATTTGATTATTTATTTTTTCTAGATATACGCGAGTTTTTAATTTAAATAAATAAATATATATATATTATATACAAACAGATACGCTGTTAGATACAGACAGAATTAATTAGAAGGAAAGTGATAGAAAATGATAGAAGATTGATTTTACTTTCAGTGTTTTGTCACACTGAAAATTTGGCTTGGTATATTATTCTTAAAATAGTGGAAAATCTAATTTTCATCAAATAGATGCTGTAAGAAAGAATCTTACAGTAAAAATTTCTCCTTCTATCTAAAAATGTAGACAGTTTTGACAATGAAATTGCAGTCAATTATCGATTATCCAGTTATACGTTGGGATACGATGCACTTGGAACTTCCATAAACATTTCTCTGGCGAAGTTTCGAGATACGTGACGAAGTAGTGGAACTTAATTTGTGTAAGTCTTGAAAATGCCTAAGCGATTGGATGTGTAACCATCATTGGAGAGACCGCTTGACAGTCATTGCACAGACTGTGGCACCGTTTAATTAAAATAATGTCCCCTTTTTAACTAATCACGTAATATCTCCCAATATATATTTTTCGAGCATTCAAGTGAATTTTTTTAATGAGCTAAACAAACTGTGGATGAGACTAACAAAACATTCGAGTAGAATTAATTGGCGGTAAAAACGCGCGATGAAATATTCGGGAAATTTCGAGTGGCTATAAATCAAACTCTCTGCTTCGTTTTAGGTTTCTCCCCTTTCTTTCCTGAATGCATTTAATTTCCTCTTTCTGACAATGAACTAATATAAGTAACGAGATCGTTCTTGTGCAACGTGTCCGTGATTCCACTCGTGGTCAACTATTTAAGTTAGGATATTTACAGTCGAAGGGACGAAAGTTCGGTTTCTTCCTTTGCGAGGAGGCACCGCTTAATTGCCCGGTTGTTCGCGTCACTGGCTCGCGCGGTCATATTACCGCTGAAATTGATAGCCCGTCTACGTGGCGCGATAATTTTCATTAAAATAAAATTAAAATAAAATTTCAATTGGCCGGCGTTGGCAGACAATTTCGTCAGGTCGCACGGAGAGAAGTTCAACGGCGTACAATCGGGGGAAATTAATGTCTCGGGGAGAGATGAATATCTATCGCGGTGAACGTGTTGCTTTCGAGATTTTTTTTCTCTCTTTCGTTTCGTCGCGGCGAACGCAATAAATCTTCCTCCATCTAAAACTATTACCACGTAACAATTTGTTATACTTGTTCGCTCTTTAAGCCCTCGAGGATTACCTCGCGACGAAACGGATATCATTCTTACTTATTCTTAACGAATGTTATTAACGAGAATAAAGATGACGAGTCTTACTTATTTTATAACGTTTGTCTTTGATAATTCGGAGAATTTTTGTAAACGCTTTTCGACTGATATATCGCAGAGATTGTCAGCAAAAGGTAGCCGATATAATACATTAAATTTCTGCATTTTTATATCGTTCCCAAGTATCTTTTTAACTTTTCAATCAGCTACATTTCTGTGAACATCAAATTCGTGAATTCTCTCTCTAACTACTATGCGTCTGCGACACTGTCATAATGCACGTTTCCTCCTTGCCATCATGCAACGAACGTTTTATTACATTCATTATATCGCGCGTGATCTTTCGTCTGGGCGGTTCAATCATTACTCAGACCAGGCAGGACAATGGTGTGACCGGCTGAAAAATATCATTAACGCAGCTTGCGGGAGAACGACGAAAAAGAAAGCGTTTTTCGAGCATGTGCGTCTGCACGTGCTCGTCAGATCGCTTTTATGTTCTCGAAACTTTTGTTTGCAGCGCGCACGCTTCACGCTCCGATAGACATGTCCTCTGCCGTTTTCTACCTGTTCGTTTCGAAAGTTGTTTGAATGATACTCCGTGCTTTCCAAGCATTCAGCGTGTCGAGGCGATGGAATATTTCAAGGGAATGAGCGTCGGGTTAAAAAAGACCAGGTCGCGAAAGGTAATGAGCGGCTGCGCGCGCGCTCACCAGCGACCGCTCCGGTTGGATTATTCAAGGAAACAATAATAAAAGTTGCATTAATTAAGAGGGTAGTCACGTAACGGGGATTGCTCGTTAGACAGGAACTTGCCGCTTCACTGGATCGTTGCCACGCGTCGATCTGGTATTTTTCTATCGGCAGTTACGAAGTCGGCGGGCTCAGTGAACCAGCTTAAATGAACAACCAAAGTTTCCGCGCGCCACGGAAACGGAGTTCCGGAGAGCCAATGATCGCGCTACGTCGGCTTTCCATCCCTTGCTATTTTTTCCCCTTTTCTCTGCGTTTACAATGCCATTGCGTCATGGGCGTGCTCAGTTACTATTCCATGTCTGACGTTTTACGTAAAATCAGACAATTAATATACATTTAATGTACATAAAACACATTTCGATCAGACATTTGACGATCTATCGAATAATCTACAGGATGCTTTAAAAAGGCTTGGCAATAATTTCGTTATAAATTTTATCCGTAGAAATAAGAATATGTTAAAACAAAAACTAGAATTACATGAATTGTTTCATATCGACGGTAAGAATAAAATGAATGAACGAACGGGTGAATGAATCTTTCCTCTCAGCATGGAGTATGAGAGTTCCACCGCCCGAAGAACATTTTCCCCCTCGTTGAAAGTTTCATTCGCATTAAATATGCATTCAGAATCAACAGTAACTCACGTATCGCATAACCTGTTACCAGAATGTCTCTGAAGAAACTGGCTTCGAGGATTAAATTTTCTTACGATCTGCCATTAAATGATTAAATTTTCTGCCATCGCCCGTCGCTGCGCTTTTTGGTCGTGAATTTGTTACCGGAGGAACATCTTTGGGAAGCATTCGAACGTGTTTCGGTGTTATTGCATCAGATCTGGAGGAAAATTCGATAGAAACGCATTACTCAAAGCGGAGGCAGCCCCAACGTAACGATCCCTTACCCTAACCGAAGTCACTTTGGAGAATCGGAGGCTGCCTTTATATTTCGGGCCCTCGTAGGTAGCTCGTTGTCATTATACCTTCGAAACAATATTATCCTATTGCTGAGCCCTCCTCGTGTGCCCGTCACGGACCAGCTCGATTATCTCATCAATTTTCATTATGCATCGTGCGTATCCTGGCGCATCGACGCTGATTAAAGCCCGTGCTGCGTTTACATGTTTTCTTCCCGGTGCCCGCTCAGCCGTGATTACGTCTGGTAATTAAGAACTATCGCCGGGAAAAGCCTCCGGTATTATTCGTATTCGTTCGAGTAATTGATTGATAGGTTCTCGAAGTTGCGATGGATTCGTAGTCCAACGATGACTGAACGACCATGCTTGCGACGAAATGCCATACCGTATAGACAGTGTTTGAGTATGATGCGAAAATGTGGTGCATTTTTGCTTGAAAACCAAAAACAGAAAAAAAAGTGGAGATATATGAACGTGAATTGCGGTGCTCGGTTTTTAGGAGACATTTTTCGTGATTTTTGTTTCAGGGAAATAATGTGTGGAGGGGATTTGAAATATGTGAAAAATAAAGGATGTTATTAATTTTGAATTAAATATCAGATTAAACTATGTTTTGTTTTCTCAAGTTTTAGATATAAAAATTAATGAAAATGAAAGACGAGAATTCTGATTAGTTACGAGTGATGAAAACAATCAGTAGAGTAATGAAAAAGGGAAAGAAAAAGAAGGATAACGAATGATCAGATACCTTTAATTGCTAGAGCTAAATAATTCACTGTCAATCGTTTCACCCTTTTCACTGCAGATTGCAAAGCGGCGGAAACAATTGCATGGGGCGTTATGGTATCTTTTAATTACACTACTCCGAATGGCAAATAACCTAATTCATCACAGTCTTTCCGCTGTTATCGAAAAACTCCAGATATCACTTTTTAAAAATGTCTCTTATCAATTCTTCGTTATTATTTATTAGAAAGCATAGATTATAGTAATTTTCACGAAGTCTTCTTTCAAATCGACTTCGAGACCGTGGATTCTACCTGATGACAGAATCACTTTAGTACTTTGTACAAGTGACACTGTCAAAATCGTTCTCACTAGGCTTTATTCTCTTCTCTATTTTAATGTAACCTGCTCCTAAGGCACATAAGAACAGTACTAATGATGCCTAGGGCAAGATAGCCGAAAGTATCCATGGAAATCGCGGCCTGACGCAGCATTAACATTTGGAAAGTTGGTAACAAAAGCATGATCGACAGTAGTAACCGCAACCGCGGCACCTATAGCGAAGGACTTGGCCAGAAGACCATCGCTAGTTCATTCTGTGGGATAGCGCGGAGAAATCGGAAAGCGAGGCTACCAGGGACGGTCGGATCCGAAAGGAAAGAGAGAGGATACCTCGGATCCCGTACCTTCCGCGGGGCTAACCCATAGAAATTCGTACCGCAATTACGTGCTGTGGCCGCGTTCACGCGGATCCTGGCTAATCCTGTGAATGCGACAACCGAACCGTGACAGGACGACTCCGGCTGTTCAACCAGTACGGCACAATGGAATCGCGTACCGGGGACAAAGATCTCGGGCGCCAATTAATGTCCAACGACGATTGTGTCCTTTCGCCTGGTAACAGCGTCTCCGATCTCTCGGCTCGTCGTTAAGTGCCGACGTAACACGCTATGAAAATGGGCACTGTTAATTAAAAATCAGGATAATGATTGTTACGAATAGGGTGGTATTGTACTTTATTTCTTATACCGCGTAAGTACCGTGTTTTTTATTATATAGGATTGTCATTTTTTTTTTCATTTATCGAAGCATTATTTCGGTAAGATTATCGAGCATTAGAGTCTCTCTAAATATAGGAATTTATAAAAAGAGAAATCAATGGTTAGAGTAAGCAAAATAAAACTACGTAGTATGCATTAAGTAATTGAAATAGAAACAAAGCGAACGTAATGTTATTAAGAAATCGATAAAAATTTGTTGGACGAAATATCGTTATTCTCAGTGAGACGATTTGCCACAGACGCCGAAAGCCGTCTTTCTTGGCGACGAAGGAGCAAGGTGATAACGTGGCCCCTCGTACGGCTTTCTCACGGATTTACATCACGTTCTGCTGTTGTAATATTACGGCCATTCATAGCAGTCGGTCGCGGCACAGTGGTTGTCGACTGGCGTAGGAGCAGCGTGAGTGGCTGCGACAATGGGCTGGCTGGTTCAGCGCGTAAGGTGAATTTGAACGGTAGGACTAGACATCTAATTAACAGCCGACCGACAATGGAAGAACCATTCGTCGTGTCGCGTGAATCATATCTGCTGCTTGGTTTTGTGTACGTCTAACTTCCGTACATATACAGGCGCAAGCAGATTGCGCTTGTACAATATAAGAACACAAAGAATACAAAGAAGAATACCGGAAGAATTTTCAATAAGATGCTACTATATTGTTCTTTCACTTTAGTACCTACTACTTTTTGAACTTCTGTTTCTACTCTTCTAGAAATATTACGGAAGATGAGAATTAAAGGATGAATTGTTTCAATGTTAGTTCTAATATGAAGTTATATGACTCAGAATTTAAATGTAAGTACAGGTAAAAATATGTTTCATCACCTATAATGTTAAGAAGAGTGTTTCATGTAGCTCCAATATATTTTGAATAGCTCCGTATATTTCTCCTATCAACTGCACGCTATTGTCCCTAGCTTTGAGTTATTTATCATTTTGTAGAATGTTCTGCCATTAGACATGAAAAATAATTTACTCTTCAATGAAATTTAAAATTCTCTTAGCAACTGGTTCACTTCCTTAAATATTTTTCTTTAATTAAGAGTTCATAATTTCACGAAAGTTGCCAGCAACAACTTCGAGACATCACACGGACAGACACCAAAAGGCTGTCTACCGACGGACTCAATTTGTTCACGTTTACATTCAGTCAAACGTTAACGCGGGCATTTCAATATAATTTTGGAACTTTAATGGATTTTCACACGGTGTGCCCGTGACACTTGACCGAAACAAATTCCCTAATTTACCATTACGTCGTGCGACAACTAATTTCCAACCAATTCAACTAGTCTAAATATTTCTCTCCGATATTGTCCATTGTACTTACTCGTTATAAAAACCTTCGCGACAAATTGAGAGCTATAACTACAACTACATTTATACCAAATTCGCGTATGCATCGTTTAAAAAAATTCTCCGAACATTTTTATTCGTTATTAAGTGAATATATAATTATGAATATATTTTTATGGAAAATTCAGGTAAGGAAACTAATTTTTCATTTGATGGGGGCGGTTTTAATGAGACACGACCAATCTTGTGACCCGACACTTCGATGATTCTGGTAGTGCCAGTCCATCGTCTCATTGTCTACATCTGTTGTTACATATTCAAAGTTGTAACTAGTTTATCGTTTGTATGTAAGTATGTGAGTATATAAATATTATACACAGGTGTGTGCAGTTTCGTACGTATTTACATGAATATGAGCGTATTTACGGGGTCCACTAACAATTCCTGTCGACGACGTGCCAGACGGTAAACAACTAAGCAGCTACAACCAGCTTTTGGTTGAAGGGTATTAAAAGTTATGCTCGAGAATATCGATGTTGAGTGAAAAGAAAGAGTTTGCAATTTTCTGATGTTGCGCCAGTTATCGGATACGATCCTTAAAAATCAGTGAAATACAGAAATAAAAGCTTGAAACATTTTGAAATAATTTTAATGTTTGTATTCCTTTATTGAGTTCTAAAATTCGTAACAGAAAATAATCAAAATTCCAATAAAATGGTATCAATGAATTTTACTTCGTAAAAATTTCTTACTCAATTTATCTGAGTATTTATTCATAGTTACATTGAATTTCATTTATAGTTTTTGTTAGTTGCAAATATTTCATCACAATTCTTGTTTCATTATCCGTGAACTTATTGTGTAAAAACTATAAATCTGGCAGAAAAATTCTAGGAGCACGCAAGTAGAGGATGCCAATGTTCGTAAAAAGGATAACCAAAGCTTGACAACCTTACACGTTGTAAAATATCAGCCGAATCTCGGTCATATCTCGTGAACGTTACTGAAACTTCGCATTCAACGCAGCGCGTTCAGCCAAAACGAATTCTAATTTACGCTCGGATTGTTGCTGAATGTGGATTTCGTACCTTAAATTTACGAAAATTTCAGTACTTTCAACACTACCAACAACGAAATTCCCATTTCAAAATCGTCTGAACTCTCAGCGTGCAAATGTCTAAATTCTCACAGTTTTTACAATTATTCGTGAGTAGTTGTTGAAAATTTTTCCGCTTCAATCGTAATCGAAACGTATTGATTTTTGAAGTTTGTTAGGTCATCAAAGGTGAGTTGTCTTCGTTTTAAGCAGTTTTTAACCTATTTAGGCTATTTTATTTTAAGTCTATTTAGTTTAAAGAAGAAAAACCTTTTCATACCATCGTCATAAATCCTAAATTTTCAACAGCTAACGAAACTATATACTACATACATACTAGAAAATACAGCGTTTTGATAGGTTTTTCTATAACTTCTTTTCCAATTATCACATAATGTTAATGTTATCTGTGATATACATACATAACAAACATTTGATTAAACCTCGATTATACGTGTGCGCAGTATCGATATTCTAATGCAAACTTCTGCTAAAGTAAGGATTGCCAGGAAATAAATTCGGCGACAATTAGAATCACTAAGCAGAGTCGTGACGAGAACAGACATGGCAGAAGCTGGAGCAACGAGTGGGCAGAGGATGAAAAAAAAGTTTAATTGTAAACAGTGAGGTAGAATGAGGCAGGGCCGGTACTCTGGAAAAAGATGAGAACGATGACGACGCTCTGGTTACGACGACGACGACGACGACGTCGGCCAAATGGTCACGGCTTAACGCCGGGAAAACTCTTTCAGCCAAACGAAGGGAATCCGTCGAGAGATTATCCCTTGGCTTCAAAAAGTTGTTAATTACTTGGATTTCCTCGTCCGTTCTCCCGCGTTAACTCCCTTTCCGCGTTGTGCGTTCTTGTAGGCAGAAAGAGCTACTATTGCGCTGCTTTTATATCGGGACATTTTTTAATCCCTTCGTCTTCGGTGTGCTTCGCCGGCTCGGCACAATTGCAATTAGCCGTGGATCGTTAATCGGTTGTTAGGCCAGAGATTTTCCTCGTAATTCAACGATCGGCCATCTCCTGGTTTTTTATTCTCGCTATAACGGATTAAATCAAGGATTCTTATTTTCACTTCTTCTCTTGTAATCGCTATTTTATTTGCGATCGATTTACACGTTAATTTTCATGTGTTAGACTGTTGAATAATTTCGATTGAACGATGTGAGGTGCAATGGTTATTGTAAGAAGCTTATATTTTTTTTCATAATGTAACCATGTGATATAATTATACAACATTATCTACCTTACTGAATTACAAATTAGGATTGTTCCTCTAGACAGAATTGTTTCATCGAATATTTCATAAAGAAAGAAAAATCTTTCAATTCGTTTTACGTAGCTACATGAAGAACAGAAATTAAATTCTCAAAATATGACTAGTCATTTAACAAGCTTAGAACACGACAATTCTTTTACTTTTAAAACATTTTCTAAGCATTCTTTATTCACAAAAAGCTTTTATTTAAGCGAATCTATCTGAAGAGTCAATACTTGCGTTGAATCAGGGTTCCGTCCATTTTGCGCACCACCAATAAGGTAGGAACACTTTAGACAAAGTCAGGAAGCGGAGAAGGCGATCACTTTGTGGTCATTTGGGTCGCAGAGACTTGACCATTAGCTGTCGTGAGTCCTTTGCCATCGTAGATGGTGGTAAGGGAGAAGCCCCTGAGAAGTTCAAGTCTGGTCCGGCTACAAATATCGTTAACGGCAACCACGCTAGCTAGTAATTTTCCAGCAGTTTGTCGAACAACAACAACAAGAACAAACCGCGCGAAGGTGGCCTTGGCGTTCGCTCGAGTGCGGGTAATATTGCACTCGACACACGTCATTTCCTTCGTATACAGAGGCATAAAAGCATATTGTCCTTTCTTTGACGTTTCAGTTATTTTAACACGTTTGGAAAACGATATTTATTGTTTCTGTTTTATTGAAAGCACAAATAAATGTCTTAGTAAAAAAGTTCTGGCTTACGTCAAAGGATTAAGAAAGATACAGCATCGTCAAAGGTAAGATCAAAAAATTTCAAGGATAAAAGAAAGGGTTTGGAATAATTAACATCAAAATACTGCCAGTGGAATTTTCTAATATTATTTATTTTACAATACAATAATAATAGAATTTTTCTAATACAAAATTGCATACAGTATTTTTGTAAAAATTGTTGTTGTGTAAGATCGTTGGAGAAGAAGAAGAAAAAGGTTTCTTTTGAGAAACACAAAGTTCTCAGAAAGTAGATTATTTTCAAGAGAGAAGTCATAGACACCGCGCAAATATTATCCTACTGTAGCAAGGCAAAGAAAATATTTTTTTGTCTGTCAAACATTAATACAGATAAATGCGCGGATTATGTGTGTAAATACGCGGATGAGTTGGAAGAAAAAAATAATGTACGAGAATCTTATGGTGATTCCGACACTCGGGATTGTAACATGGGCGAAGACACCCCCGGTGAGGAAATATGAAATTCGTTAGGGGGCGAGGGTCTGACAGCTCTGGTCAATATTATCCGCAAATATGACTACGAGCCGTTCCTTTGTGGTCGTCGCTTGACGCGTCACACGACACTTTTACCCTTCGTCAGGTTGTCAGGCCACGAAGAGATGGTAGGAAAGCGAAATAGTAAAATTAACGTAGACACTTCCGAAATATTAATCTGTAGTAATATAGAAACACATTAGTATTAGAAATAATGTCTCAACTTTTAATAATATCGTCTTCTTTTTTATTTTTTGTTGAGTATTTGTTATTCGAGAGTAGGATTTATCTCTGTACATGCTCAATTGACGTGCTTTTGTAATTCTACGTATATTTTTAGATGCATAGGTTAGAGTATGACATTTCTCAGTTCTAAATATTATTTATAATAATCATAAACCAGGCTTTGATTATTTACAGAACCATAGAATTTTGTAAAATATTGAAATACGTTCTATGACGTATATTGTCATGGATCTTAAGATTTTCGTAACTGATTATGTAAAAATATTCATATTCTTGATGAAAATCTTAAAATTCTATCATGTATGTACAACCCAATTCAATATACAGCTGCGATGTTTGTAAATTTCTCAAGAGACGAAAACCGCAGTATTATGGTCTTTGTATACGCTTCTGGTGCGTCGTACTAGTTAGGGAAATCTGAAGTTCCTAATTCCATTGATAATTTCTTCTTCTTACTTTTTCCTGTCGTTACATTCATGTGGTGTACTGTAATTTGTAACATTCAGATTTTATTCGACATCTATCTATTAACGTTCGATAGTCCAAATATTTATCACGCTATTTTGGAATTCCACATAATTACGGTTTCAAAGATATCAAAGTGCAAAAATACGTCGATGTAATTTTTTAGTTTCACGTTTTATGAACCGCATAATGCTGTGAAATATCAGAGACGTTAAAATTACGCTCAATTCCTGAATATTCTTTCATGCAGTTCACGATTCCAATAGAATCGCATATCAAACCGATACGAATCTCACCTCATGCGATCCGAAACGCGTGTCATAGGAGGGCAAATGTATTTACTGTCGACTTGTCTCGCGAGTACTTCGGGTCGTAAAGTCACATGTAAAATCGGTACCGCGATATTTTCTTGCGCGAAATTCCACGAACGCGGTCATTTGAGACCGCTCATAAATTTTCCAGCAGACGCCGGTATACGCGCACTCACGAAAATGAAATGCACTCTCCGGAGAAGCATGATCGGTGAACAATAGATTTTGGAAGAGGCGACGAATGTCGAGCTGGTCGATTTTCCGCACGATGTAAGTTTAAGAATGAAGAACCATTCTTTACAGAACTACTACAGAATCGTTGATAATTAAGCTTGTTTATAGGTTGCATGAAAATGACAGTAAAACTATAAAATTCTAAAGTGTATGAAGAAATATATTTAGATCGAAAATAATACACAGACAACAATTTAATACGAAGTTGATTGACAACAACGCGTATTTTAAAACTGCATGCCAGTAAACGATAAAAAATATGACTTATAGCATTGTTTTCCTGTATCCCGTAATTGTAATGGTTATTGGTCAAGCCAAAAACGTTATTCAGTATAAGGAATTGAATATAATATTCTACATTGAGTAATCACGAAATTTCTTGAAATTCATTGTGAGGCAAGAAAATCGCACAAGTAATTCTAACCGATGGATTATCTGAATGCACGAGCAACGAGGCGAGCACTCGCTAGTGCCAATATGGCCAGCAGCCACTTATCGAAATTTCTCTTCGACGCAAAGTCTGTCGTTTCACCTGCAAGGTGCGGTGAGCGAAGCGAGAGCGAGGCAAACTTTTGCGTCCGATCCGCGGTCAGGCTCAGGGGCGGCTGGGTTGCGGGTGGCAGATCTGCAAGCCGGAATGGGATCTGTCCGCTCCAGACGTTACTACCCCGCCTATTCCATCCGAAAGCAGTACAAGTCGCTCCTACGTACCACCCATGATGAGGAAATGGAACGTCGGCGACGGCTACGTCGAGAAACCTCATCGTGGCCAGTTGAACCAGTGCCTACTTACATACTATGTATAACTGCACCATGTACAATCTTACGTTTATGTCAACGTTCTCATATTCTTTTATGGAATTTAAGTCAGTGATTTTATCGTCGTTGAGATACTTTGTCGATTTTATTGCAAGGGGATCAGGCAAGCTTGGTGAGTATGAAATTTAGCAGAATATTTACTGTTTCTACATCTAATATATTTGAGAATAAAAAGTTTCAAAATAGAGAAGGTAAGAAATAGATATAGGATGTATAATAAATAACGAAATGCACGGTGTTTTAGCTGATAGTAGTTTTACATTTACCATATCAAACATATATATATATCTTGCTAAATCTTAAATGTATGAATTACATAGCCTGCACATAAGTATGCTTCGAATTTCGTACAGCACATTATATTTGATCTCCGTTAAAATATTTATGCACGGTAGGGCTTCATTCTCGTTTCTGCTTTCATTATTAAACATTCACTCAGGCTAAAGTACGTACCTGTAGCCGGCATTGTAGTTGATAAGAAGGAGCACGCGCTCGCGGCTGTAGCACTGTTTAAAATTTTAAATAATTATTCCAAGAAAAATCCTCCTTTTTTCTTGTAAACTAAAGTTCGAAAACTTCCGCGGTTCCCACTACGCAACTTCTTCTATTAAGTTACTCGAACTTGCACGACCAAAATGAATGGGTCTCCGTCGAAAAAGAAAGAGAATATAGCAAATAACCGTGTACGAATTAAAGATCGCGATGACATGCAACGTGAACGATTTTCAGTGTGTAGAAAATCGTCTCGACACGTTGAATGTGGAGGCTCGTAAAAATTTCTCGCATAAATTCGGGAGCAAACCGCCACGACGTTTATTATCCATGGTTTTGCCGTGTCGCTGGCAACATGCTTCGCTCGTCTAACGTGGAGGGAAGTCGTTTCAATGCAGTCGTCCTCCTATGATCCGTAAAGCAATGGTTTTATAGTCCGAATTTTCTCCCCCTTTTTTTCCAAGTCTTTCCCCGCACCGAATTTCTCGCGCTGTCTTTCGTATGCTTTTGCATCGACGCGTTGCGTACGCCGAACACGTAGCGGTACGATATTAGCCTTTCATACGAAGGAGACCCCCACGCCCGATCTACATATCGGTTCTTTGTGTAAAAAGGACTGGCAAACAGAATTTAAGGTTATTTCGCAAGAATAAGAATGCGCGCACGCGAGACGCGAAAACCGCAGCACTGAAGTCCCCGAAATTGCGAACAATTCTTTCATAGTTCTCGCGTCCTTGAATCTTCCGGCTCGTGGGCGTATACGTGGTTTTATATCAGAGAAATTTTATTCTTGAAAATGAAAATGAAGTTTATTGGTTTTTATACATGCACTAGTTTTGTATTTCTATTATTTTATTACGATTGTAGAAATCTCTCTCGAGGACCCGTGTCAGTTATCGATGTTCATGGCAGACTGAGCGCCGATAATCTGAACATTCCCCAACAACAAACCGTTGATGATTGGTTTTAGTCAATCGTCGAGCAAATGTTAAAAAGGTCAACTCCAAGACTTCCGTTGCCTTCGTCGCATTAAATAGCTAAGTAAATGAACGTGTCTCGTTTTTTCCAAAACCATTAAGTTCTCTCCCTACACGAAATTATATAAAGAAGAAGGAAATTATCAAATATAAAGTACTTTTTTTAATTATAGTAGTACATTCACAAGAATATATTTCAAACGAGCATTTAAACGGCACGAATATTTCAATTAACAGAGCAATCTCACTTTTCTCCATTATCTCGTTCAAAGCGATATCGCGATTCATTTTTATCAACGTGTTCAGAATGCATGCTGCACTCCCGAGCTATCTATTCATCCCATTAGCCGATAGGTACGGCCACTCAAAGTGCTGTCACAGTTTGAGAATGGTTTTGCGTCGTGAAATATGCTCGGATAAAAATCATCGGTTCCGGGCGCGATGAATTAAAGTGAGAATACACGCGCAACGTAGGCGTGCGGAAAACCCTTTCTCCGTGCGGATATTCCCAGTCATGATCCTCCACGAGTCAGGTCGTCGACTGCCCTATAATGTTATTAATTAAAAAGTTCGGGACAGACAAATGGGATACGCGAGCGACAATCGTATCACGCTCGCTTCGTCCGTTTTTATTCCCCATTTTTTCATTTCTTTGCTTTTTTTTCTGACGCAGTTAGGTAATTGATACGGTCTAACCGGACCCCTCGTTCTCAACTATTTTTCATACTAACGAAATCCGAAATCACCTACCTATATACATTAAATATTCGAGTAATTCGTTACGCTTCAAAACTTCTGCCCGTTTCTACCGCTGCCAGTCTCCCTCTCTGTCTCTCTGCTCCTCCGTCTTTCTTGTTCACGTAGACAGCTGGAATTTATCCTAACAAATGTATCCACTGTTTGCCCTTGCCACTCGGTAATATACGATAAACATTTCTCGGTTGTTTTTCAAGGAGAAAGAGAACCCGATAAAAATGTTTGTACGACTGGGGTTTTTCTGTGGTCGCGCAATTCTCTCATTTGGATCTAAACGTAATTTCGAAACGTAAAATACTTACTTTAATATTTATTTAATTATTTATGCCCTACCACATGTGAAGATTTTATTCTTTTGTTTTCTTTCAAATGATTTAAGGAAAGAATTAGTTGATCTTTGTATTTAAATTTTTGGTAGTGAACGTTCATGAATTCGAGGATGGTAGTTTGTTCGAAGATAGTATTCGTAGTAGATGCGTGCTGTGTGACGCACACGGATCATACGCATCGACGGTTTTAGTGCGTTATAAATTGGCATGTCGGCCTTCTTGGCGCCTCTGTCTACGATGTCTACGCCGACATTGTCGTTCGGCTCGATCGATGAGGATTTCATGCTGCTTAGTCGGCGTTTAGGCCCGCATCCCCTGACCCCTATACAGCTCACGATTCTCGTGTGCTTACTTGCTTAATAACATAAACAGCCGGTATCTATCAGCAATACTCTGTTTCGTTCTTTGTCTTTACGTCGTGGAAGAAAAATTCTGGTAGGGCGTTAAAAAATTTTCTTGCTTGTATGAATGTGTGTGACAGATGTAGCTGGAAATTGTTAAGGTTATTTGATGTATGTGGAATCAAAGAAACACGTGGGTAAATTGTAAGGTATTGTAAGTATATATATATTGTGAATATTAAAGTATGAAGTATGGAATACAATGTAAGCTGGTCCAGATCCGCACGCTAGCAATGTTACCCTGAGACTAAAAGAACCCCGAAGCCAACGTCGCAGATGTACCGCTTATGGTCATATATGTCATCGACGCATTCTTTTGTCTATGCGCTGTAGATAGCCTCAGTGCTTGAGAAAACCGAAGACCAGATGTAGTTTTCTTATAAATGGCGATCACTTCAACAGAAATAAATACTGAATATTTTTTGCAAAAATATTCCATAAAATATTTAACTTGTATTTTATGAAAAATTAGAAAAAATTCACTACACTATTATATTAAGTATAACAGTCTGAATAGTGATAATCCCGGCTGTGAAAGCCTCAAGGCTCTACAAATAATTTAATCAAGACAATAAACGATTCAGTATATCTTAGTATATCTTCTTTCCTGAAATGATTCTTTGAAAACAAAGACAATATTCGAATCTGGATAATGCCATAAATTCACTAAAAGTTCTCTGCACAAACACAGTGAAACCGTCCGAGCTTAATCTAAAAACAGGACGTTCTTGCGATCGACATTGATTATTACTGTCGCGTTCGCGTCAATTCTCATTCCTCGCGCAATGGATCGTCTCGTTGCGTCGAACTCACGAGATGTCACATATTCGGAATACCAAATCAATCCCTGAATAGCCAGCCGAGTTCTAGCCAGGTAGTTTAAGTCAAAGTTTTAATCACTATCGACTTCGGGACATCTCACATCCCGCGGGACTTACGAACCTGCCGGAATGGGATCAGGCAAATGGACTGCTGCTAAAGTCGGTAGTATCAGCTGAATGGTTAACCAGTCGTGTGTGTTTATAATTAATCCGAAAACGTCCTAAAATATTTTGGAGTATTTCCAAAGATATCCACATATCCCTGACTTTTTAAGAACAACCTTTAGACAATTTGAGAAAAACAGAACACTCAACTTCTTAAATACATATCCAAGTATAATATTCAATCGCCTACTGCAAGACTCGGGCTTAAAATGCATAGTTTTGGACAGTTTACCTATAAGAGAATATTTACAGTATCCCTTACCTCTCTAGCAATCGACGCGAGCGAGGCACGATGTAGTGTACGATTTCTTCGCACACGTCCAGGCCGATCCTTGCCGGCGTTTCGCGAAATGAAAACGTAGAGCGATGGGTGAGTGCCCCATAGACTGCGAAACGAAGTTTCTGCCGGAAATACCGTCGCGCGCGGGGTGAACGCACCCCGTGAAGAGGGTCAGAGAGGGCAGATTAATTGATACCGCCGCGGAGAGACTGAGAAACAAACGGGCGAGCGTGGCCGTGAGAAAAAGAGACGGTGAATACGTGGAACGGTGAAGGAGATCCCGGAGAAACAGAGAGAATGGGATGAAAAGAGAGAAATCGTGTGGAGGCGGTGGAAAATACAAGCAAATGGAGGTAGAAGCAAAGTTGTTTGGGCTGCTGCAGGGAAAATGCAGCCGCGGTGCCTAGCCAGCGGCCACTCCTGATTCCGAGTAGCAATTAAACATTCAGCTAATGTGCTTTTCCATTCAGAAAATTGGATATTTCAGGCATCTGACCGGTGTATCCGCGTCTAGCCTGGACTCGATACACCGGATTAATTGAATTCCCTTGCACCCTCCAGTAAGTATATCGCACCCGCGAACCTTACCTCAACCGCGAATTTATTAATCGGTCATTCTCCGCGGGCAAACTCGTACGTGAATGTGGCATTACGACACATGAGGTCGAGAATAAAAGTGATATTCGGGTATTAGAGCATTCAAATTTACACAGTTTATGTTTAATTCGGTGTAGAATATTCTCTCCATTCATTATTTTAGATACTTGAAATATTAATTTAGTGGAGAGTATTGCAAATTTAACAAAATCTAGCATTACCTCCTAGAAGATGGAAATTTTCATTCAATAAATTTTCATTTTCAAAATTCATTAACTCACGTATCAAAATCTACTATGATTTAATTGTATCACCAAATGTTCTATCAAATCTCGTTGTAGCAATATTTTCAAGCTTTAATAAATGAATTATTTCTCAAAAGTCCCTATGCAGGTTTTCTGTGTTACATATTCTTCATAGAAAAAGAAAATGGCTAGATGAAATTCAGAAATGTTGATCAAATTCATGCCTCGGATAGAAGTCTAATCGGAACACACGATTCCAACGAAACGTCTATCTTCATGCAGGAGTTTGGTCGCGTTCCATCGTTTCCGACTCGAAGCTCGGTCGTCTTTCGTCGCGGCCCAGAACGTTGGTTCTGTTGGCGCATGGAACGAGTTTAATTCGACCACCCTAAGAAACTGACTGCGGTAGCATTCCTCAGGCAAGTTCCTGATTGTGTGTCCGGCTAGGTCGCCAGAGTTGGCGCGGCACTGCCACTGGATGGTGGCCATTCCTACGGCGGGCTGACCACCAGTATTTATGTCCAGGACACAGCCTGGGTATCCCAGAGTGTTCCGAGTAGTTTCTCGGTGCTGCGTCCCGCTGGCCCGCTAATGGTTATGGTAATTACCGGCCCTAATTGCGAGCAATGGAATTACGAAATATCAAAGTTCACTGCGATGCCATGGTCGCTTGTGTCCACTCTCCTCCGTATGCTTCTTCCATATTGGACAATCGTGAGGTTTTTCTACGATGGTGAACAGTAGTTTTTAATTTGAAAATGATGTTGGAAAAGAGACTATGGTACTCAATAGTAGTATAAGAAGATTATCAGGAATATATTTGCTTAAATTTTGATATTTATTAATTACTTAATTATCGGTATGTGCTAGTATTAGTTCATATTATTATATTAAGAAGATCAAAGTAGAAGAGTCTAGTAACCGTTTAGACAAATTCAACAACTTCGTTATAGGAGATAAGTAGTAATGCCTAATTCTTGGTCAGACATATTAAACAGCTATACTGCACGATGTAAGTACGACGTGGTTAGACAGATTGGACAGTTATATTAAACGAGATAAGTAGTAACGTACAATAACTGGCTAAACGAGCTTAACCATTATATTACAATATAAATCGATTTACAGTATCTTCTTACAGATTGCTCCGTAACGCTGCTTAAAATTACAGATTCGTGTATTTCGATTTCAGTTTCGGAAACATTCGCGGAATTTCCACGCGAATAACACAGACAGGAGAAATAGTTGGTAAAAACAGGATGCGTGAGTCTTCGCGTTTAATTCGACGCGAAAGGCGATCGTTTCCCGTAGGCTGGCGGATTCCTTTTATTATTTCCGGGGCCGCGGTTGATTCCGGGGGCTCGGCTATTTCGTGGGAGTTCGTTTCCGTTCTTTCTTCGGCCGGTGTGCAAGCTGACCGATGCAAAGGCAAAAGTTGAACCGACGGAGGCGCCTTGATGTGGTTATCGCGCCGAGGGTAGCTCGGCTCTTTACCTCTCGGACGCCGGCTAAATTGGCAAATATTAAAATTCTTTCGATGCGGAAGGAGCGTGTACAATGGTTCGTAAAATGTAGGAACTCTCGACGTTCTCTCACCCTACCAAGCCTCGAGTGGTTGCCCACATTTTAAACCTCCGCGGAGTTTTTCGTGAACGCGCCCCTTCTCCTGGGCGCTCGATTTGAAAAGCTCCTCTGATTACTTTATTGTTCTACATGCCTGCTTGCCCTCATTCGCATCGCGGGATCGCTTCCAGGGTTCAGATTTCGACTGCACAAGAAAGGTAAAACTGTAATTGGCGAACCCGTTACTGGTCGAAATTAATTCCAATATTATTATTAATTTTGATATTGTATTATAATCAAAAGTGTAATATGGTTTCAAGCTAATTTAGGAACATTTTTATATGGTTCACGCTTTTTGAAATTGTAATTAAGGGTAGCTTGTTATTTTATTATATATTCATCAGGTTGAAAGCAGCTTGGCAGATATGAAATTTAATATCTTACTCAATTGGTTCATAGTCAGTAAGGTATCTTGAGAAACTGTACATTTAGCTACATGACACTATAACTGTATTAAAGCTGCGGAGAGAACGAGATTAAAACTACAAAAAAATGCAACGTATGATTACAATTATAATTCCGTGATGAACATTTAATATACGTTTAATAAACGTTTTACGAAGAAGAAATGAAAACACTAAAAGCAATATGAGGCTGCAAAAGCGCCAACATACGTAATAAAATGAAAGCCACAGCAAAAAGGAAGACTACGTTGTGAGATGAAGAAGCGCACGTTCTTCCATATTTCGCATTAAAACTTTACTACGATTTACCCTAAATCAGAATGTTACATACGTTCTGTATTCAGTGAAATTGCAGGGGTAGGAAGAACGTAGACAATATTCAACGTGAACGTCCTGCTTTCAATACGTGCAGGCATGTTTTCATAAATAGATTAATTCCTCTGAATTTTTTAAAGCGACTTCACCCCGTGAAAATGAAAAAAGTTTCCTCGTCGGCCGATGTAATTAAAACGCCTTATACGAGGCAAGGAGACCTTACAGACAGCTTTGTTAATCGAGGTGGAGGTGCTCCCGCGTCATTCGCTCGCCTAATAAAAATTAACGGCGAGCAGGTGCAGGGCCGTACGAGGGGTGAGCCTTGTCTCGCTTCAAGGCGGCCAAAGGGTTGCTCCCATGACGAGAGGGCGGGCGCCAAGAAAAATTATAAAAATAATCTGGCCGAGGAGGGGGCAGTCAATTGGGGTGGAAAACTTGCGTAACAAGCAGTCCCGAGGAAATTGCGGGAAAAACCGTTTGCCACGAACGGATGAAAGTGGCGGAGGGCCGGCCAGTAGGGGGATGATAGAAACCCGTTCACGGCGTTCATGCTGGAAAGCGAAAGAAAAATAAACGAGTCCGCCACGAGCCGTGCTCAATCGTTGAAATAATAATATTAATGTTTCGCGGAAACGCCTCGCCAAACGGAGGAAATTGTTCAATGTCTTAAGATCGTGTTCTCTTTGGGAATATCGTTGTTTTCATCGAGGGCAATTCACAAGGTTCGTTTTATGCTTAGGTATACGGTATAACTTCCCTTTAAACGGGAACACGTCTGATCTTTCGATGGAAAATTTCTGCTGTAAATATGTGGTACTTAATTTATTTCCTGTAAGATTAGAATGCAGATCATAAAGACTCCCCTGTGCACTTCTTAGCTTCCAATTCCTCGAGGACCGTTTAAAGAGAGTTCATATCGATTTCATCTTCAATTTTTCACCATAATGCTATTCCACGAGAGACTTGATTTCCACGTGGTGGTAGAGCTGCATGCAGGTTTTCAAAATGATCCGACAAGTAGCTATTTACGTGCACCATCGTGTTTCTCGGGGGAGGGAGGGGGGGTCGAGGTTGAAGAAAAAGGAGGTCGTGGAGATATTCAGGGGTCGGTATCCCCAATCCGTACAAGTGAGCTTAAACGGTCCTTGCTTAATACGACACAGGAGGCTAATCTTAAAAAATCCTGAGCAAGATAAGCCGTTCCCGGGGCAAGCTTGCCGTGCCACCCCTGATCTTAGAGGCTGTTACGAGCCACTGTGAACAGAGCAGATTGAGCAGCCGCTCTTCTTTTCATTAGCTGATAACTGGATTCGGGGATATGCCTGGCCTACGAACGGCAGGTTAACCTTTCGTTTAAGTGCCGCTCCTAGTATCATCGAAGGGCCTGCTATATATATATGTTGAATTAACATATCTTGATAAACCGCTGGGGATGCTAATATAAATTTTTTTCCTACCTGAACTCCGCTGGGGTGGCAAACGCTATGATGGAACGTTTTGGTAATCCGAGGATGGAGGCTTGTAATATAAGTTGTGGAAATTACGTCGAAAGTTCCGTTACATGTCACTTTTTATGTTATTCAGAGTGATATATAAGATTTATATTTATTACCTTGTAACTTATTATGAGTACCAATAAATTCCCCAAGAATTTGTAAAAGTGAGAAGCTTGAAAAACTTTCACGAACCTAAAATGATCAAATCTAAATCTTTCAATCTTAATTCCTTATAATTATTTTTTACAGCTTTTTAGCTATGTTTTTAACGGATTTTATTTGCAATATCCAAGGAGCACTGATTTTTCCCTTGGCCTCTTCGCCTCGACGTTGCGCCATAACGCGATTCTCTCGTTCGAACGAGGCTTCGCTGGACGAGCGTCGCAATATCGGCCGTTGTCTCCCGTCATCTGCGAGAAGTGCTCAAAGAGATATCCGCGAAACAAGTTTCCCCGCAATTTTCCTTCCTATTCCTTCGGGAAGGCCCCGCTCCTTCGACCAGACGCTCCTTTCCTTCTGTGTCCTTGTTTCTCGCGATCAAGCTGTAACAATAGAACAGGAACGCGGTGAAGAGTAACAGGGAGAGAACACAGGAGTTTGCGAGAAAGAAGATAGCCCGAAGAAATGACCGCGCCAGACCGGTGGCTATAATTTCATTAGTCGCTACGAGACAAATGAGCGAGCATTGCGAGACGCGCCGGTTGGTCGGCAGATTTGCTCCTCGCTTCTGCCTTTCCCGTTTTCGAAATAACATAACACACCGGAACGGGATAATAACGCTCGTCGCCGAGGGACACCACGCGCATTTCGTTGAAAATTAATTTTCACGCCGGAAAAATCGCGTAAACGCGGCTCTGATTGCTGGCCGTTTAACTGCTTTCTAGATTCGATGGACTTTGTGTTGTAATTGTATTTTATTTCGTTCGCTTTTTTCGGAATGAGTTTGGGGTAACGAGAGTAAATGGTTTGGAATACGAATGGAAGTTTAAACAGAGCATTTGTCATGATAGAAAATGGTTGAAAATACAGCATAAAATTTATTAACAGGAGTAAAAATAATTACAGAAATTTATGCTATATTTTCTAAATACTTCAATTAGTAACAAATAATTACAAAACTAAGTTTCTCTCGTATGGTTTTTCGTATTATCAATTTATCTTCATATTATTAGAAGTCATCTTCTATTATACTGCGAATACTATCTCGTACAACATTTGTCATGTTAATGTCAATTCTGATATATAAAAGTTGTTCTTATATTATATCGAATGGGGGTTAAGTTACATCACTTTCGACTTCGGTTATTATTCTGCTGAATTAATTCACTGTTCGGGAAACGTTGGTTCTTCGGTCGTAGCTTCGTGTCACGTTTCTTTATTACTTCTCGTCTCTCTTTCACGTCAGCTATTTGCTCCGGTAATTACCGGCACACGAAACACATCGCAAGAAAAACATTAATATCAAACGACGTGGCTGCCGACAGTGCAAATAGAGTACCTTAATGGCGCGCCAACTTTCAAGCGGGCTTGAGACATGGCAGAAGGAAAATGAGGAAGTATAGATATATCCACCAACTTCTCGCCTTCGTTGTTTGCCTTATGCTTAGCCTTATTTAGGCTTTCGACAATTGCTTACATTTCATTTTCATTTATCTTTTCTTTCTCATAACATTACGGCACGAAATGCAGTTGTTATATGGCATATTGTAATGTATTCAGTGTTCACTTCTCTGTATTTTAATTACTTTTTAATTTGTAAACTTGATTGATGTAGCTTCTGAGTGGCTCAACTGACCATTTACGTATGTGTAATTACGAAAATCTATCATCTATGACAGTATCATTAAAAAATGACAACAAATCCGAAAACCGCATAACATTCTTAATTTATTCCGTAACTCGATCTATTTCTCGCAATTAATTGATCGTGTAATTGCGCTTTCGATCTTTGAAAGTGGTCGCGTAGGAGAAAGTCGAACGATGACAGACGGCTTGAACTTTAAGTTTCCATCCTCATCTAGAAACTTGCTTTTTGACCGGGCTGTTAATTCTTGTACCATCCCCTAGAAAACCTTTATGCGCGGACTGTCATCCACTCGTACGCACCCCCAGTTCCTGCGAGAAGTGATTCATTTTTTCTCCTTTCCCCCTGTACCTCTCCTCTTTCTTTTTTTTGGCATATTGCGTCCCGGCCCTCACCAAGTAAGGTTGGGGCTTTGTCCAATTAAGCGTCCAAGCTTTTCGCCGCACACGGCTTCGCATATTTCCGTCTGGAGAGGCGGAAAAACGGGAGAGGGTCTCGCCAGGTTGCAAGAAAGAGGAAAAATTCTCCTTCTGGCCGATTGTTGTGACGCACCAGTCCCCTCCTTTTGGTCTTTCCTTCTGGTTGCCACCATCACCTTCGATTCGAGTGTTTCGCCTAGCAATTTATCAGCAATTAGCTCAATAATTTCCTTTCATTTCACGGCCTCGTGAAACTTGGCGGTCCTCTTGACTCCGTCTTTAAAAATCCTCTTATTCGTCACGATCGGAAAACGTGTTTCTCCGAGATAAAAATGGAGTCGGAAAAATGGATCGGTGGAATCTTGAATCGGTTGAAATCTATTTCAAGGATCGTGTCGTTTGTTTCGTTGGCTATGGTGAATGAAAAACGTTTGAACTTTATACAACAGAGTGGCTTCCTGGCGCATCTTTCGTGCATCCTTTATAATATAATGTTGTACTTAATGGAGAAGTTTGTAGGGTAATCTGTCAAGCATGTATAGTCAAGATGGAGTAGCATTCTTGAAATTTTTAGGGTGGTGCTTAGGTAACGCAAGCTAGCTGAGACAATGTAAAAAATGATACTATATGGCGACAGTGTAACCGCAATTTTACTTTTTATCAAAACCGAAAGAAACTACCATTATTTATCATTATCGTTTCACAGCTACGAATATCACAATTAACACTCTTTAAATCTACAATCGGATTATTTCACAGAGTCTCATTATCGCAATCTTTCCCCCTCTTGGAGATACATTTATGTCTCGTTACAAACTCTCAAAATCCAGATTCTTCCTTTCGATCAATCAATACGACGAACAGCCTCTCAACAATCGACTTTTAATCCTCTTCCATGCGAATACGACTGTAGGACAAAAAGAATCATCGTTGGAATAAGCGAGACGGCCTTTATTTCATCGAACCAAGTCGAAGGAAGGCTTCGACCTCGACGCTGGTGTATTAAAACTCCTAGAAAGTTTTGCGACGCGGGCCAGATGGCGTCATTATCGGCTTCTTTGTCCCGTTTTCCTCCACGTCTCTTCGCTCCCTAACGTTCTTGCACTTTTCCCTTGGTTCCTTGTCTCGTTTCGTTATCTGGCCTGCAAATCGTGGGGCTGTCTGTAGCGTTAGCGCTTGGATAGGTAATGTGACGCGTGTCTTCCTGGCACTCGAGAGCTAGACTCACCTTGTACAAGTCGAGCTCTGAACTTGGCTTGAGTGCCAAGTTGGCCCGAGTATTAAGCGTATTAGGTACAAGTGGTTTCTGACTGGAGAGGGCATCGGTCATTAGCATGGATAGATTCGAAGGTTATTAACCATTACTGCCATTAGGCGGCCCTTGTCTTCCCGGACGTTCTCCTTGTTGTCGGTTGCCGGTATTCGCTACCGTACTCGATATCATTGTTATCACGACTCCATCGTTCCTGATAATGAAACCTTCTCATGTCGTTTCACGATTGTGTCAAGAATATCATGGAATTCTGAAGCAGTTTTTTTTAGAAAAGTTGGCAAATGAAGTTGACGTGTGACGTAGTTAAGAGTAGGAAGCTATTGATTAAGAAACACTGTTATCGTGAAACTAGTACTCGTCTTTTCCACTTTTCCTAAACATGATGCAATGACTAGATATATTCTTGCATCGATAAACGTAAGAATGCATAAATTTATTAAATAAAATACAAAAGTACCATTCGCTATCGGTCAACGCCATTTCATTAAATATTTTCATTCATCGAAAAGGAACAGAATCCTCTATTCCAGAGTATGCAATAACAGAGTGGAAGTTCCTTTCTTTTCTTGTAAAAATCCTAGCGAACATTTTAGTCAATCAAACTCAATCCGTCTCGCATTGTCAAAAACTACCCTTTCGATCCGGATGTCCCGCCCATTTCCTTTTTCCCCGATTAAAGTTAACTTCCTGGCATGTTTGGTTCTTCGTGGTGCGAGAAGCTCGATCCATTTCCGTGGACTGATGTTTGCCGGATGGAAAACTTTACCATCAAAGAGCCACCGAGCCGTCTTCACTCGTAGACGAGTGTGTGCGGCTGCGGATGTCTCCTATATGAACGTATCTTGACAATCTTCGGTATAAGAGACGGGGAAGATGAGGACCGACGGATGTTTGATACGTTGTGGTGTTGCTTCATATTGAATTCTCTTCTCTTCTCCTTCCCTCTGTTCCACTCTTCGGTCTTCCTCCCTCTGTCGGTCTTTCTGTTCTTGTCTCTGTCTTCTCTGTTTCTTCCACAGCCGGGAACGCGACAAGGTGAGGTATCGGCATTCGTACTACCAAACCCTGAATCAACCGCAAGAGCGATATTCCTCCGGGACTAATCATGCGCAACTTCTCCCTTGTCATCCCGTGAAATTGATTTGGGTACCTTAAACCGCCGCAAAGATTTATATCCATGCTGGTGCTGCTAGTTTTTTCGTCGCGAATCCTTCGAATTTCTCAAAGCAGAATTTGATAATATAAATTGATTGAAAGGAAAAGAGCGAATGAAACGCAACGTTGGCTCCTGAGATAATGTAAATTTTCATTCATGCATAGCGAGGAACATTGATGTAATTCGTTAGATTATTAATTGCGACAGTGGAGCTAAATTTTTATAAAAATAACCTTCGGTACAAATTTTTCTATCGATGATATAAAAAGTAGAAGAAGTTTCGATTGAAGTAATCGAAGAATGAAGTTAACAGTATCTTTTCAGAATAGGAAATTTTTACCGACGAATTTACTGTATACGCGAAGTGCTATATTACGAGTAACCACACCAACGTATCTATAATTTATTCATCTTTAACGCGACTTCTACCGAAACAAATGTAACCCATCTCGAAACGTCCAAATGATGTCACCCAATTTCTCCAAGAACTTGGTGGGCCGGAATCGTAAGGCAGCCGACTTCTTCACCGTTACTTCTCGCGCTTTGGTCAGACGTGCTGGAATTCTCGGTGAAATAGCGAGACGCCAGGAAGGTTGCCGGAGGATCCCATAGGAATTCGTCATCCTTCGTGGAGTTTGTCCATCGAGCGGAGACCCGTAGCTACATTCCCGCCAAATGCTCGGTTATTTGTGTGACAAACGAGAGATGTCAGGGTTACGCCACCCCCGTCGAAGCGTTCTCGTCTCCCCGCAGCATGTCCACCGCACCCTCTCCACGTGTTCCACGTAGTTCGCGTTTAATCCATTGATTAATTCACTTCGTTCCTGCGTCCTTTATGATTAGTCGGCCCTTTACTGCCACTTTCTCTTCTATACACACGAGCTGGAACTAATGCGGTCAACCTCTCCCGCCCTTTTCTTAATACACCACTGCTGGCGGCTGGCAATTTTTCTGATGCCCATGCTGTGTAGAGGCCATTGAACGAAGAACGAGTACATTAGACAGGACGACGATTATGAATGTTGGAGAGACGAAAAGAGATTGGAAGGGTGATATTTACGAGTGCAATATCTTGCAAGCTTTTTATAATGGACCGAGTGAAAATATTTCGAGAACGTTGATTGATTGCGAGTGGTGTAATTTTAGATAGTTGTAATTATTAGATCACATGATAAACAACGCGATCGTTGATTTATACTAGGTGAAAATTAAGTGATGGTAAGTGGTGAAGAATTAAAGTGAAGAATTAAATGTAGTGTTGGTAATTGAAATATTTTCGTCTCTTTTTTCTAAACTTTCAGTGGTTGATTCTTTCGTTGTGAGCAATTTCATCGCCAACTTTTTTAGCGACATCGTTGAAATCAGAATTGAAAAGGGTAGAGATTTTAGAGCTCGTACAAAAGTTTCAACGAGGAATTAAGCGTCTACGATCGGTGATTTGATTGGCTTTCATCCATGACCCTAGTGAAATTTGTATGACTAATTTAAACCTGACAAATATAGTAATACGGCGAGACGCATTCGGAAAAGTGGCTGTAAATGTCGTTACCTCATTGCTACTGTGAAATGTCTCGATTTTCTCACGTTATCCAGCTTATGGACGAATTTATAACAGATTAATATATATTTTATTCCAATATTTTGGCGTTCGAATTACCCAATGAATTATCAGATTTTTATTGAATCGACTCGATTGTCCAATTGGAATACTTCCTAAAAGCTAATAAGTTTATTTTTCGAAGAGCTTTAATGTTAGGAGGATAAAGGCGAGAAAAAGGGAGGGGAAACGGAAGAATGCTGTCGACGGTCATTAAATTCGCGATTCATCATATTCAAATGGCTCGTAAAATCCTCACACGCAATTCCAACGAATTCGCTAGCAATTTTCCTAAAGAAGCCATTACAAACGCACTTTCAACCTGTTTACGAGCAGTTTATTGGTAACATGAAGAGGAGACTCGACTTATTGCCATTCGAACTGCATGTTTTTTCTGTCTTTACTTAAAATATTCTCTAAGTAAATTTTTTATCACCAAGACCTTTTACATTAAATTAATAGAATTGCTTATGTATTTCTGTATAAGTGACAAATTTATTTGTTCCGTTATTTTATTGCACAATTTTCACTTGTAAAACTTTATTATCAACCTTGCTATACTAGAAAAGTAATATTGTCATTATAACTTGTAGCTCACGATTTATACAATTTCATTCATATTATTAATTTAATCGTGCAAAGCAATTTCTTTTCATGTACAGATATTCGAAATTTGTTACATCATATTTATATGTATTTAAAAAGAATAATTTATTTTTTATCGCACAGATTCGTACATATTCTGACAAAGTTTCTCACTTTCTGTTTCGGTGCCGATAGTTCGCCGTTTCATTAAACTACAAGACTTAGGAAATTTATTCCGCTGACATTGAATCTGCGTGATAGTTCGGAGACTTACCGGTGACCTGGTAGTAGTTTACTTTGAATACATTCAGCAGAACACTGAACTATGAGTTTCAATGCAAGTGAGCGACGGGGGGCGGGGATAGAAGTTTCGAAGGCACATTTTCCCTAACCCGAATATTTTGCGTACATAGTTGCGACGGTGACGACTCGCGATTAAACACTCCGCCACGTGACCTTAAGCGAAACTTTCTTTCTTCTGTTTTTACTTTTTTTTAAACTCGTCTTTCCTCCTTTTTCCCTGTTTTTTTTATCGTTCTTCTCTTCAATTGTTGGCAACCACGGTGTCTCTTCTTACAAGCAAGTAGGTTGTGACCGCTCTGCGCGAACTTGTTTAACGGGGCCAAAGAAACTGGAGCTGAACTTTCGCAGTTTTTACGTCAGCAGGTTGAAATCGACTTATTGAGCAGGGTAAAACAAAGTTCAAAGCCACGTTATCCCGGTAAGTTTCATTTTGAACTTGTTCCCTGTGTTTTGAACGCTCCTCGAAATGTCTAACTTCTGCGTATCGTTTTAAAGAATGTTGCGTCGTCTTCTGACATCTTTTGCACCAGTTTTTATACCGTAATTGATATAGGTAATTGTTGAGATTTAATTATTACATAATAGATCACATCAAAAAGTATATTTAGTACCTTTAATTCTTTTTTTTTAACAAATTATTTTATACGATTTTTTCTGAGAATTATGATTATAATTATTGTTACAAATAATAAGCTATAATAAAATGTTTCAATAGTAAATCATCCAGTAATGAATCACCTATCAATCGTTAAGTGTCAAGAGCTCTCCTTTAAAAAAGCGAATTTTACGTATAAAATTTCCATTCCATATCCACAGGAGTTACAAGAATCCTTCTCCTCCTTTTTGATCTCATGTTGCTTTGTCCATGCTTTAGCCTTCGTTTCATGTATGTTTTCGTTGCCGTCGCCATCGGAACACACGAATGCAGTCGGAAGGCGGACATCCCTCGGGACGTTTCGTGTAATGCGAATACGTATCGGTTGTTTACTCGTCGTGCTATTTTCGAGGCGATACGTCAATCCGATATTCGGAAAAGTTTTGCAGCCACGTCGCAGGAAAGTCATAGTCCGTGTTTGCCACGAAAGAAGGGATGCTTTCTACACTGCGATGGCTCCCTTTCTCTTCGTCGCGAAATCGATCTGGATACCCGGCGAACGAGAATCGTGACTCATAAATCCTCGATCTTTTCGGGACGAATATATTCTTTGTTCTTATATTGCTGTTCGACTTTAAGGTTCTTCTTGAAATACGTATTCGAAATATATTTTCCCGAAATAATTAGTGCTTTTTATATGTTTGATGAAGAATTACTGAGACCACTTGAATTAAGACACTTTTCTTGCGGAAATGTTGGATCGTTTCTTCAGTATAGTTTTGTACTGTTGCTGTTCCTATGAAGATTAAACAATTAAATTTTCAATATAACACATTTGGGATTAAGGTAAAATTTCTTCACGAATAATGCAACTAATAAATTACATTAGAACAGTCTTCGACTTAAAAATTAACATAAGAATCTTCTATTATTAAAAATCAATTAATAAACACCATCTAGGTATTAAATTCTGTATTGAATCCATAATCTAGACGTAAAATGTTTCACAGTTTGTGGCAAGGAGATCGTTCATGATACATAATTAAGCAGTTCTCCAATGAAGTTAGCTGTTGAATCGTAAGCAACAAGTTCCCGTTGACCCTTGTCAAATTTTCGGGAAAAAAGGGCAACCAGTGAACAATGAATCAGGCATTAACGTGGCTTTTAACGAATCCCGAGAAATCCGAATCCAGACCGCAGGATAGCAACTCGTTAAAGTATCGTCCACGTGCGTAATTCCTTGAGCTTGCAAGCTCGCAGTACGGGAAATCCGCAGTTGATCCCCGTGCATGAATAAACCGTTACCATGTCGTGCTCTTTTGATAAATTGTCTGCAATATATGTGAATCAGGATAGCGAAGAAAAATGAAAGGAGGTAGAAAAATAAAGTGCTTATAAGAAATTATAAAAAAAAAAAGAAAAGAAATAAGTGGAATGTTTTGGAAGAGCAGGAAACTTATTAACAGATTCGTTATTTCGAAGATCAAATTTAGATCATATTATGAATATAAATTCTACACGTTCATCGATTATTCAATTGTAATGGTAAAATTAAAAAAACTATGTGGATATATTTTATTATATTATAATTTTCGATGTAATTTTAAATTATTCATAAAATTAGAAAATGCTATCGCCATGTCAAAGATGGAAGGAAGAGAGTCATAGGGAGAACGTGCGTGGCGCGAGTATCACGGGCTTAGCTTTAGTGTAAACCGCGTGCACACGCTCACAAATATTCTTCCCTCTTTCTCCATTGCTTGCGTTCTCCGCACCGTTCTTCTTACAGTGATCCATACGATAGCGTTGCGAGCTGGCTTTAATCGTTCCACGTAAATGCCTGACGAGTTTATAATTTCGAAGTTCTACTCGTGCGACGCGACGCGCGGCGGTCTGAATATTCCGTGGAAATTTCGACGCTTCGGATCTGCGCTGCTATCACCGACGACAATCCACGGGATAGACGCTTAGAAAACTGTGATCAGAGATTAAACTCGAAAGGTAAATTTAACGGGATTTCTCTGCCCCCGGCCGATCAACGTGCAAGTGCTTCTATAAGTAAAAATGGAGTGTCTCTGTGGAAATTGGGTCTTCTTCTTTGTATTAAAATTTATTATTTTATTACAAAAAGTAATCCTAAAAGTAATAAATTTGAGTCTAGATTATTGACGTATTTCTTTTTGTTCACAAAATATTGTGACCCACACGGAGCAAATAGAAAGATTCCTCATTCACTTAGCCTCACTGTCAACTTGTCTGTTACTATCCACTGCTTACCGTCTGTGACAGAAACTTTTTAAAGTTACGTTGTCACATGGTATCCTTTTTTCAAGGTTCCTTTGACATCTGACATGCACGTTCTGTATTTGGCTCGACTTCAATACCGAACGTTCACTTTTTCTAATATTCCCTTCCTTTTAAAGGCAAAAGTCGTAATCAACGGATTCACAATTTTGTTACCACAAAAAAAAAAAAAGAAAAAAAATGGGAACAGTGTGTATGAAGGTACATGTAGAATATTCAATGTAAAATAATTTACGGTATCAAAACATCAATTAGGGTTAGAAGTCATCAGTTATCAGTATCGATGCTCAATTCTGCTGCCTTCCTGGGTCCCTTACAAATTGCTTAACCAATAAATTGTGTATAAAACACCCACGCTCTAGCACCACGAGATAACGCCGTATCTTTGCGGTTCTTATCGACGGTAATCAGTCGATTTATTATTACGTGAGCAAGGTTTGGATGTGATACGGCCAAAAAGCTTGATCATGGCGCGCGCATGTTCACTCTTCCCGTTCTAAACAACTCTGTCACGTATTGCGTCGGCAACATGCACAACCGTGTATATTTCGGTCGGTCCCAAGAGAAATTTGGATCATTCGAAAAATTATTGGTCACGCTTCCGGTCGTGTGCTCGCTCCGAAAGTTCCTCGGGGATACAATGAATCTTTCTTTACACGTTTATAAATTATACTCGATTTCAAGTAAGTGGAGATTGTAATATTATTATATTATACATTAGAATTCTCTATTTCTTTATCATAACTATATATAACGATATTTCTACGATATAGGAGTTTACATAATTAATATTAATACAAATATAATCATCCTACAGCCCTTTAATTGCCAATGTGTTACTTAGATAGCATTAAATTAGAGAAATTTGTAATAATCGAATCATTTTTCACTCTAATCGTTACACAAAATTAATACAAATTTCTTCACACTTTCTCAAATTATCACAGCACATAACTCTTAAACTAGTCTGTAAACATATTCTAAACTTCACGCACACCTCAGATACGTTACATTCCCCAAAACTAATCCCTTTTACTATAATACTGAACCATGAAATCGAACGATCGTAGCCGTGGAAATTCCTCCGACGAAATTAAACCGTCTCGTCGGTAGTTCTCGAGGAACTGCCGCGGAAAGAGCGATTTCCGAAATCCTCGAGTTAGCGGCCGGTAAAAATAAGCACGGGAAGATTCCGCTCGTGTTCGAGGACAATTTATTTCCACGGCCGGATGACGCATTGCGCCGCTTTATCGCTGTTCGGGAAATACTTGCCGCGCGCGGTGGGGTGAGTGCGTGGAGCGATACGGCTCTTCGCGGTGGTGCCGTTTCGAATGGGTTGAAATGGACGCGAGGAAAAGAGACCTTCAGGTACGACAAAGGTCTGCTAATGTTCCGATACGTATGTTCTTCGTGTTCTTCGTTTCGTGGCTGGTATGCAGCACGGCAACCGGAGAGAAGGTGGCCCGACTCGAGCACCACGGGGTGGTTCGAGGCTGACGGTAGGGGTGGCTCTGATTTACCGAGGCAATCGCTCTTTATTTCTCTCTAGGCGGCCCTCCCGTCCACCCAACTTCGATAGATATCGCCTTGTAATAGCCTTCCGTTACCTGAATATATCCGCCCTACGAAATTTATTAGACAAACTCGCTGGCAGCTTCGCGAGCTGCCTGTTCTTTGACGCTTAATGTTATTGTACCTTCTATCGCGTTGTTGCTGTTCGACGTTATTATTCGGGTTATGGAGTACGTGAGAGTTATTTGGTAACTGAAAAATTGGAGGAACGCTGTCTAGAATACATGAGGTATGTTATAACGATCGTATTATACCTGTACAATTTGAGAAGATAGTTACTTATAAGAATAAAGATTATTTATTTTAGAAGTGGGAATCAATAATCGTAATAAATAGACTACGTGGTGTCTGACTAGAAACACGTGATTCTATTGAAGACTAGAAATCTATTAAATAGCAACGAAACCATATTGTAGATGCGATATTTCATAGATACCGAATATAATAGTATTTTTATTTGTTCAATTACATAAATATTGAATTAATATTAAAGTGCAGCATCGATTTGGAATTATCAAATCTCGAGCGAGCAGAAAATCGTGTATTATCTTCGATTCATTCAACGAGATGTTGCAACAGATATAATCGAAACGCATTCAACGTTACGTGTATAATTGCACGTAATGCCAATGCATATCGAGCTGCCAAGCCTGGCACCTTCACCACCCTCTAGCTTTTAAGGGTGCTCGCGCACCGGGCACGTAACAATTAGCTCTTATCGATCGATTAATCGCTCGTGCAAAATCGGCTCCCGTGGAATTTCCAATTAAAATCCGCTCGAAATAATTCTGCGCTTTGATTACGTGCAATTTACGTGCAGATGTTTCCCTAACTGATCCATTCAGTTTATACACACTGTCATAACTTTAACCAAACACGGCCATACTTTTATTTAAATCTCTATAGGTATTTCACGTATTCCAACCTGCAATGTTTATCTGAATCTTGTGTTGTAACTACGTAAAATATATTGAATTGCTGCAAAATTATGTTCTATGGAATTCTTTATAACTTAGAATCTCCGAAAAATGTGTATTAGTGCTTGCGATGTCTATTTTACAATAATTAGTCGAATACTCTTCGTTGTATAATGATTAGGTGTCATGGAAATGCATAATTTGCATCAAGAATGTTTAGGATATTGTAATTTCTTGCTTAAAATCATAAAGGAACTGAGTATCTAGCTTCTCTTCACTGTCGTCCGAGGGCAGCACGCGGTTCGGATGCTGAGATGTCCTATTAAAAACACCCCCCGTTTTAGAGTCGGGTTTACTAGCCCTCTTTGCATTTAATTCATTCGACGTAATTCTTTCTTGTTTTTTGTGAAGTTTTAGTTAGATTGGGAAAATACACTGATACCATAATCAGGTATTTCATTCTTATTTTCTTTAATTTTATTACGATTATTATTTTCTTCCTTTTTATTTGAAAGATGATCGCTCAAATGCAATTTTTTCTTTTCGATTCGAAGGCTTCCGGAACGGTCACTCACGCCGATGAAAGCCAAATGCGGTCAGCGTTGTCATTGTCCAGCGATCGTTATCCAGACACGCTGTGCCAACTACCACGCTCTATCTAGAATCTCAATTAATGCCACTGCTCTTATCTCGAGATCATCCTCTTGTTATCGTTCAGCCGTCACATTCTTACCGAGATTTCTTCAAATTTATCGTTTCTCCTATCGATCGACGTGTGATAGTTGCTAGTAGGAGAAGTCCAACTGAACGTCATACTATGTTTCATTCTTACATGGCATTATTTCGAATTGTAACGATGGCGTTAATACATTGAGTAAATTTTAAAAACATTCGCTTTAATACTTGAAAATACTGAAAGTAAATATCGTTTAAAAAAATTCTTGCAGACCGATATTTATTCTTCATTATAAATAATAAATGTATTATTACAACAATCACTGCAATTTCAAGACTCAAATCTACTTAAATTGAGCAGTAAAGCGGAGTCGATTTTTTCTTAGATATCTTTACAGAAATAGTATCTTTACATTCTTCAGTATACGTACTCCTTGAATAATTATGGAATTCTTATTACTCTTCTTGACCAAATTCATTTAAGAAGTTAAATATTTCTGGCAGTTTAATTAGAAGTCACTGCCACTGTTTCCACCAGACTGTGGGAACGAACGAATCTTGCATTACACTTGCAGCCGTCGAACGAAGCCCTGCGGATTCCATCCGCTAAACAATAGGGCATCGATAACCTGAAAGCGGAGAGAGCGTCTAACGGGTCGAACACGAGTCCGGTTCACTGAATGGAACTAATAACTGAATAACCGACAAAAATCGCTGCCGGCTATTCGGCTTCATTTTGGCAGTCATTTTCACGTGCACAATAACCGACAGACTCGGGCCGATTACTCCAACTTCATTCTCCTGTTTTTCCGTTCTCATTCCGGAATTCGATATATCGTATTCGTTAGTCCATGAAACTCATCGACGTTGAGTTGGTCAAGACTGCTGTTTATTTATATTTTGGAATTTCATACAACATAGAAGATAGAAATAACGGCGTGGACTGTTTGTTATGCTGTAACTATGATGTAACGTCGAGGAAAATAAAAAATATATGGTTTGTTCAGAGTTTAAAACAAAGTTGGTTTTGGGTTTCTGAGTAAAGTTTCGAGAAATTTCGAAGATACTACAATATATTTGCTTTATATTATAATATCCTAGGACATAGGAATCTTTTTATTTGTAAATCTGTAATTATGTTAGATCCTGTAAAAAATAATATGTTCGGATATTTCCAGATGATAGTCTATATTACCTATAAACTATAAATATATATATGAAGATGAAACTTTATACCGTTCATCGTGGATCTGTTGCTATCGACATGACATAGTTCATGGTCCAGAACTAGTTTCAAAATTCATGGCTAGAATCCTCGTACTCGTCTCATTAGGAATCTCAATATCGAAACTCAGCACAGATTCAACATCTACTTTGTATGCGTATTGTATACGATTATACGATTATAGATTTTATGGTAAAATATATTTGAAACGGATGATTACGCGCAATATTTTAATTTTCAAGGAAAGCTAACGATACGTATTAAAACGATCGGTGAAATTCGATTCCTGGGATCCGCTTCCTTTTTCGATCTCTCACAATTCCGCGTAGGGATCAACCGCGTTGAATCAAGGTACACACAGGTCCGCGTCCCAAAACAGCGTTCGCTGCGGTCGAGTCTATGAGATTGAACTTAAACCTAACCTTGCATACGTTGGTTTGTGTGCGGAAACTTTGGTCGGGAAACTTGCTGGAAACCTTGGAAACTTCGATCCACGGGGGTAGCCGTAATTAAGACGTCTCGAAGAAAATCCCGCGAACTCCGACTCACGGTGATCGTGCGTTTCGCGGTCATGTTTTACCTTAGATCGAAACCTGTTTGTCTGATTAATCGGGGGAACGATCGAGAACAGGCAAATTTTACTATAACGCGACCATAAATCTGACGATGGTCAAGTTGGAGGTGTCGTAACCTCTCGACATAGGTTCGTGGAAAATCCGTGTACGTGTGCGTGCATGCTTGTTCACTATTCGTTTGGCGATCGATTCCTCGACGACGAGCGTTAATCTTCGGTCAAGTGACGAGCAAACACACGAGTTAGCTAATGGGAGATGGCAGATCGGCGTGCGTGCGTGCCTACGTTCTAACGTATTGCCGGGCTTTCCTGGAAATTTATATTCTCGTTGGCAGATAAGGCACACTTGCTATCTGGCCCATGTGGCGTCGACGTCGCGGCTAAACTGGACGAGGGTGGAACGGAACGCCGATCTCCCTGCCACCCCTTCACGAAATGTTTGTTCTATGGTATCGCAGATTCTGCTGAGTCTCGAGAAAGGGAAATGATTTTCTACTAATCTACTCCTGGTATCCTTGGCTTCGCCACCCCTCGGCTCGATTACAAGATCGGTTTGCTAGCTTGACGAGATAATGGATAAAATGTCGGTTCGCTGTTTTTGTCGTTCCAATGAAATTTGTAGAGCGTTAGCAGGTTAGAGAATATGATTGTTTCATGGATGCTTATTTATAATACTAGCGTGTTGTACGAGGAATGTATAAGTTTGGTTTGATTATTCGTTGTCATATTCTACTGAATTCGCGTTTAATTTAATTTGTATTTAATTTTATGATTGTTATTACATTTTATGAATGCCTTGCATTATTTTTCATTCTCGAAGAACGGCATTTAATAAAACTTTCTGATACTTTCTCGAGTAAGAATGTTACAAATGCATTGTCATCCCATCTGAAAAACAACAAACTTTTCATCGAAAACGTTTTTACCATAAACTATTTTGCGTTTCCGTTACAAAGACAGATCAAATGTTCTACGCATTTCTTAACAATTGCACATCTCTAATCTGTATCTCACGATTAATCCCAACAGGATCCTTAATGAGTTCAACACGCATTGATCGACTCGGTATGACCACAGAGGATTTCGCGGGTTCCTTTCAGGGTTTATCAATATCGCGAGGGGTTAATTGATCAAGTCCCTTTCGTCGTAGCCATATCTCTGACGAAGGGCTGACGTCACCTAGTCCATAGCACACGGTCCTGGCGATCCTGATTAGCATTAACGATTCATAGACCCGGGACTAACTAGGGTCGTCCTACGACCTCTCGCCATCTTCTCCACTTCCTTCTCGTCTTCCTACATGTCTACCTACCGCAAGTTATCACGCCTGTCGACAAGGAGGTTATCTTTCGCGTTCGATGATCGCTGAATTTACATAATGTTTGTCGAGCGTGAAGTATTCGTAAACCACGCTTTAAGTGAATTCGATGATAAAAGACTCGAGATCTAAAAGACTATATAATATTCGCGTTATTATCAAGAATCAGATATGTAAGGATTTGAAATTATCGTGATCTGAGGTTACAAGATCACTGGTTCTCTATACGGTTGGTTAACAAATCACCATTGACATTGAAGATTTTGGAAGGAAGCCAGGACACATACCCACTATAATTAAGATCTTACGTATTAAGACTAAGTAGTTCTGTAAAATATTTGTTTCTAAGTAGTTAGTAAGCTAGATATTAGATACTGAAAAACAAGTCTGAATTATTCTCTTGTATAAGCCGTATAAATTATGTCATATATCGACAAGACCAAAGTTTCATACTACAATTTACGAATTTACATTCACTCAAACATTCTACAATATCTCCCAGACTACAATCTCCTGCTTCGAACTGTTATAGTCATTTCACTAAACCTTGACGAACTACGCCAACTCGACCCACGTAAACTCGACTCAGAATTAAGGAATCTTCGCAGAATGGACACGGTGACATGTAATTTCGGCGGAGTAAATTCGCAATACGCGCGAAACACGTTAGCGCGTCTTTCAATGGGAAAACGAACGTTCACGCGGCACAGGCTGGGGTTATTACGAAAGGACAGGACACGGGGTCTTTCGATGTCCTGCAACGTTCGCAGGCCGATCTCTAGGGAGGTCCTTCGAATTTTCCAGTCGACGGAGGGAAGCTTGTCGGCCAAGTTGCATATTACCATTTCTCGATTCGACGTGCGAGGAGAGGATGCCGGC
Organism: Bombus pascuorum; assembly: GCF_905332965.1. Classification (NCBI taxonomy): domain Eukaryota; kingdom Metazoa; phylum Arthropoda; class Insecta; order Hymenoptera; family Apidae; genus Bombus; species Bombus pascuorum. The sequence goes on from NC_083493.1 coordinate 3,847,809, forward strand.
GTCGGTGCGTAGGCACACGCACACAAACCCTCTTTCGCTATTTGTCCTGTACATCGGCGTTAGTCCCTGTGGCATTAGACAAGGGTATCGGGGATGCTCGGGGGTGCTGCTCGTTGTGATTGGTGTGGGTCCGACTGACCATTTGAATACACGGCACTGTAATCACGACTGCGCCACCTCACTCTTTCTCTCTCTCTGTCTCCCCCTCGCACTTCCTCTCTTTCTCTTTCCACCAAAGCTTCCTCACACTCCTTCAGGCCTGACACTCTCTTTGCCTATCGCATAGTCATCGCGCCTTCTCACCCCCGTGTCACGCGCCTCACTGTCCGGGGAATACCTCCAGATTGCTACCATCGCCCGACATCCTCTCTATTCGTTTCCATCGTCGCCTCATCGGACCTTCGCGACGATATCGCGAGGATTCCCACTGTGACTCTTGCTTCAAGCTGGATCCATACAAGCATCCACGATGACCGACACTTTTCTGTAGTTTTTTGCCACCAGATATCGATGCTTCTCCGATGATCATTGGTGCTTGCCGTTTTATTATTTTCCATGCAGACATATAGACTACCTGTTTTAGGTAGATGGGGGTGATGGAGAGGTTTTAAGAATCTTGGAGAAAGACGATAGTTCGATGAATTCGATTGCCACAGTGTAATACTGTCAAGAAAGTTCATAGTTTTACATATACTTTGTATTATTTCCTTAAATTTTAAAGTTTTTTTATTCTAATCTTCGATTGTAGTAGATTATGGACAGACTGAGCTCGTAAAATCTCAAAACAAAAAAGAAGAATAGTTACGAATATATTTAATAAAATGATAAAAATTCTAATTCGAATGTCGAAGAATACCCGACTCTACTGTGGCGAGAACAATCGTACAAGCGGGCGCGGAACATTCTCATTCGTCCCAGAAAGGAAATTATCCAGGAGACGTCTCGTTGGATTTCTCTCGTTACCGCGTCATTCCGGATGTGAAAATGCTCGCGTAACCGGTTCTGAATTTGCATGTTCGTCGCTCGGAGGCAGTGGGATAGGTTGTCGAGGGAGCATGGCTGACTCGTAGCATCCTCGCCACCAGCATCACTATCACCAAAAACCGTTTCACATCCATTTTAATCGATTCCTCTCATGCGACGAAGGAGGACACTAGTGTCCAACGAAGAGTAAGACACGCGTTCAAAGACCAGAACCCGAAGAATGGATGAGGATAGATGCAGTGTCTAGCGGTACTGTCGCTGTAACACTTACTACTACATCACTAGGTGAAACGAAGAGGAACGCGAAGGGAAATAGGGGGACGTAGAAGGGACGAAAAGGAAAGGAGAGACAGGTAGTTGCGGGAGCTGAATTCGAGCAGGGCGATACGACAGGACGTGGTTGAACGTGTAAACGTTGCACTTCCACATTCGCGAGCACGTCATGTAGACCGGCTACTTTGCCTAAACATTTGCTCGGTGCTTCATCTGCTAGGAGCCTAACCCTTCGCTATTTCATTAAATTAGAAGGAGGCTGACTGGTTGGTCGGTTCGCTGGCTGACAGTCTGCCTCAGACCTGTACGTTGCTGGTGGCCTTCTCTCGTTTCTATCCTTCTCTTCAGTGTCCGCGAAACCGCTGGAAACTTTCGCTTTTACCGTCATTTTATAATTCATGGCGTCGTCCTGTCGCTCGTATGTAATGCGGGTCGCCTTTCGTAACGTGTCGTGCCGTTGAGTAAAGAGGGTTGTATTCTCCTCTCTCCTTCCATCGGCGTTTTTCCCTCTCTAGCATGAAAGCGTGTTGTGTGTTTCTCTTGCTTGGCGTGCCGCTATTGCTGCCATAGCTGCGCTTTCGTGCGCCGTATGCGCGCTTCGCAACCCGCTCGAGCAAACGGAAAGGTAAATCATGCATTTTATTATCGGCTACGAGGGATCCCCGAGAACTGATGCTCGTTACAGAACCTAAACCGTTAGTTGCTCTTCTCTATCTCTCTTTCTCCTCCCTACGCCTCTCACACGCTCTGTGATGTGGGGAATGAGATGCCACCAGGGAAAGTGTAACGCGTTGGGCTGACACATATTTGTCTTGGTGCCGTTCAAACCTGCGTATTTTTAGTATCTCCGCTTCCTATCTTGTCGATAGCGCTACCTGCTGGACTCGATGTAACGGCAAACCGAAGAACGGGGTGAATCGTTAGTCTGCTTTGAACGGGTCGGCTGTAGAAGTTCTGATTTGTTCGGTGCTGCGTAGAAACTGGGAATCGTTAAGGTATTAGTCGATAATCGTAATACGATATTGAATTTAATATTTTCGATGCATGTCGAGTCTCTTTGATGCACCAATTTTTAATTTTGCTAGTCATTTATCCACGTGTACGATGTACATATAATATTTTCCTCTTATTGCGTTTACGTAGATATCCTTATTTCAGTTTTTCTATTATTTTATATAGTGAAAGTATTGTAGATTTTATAAATAAGGTTCTAAAATGTAAGACCTTATGTCAGAGAGAGTTAAAGGTATTCAACGTATAAATTAGAAAATATGGGTCACGAAGTTATTTAACTTTAAATCTAAATTTAATTCTTGATGGATAGTTCAACAGATTCAACATAAAATTACTAAGAACATATATTGTTGCATGCTTAACGTCGTAACTGGAATAAATCCGAAGTTCTACCCCATTACATCTAAGCATGCTGCCCCTACCCTATCTTTGCATCAGTATAATACTATGTCGCGCTGCCTGCTCCATGCGATCCACGTTCGTCTTCTCTTTCTCTTCTCTGCCATAAAGCGTCCCTTGGCCTCTCCCCTTGATTATTTTCCATAGGCGTAAAGCCTAATTAAAATGCCTCTTTTGCGATCCTAGATCGATTATTGGTCCAGCTTCTGTTTCACTTATACGTCCTCGTATAATTTATCGTCATGGTTTTGTTAACATGATTTCAAAATGTTCGATAAATACTTTTCTTATTAGCATAGGTGCAAATATCGTAGATACTCTTCCGCAAGTACGGTATCCTATATACATGATAATTATTATTTTGAAAAGATTTAAGAAAATATTATATACAGAGTATACTACGTATAGTAGAACTAAAATATGTTCTTTTACTTGGAATGAAAGAGTAGTGAATAAGAATATACCTTTAGGAGTTAGGTATTATTTATTAGATGTTTTGAATTCTGTAGTAAACTCGAAGTTACTGAATATTTTCTATTTTCATAGTACGCTCGAAGCATTGTATATTCAAAGATCCTGCACCCTTCCGAGAAGTTTAACGCCGATCCTCATTGTCTTAGAGACGGGCGTTACGCCAATGCCGAAGGGTTGAGATCGACCGTTGGCGGGTGTCTCCTCTCTTTATCTCCTTGCACAGATTTTAATATAAATTATAATCTAATGTCGTTTCTTAATACCTTTCCATCCCCCGCCCTACGTCGTTCTTCCTACCCCAAAACGGCAGGGTCATTATTAGGGATTTCTCATTACGCGATCAATCATTCCCAGGGATCGCGGACCTAATTTCTTGCGTCAATTAATATCGTGATGCCGAGCATCGACAGAAGACCGTCGACAGTCCTTTTCTTACCCTTCGATCTCGTCATCCCTTATCCCTATAATATTCCAGAATCGCCTTAACGATATGCGACAGTTATTCTTGTCGGACATTTTCGACATTATTTATTTTGAAGTCTGTCTTTCTTGGTATGCTAATTTGAATTCCTCGTTGATAGGTTTAATATTTGATAGAATATTTGACGTGCCAATTGAAATGTTTGTGCAACATGGTGACAACTCTCCCCTGTGTATGTTCATTTTAATAATATTAAAGTAAGGATTGATAAAAAGACAGAGCTTCAAAGAAAGTATGATTCTTTTTCCAAAAATTCTTATTATCTACAAAACAGATGCAATCATCATTTGTGATCTTTATGGTCATTATATCAAAAACATAACGTATAACTTTTAAAACAAGATAGAATATTTGACGTGCCAATTGAAATGTTTGTGCGACATGGTGACAACTCTCCCCTGTGTATGTTCATTTTAATAATATTAAAGTAAGGATTGATAAAAAGACAGAGCTTCAAAGAAAGTATGATTCTTTTTCCAAAAATTCTTATTATCTACAAAACAGATTCAATCATCATTTGTAATCTTTATGGTCATTATATCAAAAACCTAACGTATAACTTTTAAAACAAGATCTTTTCCCATTTTGCTAATTGTATCAATTAACTCATCGATTCATTTAAACCGTTCATTTAAAACGTTTTTTCTTATCAATTGAAATGCAAACCTCAATCTCAAACCATCACTTTCCAGAAAGCTTTCCTTTCACCACAAAATCGACAGTGATGTTGGTTCTTGAGACAAAGGAAAAATTTCCGAATGGAGATCTGCGAGTTTGATTTCTCGAAGAGCTTTATCGACGCCTGAAGGCGATAGAAAGGATGGCCAGAGATAGAAAACAAATCTATGGATCTATATCTCGGACCAGCAGGGATCATCGTTCTCTTCCCCTGCGATAGATATACGGAGGACAGATATATGCTCTCTCTGTGCCTCTATCTCTCTCCACTTCTTTTGTCTCTGGTGTTTACACTAGTAGGCAACGCTATGAGTTCCCGTATTTACGTACAAATACGTATGGATACCTACACGTGTCGTTTGTGTTTACTTTCTTATATATAACCATATTTCGTCTTGTCTGGTAGCTAACCTCGAGAGTTCACTGTAAATGGCCCTCGAAAATTGGATCGGTCGCTTCCTTATAGAATTTCGAATTCCGATTCCTTGCCTCTTGTGAATGCTCTATTATTTTTACAAACTGCTACTGGCTTTCGGTTACCCCATACTGCTACATTTGTGATAATTATATATTTAATCTCTCGATGTCTGGTGTTTTAGAAAAGAGAGTAAAAACGTTGTATATTGTAAGAGTGAGATTCATCAAAACGATAATTTTTAAATGTACCTTTCTTAAATTATTCTTAAATTATCAAGATGCAATGAAAGCGCTATAGTTGTTGAAGCCAAACGCGTGGCTTGAACATATAGACAGTTTTAAACGTTTGAATAATTTCTAGTAAACCACAAAGTTCATAAAAAATAATATCATTTTTGTTTCTTAGATCGAATACTTTTAAAATATAATTTTTTATGAACTTTGTGATTTACTAGAAATTATTCAAACGTTTAAAACTATCTATACGTTTAAGCCACGCGGTTGGTTTCAACAACTATGGCGCTCACGTTGGTATTCTTTCCTCACGGACCGTTGAAATCCCGAAAAGTTGCGAGAAGTATTAACCTAGATCGTTAAGTACGACGGTGAAACTGTACTCGTTTCTTTTAGTTTCCAAACTACGTCGGTGTTGTTGAAGGAATTCGAATATTTCCTCGTGTGGCTGATTATGGTTCGTTTTTGTTGCTCGTGTTAAATCACAGGGAATTGTTTATAATAATAATACTGTAATCCCAGATTTGTATAATTTGTATTTCTATAATTTTCAATGATAACAAATACAAAACGAATTACTAAAATATCATACGAAACACGTTCTATTCTTTCTGATATCAAACGCGTTATATACCAGGATAAATATTTCGACGATCGTTGAATGCCTCCAAAAGTTTCGTTCCAATCCGAACCAGCAGCAATTGTTTAAAAACCAGCAGGTCTATTAATGCTCGACGGAATTGATTTCCGAGCGTTTTTGAAAAATGTATCTTCAGCTTCCCAGTGTTTTCGCGTTACAATCGCCGAGAAAATATCGTGCATTTCGCGAAATTAATTGGTCAGAGGGTTGGAACATAATACAATCGTCCACAGAAAAGGTTCGCGTATTGAATCTGGCTCATTTTTTCTATTTCTGTTTCCAAACTGCGAACGGGTACGATCGTGTTTGGCCAGTGAAATTAAATTTTCCAAAGTTGCTCAGGTTGTTATTTAGAAACTGATGCAACAAAAGAATTTAAGAAGCGTGCAACTAGCTATGTCTCTAGGCTTCCATTCGTCATTCCGGGAAGAGTGTACGCGTTTCGCTGTTCCACTCGCTCAAAGTTCGACTCATTGTAGTTCGGCTAAGTTATTCTTCAAACACAATGAGCAACTTAGCGACCTAAGTGATCTCAGAAGTTCGTAACTCGGCCCGCAGTAAATAACGCCCAAGTTAAATTCTTAACTTTGATGATAAGTTGTGGGCTACCCGTGTTGCCGGTTGCTTTCTTCTGGTGCTGCACACATACACACACACACATTTTTTTTGTTACAGTATTTAAAGCATTTTATATACTATGTAAACTAAGAATGAAGACATAGTAGGTCGTGAGCACCAATTGTCATAATAACAAGCGCTGCTTTATTCATAGACTTTACCTAGCGAAGTATTTACGGATCAAAATAAAAAAATAAATGGTACATACCGCACTATGTATTGAGCTATTTTACTGTAGCTATGTTATCCTTTGAAATTGTAGATCTCTTATAAAAAAATCTTAAAAAGTAAAGTGAGATTTGTACAATTCTCAATACGTTTTATAAAAATAATAATAGAAGAGTAGTTTAAATGAACTATTTTAAATAGAAAGAATTGTTGCAGTAGAATAAAACATTGCGACATTTCCACGTGACATCGTCGATTCAGAAAGATAACGAAGTGTCTCACGAGAGGGTAGTGATAGACGATATGGTCAGGGGAATGAGGGGTGATCAAACTTTAGACTTTGAACTTTGCCGTTCCAGTGTCCCGGCGGTTGTTTTATTTCACTCTCAGCTATTAACATATTTCTCTTCTGCATTTTTCCTACTTTCGATCAGCGTTTTCATAATTGTACGTCCACAACTGGTGCTTATCTGCGTTTCACTACGAGAAAATCAATGCACATTGGCAACCTTTTCGAATAGAACTTCAGATGATTATGAGGGAAAATTTTCCTATACGAAACTCTCTATTAGTACAGTAGAAACTAGAAAAATCTGATTCTAAACAAAGTTCTTATGCAAAATTCTGATTCTTTTTCTCCAAATTTATTTATCTTCGATCCACCTAAAATCGATCGAACATTGTTTCCATCGTTCTTTCATTGGTATCTCTGATTCTCCAAAAAACTAAACAACTGGTGGACAATTCTCATTTCCATTGGTCGACACATTGCCTCGTCGTTTCTATACTTCCATGGAAATCTTTTCCCTGTGGCGTTGTCTACCGGGTAATTTCGCGAGCAGGGACGTTTATTGCTCGTGATAGCTGAGAACGTAGCGACAATAAGAATAAAAAGAAAAGCTTCCAAAAACAAAAAGGGACAAGAGCAAAGCCAGAAAAAGAGAGATAGAGAGACAGAGAGACAGTGAAAGAGGTAGATGAGGGAACGGGCAGGCGGTAGTGGATGGCAAAAGAAGCAAAAGGAGGAGGAAAAACGCGGTTGGCGAGCAGGGAAGCTCTTTCGAGGCAGCCACGGTCGAGAGAAGAGAGGTTTTTCCTCAGGGCGCGCGCACGTATGACCACGACCACCTACGACGACGACGACGTCGACGGCAACAACGGCAAAAAGTTACAGGAAAGTAAGCCTACCGTGGGAGGCGTGGATCGTGGAGCTTTTCCCCGTGCTACCTCCCGGAAAGTTGCTCGTTGAGCTTTCCAGAGTGGGGAACAGGAAGCACGCGTGCGCGAATCAGACGAGTAGAGAGTGACAAGGTTCAGGGATACCGAGCAACCGAGATAAAGAGAGGGATGGAAAACCCGTAGAATTTCGTGGCCAGGATGGCCGCGCGGGGAGGAACATCGGGAATCGCTGGGGCAAGACTTCAGCACTCCTCCTCGAAGATCGAGGATGCGAGCACGCTGTTCCTGCGTTCGCTCGTTTTTCTAAAGGAACGTACTGATTTTCCTTCAAAAATCTATCGATGAATCCTTCTTTCTTTCCTGTATTTAAAGATTGTCTTATATTGAAAGAGATTGTACGCTGAATGTATGTTTGAAACGTTGAATGCTTTAAAAATGGAATTGCATTTGTTACGACGTATAGGGTAGATTTTATGGTCGATTTGATGGGATTGGGTGGAAAGTTTAGATATAATGGTAATTGATGTTAATTAGTGTGCTATATCGTTCAACTGTGATAATAGGGAACGTTTCTTCAAGTCATTAACGTTTCACGTGGAAGAGATTCGGCTTTGGAAGTTTCTCGTTCGACTTCTTCTTTTTCCTTCGTAGTTATTAGGAAGTTCGTCCTGTTGGGAAGTAGTGGTATAATCGGTGGTAGAGGATGTCTGACCAGCTGTGGCTGCATTTTCGACTGTTAATACTGTTAAAGAACTTGATTGAATTAAGATTATGCAATGGTTCCAGATGAAAGTAGTAAGCTCATTAATGATGCTCCTTGATGGATCGTAAATAATAGGATCTCGAATTTATTAATATTTAAGAATGAACGTTATTTCTCCTCTTATGTTTTAAAATTAGTAAGAAGAAAGTTATATACAACTTCGAAAACCGCGATGCTTCCAGATAAATGATATTAAAGAAAATATTAATTTATTCTTAATTTTAGATTCGTTCTATGTTTGGTCTTTACTTAAGAAAACTTACTGCAACATTTTCAACGATTATGCGAAGGTTAAAGGTAATTAGCAGAAATATGAGGAGCGCGACTGCTTATGGCGTGTAAATACTAATCGTATCTCTTAATGACGAGGCAAAACGAAGGAGGAATTTAAATGTCTTTAATGTTCAGCCTTTCACGCGTTGAATATAGAACATTCTTAAACGTTGTACCAAACTCCCCTGACACGTGTTCGGAATGTCGTGAACTAGTTCTCGATTCGAATTTTCTGTGTAATTGAGTTTTATATTTCGCGAATGATTTTAATAATTTCCTATTAACAACTTGTTCGAAGTTTGTTCAACAAGTGTTGCGAATATTCAAAGGTGTGTTGATGCCTCGAAGTATTTTTTTCACAAAGAATGTGATATTTGCTGATATAAAATGTGATATTAATTTATTATATTTTCTTCTGGAACTTTAAGAATAGTTTCTTTTATCTAATTACTTGTTTCCTTCGATTTAGAAGTAAGTTAAATTTAGTCAATTTTAGAACATCTATTATTTCTGAGATAATAGTTTTATGAAGATAGTATTACGATGATAGAATTACCCGTATTTCTGATATTTCAGTAATACCATAATTACATATAACTAGAAAATATATATGAATAATATATATAGAAAACATAAAATATTAATATACGAAAATATTTTCGAAAAACAGATAGTGACACAGATAAAACACAGATGATGAATTTTAGAATGAAGAACAAGGATTCATAGAAAATCCACATTTATTCCAATTAACTATGTTGGCTTACCGTAGAACACCTTACGAGGGCATTTTTGGATCAAAGACCGCCATTCCTTAACTCATACAATTTCCTCTTCGTTTATCTCCGGTAATAGATCTCGTATTTCCGCCTTCTTTGCGATTTTACATTTCCCCGTGTAAATTTTCCCGTTGATTTTCAATTTTAACCTCCGTCTACGCAATCCTCTCGTGTTCGGCTGCAGTTTCACAGCGAACTTTCGAAGGAAGTTGGAAGAAGTAGAAGTTGCCAACAGTTGGTGAGAAGGAGGACGGAAAAGAAGACGAAGGTAAAACGACCATTTCATTGGTAGATCTTAATCCACTTAATAGATTCTAAATGAAGCAGTTCTGATCTGGCAGGACAGGACTGCTCCTTAAGCGGTGGAATAAAAATTTGTCCTGCAGAATGCATGGACTTGCTTCAGTCGATGTTGCTTCATAACATTGCGTTTATTCAGAAATAATGACGAATTTTGAAATCATAAAAATTCACTGGATTTTTATACCAATTTTAATCAAATTTTCAATTTCAATATGAAGTTGAAGTCATAAATCCATGGACACCCTTTGTTCGATACTCCTTTCCTAATGAATGCGTGCCGTATTAGTAACTCGAACAATCACAAGTTTTATTCTACAATCTATTATATAGTGAACCATTACAATTTTAGAAAACTTTTGCTATTTCTGACAATCACAGTGGACAAAAAGAAATTTCTATTGATCACAGAGCGAATGGCCGAAACAGAATACCATTACGTGTAAATGTAACGCATCGGAGCAAAAGATGAAAGTACATAGAGATAATAATTTGTCTGGTTCGGCTACAAAGCGCCGCATCGTGTAAAATATGAAATTCTAAACAGACGAACCGGGACATTGGCTCGGTGTCCGTCACTGCAACACGTTGCAGCCCCCGAAATAGTCGATGCCCGTTCACGCGGGAGTCTTCTCTAACGGCATATGCAAACTACACAGACCTGGCCGATCCGTCGTTCATCGTCGCCGATAAATATTCAGTTGTGAAGAGAGGCGGTCGGAAGGAAGGAGGAAGGAAGGACGGAGGAACGCTTTCGTTGGTTCCGTTCGCTTCCTAGGATCTGTTGAAAAATGAGTTTATCCTGGATCGAGGCGGCTGGACCGGGTCAGGCGGAGCTCTCTCGGCTGCTCGGACAATTTCGAGGGAGCTGTCGTAGATACGTGCTGGTTGCTTGCTTTTGACGGTCTCTCGAGTAGCGCAGAGGGCTTGGTGTATTGGTGCAGCTTCAAGGGTGGTGGCCAAAGGGAGAGACGCATCGGTCTCCGTAGCTAATTTATGACTTCGGAGGTGAATTTTGTGCAGGAAACACATCAAAGTTCAGTAACGGTCAATGCAACCTGTGCACACATACACATACCGATAGCCGTAGACACGTATACGCGCGTGTACACATGTATAAGCAGGAAGAGAAGAAGAGAGAGAGAGAGAGGTTTAAAAGGAGAGAACGATGAAGAGAGGCAAGGAGGAGGAGGGAGAAAGAGAGAGAAGCTTCACGGACGGTAAAGCAACCACGGGCCGCGCTCTAACTACGTTAAAAGTTTTAATATTAGTTTAGTCGACGGCCACGGTAGATTGAGACGTAATTCCAGGTAATACCACGGTTCTACGAGCTACTTCCAGCTAATACCGAACGAAACGCGTTCTACAAAGGACCCTCCAGCCCCCGCGCTCCTTAATCTGCATTAAACTCGACGTTCGGTAGTCCGCCTACCGTCGAGGAACGAACTGCTGTCCGCGATCATAAGGCATCTTCGGTTTCGCCACGTACGATTCCGCAAGGCTTTTGCTTTCTTTGCCGCCGGGGCTTCCCCAAGAATTCCGAATACTTGTTGGCTCCGGATGCTTCTAGTTGATGAACGCCGGAGATGTTTAGGTCTCTAAATACGGTGGCCCAAGTGAATTCTGTGGTGACGAAGAAATAATTTAATAAAATTTTTGTTGAATAACTTTGAGACGATGGTACAAGTGTCGAATAGTATTGAAAGTTGGTGTTTGTAATCAAATTTTGTCAGATTTCGGAAAGGAACCTAACTTGGCAATTAGTCATATTCTAAAAAACAATGACATAAATATGTCATGAAATTCCTTGGAATAACTAGGATTGAAATCACGCTTGCGAAGATTTCCGTATTTCAGTTTCCATAGCATACAGTTTCTTTAGCTGTAATAATAATGTGGTAGATTGTGTGAGGATCAACATTATAAAATAACGAGAAATATTGCTGCTGCAACGCGTCAAATATATTTGGAATAAATGAAATAAATATAAGTAAATATAAATATCGCCGAGAGACGCTCGTACAACGTATTCGCAAAGATAGAGTATAAACGCTCGCGGATAACTCGATAACTCGTATACTCCGTTAATTGCGGATAAGTAGCTCGTGTAATAACTCAGGTAATAACTCGCATAATAACTGCTCGCTCGTGATCGCTTTCGTTTATTTATACTGGTCGAGGGGGGCGAGTTGGAAAATTTGAATTCGTCTTAGATCGACGGTTGCCCTCAACGGCGACCAGAGATTGTTTCGTCCAGAGATTATCTATCGTTATATTTCGTGCGATGTTTGTGTTCCGAGGCACATCAACAACATGAGTCGCTCTCGATTCGCTTCGTCCTATGACTTATGTGCCGCTACAGTAATAAGAACAGTCCGGCTTAGCAACCGACGAAGCTCACGGCCGAACTCAGTTCCTGTTTGTCCCTGAGCGGAAACAGTGAAAGCCGTTGGTTACCAGTTCTCCAGAACTTTCCATCACGCGGTTGATATTCTGGAGTGAGGAAGAAAGGGAACGACTCCGCTTCCTCCGGAGCAGAAACATTTGCTCCGAAGGAACAGAAAAAATGCACCTGCGACGGGTAATAATTTGCACCGTCCAGGCAGCCTAAGGGACAGGGCGGGCCTAAAGGGGGAGGTGAGTGTGACTGGAAAAGGAAATAACTCGGAGGTGGACCACGCGTTTTGCTTGGAAGCTCGTCTCCGTACCAGCAAAATCGTACTACGCCCTATCTTTCTCCTCCTCCTCCTCCTCCTGTTCCTCCACCTTTATCCGCTTCTCTGCTCCTCGTCTCTTCTTCTCTTCTCTCCACTCTCTCTTTCTGGCTATGGCCCCTGCCTCCCTTCCTCGGGAGGCGAGTCGATGCGTACGTACGAACACAAGCGAGAAAAGTTTTACTCTCACTACCACTAGCTCACGGTAACGCACATCCAACCTCCTCTTGCCTCCTCTCATCCTTTCGTTCTCTCTCTGTCCGTCGGTCGTCTCTCCTCGGTCGTCTGTGTTTCCCGGGTCTCTCCGTTTCTCTTTGGTCTCTCCTCTCCTCTAATCTAACTCCTCACAAGCGCACACAGGCGCGCAACTCCTGACGATGTAGCGACGCGGCGCGCGGCCCTCACTCCTCACCAATACCAGCTCGAAATTCTCCTCTGGCTCCTTCCACTTCCACCTCCGTCGTCTCCTCGTTCTCCACCTCCTCTTCCTCCGACGTCCTCCTACTGACGCTGCCGCCGTTCTCTCGCTGTGTACGACCTCTCGGGGTTGCTCGTGGAAAATCGCCGCTCTTCGCCGACGTCGCGGCGCGCACCGTTTGGACTGATCTCTCGTACGGCTGGCTAACGTCGATCACGGGTCTACGTCCTTCTCTTTTCGCTATCGCGGACGCGTGTTTCCTTATCCGAATCGTCACCCACGATCCAGGATCTTATCAGTGACCGCGTTTTCACGCCTTCTTCCGGCTTCCACACGGATCTCCAGTCATCCTCGTGGTACGATCCTTCTCGTAAACGTTGCCTGTCTTTGATCGGAATGAACGAGTAAGTACCATTTGTGCAAAGAAACATTTTTGTACTTTCTTCATGTTTATTGGTATGATAGATTCAATTTTTGGTACTTTCTGCTATTTCATACCTGGAGAACTCTTTCTGGTTGTTGAAGTGTGAATCTGTTTTAATTAAAGATGTGTTATTCGTTTGTTAACTGAACACACGTTAGAAAATTATCATTTTGTGGTCTTCAACGTGAAGACCAAGCTACGTGCACTATTTAAAACTTGTACGTTTTTTCTTTAATAGATAATCTCAGTTATAATTAGACAAAATTGGCTATCCACGTAGCACGAGTTTTACTATTTATTAGTAAGATAAAGTATCGCATAAGTTATGACTGGAATCACGCACTGCATTCACATCACGTTCCTATAAGTTAGTATCAAACTGCACCACATAAATTCGAAACCATTTTTCTGCTATCACGATCCGCATCTTCAAAATCCATTTCGACAGTCCATTAGACTTATGCACCAGAGATCTCAAACACCCCTATTCCACTTGCGTATCCAAACGTGTAACATCCACCTCCGCGAAAAGTAGTATCAGCTACGTTCTCGATACCGTTGTATCCATTCGGTCGGTCGTGTTCTCGCCCGCTGGTACGTTTCTCGCGATGGCAAATTCGCGTGGAATAGGCCTCCGAGTGAAATAGGCTTCTACGTGGGCGGTACACTTGGAATTTGATTTTCGTCAAAGTTTCCAAGGTGAACTGGTCGCACTGGCAAGTGCGCGCATCTGCAAGACTATACATACACGTAGGGGGGCCACGAGGGGGACCAGAAGGAGTAGGGGGCCACAGGAGAGGAACAGGAGCGGAGGGCGAGAGGTGCTTTGGTCCGGAACTTTGTTCTTGTTCTTGCGAAGAACTTCGACTCACCTTCTCATCTCTCTCTCTCTCTCTCTCGTTCTCTTTCGGCGTTGGCCCCCTTGCTGCACCCCCTCCGCCCCGCCACCTCTACGGCTCGTGCCATTGAACAAACTAGTCCGCTTCAACGATAGTTACTTCTTTCTTGTTACGCGGCTACCAAGTTTCGCACCAACGCGCCGCTCAGGAAGGTTGCGGTGAACTTGGTAGGAAGCTCGTTTCCTACGTTCACTCTCGCTCTCTTTCTCTTCCTCTTACTCTCACCGGTTTGTGTCTGGTGCTCCGTTTTCGGCCACGAAGGATCACCGGGATTCGGGGTTAACGACAGCTGGCGCGTTTCGTCCCGGTTTCCAAAGACAGGGCCGATCAAGGCCAAGTACAAAAGGACTTCTTTGGTACCCGTTCGGAGTTTCCTGCCCCGTCTTAAGTTGATTCAGCTCGAACTTAGGCTGGAGTTCCGCGTAGATACGTCACTTCCCCTGGATTCTGTTCCTTCTTCGATGGAATACGGTGCTGCACGAGGTTGATGGTGACTGGTCTTTCGGGCTGCGATGAGGGTGTTTGCAGTTTCTTCGAATGCGGGATGCTTTCGACAATGTACGAAGGTTTTAGATTTTGTTCGAGAGTAGTTGACAATTGTAAGAGAAATGCAGTGGGTTTCAATTCATTGCAGTTGGAATTATTAACTGGTATTGGGTACTTCTTTTGTACAAAGATATGTTTCTGTTTGTATATTATTATTTATGCTTCAAGAAACTTGCTTTTAATATGTCATTAGTTCAAGTGCTTCTTCCGGAAAGTTTATCCTACGTTATTTAGCTCTTAAGTAGTATAGATTTCTAAGTACACAAACATAGTTTACGACAAGCACTTTTTTCGATTTCATTAAAAAAAAATCCTTTCTTCAATCACGTCACTACCATAATATCAATGGCATTTTATTTCATCCTTCGATACTTATCCTCACCAACTATACAACGTATGTTTCTGTGTCTACTACTAAAAGAATTCACTTTTCTATCACTCATCGAATTTTCGAAACCACCTACGAATCGATTTTTCAAGGAACAACTTCGTCCAGCACCCATCACCAACTTTACCCCCGAATTATCACGATGCTCGGATGGTTCGATCGAGAGATGATTAATTATACCAGCTTCTTAAGAATTCTTCTATCACCTTCCGCCGCGGCAAACGGGAGAGACAAAGGGGGAGAGAGAGATAGTTCCCAGAGGGAGGGGGAGAGCACGCGAGGAGAGAAACAGAGAGAGAGAAAGAGAGAGTTAGCTGGTAGGGGAATTGTTACCCGAAGTTTAAACTTGGTTGTCGACTGCCGTTAACAAGGTTTGCCATGGGGCTGGTTCAGTAGTGTCTAGGTCTCGGGGTGTGCCACATCTCGCGCCCATGTTCATTCCGGCGTCTTGGCTTCGTCATCGAAAGTACCAAGTACTTGTCGCGTCACACTTTTCCATTTCGTTCTTCCTGTGAAGCGTCGAAGATGTTCGACATCGCCGACGGTGCACGTTCGCGTCGTCGCCACTGGTGAACCAGCCTCAAGACCATTGCAATTGTGACACTATTCGTTGTGTATTTTACCTGGTGTGTCAGTTTTACGTCGGTTTGAACGTGAAAGGATTACATTGAATTAATGACTTAATGGAGGAGAACGGAAGTGCTCGGTGACATATTGATGGCCTAGCAGATTTGAGATGTAAGTGTCTGTTTCTTTTTTGGCAAAATAAAGCGTGTGAAAAGAATGCAGTGTTGCTTTGTGAATTGCGTTTTCGAAATTGGTTTTATGTTAGAGCGAGGGAACACGAGTCTGTGTATTGATCTTTAATAATATTGGAGGAAGACAATACACACATACAATTCTCCCATTATTCACGATTGTTAGAGTTTATATTTGTACATAATATAATTTGTACTGAAAATTTGTACACAGACTTACAGAAGATTATTTCGATATTTAATCTTTGGTTTGCGCCATTTCTGTTAGCTTAATACAATTTTTTTCATCATTCATTATTGATTTTATTCTTGCTATGGCTTTTACTGCCTACTCAATACCTAGTTTTTAAACTTTATACCTTAACGTATCATCCATATTACTATAAAATGAGGGATCTAGATAAATTGTAGAAAAGAACCGATCTAAGTAATTTTTGATACAAAAATGTTGCAATCGTTGGAACGCGATAATCCATAAGTTTGGAAAACATTTGGCAATCTGATTTCGGCGGCAGGTTTCCTTTTGATGACACCGGTTCAAACCGTCGGATAGCTCCGAATCGGATTGCGCTCCCTTCCGAGGAATAAGGGTCGTTCTCGAGAGCGTCCGAAGATTACAGACCGTGCGGGGGGGGGGGGCAGAATTTAGGAGGAAGAATAGTAGTGAAGCAACCGGCGTCGGGTGAAAACTCACCCCCTGCGTGTTCGTTGATTATATCGATTCGAGGCCTACCTAACGGAATTACGTTCAGAGTGGCCCTAACCTCGCTCAACCTTAAAGGCACCACCTAAGGATCGCCGCCCAAATATTTTCTATAACCACAAGATCTCTAAAATTGAAACTTCGGAAACGTACTTATTAAACATACTGACAGATAACGTAGATAAATATTCTGACGTATAACGTATGATTCGATCAATTTTTCTTGAAAGAAAGACATTTAAATTTGAATAAACTATGTTCTAATACCGTATAATATTTTTCGTGAACAAATTCTTTGGCAAAGGTAGTTGTTGCATGAAAATAAAGTTATTATGATTGCAAGAGTTATTGTGGTATAGCTAATGCTTTGATTAATCGGTTTATTCCTCCTTGTTAGGATGCGCTTAGCGTTAAACGACGTTACGAAGTTCAGTAATAGTAACTTTTTACTCATTATTTCCAAATTAGTTTTGTTTGTAGCGATGATAAGTCGATCGTGATGTGTAGTAGAGGATATGCATACAAATATCTTCTGAAAATTTGTTATAAAAGAAATTTATATTCTGATGGTCTTTTATCATTTCGTTCGATTAATAAATTGAAATCGTAGAATCAGAACATAAAAATTCACATATCGTGCAAATTATACGTTTTACTTTTACGTAATGATATTATCGACTTAATTATACAAATTTCAACGACAAACTTTTTATTCATTAACAACGACAACAGATGGAGCCTGCATCTGTATATATTTTAACAGAAATTCAGCATTATATTTTAGTAAATTCGTATTCACTCCCGTATTCCATTTACCAGCTATCATCACATCATGTTAAATCTTTAGATATCTTATTCTTTGGACAACTCAATCAAATATATATTTTCGATATCTGTTTCATATTTTTATGAACAGAAATCTTCAGAATATTTTAAAGATTTTTCGATCCCTTATCCTTTTTGAAAAAAAACTCTACCACCAAAAACTCGCATTCTTGAAGACTGCCCGATTTATTCACTCAGCATTCCCACTTTAAACATCAAGTAACCGGCATCGTGCCGCACTGGTCCATTATTCCAGCGAGTATTAGCCGTTTCTTGGCCGTTCGCACGGTAGCGTGATCCAATTTGTCGAAAAATGCGCTATCGCGACTAACTGCGAGACGGCGCGATGTAAGAAGAGGAGGCAAAACGGCAGGACGCGAATCAAGGGGTGAACATGGGGTAGTTTAAATGGGTGGGGGCGGACGGAGGACGTCGAGGGACGAGAAGTCGGGGGGGCAGGCAATTAATACGACGCGGAGGCATGCACGTCGGCTGGCAACGGCGAAGGTTCGCTTCATTAGGGCCCGAAGGTAGGGTGGAAGGGTTGATTTTTAGCTTGGAAACCCTCCCACTGCTGCCTCATTGGTTTCCAATTATCGAAATGCCGTCGCCTTAAGGCATCCTCGCCGCGCTCCCTGTCCGTCTCTTGTCCCGGATACCTTTCCGCTGAGCGTTCGTCGCAAATGCGCCGTAATTTATAGTCGGAACGTGCGAATCGTTTATTCCGCTCGAAATACGATGGCTATTCGACAATAGAAACGGTATATCCGGTGGAAACGAGCGAACTTGTGAAGTCCAGTTGAGGACTTGGTTCTGTTGTTATCTAGGGTCTAAATGGGAAATAGTTATTGCAAAGAAACTTGTGCTTCACAAAATTTGATATAATACTTAAAAATTTTGAAAGATAGAATGTGTCTCAGGAGGTAGATGATCCGATACTTGACGCATAGTACTCAGCCCAATTTTATTCCCGTTACGAATTCGTTTAGTATCACGAGGTTTCACAATCTTTTTATTCCCTAAAAGCCGGATATTTTCAATACAATAGAAACAGTGCACTTTTAAAAAATAATTGCGTTTGACTGGCGGCACGAGAGCACTCGTAACGCCCTTTCGAGCACCTGCTCCTTATCGATCACAACAAAAATAAACGATCGTAAAGAGTAACGGCAGAAAAGACCAAGATAGAAAAAGAAGAAGAAAGGGGCGAACGAAGGGAGGATTTGGACGACAGTTTAGCGAAGCGTTGCAATACACGGGTAAAACGTAACGGAGATTCGAGAGCGAGTAAATGCCTATCGAGCGTGCACCGTCGGTCGGCGACGGGGTTTCTTCGTTTCAGAATTTTGAAAATGCAACGGGCGAAGGGTGTTCCGCGATGCGACGGAGATCCTGGGAATAAATGCCGGGAATCCTAGCCGGCGATGGTTCTCCCGGAGAACCAGTAGAAATCCTAGAATCCCCACGACACACACTAGCTTCCGCACCTGTTTTCCGGTGCATCGAAAAAGAGGCGGGCGTTCTTACGCGCGCCGACGGACAGAGCGAGCTGGCGCGAACCAGAAGAAGAAGAAGAGAGCCGACTAGAAGGTAGAGCTTGGTAGAAGAGAAGGAGGTTGAGGTGGCGGTTGCAGAGGAGGAGGAGGCGGATGAGGTGGATGACGAGGAGCAACGGCGCGGCAGCAGTAAGAGGCGAGATGAGAGGTGGAGGAAAAGGAGGATGCCGACGAGGAGGAGTATGAGGAGTATGAGAAGAGGAAGAGGTGCTAGAGGCAGAGAAGGAGGACGACGAGGATGAAGAGGAGCAGGAGGAATAGTAGTAGTAGTAGGAGGAGGAGGAGGAGGAGGAGAGAGATGGCCGGGGTAAAGCGAGCGGGGGTGGTCCAATCAGAGGCGAGTACGGGTGGGGCAGAATACCTCCGCCCTCTCCCTTGCAACGTTACCTCCTGCAACTCTCCTCATCCCTCTTTCTCCACGAGGTTGGAATCACCGCCACCTCCAACCAGCACCACCACTATCCACCTTCTTCCTCCTACTCTACCTTCACCTCCTCCTACGTAAGCTTGGCCTCTCCTCCTCTCTGAAGCCCCCGCGGCTCCTGACGGCTACCCAAGACAAGTGCCCGCGAGAGATTCTCACGGCATGAGCGAGGATCGTTACGTACGACCGACGGCGAGGATATCCACGGCCGAGGATTTCCACGACGATTTCCGCGCGAGTACGCGTTCCAACCCATCATCCACGATACGCACGCAATGCTGCTGCCCGCCGCTCCTGAGGACACCAACGATTGCGTTAATCTGGATGTGACCGATCACCCGGTGTAATTGAACGACCGTCGCTGCACGTCACTACGAACACGCACCGTCACAATACACAGAAACACTCACAGGGAGAGTGAAACATCGTGCTTCTGCTGATTACGCGTTCGACAGTAAGTAGGCGCAACGTTGTTTTCATCCCCCCTTGCGTTCCTGCGATTTATCTCGTTGTGTCTCTTCGTTTTTCCTATTTTTGAAATCACGGGTGTGCACGTTACTGGTCAATAGATTACATGGTCAATAGTTCGTCCCGAGAATTATTTACCTTCTGTAAGTGACAAAAATCAGAAAGGCGTGTATAACTTAATCGAAATAGTAGATTGCATCGTATAACGTCGTTGATCTATCGTGTGCCTTATAAACGGAAGCAGAACTGGCTTTCCTCCCGATGAGAAATAAATCTGGGGATGATCGTACGTGGAATCGAGGGAGAAAGGGGAAAATAGTGTCGGGTGTACGGTCGGATAAACACCTGTGCGCGAGATAGAAACGGAGTAATCGGGAAAGGGGACGAGGATGGAAAAAGATAAAGAGACGGCAACAGTGGGGTATGCTCGGATTGCTCGACCAAAACGCGGATGATTCGATCCTTTCTGAACCATTTCACCCGATTTGCCTCGGTGAAATATCGCCGGCCGACTCGCGGTGAACTGCCACCATACGTGTACGCGTGTGCTTCGAACCTCGTTCGTCGACGTTTTCCCGAATTGTGCTGTTTGTCTGAACATAGTCGGACACTCCTACTGCTCCTGTTCGACTGTGCCGATAGAAACGTGCATTGCCGTGCAGATATGAAATTTTCTAATTTTATTTTACCTTTTTCCTTTCTTGGTCATTTTTACTAAATTTTTATGTCTCTTAAAGTGTGGTTAGATAAATTAAGAAGCGGTTCATGAATTACAAAATTGTAAATGTTACGTCTATTGAGAAGCTACCGAGGAGTTGTTGAACGTCAAGATAACTTTATTTTTGCTGTGGTACATTTTCGACATTATTGAGGTTGTATCACAGGTTGGGGTTTAGTGGAATCTGTTCGACTCACGAAACATTTTTACGAAGTTAGATAGACGTCACGTAGGAAGACAAAATGGATAGGACGTGGAAGTAGGGCGATGAGATTATCTTGACCAATAAACCGAATGGTTCGGAATGACTGCAATTATTTCGTGGCGCGTGTGGTCGGTGCCGATTGGACGAAACTGTTTCGCGATCAAGGGAGATAAAGAGCTCGAGAATACGCGCGAACCTACGGTGGACCGTCATGTACTGTCGTAAACGAGATAATGATCGCTCGCTTAGAAATTCTCATGAGTAGGAAAATATGCGTAAAATAGGAGAACGTTCATCTGGAAACAAATTATTTTACTATTAGTTGCCCAAAAATCAACATAATTTCCAGAAATTGAATGTAATAAAAATATAATAAGAATAATAATATCTAACGTAACAAGGACTCGAATGTTACTCAAAGTTAGGTTTCATAGCGTGAGGAAAATATCTTTTCCATCACAGAATTATCTTTTAAAGAATCTATCTATCATTCTTTCAATTTCGATATTTCTACATAGAAATTTGCACGAAGTTGTATGATTTCACAATTTTCAAGAAAAGCTCGTATTTATATTTTTCTTATTCCTCGATATTTTTATGGACGCGTAATAAACACCATGCATACAGTCCACCGTGAGGTAATGTGTATGATAGCCTAGTAGAAACTCATGCTATAAGGCGTTTTATCGCGGCGACTCTCGCACGTATACATTTATATTTAAGGGGGAGGACGAAAGTTTGCTGACAACATGGCCGACACGTCTCTGAGCTTTTCCACTCGCCACTCTGTGCTTTCATCGTCTGGCAAGGACGACCTTTATTCTATTCTCGGCGGTTCCACGGCGCTGAGAACCGCCCACTTGCAACCTATCCTCTGAAGCAATTTTCGAGGAAAAAAGAGACACGAGAGTGGCCACTCCGGCCATTACGGAGATGCTTGCGAATTCACCTCGATACACGCCCGCTTCCATAAACTTCACCCGCCTCGCTTTTTCTATGCAGAGCGGAAGCGTTATAATATTCTTTCGAGAGTTTCCGTCGATTTGTGAGGAAATGCTTCTCTACTTCGGGCAACTGTCTTTTGCCATACGATATTGCGTGTTTCTCGTTACGTATACAATTTTTAAGTCCTTATAAAGTTAAGGACAAAAATAGTGTTAGAAATAGTCGAAAAAAGTTTGTTTATATTTGATATTAGATCTTTATTTTTACGATCTGTTAATTATTTTTGTTGTTCTTAAAGAATGAATGATATTATCTTAAAGAATGTTCCTGAGGAAGTCGTCATATTTATGTCCTCAACTATTAAAGTACACGCAAGCCAATTTGAATATTCACAAAAATGAAAATGCTAAAAAGCTATGTGTAACAATACAGTTTTCTCAAAGACACAGAAAAATCGTTCGATTTGCGAACAAAGTATTTATCCAGCTTCTAAAATAACACGCGAGAAATCGGTGGAAAAGCAGTGCACGCGCGGGAAATCAGAAATGCTGTCAGCCAGATGCGAGTTAACAAGTTCGCGATCGACATGGCTGCATCAAGCACGTCAAGCTGTTTAAGCATGCAGTCACGCGAAAGCACGACCGCGAGACACGCAAGCCACGTCGTCGAGGGACTTCCGCGCGACGTCCGTGGATCTGCTGTTCGGTTAATCGTCGAGAACAAACCAACGAGATCGGCAAAGCGGATACAGCCAGTCGCCGTCGATAATAAACGAAACGTGAAACACCCGAGAGAAGCCTGCGTGCAATGACGAATGGTAGAATGGCCGATACAGAAAGAGATGAAGAGAGAAACAGAATGCGAAAGAGAATATGCGAATCGAATCAATGAATCGAAGGAGAAAGTGATAGCGTGTCACGGTTTTGTGAATGAGAGTACGCAGAGGCGGGCGCGTTAATATACTTCGCCACTCATTGATCGTCTCTCGTATTGTGTCCATTGTTGCGCGTCCACATCGTCGTCACAATTAATACAAACCCATTAACAGCATGTGCTGATGCGAGCGCAAGCGAACGTGTAATTGCTGAAACGAACGAATATTGTAGAAAACCGTGGCTTCCGATGGGTAATAGGTCAACGTGTATTTCGGCTGAATTCTATATGGTGTACAAGGAAAAATTTTTGTTTTTTGGTCAGTGGTAATTTTTTAAATATAAATTGGAGAGTGTATGTTGGATGTTTTTGGAATTTTACGTATTGGAATCTTTTGGCGAACGGAAACGATTATAGGGATTACTTATACTCTCCTTTTCAACGGTGGTTCTTTTCAAGGAAGAAAGCATCCAAACCAAAATCATTCTCGAGAAACGATAATGCCGTCGCACGTTTCTCCGCGCAGAAGTTGCATTGGTCTTACTGCAATCCTCCCCAGTTGTTTCCAAATCCATTCTCTTCCGCCATGAACAGCGGCGACGAAGATCGGAACACAGGGGCGAAAAAGCGGGAAGAACGGAGCGGGAGAGGAGAACCGGGCCAGCGGAAACTTTTCCCGTGCAAAGTACCACGCGGACTGGCTCGAGGTTATGAAATTCTGATGGCTCATAAAATGTAAGAAAATTTACAGACTTCGCCCCTCCGCTCTGCCTTTCCTTCTCTTCTTCTCTGGTTGGTCTCAGTCGCCGGCCAGTCGTGCTTCGTTTCTCCTTCATTTCTCCTT
The DNA here is from genome assembly GCF_905332965.1 of Bombus pascuorum. Lineage (NCBI taxonomy): Eukaryota > Metazoa > Arthropoda > Insecta > Hymenoptera > Apidae > Bombus > Bombus pascuorum. Next base: position 3,871,191 of record NC_083493.1, read on the forward strand.
CGTTTCTCGTTCGTTTCGCGGTGCCGCCGGCTTTACGAAGTGAACGGAAGAACGGCTGAAGGGCGCAAAAGGGGACGTCGGCGTAAAGTTTAAAACTCCCGGCAATCGATTAGGAACCTTGGAAGAGAGTACCACGAATTGTACGCCTGCTTCGTTGTTTCTGAGTCTTCGTCTCGGACCCCTTTCGAATCCTCGTGAGGCTCATTTTCCTCGATTAAATGTGTCATTTCGTGGTAAGATATCACTGTACTCTCAAAAGCACTGCTATTCTATAGACGAAAACGTCGATTTCGTGGATTTTAACTATCCGGACGGGAGCCAAATGAACGTCTGGTCACGGGTAATGAATTTCTGTATGTGAACGGAGGTATTAGATACAGCGTGTCTTTCGAGGGTCTTCCAGCGTGTCTTTCTGGTCTCGTATCGACTCCTGATCCACCAAGAGTTTTCTATCGTTGGTTAAATTGTTGTCGTTTGATCGAAATTAATGAACACCAGTCTTCGAATATTGGCAATCATTGGTGGAGTGTCTTGAAATTGGTAATGGGCTTGAAGTTTTAAGTGGAGATTTAAAGTGTGATGATTTAAATCTTGCGCTGCGCTTCTAGTTCCATATGGTTACCAAAGGACATTCAGGTTATTGGAAGTTCATTAGAATTCAATCTTTTTTATTGTATCTTCGAATTTTCATTGAAATTTCTACCTTAAGAATTTAACGTTAAAAGCTGGTATTTCTCTAAAGATTCTTTGTGTTCGTTTTATAATCAAAATCTTTTCGTGTCGATTAGGCTCGAGAAGGGGTTAATTAACAGCAGCCAAATGAATAAGTCTTGATCAGTGAAAATTACGCGAGGGATGGTACAAAGATGATAGTCGAACTATTTCGTCTATTATCGGGACGTCTCAAATAACAGGCCCCTACTACACTCTTTGAAGCAGTCTAGACGTTTTGTGAAACTCCAGCAGTAGACGAGACGATCGTCCGGACTATTAGGTGCCTGGGGGAGACAACAATTTTAATCATCCCTCCTGTCGATCAGAATCAAGCGATTCTCAGTAAGAGTTGTTAGCGATGTAGCGAAACAATTTTATTTTCTTAGCCAAAACGTATAATACAAAATGATTTAAATATTTTGGGAATATATAATAAAGGAAAATTGTTGTAGAAAATAGAATTTTCATTTTAACAAAATTATTTTGGCAGTTATGCGCGTGGTGTTTTCTAAAATTATATAAAAACACATTTGCAGGAATAATAAGAACTAAGCAATTAGGAGTGAAAGTTTTCCAAAAACAAATATTCAATTTACAAACAGAGATACTCAAACGCAGTCTTCTTTCTGAAACGTTTTAATTAGGACACAATTTTATGAGCATGTAAAAATGTATGTCAAATTTTTTTATTACATTATCTTTCCAAAAAATTTGTTATCAAAATCATACTTGGTCTAGGAGAAGCTATCGTGCAAATTTTACGCGAGAACAAACAATAACGGTTCTCTCGTAGTTTTGGTCACATAACGACTCGAGCGAATTGTACCCGGGGAAAATTTCCTGGCTGGATGTAGCGAAGAATCTTTAGGCAGCGATGCTCGCCCGACACTCGCCAATCTCGCGCGTATAATTATGTATAAAGGCGACGACGACGATGACGACGACGATGGGGCTGAAGTTAGCGAGGCTGATGGCGGTGATGGTGGCCCGCCGCTCAAAATACGTCTAAATATTAATGAGCTGTCCCTGCCTACGGCGTACCACCTTCGTTTGGGCATTCATGCTTTCCTCAGACGGTGGCTACGTGTAGGTGGGCGACGAACGCGTCGAAAAGTGTTGTGTTGGTGTAAAATTAACGCGAAGGAGGGTTGGTTGTTCGTTGTTCCCGTGTGTGTCAGACGCGAAATACCTGTGAAACGAAGTTTGAAGAGTGTCGAACGATAATTATGGCTTTTGTGCGAGTTAATCGTCAGTTTTCATAATAGTAAAGTATAGTGGTTCAAATGGAAAAAGTTCAAAATAGGGCATATTTCATTAACTAAACCGAACGCGGAAATTGTAGATGTTTTTAAATGGGTTTCCAATTTAAAAATGGTAAAAAATAACGGTGATCGATAGTTAAATGGAAATCAGTTTCTAGTTCTTGGGGTAGTAAGCAATGTTGCAGTATAACCAAGTAACGCTGCTTGATAGATAGACGTAGATATCAATATCGTGCTTACATTATAAATAGCAATACAGGAAATAAATTTCAACATTGAATATTACGATTAATGTGAGATGCGAAGCACAATTTAAGTGATATTTAGCTCTCAATAACGTGTAGTTATATAGGACAATACTTGTAGACAATTGTCTATTTCATACTTAATATATCTGCCATTAAGTAGAATTAGTCGGTATATGGCCTGACACAGATATCTAATGTAATTGATGTCGTCTTTCATTACACTTTTTTAGTAATTATATCAACATGAATTTAACATTATTCTACTTCTACTTTCCTTTAAAATAATTTTATCACGTTTAATCAACACTTGTCTAATTCGTTCTTACCTTCCTCGTTCTTTCGTGCCGTCTCTTTCTTTCTTCCGCTCTTAACTATCTTCGCTGTTGAATGGCAATGACGAAGAGAAGACTTTCGCAGCTGGGAAAGGGTGAAAATAGGAGATGCGAAGGGGTCGACAGGAAGGAGTTACCTGATAGTTAGTACAAAGACTGTCATGTAAGATGCGCCGTCAAGTAGCAGTCACTTCGTCCCTGTACCCCCATCTTACCCTCCCTCCTTTCATTTTATTCTCCTCTATTTTCCCGGTACTCCTTCTGTTCTGTTCTTCCTGGCTGGCAGATCCTTCGGGACGGCTAATTGTGAGCGACAGTCGCAACGGATAACGGAAGGAGGGATCAACGTCACTTTCGAGAACTTCTCAAAAGCTCAGCCGTCGGTGCGCACCATTATCAAAGAATTCGCCGATAAGGTTGTCGACAAATATGTCGATTAATCTGTGAAATTGTTGTTTATTCGACAAAGAAAATCTAATTCCATTTTGATACGATAAAATATGTTTTGAGATTTGTTTCACATATGTATTATCACATAACATACATATATATTAGGTTGTCCGAAAAGTGTTTTTCTTTTACAGACACGTCTTTTACAATGATGCATCTTTATACAAACATGAAACCTAATCTGTCGAACGTTGTGACCTTTATCTTGATAGAACAAAATGGATCATACGTAATTCGACAAAATAATATAAAACGGAAAATGTTGTGCATCCATTATTTCTTTATAAAACGGAAGAAACTTTTCGGACGATCTAATGTGTATAATTAAAAAATTGGAAAGACGATGGAAAATTATCTCGCATTTATACATACTACATGCACTTTCTCGCGAATCTAGTATGAAATTTTTATTCCATGGAAGTAGTTCCACTGGCAGTAATATCGTCTTTAGATTCACATAGCCACAGTGAAGTGTCAGATACATCCTATTTTTTCTTCTATAGAAGAAAAATAGTCTGATTGCTAACCAGCCAACTTGCTACATTAAACATCGTAGAAACATTATAGTTTGCATAGCAGTAGCAGACGTTCCTCTTCTAGAGAACCGAGTAATCTATTCACCCTCTCTCTCGCGGAAGATCGACAGACATTCCGGTTCTAGAGCGGACAAGAACGAATCTAGAGTCTCTTACCTTTATCTTTGAGAACGTCTTTCGAAAATCGCGCATTTGCTCACAACCTTTACGAAGTGGAACGCGACCAACCTTTCTAGTTTACCTTTCGTCCCGAGAATGTTCGGCGACTATATTTACCATCTCTCGTAGGTACTTAATTTTGCTTTCGGAATTAATTCCGTTAAGATGGGTGGGATGGAGATGGTGTAGGTGTTACGTAAAGGTAAGAGTTGCCGTGTCGCTGCGACGTTGGTATTGGTGACACATTGAAATACCAGCGATATGTCGGAGAGGCGAGGCTCGTGGAAACTTCCGCCGAGTATTTTCCCCTGGACTGTCTCTCACAATTAGAATACTCTGGAGAGGAAGAGGGAGGGAGTGAATCGGCTTCGTAGTCGTAGAAACGGAGTAACGGCGCAGATAGGTGCCTATTAGTGGGGGAGAGACGTCGTCGATTTTCCGAAAATAGAGACGGAGAACGCGAGAGCGGGACGGAACGATGATTTATTGTACCTTGGGAATGTGCCTTGAGCGGTGCTGCGAATCTAGTCGATGCCAGTTAGAAATACTGTTCGCTCGAGACTAGACTAGTTTTTTATAGCTGAATATGACGGAAACAGTAGTAGAGAAATTGGAACAGGTTGATGGACAGTTGATTAGAAAGAGGATTTATTTTACTAGTCCATGAGATATTTTTTACTGTTGCTCCTTGAATTATAAGATCTCCTTAAACCAATTTTGTAATCTTCATGTTTTTTCATATACAGCAAATCACTTTATACGTCAAGATTGTTAAAGGAATGTTATTAAAATTATTAATATATGACTTATAATTCACTAGAACAAACAACATTTCATTTCATACTCCGAAATTTTTGGGTGATCGGAGTAACTCCGTCATCGCGTAGTAGCCGTCGAGAGGGAAATGCAACGGAGCCACGATGGAATCGCGTGACGTGCAATTCGACGGTTCGGACGGACGGCTCTAGGAATAGTCGGTTATCAGCCCACCGAGTGGTGAGCCCTGGCCTGGGTGTGTGTCTTTAGAAAAGCATTAGTGTCCGGAATTAATTGATCGCGGAAGGGAAGTGGATATCTACGCGAGCTTACATATTCCTCTTTGCCTCGTTCCTCTCTCTACCTTTCTCTTTCTATTCACCTGGTAGTCTCCGTTTCTCTTGCTCGTCGGTTGGTTGGTCTGAGGGTGCAGGGTAATATCGGTACTAGGCTGTACCAGTCGATGAGCCACTCGCCGCTCTCCCCTCTTCATGGCTCTTCTTGCATTGCCTCCTACACACGACTACGTTCGGGGCAACGATATAATCCGATGGCTCGTTCCTTGTGACTTTTATCCGCGTTTTTAATACCGGAGTACCTCTCGACAGCACATATCAACCTCGTTTTTTACCGACCACGCCGCTTTTTGGTCGCGTTCATTTGATTCGTTCGAGGGTCCGGCGTTTTATTCATGAATGACACGGCGCAACGCGACGCGGAGATAAATTTCTTCCTCGTTCAGATGGACAACGTTTTCGGTAGCTCGCATGAAATTTGACCATCGAGCTCGGCTAGCTGATTAATGTGTACCGTTTGGCTGGCCAACCATTCGACCACGCTTTTTCTTCCTCCAGTGTCGCTCGACGTTCCGGTGAAATTTGTCACAGGTGTGCAAAACGTTGGAAAGTATTGAGCATAGCGTTTTGGAACCGTGTACTGGTCTATGATAAAGAAGCGCAGCTTCTGGAATAATTAATAATTAAGAGATAGTACCTGCACAATTTTTGCGCTCTTTACTCTTTTATTCCATAGATTAATCTTTATCAATTGTACGTTTGTTTACGATTTAAGATATTACTATGTTCCATAACTCCAGCCATCCTGTTTGACGTGTTTTTATTGCATATACTTACTCTTGTATTTTCTTAGGTCCTTTCCATGATTGTACAAATTTTGATAAAATGTAGTTACTGACTTTTTTATTACGATAATTAACACAATATATAGATGGCTTTCCACATTGTCTTTTTTCTTTCTCATCCGTGTCATCGTTGAGGATTCTCGACGCCAGAGGCAAAGAGATGCACAACGGATAGAAACGTTTGTTTGAGGAGGCCGAGGGCCGACGGTTATTAAGCTCAGGCCACAGACCACATCAGAGGCAAGCAGAGAGACCCCTTGGCGTATTCACCTAACCTACAGCCCTTTCCCTGTCTCTCTCTATTCTTCTTCTTCTTCTTCTCTCTTCTTGGTTCGTCCGCGTATCTATCATAATTTACGATGCCTCACGAACCTTCTGGTCTCTAACGATCAATCCTTCACGGATTTCATTCAGCCGTCGACCAAACCAGAAGTTTTAATACGAAATGCATATTTCATTGTCCACGGTTGTCCCCTCGAATTGCATTTTCCGAATGTGCATCGGATTTCAGTATAGTACATTAGGATTAAGAGATCACACGAGAAACTTGGCTGAGAGTAGTCTAGTTTTCATTGACTCAAATATTTTGTTTTTCCGTTGAGGTATCGTAGAATGGAGGTAGATGATGATAAAAGAATTGTAAAAAATTTATTATTTGAAGCGGTACTTAATGTGATTTTATTTCTTTGAGTAAATCATACTATAGTGCTGAAGAAACACGATCTAAACACAGCGTTTTATATCGACTACTTTGTTCAACGAGAGAAATCAAAGGTCATTTAAGAATTCGCAGTTAAATAGATATAGAATAATTATATGCATCGTTATACGTTCCTTAATCGTGACGAGCATTGCTGCATACGTAATCATAACTTTAATCATTCAGTGACTTAAGAAACGCAGTTACTTGACAATCATCAAATATACATACTTTATATTACGCTACGTATACCTACCTATAAACTGACTCATTTCGAAAACAAACGACTTACGAATAACAATTTAATGTAATCCTCACTAGTTTCATTTTATTTGTTAATAATTATTCTACCAACACCAAGTTCAAATATATATTTCACCGGAGACGCCAACAATCGTTCCCTTCACAAACCACCTACCTTCGCAAAAATTATTCGACTACCAAATAACGTTTGCCGATTTTGATAATTCCCCTCAAATTGACCAGGAATCGATCCTTCGAAATTCAGAGCGAATTCTTCGCGAGGTGGCTAGCTCGGCGATACCCATTACCGCGTGCCCGGCGAAACACGCCTATCCAGGCCACTTAGACGCAATCACGAAAGCAATTGGAATCGGTAAATATCTGATTCGACTGGTGCAAAGGGAAGCTCGCCCCGGGAGGGCTGGAACGAACGGAGAGGAGGCGCCGGGCGTAAGCGGTTAGCCGGATCGAGTAGTAGTCGACTTGATATCCGTCAGATATGTCCTTGAAGCATGCGAGCCGTGCAATATCGTTTGATAAAGGACGCCGTTACTCGCACAGCCAGCTCGCACGCTTCTGCGTTAAACGCTCCCACGCGCTCCGTGTAACGGATATACACTGTGGCTCAACCCTCTCGCTGCTATTCCGCGTTTCATCCCTTTCAGCTGATCCCTGTTGCACTCGCGTTGGCGTGCAACCGCTCGATTTCGCTCCGTGTCCCCGTTCCCTCTCCAACTCCGCGGAAATCTGCCTTTAGGCGCGTTGCGGGAGCACTGAGATCCGACGTGATAAGTGGTTAAACGGCAGTAAGTAAATGTTGTAATGCGCGTTGCGAACGGAACGCCGCTTCAAAGGTTGATGCACCACACTGCGAGACGATTATGCGTATCGCGCGACCGCGACCGCCACCGCGGTATTATGAGATTAGGATGAGGGCTAGAATTATAATACGTTTGTTTGGGGGCGAAATGAGTAATAACCGTGTAGTTATTCAAGGTAGTGAAGGTTTTTGGACGGTTTTGTGGCGAATGGTTGTTACGTTATATTGGTGTGCGGTCAGTTTATGAGGTCAGTTTGAATTTTTTGCTTATTTTATCAAATCGTGTCATGAATAATATCGCTTTGGAATACGCCTTTGCATTTTCTAATGAATTTCTAATGAGAGAGAAATTATATTGCATGTATTACATCATGTGGAACCCACTTTAGAAGTGGGCAGGGAAGTGGGTATAAAAAAAGTTCATACGGACATGTGTTCTATCCTATCTTGTTTCAAATTTGAAGCCATTTTTGTGTTTCAACAATCCGCGACTGCTTAACTTCATTGAAATGAAATAGGTACCCTTGGTTTGTATTATTCGATTATACCTGGAATATTTGAAGTATTGCAAAATTCTTTCATACGACGACTGCAAGCTTGCATACAGTCCGAGGATCCGAGTACCTTCTATGAAGGTAAAGAGTTGCGGATTGTTGAAGCACAAAAACGGCTATAACTCTGAAACCAGATCAGACAGGACATATGTTCATATAAACTTTTTTCATTGTTCTTGTGATGTTTCCTATCCACTTCTGAAGTGAGCTCCACATGTTACCATACAACTTGTATATAGTACCCTGCATCTGAGGTCGAATTTTTCTAATTATCTGTAAGCTCTTTTATATTTTTTTTTATAAAGTCAATAAATGTTGATTAAAGAAATATCAAATAGGTTTTTGGATAGCTTCATTGATTTAAGATATTTTCCATTAAATGAACATCGAGATACGATAGATCTTGTAAAAACATAGTCATGTATTTGTATATATTTAAATTCTGTGGTGCATTCAGTTCAGGTCTGTGTCAACAGCTTACATTGAATACTGCTCATATTTTGAAGTTCAACAAAAGAGCTGCGCCGTTGAAAATTCTAAACATTGGGCGTGTTTGTTGTCGTTGTTTCGAAGAACGCAGTTTTCACGAATGAGTCGTGCTGTGTTTTCGCGTGTCGTAACGTTCATCGAATTATAACGCGTGTTCCAGTACCTTAAAATTTTATTACGTCAGTCACATCACAAATACTTCTGATTTGCTATTTATTGTGTTTACACATATACACTACAATATTACGTGTAGTTCCTTTCTAAATATATTCCTGAAGGAAATAATTTAATTAGACAAGAATTTAGCGTGCGTAACATTCTCATATCTCATTATGATACATGGAAGAAATACACTACAAATCTAAATAAATTTGAAATACTTAATAGCATTACTAATTATAAATTTGAACTATTAAAAGCTAAGAACGGTACCAATTTCTACTTGTATTTCTATCCACGTACATCAATTTCGGGACGAGCACGATATTGTTAACAAGTCGCTTCCCTTTAAATTATGCCCGTCGGCTAATAACAGGGAGACACATGACATTCGTGCATGGCAATAATTAATTTTCGCAATTATGCCCGCCTTCGTACCTTCCTGCCTCGCATCACCTCACTCGATGTACTTCCTTTACCCCCTTAACCCTTCTTCTAACACATCCATCCTATCCCTCGACGAATATATCCTTAAAAATCAACCTTGCTCGTTACCATGACTATCACTAACCCCTCACGAAACGATCTTCTGCTTCCAGGTAAATACCACGACGTCTCTATAGAGCAGTATTTAACTTATTAATCGTTCGAGCCTACCCTTTTTTCCTGGCTGGTAAGTCACCAAACACATTTGTTCATTTTAGCCTACTCGAGGTTGACAATATACATTTTATATTTGGTATGTTCTATTAAGTCTTGACACACTTATTGTTAGTACATTTAAAATGAGAATAAATAAAAGTTGCAATTCGGAAATGAAGTGATATTTATTAACGGCGTGCAATATAAGGAAAATTAATTTATACTGGCAGTTTTAAAGGTCTTTTTGTAAACCTATTTGGACATACACTATATTCTAAGTTAAGAAGTATTCAATAACTTATAGAGAGAATTCTATGATACTAGCGAAAAGAATATATAAAAATTGACGCTTACGTTAATTTAAAAATAAAATTAAAAAAACAAAGAATCAAATAGCCCACAAAATATTATCCTCAGAACAAAAAAAAAAACATAATTATTATCCTGTAGCTAAACTCAAACCTCGAATGGGTTAACTTATCAAATAATTCATCGTTGAATCTATTCTTTCTGCTCCCTCCACAACGATGCGACGGCCACATTTCGACCAGCTGGTTGATAAAACGGAACAATGTACCGTTATTCGGTCGACGAAGAAATTGATAAATTCCATTCGAAACGCAAACTTTTAAAAGAGCGTGTAACTCTCGCTGGTCGAAAGCTTTGGTCTCGGTTGGAAAGGCCAGGTTTCCGCGGGGATGTGCGGCGGGAGTAAATTAGTAATTAGAAATCTGATACTGGCAAGGTAAGTCGGTGTTGTTTCGGCATTGCGTGGCTGTGCGCGTCGCGTGGACTTTTGCGACAGGCACGGCCTCGCGTGACCCGACGCCCCCGCTAGGGTGGCCCAGGGGTCGCTTCGAGCAAGGAGCAAGTAAGCAAGCAACCAGAGAGGGACGGGGAGACCGTCCTGGAAAACGTAAGGGATGACAATTATGCCCTACAGGTAATTGCTAGGTTGCAGCTAAACGGAGCAGGCGGCCTGGCCTCTGTCCCCTTTCTCACCCCTTCTCGATAAACCGCGCGAGCGCGCCTTAGAACGCGAGCTTTCATCAGAAAATCATGGCTTTTAAAAAGCGTCACGCTTCCCGCAGCCTACTAATTTATCGTGGTTTTCTCCTTTCACTAGTATGGACACACGATCTTGGAGAACTGTATCGGATTCCTCTATTCGCTAAGGTCGCTGCTTTACTCGGGCTATCCTTTAATTTTGATTAGTTATTGTTTTTTTAAATCTTTTTGTATTTTTGTATTTCTTGTATGTAATCATATATTGTTAGATTTTTTATGATAAGAATATAAAACTTTTCGTAAATAGTTTGAACTCTTTATAAAAGGTTTACTTTTTTTTAAATATGTACTGTTTGTAGTATGCATACTGGTGTAAAATTAACGGAGAGAATCTTTCAAATATTATATTAATTTTTAATCATGTTTTTCTAAATCTGGTGTAGATGTATACGTTTAACAATTAGTGAAAAATCATATTATTAAAGATAAGCTATTAGAATTGTGTTATAATACCTGCAAACAACCATCGTTGTTCTTCTTGAACCTATATAGTTGATTAAGCCGTTAGCTATAGATATCCGCCTTATAATCTAATTTAAATACTCTAACTGACTCATCCTCCTCCAACGCCATAGAATTCTATTCTACCGTAGACTAGCATGACGTGTTCGACACGTTATCTCTTACTCGTACGCTTTGTGTTAGTATTTCATTGATCGAACGTAATATAATAGTACAAACCCGTTGCATTAACAAAATTCACCTACATTATTCCACACAATACTCCTATCTCCTACATTGTTTCACATCAAAGCTTGCGATTGTCAATCTCTATTATTGTCCAAAATTATTTATTATTTATAACGTCAAATTTTTCTAATATTTCCTAGCGTCATTTATTCATGAATCAAGCATGCAATGATTATAAAAAGTACTTCTACATATCGTGTTCATTTTGCAATGAAGTTCTCTTTTATCAGGTTCTTAATTTCATTGTCATAGTATCAAATTTTTGCAATCATATGGAAATATTACTAAATGATACGAAGTAATATATTAATGTATCTAATTAATTAATATATGAATTTTATAATAAATACAATAATGTGCAAATAGTTTTCATAGCCACTATGACGCAAATTTAACCAAAGTTTGATTACCTCGATTAAAAGAAATTCTGTCAATTTCTAAGCTATTTCACGCTTTTACGTCTCAATGTTGAATCATTTCGTATCAATATTGAATCAATTCTATTCTGAGTATTCTCAAGAACTACTGCACACTATTATATCGATTAGAAAAAGATCGAATAAAAAATCGAATGCAAGTGCAATGCTGAAGAGTAAACCTCCGAAAACGCTGAATTCATTTACAGCAGAGAACGGGGTGGGCCAAAGAGGAGAATGAGGGCCGACCCTTTGGCGACAATCGTCCACAAAATTAGCCGCAAATGTGTGTTATTTCGCCCAGCAAGCTGACGTGCGGTGACGTATATAGCTGGCATCTATTATGAAAGCAGTCCCGTAAAAGCTGCCGCCGTCTGACGCTTGTTCCGCACGCGCGTTTTCCCACGTGCTCGTAAGCCACGTAGTCCGGCAGCTGGCTGCAAGCGATGGCCATAAGCGGACAACATAAGACGCGTTTAGAACCGCTTAGAAAGGTGTAAGAGAGAAAGATGAGGGTAAAAGGGAAAGAGGATGTCGTCGAGGGTAGAAAGGAGAATACGCGCCGCTATACCGCTATCATTTTTGTCACATTATTGGCGTTGCACTGCGAGAGGCCACGTGGCCTGTGGCAGAACGCGGGCATAAGTCGGCGTCGCTTGTGCCCCAACAACACGCTGCATATCAATCGGACACTTCGCGATCAGTATGCCCCAAGCCTTGGCACGCTTTATTTGTTTTGACGTACGTGTCGGTTCGTTGCTTCCGTGAATCGAAACGAGGGTAGCGAATACTTGGAAAACGCGCGTGATCGTTAACATAACTTTTTTATCGAGCACAAGTTTTCGGAGTTTTCTTCGTGGCTGGAGAGCTTTGCTTTTGACAGCGATAAAACTTGCATTTGGATGTGCTTTGAACGTTTCGAAGAGAGTCATAGTGACTGCAGGCGATAGTGACTTGGTTTTTGCCTTGTTTTTGCTGTGACGAGTGAGGATATGTAAGTATACGAAATATTTATTTTCTTTTTTTCCTTTTTTTTATAAGAACGCAGAATTTACTTATAACAAATTTTTAAAAAATAAAGAATTATTAATAATCATTAGGTGGTTTACGAAATATTTAATTTTTGCAAGCACATTCGATTGCTATAGATTATCACTCATCCTCTACCATTTTTATTTTATGAGTGTTAATGAAGCTAGTTGTATTGATAGTAGCAGTTTTTCAATCTTCACCTTTCGATAGTACGAATAAAATAGAAACTTAGAAATTATCGTCACACTTTCCCTGCTTGAAACAATTCTAGTGGTAACTCGTGCCTGTAGGTTTCCAAAGCATAATTTCACGGGGTGCTTAGATGCACATCGAACTGTTTCTTTGGTAGTTTCGTGCACGCGCCGCCGAACGCTGCACGAGAGGTGAACTGAAAAGTGTGGCAAAAGAAGAAAAAAAAAAAATGGTCGAACGGTTGGTGTAATGTCGTGTCATTCGAGTGGCGGTCGCATGCCAGCCAGAGAATTAGCGTCGAGTGGCTATAGTTACCAGTAGAACACGTATAGAGGCTGACGTTCGCATGACGGATGTCGATTCAATAGCTCGATTTCACCGGCTTCGCCGTTCCGATGCTCCTCCGACATCGAGGAGAAATTTTACACCGATCGATCGCGATTAACCCTCAACTCCGGTAGTTTAGAATCATAATCTGTTCTAGTCCACGATGCGTCGGTTTCTAATGCAATTTTACGCTACTCGAAACAATTTACCTTTGCCGTATTATTTATATAATATTGTACCGAATTATATTTTCAACTTAATTAAATTTGAACTTGAAATTAGAAACGCAATTAGAATGAGTAATTAAAAACTTAGTTAAAAATGTTAAAAATTTCCCTTTGTTAAGGAGGATCCAGCGAATAAAGAACTATTCTTTTTCTCCTATCATTTTTAGCTATGAATTTATATACTTTCTTTATCATTGTTTGTAGAATTATATCTCTTTAATATTTCAATCGTTACTTAAGAAGCTATTAAATTGTTAAGATGTTAATCGAATAATATATTTTCATATTCGTATGGAGAAATACGTATATTTGAATATAAATATTTTAGATTGCAAGAAAGTGGGGGTTTCCATGCGTAAAATGAAAAATTTGCAGGATCACTATAGATTCATTTGTTATATAAGTTGAACGAAGGTATAATTGGATCGAACTTGTAGATCAGTATCAAATCGGCCAGTTTGAGTGAATTATCGATAAGACAGACCAGTGGTTCGTCCCTTCTGCGTTTCCTTTAGCTTGGGTATCGACGTACTTTGTACCTATCAATTATTCGATCTTCGCTATACATGTCGTTGCTCTAAAATTTCCCCTTGCTTTTACCCCGACGATGTAATGTATGTTTAAAGAAGGGACAGATAGCTATGTTTATCGTAGAAAAAAGAAACAAGCGGAATTGCGCTAGGGGAAATTGCATGTTCAGAAAAGTATGAAACGCGAGAGGGAAATTAAAAAATGTCCAATTGAAATCATAAGTAGGTTCCTGTTCTTCAAATGTTGTATGGTATTTCATTTTTGCATCTATTTAATCAAAATTTCGAAACAATTTTTGAAAAAACTTTCAACTTTTTTTGCTGCCAAATTACTACATTTCTCTTTATCCCGTGTGCAAATTAAATATACCAATAATGTTTAAAATTATAAATCTATAAGTATAATATTTTTCTTGATGTCCTATCTCACTTAATTGTAACATATTATCACATTTCAAGTATCAATTGCAATCACATACTCCCAAAAGTTTCTGTACATAACATTACGTTTGGTAAAATCAATAAATTCAAATTTAAAAGAACTAATAAAAGAAGTTCGCGTTCAATGATTCGTTGAGCGACCACGCGAATCTCGATCGCGGTAATAATTCATCGTTGGCGTCCTCAACGTCGGGCAGCAATATTACCGGATAAAATAAGCCATTAAGTCAGCGACGCAGCCGCGGAGTCTCTCTTCTCGGGCGTTATACGAAGACGTTCATGAAGACGACGTCCTCCTCCGCGACCGATCGTGGAAGACGAAGAGCTGCCAGGGGAGGAATCGAGGGTCGAAGCCAGGATTACCCATCCAACCGAAAGGAGATTCCACTAAGCTTTCAGATTTTACCCTCTTAGCCGACCAAGGATTATAAAACGCAAATACGTCCCTTGATTAGTGAGGATAAAGTAAACATCGGCTTGCCGTCGCGGTTGTTGCTTGCGCGAAATACGTTGTCGTTCGTGAGAATGACTCCATTCTACCGAACAATGTCGTCGTTTATCTGTTGAGAATGAGTGGAGAATGAATTCTCTTCTAAGAGCTTTTTTTTTATTCGAACTGTACTGCATCTGCAAACAACTGAGTCTTGTGGTACTGTAAAAATTTTGTGAGATTTAAATTTTAGTTCGGGTTGAGTAGGTTATTTCTGCTTTCAATTTTTATCGTCCTACAAGATGAAATTCATCTTTGGTGGAAATAAATTAGGTAAAAATATTTGAGCCAATCTTAGAAAATTATCTAGTTGTCACACATGACAACCTAAATTTTCAAGGAGTACTTGAATCTTCATCTTATATTCGAAGTTCGGAGTGTTTTGTCTGTCACAAGCGACGAAACAAAAAATTTATACTAGAGAAGACCGCGACCTAAGTCCGAAATTCGATATAATTTCGAGGATAATTTCGAGATAGCCACTTTACGGGGATAAACTGTGGGAAGATAGAAGTTTAGAGCGTAGGGAAGCCTCAAGCATCCTACGGAAGTCTGGTTCTAATTAAGCGTCTCTTACCCCTGCCGCGGTTCCTTCACTCATCATCTTTCATCTTGCTTCAGTATCCCTCTCCGTCAACGTTCACCCGGCTCCTCAGAATCCTCGCGAAGGTCTGAGGTGAAGGTAACCATCCATCCTCCGCGTGTTATCATATTCGTGATTGTTATGTCTTCGCTCACGATACCTCGTCGCTGACGTTTTCTCTCGGTTTCGCCCGAGTCGTTGCACGCCTCGATGATTTCCATCGTCTCTCTTTTCCTCGTCGTTGTTGCCTTTCTATGTTTTCTCCGATCTGCCATTTCAGCCACGCTTGCTCTCGTTCTATCTTCCGGCGTTTCTACCTTATTTTCATTCACGTACATACGCCGTTCTGTCTTGTTTCTTCATGGTTGCCTGGAAATACGAGAGAGCACGAGCTTCTAATTAAATTCCACTCTTTCCTATCGTGTCTTTTTTTTTTGTAGGTTTCCTCAACCGAACCTTAATTGCGTCGGAATCGGGATGGTTGCTGCCCTCGGCAGAGCTACTCGCTACCGATTCTCTCGGTTCTTCCTCCTTGCGCCTCCTTCAACCTGCTTTCTTAATTGGCGCATAATTATGTAAACAATTCCAACGTCGGGCCGAGGGCTGGGCCGTCGAGCCACCCCCTCGTCTTCGGTTTAACCGCGACTCTATACTTAGCAGTGTCATCAGCTGTGACAAATCGTGAAACTATTCCGCGACGACGAACCTCGTGAATTAAAAGAGGACACATGATGTTGGGAAGAAATTAGCGAGCTCAGTAATTAGCATGTATTTGTATAACTGTACTGCCGGATCCTCAGAGTTTCGTTCCTCGGTCGTTTTAATCGTCAACCGCGTTACCGTAAAAAGTCATTCGAGAGATAACAAGCCCTGTATTTGGGACGGTATAATTGCGAGGAAGTTCTTGCGATATATACTGGTTACGTAGGAGTGCTTGTTTTACGTGCATTTTTCTTTCACATCTGTGCGAATGATACATGTTTGGATAATTGCGATAAAAATTAGGTCGCGATAAATGATACAGTAAGAAAGTTATTTTGTGTAGATAATTTTCTAGAGTTTATAAAGGACAAATGTATTGACAGTGTCTAAATAAAAAATCTTGTTCTGTGCATTTCTTGCATCGATATCATCTTACAAAATACCACCATGAATATTCTAATCATCTTTATCTTCCAAGTTAATCTGTTGTAGCTTGCATCAATTATGCATCGATTCGTTCTAGTTACAACGTTCTCAATACTCGTCGCAATCTACCAAAGCCGCAACCATTTCGTATATAAAGTATAACATTTGAAATATTGTCGCAGAAGTTGAATCGGCTATCTAAGACTACCGCGATTAAAAAACTAGTCGATTAACAAAGAGTCGCGGCAACGACTTATTTACAACAGTTTAGGACAAAAAGGCAACCAGTGCGATGAAAAGTGTTGGATATTCAGGGGCGATGAAGGGGTGGTATAGGCGGGGAACGAAGGTGAACCGTGCTTGCGGCAACATTATTTAAAATTCTAGCTGTAATTACTTTGCTGGGCGGCGCTCCGCTTGATTTATAGTCATCGCGCGATGCAGCTGCGTGGGTGTAAGTAATTAAAAATGTACCATCGCGTGGTATGCTAGCCTTCTTTCTCCTTCCATTCGTACCTCTTCTCGGGGGAAAGACGGTTTAAAACAGGGTCTCGGTTGTGTGCGAACTAGGGGTTGCTTCTTTCCCCAAACCCTAGGTACCATCTCGTATTTCGGCGAAAACGATTGCTCGATGGAGATTCCAGCAATGCGCGCAAATGTTCCTCGAGTTTCGTAAGCGATTCGGTATCCGTGCCTATATTCTATGCTCTCTCTTTGAATGTCAGTTTCTGGTACGATTTGTTTTTTCATTAGCTACTTAATTGATTAGTTGGTTAGCCGCTGGAATGTTAAAGTGATTACTAGTTAGAAAACTTTAACGACTACAGTACAACATTATTTATATTTGAAGATAAACTTCTTAATATATTCAATGTTCGCTATAAATGTTTTTGTTTCTTGAATAAAAATAGGATAAAGGGATTGGATATTTTAAGATTTTGCTCAAATTCTTGTTAAAATTCCCACTTTATAAGTCATTGGTCTAATTTAAGGGGAAAAAACTCAATGCTACATACATCTGAATTACTCTGTTTTTGTCGACACATATGCTTCTTCAGCATTCCTAGCATAGTCGACAGCGATTAACTGTCCGAGCAGCGAGACAGCGATCAATTCGGTTCATGGGCAACGTCGACTCTAGCGGTTAGTTGGCACAGTCTCCAGGTTAATTGGCCATTCATGGTTAATTTGGTCTGGCGCGAACCCGTAAGGCGATGGAAACGACCCTTCGACCCTCCGGAGACAGACTCGTCGATTTCGTATTCGTCCCGTGACAAGAGGGGCCGAAATACTCGCTCCGATACCGATTTCTGCTTGTCTACTCGCTGGACACGATTCACGAATAACCTGCACGAGGAACGGAAAGACTAGGATCGTTTTGTCCTTGGTGGGCCAGCGCTTCTCTCTCCCTTTCGTGGAAACGTTTGCTCGATACTCGCGGCGCGTATTAATTAGCCCGTCGTTAACGAGTGCGCGGCTAAACGGTTCGTGACCATGGATCGTCTGACCTGCGAATCGTAACAGTTGTTACGCCGATAGTGGCTGCGAATGAGGCGACGGGATAGCGTGTACATTGGCGAAAAACGCGATTTGGTGGAGAAACGAGGGTCGAAAAGAGTTTCGGGGTTGAAACTTCTTCGCCTGCGTTTCGTAACTCGCGATGTTATACTCCCGTAATAATGATTATTTGGTTGACTGTTTAATTAATCATTGAAATTTTTTACCCATGTTACCTTCTGAATATTTATTGGAATAATAGTGCCCAAGTTTCAGGTTTCGTTAAATTTATTTATGGATATATAGCGATTTAAAATAAAATTGTAATTCTAAGAGAAGAATATTCATCCAAATCGTTCTATATTTCTCGCACTTATCTCTACTTCACCTCAACGATCTCATCAATATTACAACCTAATCCCTAAAATCATCTGACCCCTTTTCAATAATGATCCAGCTAGTACGTCGTCACGGGCAGAAACTCAGACTTGAATTCATAATAATGACCAGCGATTCACGTGGAGAACATAGAATGCAAGAACACCTAGGGGAGATTACTAATGTGACCTAACTGCAAGCACAGGCTTACCGTTACAGTATCGTTTCGGGTTTGATCCCAAGAAGATGCAGCAATTTTCAGTGCTCGTTGTATCTTCTCCAGTAGAGGAACGTTAAAGACGAAGGAAGAGAAGATTTTTACCAGACGACGGAATACCTGGTTTGGACATGTCAGTTATAAGCAATTCTAGATGCGTCAGTCCGCGAATGAAGTTCGTCCGTCGTGTCGCTTGCTTATCTGCTTTCGTACGTGTTCGGGTTAAACGCAGTATCACAACAGGCTTGTCTTGAAAGTTATTACTTTGGTCGAATCCGCGATTTCACGATTCCGTGGATGCCATGCTCTGCCTCTATACTTCTTCTTCCCGCACCCAGTCGAAACTTGATTACTTTGCATAATAACCATCTCTCCTTCGCGTACTCAAATCTAGAGAGTATCGACTGTGTTTACGTGACACCGGGTAGATTCGAACTTGGCAGACTCGATCGAATCGAGTAGATTTCTGATTCGATTAAGGAAATCGATGAACTGCAAGTGACACGTGTGGCTTATGAGATAGTTACCGTTGCTTTAAGCATTCTCTTTGTTTCGTATTAATCTTGTGCAATTTTAATGTTCTTTATGATCGTATGACAGCTCGAAAGCTTCTGTAGCTTACTCATGACCCAAATCAATATTTATGTAGAGACGAGCCCAGTTCCAGTGCAGCAATAGCAATGAGTTCAGCGAAATTACCTTACACGTTTCTTCCAAAGAAAGCAATATCAATTCGATAACTTAAAAACGAAGTGTTTATTGTTAAGCAAAGGATAGTTTTGAATTTTAACGCGATATAGTTTTTTCCACCGAGCACGAAGACAGTAACATCACTGTATTGATGGTCAATTCAAGCGTGTTCATATCCTTATGCACGGTCTTGCATGCACGTACAGGGCTCGAAGATCAGGATGGAGGCAAGAAGGACCCTAGACACCGCAATTCACACATTGAATGCCTTCCAAGGCTTCTCCATCCACTTCTAGACCCTCATCCATGGTTTCCAGGACGGCCGCGTTATCTAGTATCTGGGGAAGGACGAAAGACAGAAATGGACAACGACGACCATCGATGAAAGAGAGAGACGTGGAACAGTTCGGTAATCTTCGAGTTTACAAGACGCAAACAGCTTAGGTGGTAACGCACCGATAAGATCTGAGCCTCTCCTTTCTCGATATACCGCTGATAGCCGTCGTTAGGCCGCGGTTAGGACTTCGTCGAACCTCTATAGAGTCGCTCCTCTGCCCTACTCTCACAGTGTGTCGTTTTCCTATCTGAAATCTCTCGTGTACCTTGAACGGTGATAAGGATTTCCTACGTTCAATACCGGCTACATGCTTGGATCATATTGCTCCAGTTGAAGTTCAAGCCAGGTCTTGAGGCTTGCGACTTAATAGCGAAAGGCGTGTGTAACGTATACCTCCCGCTGGCCGCGGAGGAGGTTTCAATTCCGGGGCTCTGGCATCCCTTATCCTTACTAGCCACAACCGGCTAAAAGCGTAATCTAAATTAATGTTCGCCTATCCCGGGCATAAACCTGCAAATTAAAGTACGACCGACTTAACGTCGGCCAGCCGATCGAAATTGCGATTTTCACGAAGATCTACCAACGAATGTGCCTCAGTTTTCCTCGAATATGAGTGAAAATTTTAAAAAGCTAGCTTTGTGACGTAGGTGTTTGAATCGGTTGTCAGTAATATACATATGAAAGAATTTTCTTATTTCTTATGAAAAGTATTTCGATTATCGATTAATGAAGAATAAAAATTATTTTATCTACTTGGTCTTGAAAATTATCTTAAAAATTATTGTCTTCGTTTAGATGATATATATGTTTGTTTTAGATTTTTCAAATATTCATCTTTTTAGTTTTAGTAAATTAATGTATTACGTAATATAATGTATTACGATCGTAAAATGAAAATTCATTCACGAATATTTTAGCAGTTCATTTACCTCCCTTGCACTGGATGGGTGGTTTCACATTGTACTGTTCACGCGAGCTCGAGTTCACGTTGTACAACGTCGCGCATGGCTAATTATTTTGGGAAACGATCGATTTCCGATGTTTATTTTTAAGTATACCGGGGAAACAGGAAGAGGAAGGGACAAGGAAGAGATGCGTTAGGGTTGTTAGACGATTTTTTTGAACGGGGTCGACAGGAAGGGTGGCACGCGTTTTCCTGTGGTACACGGCAAGGGGCTGCATTCAGTGGCGGGTCACTCGGGAAAAGAGGCCATTTCACAGGTCTTTGCGTCTCGATTCACCTTCGCTGGACTCGTTTAACCCTAAACTATTCTTTCTTGCTTCACTGTATTTCAGAAATAGACGTTATCGCTTCAATTTTTCTTCTAAGAAATTCCACTATCATTTATATTCTTTGCATTGGAAATACAGAACACAAAATACTCCTATTACTTCAGTCGGTTTTGTACAATTTCAAACTTGTTGGAAAGCATTCAATTTATAAAAAACGCATTCAGGTACACTTACATATCGGTATAAATCTATTCAATCCTACATTCAGAGACACTTCCTCAAATTTCTTCCCGTAATTACAGCATCGCGAATTCAGTCAAGTTGTGACAATACATTAACTATATTAATAAACTTCTAATAATTTACATGATACAATTGATACAGGCTTCGACAACCTCTCACCTAACCTTCAAACACAAATGTTTAGTCGTCACTCTTTCAATCAGCTTGTATATACACGCGAATTCACGAGCAAAACGTTCTTTTTCCTATTACCAGATGCAAATATAGGAGCTAATTTTAATTTTACGCATATTAAAATCGAGCATTCTTCGGTTGCCCAGCTGACAGGGCAGAGGAGAAAAGAGGAGTGGCTGGCTTTAGGATAAGAAAAGGTGGATTGCGTCGTGGAATCGAGGGGGTAGCAGGGGGTTGGAACGCTCCGTTGGGATTAGTCGGAAAGCGATTTCATCCTCGTGGGTGGTTGCAACCAGGAAAACGTGCCCCTCTTCAGCCATTACCCTCGGAGCCTCCGTTACCTTGGCTTGTCTCGCTCGCGAGAGGAAAGCCGGGCGAAAACCAAAGCCCGAAATTAGAATACAAACCCATCAGCGGCGGCGTTCGTGGTCTTAGGACCTCATGTGCGCGCAGGGAAAGAGAAGACGAGTATAAGAGAAACGAGACGGGGCGAGATTCTGAAGGAAGCTGCGCTTTCGAACAGAGAGTCTAATTTACATACGCTCCATAAGAGAGACACCAACCGCGGCTACGGGGGCAGAGGTGAAGCGCGTAGAAGCCGCGTTGCGCCGCGTCGTTCTGCTGGAAAATACTGTAATTGGTTGCGATGCTCGCGAGAGACGAGAGGTGAATTCTGAGATTCGCAACGGATTTCCCTGGGTCCCTCTATTCCATAGGGTTACATTTTATGGAAAATTCGCGGTTTGCGGTGATGCTTGATTAGATAAGGCACGATTATATGCTGAAGTTCAACGTGTGAAACGTATGTCTCGGTTTTTAGTAAGTTTAATTTCTCCACGAGAATTCCAGATTAATCTCGCCTTTGAAGTTATTTTAAATGAAGTCGAATTAAAAAAAAAAAAAAAAAAAAAGAAGGAAATTACGATATCGTATTCTTCTAGGGAGAACTAAAAAATTCATTCTACTATGATCTCTATTATTACTCTACTGTCTTTCCAATTGATCGCTTTTCATAAGCAGGTTTTCCGCGAATCGTTGGACTGGAGGAGGAAACGCGAATCGATTTTCTTGCCGGTGACCGAGGTGATTTTCACGTAGACGAACAAATTCCCCGTTGTCGAATAGACGTTTATTGCAATTACTGCAATGGCCGTGTTTGCAGCCAGTGGTCAGACCAGGTAGGTGGACAAAGACGCCGTATCCTCGACGACTGTCCGCCGGGGGTTGGTCCGAAAGTTTCCAGAAGCCTGGAAGCCCCGACGACCAAACGGAAACTTTGTCCAGTACTTTGGATGGCTGCTTGGTTGGCTAGAAACTCGCTAAAGCTCAGTCAGCTTCCCTACCGGGCATCGTCGGCAACCTCGTCGTTGTGGACGTCGTCGTCGTCGTCGTCGTCGCCGCCGCCGTCGTCATCACTGCGTCGTTCACATGGACGCACCTCTCTCCTTCTACTTGCTTTTCGCTAGTGTAGACGATAATTACCGCAGCGACCGCTTTTGTCCGACTACTGCCGCGCCAAGGTTTCCTCCTGGTTCTCGTGGACCCCTTTGTCGGACGCTAAACGGACCTTTTGAAACGTTACTTCGTATATTCGCGTTTCACCGCGAACTGTAATTCCCAGGAAAGCGTACGTGTATATGCGATCGATAGACGACCAAAGCTTCTTCCAGTTGATCTTCGTCGAAGACCTAGATAGATCCTTTTCTGATCAAAACCTCTATAGAGATCGGATTAGAAACTGCATGTTTCCAGATTTTCAGCAGATTTAGGGTATTTGAAGCTTAGGTTTCTCTAGCTAAGGACAGTATCATATTATATTGATGTTGTATATAGAATGCTAAGATCACGGTTATTTAAGGGTTGACTGAAATTGATTTTTTATTCTCGATACAATTGTAGGGATTGAGAGAACCGATTATTTTAAATACTGCAAGGAATATTTGTGTACTATTTCAAATTCTTGTTTGTTAAAATATACTCAATATTCCGGAAATCGAAATTGCTATTAATTTATTGCTGCTCTACTATGTGCATCAACCATGTATATTATGCAATCTTTTATAATTTTTCGATCTTTGCTACTCTTTTATACAAGTTCTATTATCATGAATTCCATTGTTTTAGAAAAACCATACTACGTACAGAATAATCTCGTATTTCAAATGTTATTCCAGCACAAAAATTTCCCAGCGTCTAATATTTATCACATTCACCATCTTCAAAAATGTATTCCTCTTGGTTAGTCTAACGTAGAGCCAGTGTGCTGGATAATAGTCGTTTGGCTGGAAAATATCGCCGTGCGCGTATGGTACTGTGTCTTATAAATAAAGTAGCGACTCTTAAAAAATAGGGAGGTATTATTAACTCGCATTAGAGCGCGGTTCCTTATCGACATCTAGTTCTTTTTCCTCTCTTTCCCGGAGAGTTGGGGTCGCATCGTGGACGCAGCTGATGCCATGGCACCGCAGGCTCGTAAAATAATCTCCCGCGCTGTGTAACGGATTAAAAAAGTGGAGAGTTCGATCATACGGGGCTCGAAAAAAGGTATTTGGATCAAAAGAGAAGGGAAATGCTTATCAGGAAGCGATGTCGTCTTTCTTAAGCAACGATATAACAGCGCAAGTTCCACCACATAAGTTCATCGGTTTAGCGATCGTGTGGAAGTTCGCAGCGTCAATGGAATCATACATAAAGGAACGTAAAAAATATCACGGTGAGCTGTCGGCAAGCTGGCTGTTTCTATTAGGAGAAAATGTCCTATGGTATAGATAAAAGTTTGCTGGAATTGTACATTACTGTTGTCTAGACTTTATAGATTGAACGAAGTGTTATCGTGTATGGTAATACGTAGATGTATTTTAAACGTATAATTTAAAAATTTCTTCATTATTACTCAGCTGCTTATAACTTTTTGCAGTATATATCGACTTCTATAACTTATAACTTGTAAATTGTCAATTCACTAATATTTGTTAATAGATTATTACGCAGCAGCGGCTTATAAGTACCTTCGCAAGTAAGAATATCATATTCTATTAAAATACATTTAATTAATATTTAAGATAAGATTTAAGAATCCGCAATATATTTGCAAGTACTTCAATTTAAAGCAAACAATCCCTGAATGATCAAGAGACTCCTGTACTTATCAGAAACCTTTGCTTATATTCTAACCCAGTTTTCAAAGAAGAAGAATGGAACAGGAAAAGAGCCATCGCGGCACGCAAGAAAGATGACAATAACATTTTTTAATTACGAATAAGTTGACGAACAGCCATTTTGGTGGCCGGTAAAATATCTGTGGAGAGAAAGGATTTCAAAAGCCGTAACGCCGAATGATATGATCTTTTAATGACTGCTTTGTGGCTGGATCCATTGCCGAGATCTAAGAAGATTCAGTCGCTTGGTTCGCACAGACCCTATCGCGTTGTCTCCTTGCCGTCTATCTCGTACGAGCATTCAGGAACGTGATTCCTTTTCCTTCTCCTTGCTAGTATCTTTGTCGCACTCTCGATGTCCCGTGGTCCTGTCTCGTTTTCGTTAACCGAGCGAAAGGACCGACAGGTCGACCGACCGGCGGCTGTGTCGGTGCTTAATTTTCCCCTCGTAATTACGCGGGCAGAACGCGCAAGATGAAGACCAAGTATTGTACCAAGGAGGGTGCGGACCGTTGGGAATAGGTCGTATATCCGTTGGTAGCTACCCGCCCAGCCAATGTATAGAGCTCCTGTCGAACCTCCACCGCGGAATAAGATGCAAGAAAGTTCGCCGATAATCGCGTGCCGTTCTATCGACGCCGCCATACCAGAGAAACCCGGCCAACTTGAAGATTTAAGACCACGGTGCTCGTCGATATCTCGTTCCCTGTCGATTTCGTCCGAACGATATCCTTCGGATTTAATATCTTTCGCTCCTGGTAAACAAGATTATACGAATGCTGATTTTGGGACGAAAATTATTAGTAGGAACTAATAGTTATGGCACAATTTGTTACATAAATATTAGAGAGATGTATAAGGTAAGAATTTTAGAAAATCATAAATGGTAAATTTCATTCTTTCAGGTAATAGAAATTCACACGCAGATAAGTAGATTCAATTGATAGAAATTCATTTCATTGGGCACCAACAATAATTTCATTTAAGTAAATGGAATTCATATAAACGAAGTTTTACTGTATTCTACAAGTGCAGAATGAAAAGATTGTTAGTTGAAGCAGTAAGCTAATTCCTCCAAGCTGCGTAGAAGCATATACTAAAGTGATTTACGCTCTAGATAATAGGTAAATCGGCAGAATCGAAAGACGAAGGGTATTCCCAATAGCCGCGCATCTATTTATGTGGGGCAACGATCTTGGTCATGGTAGCTACAGGAGGTTGGAACTGGCGGACCGGGCTCGACTGGGCGGCCGCATGAATTGGCTATTAGTAGTTCGAAACAGTATGCTCTAATGGCGACCTGTTGGCCTTTGCTCGCGTCATTGTGCCAACCCACCCCTACGTCGCTCGTCCTTCATTAGCGTAAGTCCTTGCGTTTCAACTATTCCCTACCATCAAGCTGCGCAGCGTGGCTTAGGTGAGAGTGGATGCCGTCGACTAAAAGCTGTCTTTACGCTGACGAAATGGACGCGAACCGTTGTTACAGTTTTCGTGTCGCGCCATGGAAAATCATTTCCTTCTGATAGCCCTGATGGACCATTGTACTAATAACGCGAATTTTGACAGTCGAGGCATTGTTCTGGGATTCTCTCTTACAGGCACGAAGTTTGAAAATTTGATGAAAGGTTAGATTATAGCTGTTTAAGTTGACGATATTGTGCAATGAAATGTACCATGCAGCAATTCGAAATGGATTTCATTCTTTTGGAAATATTTCAAACCCTATTTGAAGATTTGAATTCTCTTCAGAAATTGAAAAGAATTCTCTAACCTTAAGTTGTTTATTTTTTGCTGTTCATATGTGTATTGTTTTATATGCTGACTCGTGTTTTTTGAATTGTCCTTTGTTTACAGGTATTTTTCACTGTTAACATATTTAAAATTTATATTTATACAAGACATTTTGTTTATCTCCGCTATAATTTCAACGCTAGGATCGTCCTCTTGTAATTCTCACAAAGAATACTTTTTAAAAAAATTGTGCCGTAGTTTTGCACCGAAGTAATTGTTAACCAAAGCGGAAGATTCCTTTGAAAAGAATGCAGACAACTTTTTGACGCAAACGGGGAATCGACCAGGAACGCGAAGGATTTCTTCAAAGGGTTTCTCTTCGTCTCGGGATCTTTGTCTGTATCCTCTTCAACGCTCGTCCAGCTATCGACTGTTTTAGTTGATGCTCTTCTTTTTCTTTGACTCTTTCTTTGAAAGAAAACGGTACTCTGGAATGCTTTGCTTAAACGAAAATCCGTTCTCACTTAGACCCTCGTCAAGATTAAAATAAGACGCTGCATTCTTTCACAGAACACGCTGTTCAAAGAAACACACTCACTGATATCTGCACAACTTTCATTGAATGCACACTCTAAAAATTAATTGCATTCGCGAAAGAATAAACGAATAAACTTACGTGAAGTCGCGGGAGAAATGTCAGAACTATTCGATCTCAAGATTTCATCTGGAATTTCTTTAAGAGTGCCTTTTCTCCATCCACTGTTTCGAGGCAATTGATTTTGCAGGAATTTCTATTTCGTCCTGCGATATTTTCGTAAACCCCATCTCGCTCCTATCCGAGTATTTTACTAGGATGAAAGCGTTTCATTGGCTTCCCTCGTTCCTATGGAATAGGTCGTTCCTTGATAGAATCCAAAATCCTAGCGCTTCTGTCGGGCTGTGGGTCTGGCACTCCTTAAATCGAAACGATGTCTAGGAGGTCTTGGTAGCGCCACCCTACGCCAACGGCAGCCATCTCCGTCGCCCGGACGGAGCCTTTACAATACGTCCTGAGCAGCTAGCTACCCTTTCTCTTAACGTCCAAAGTTTTCAAAGTACGACGTTCAATGGGGGACGTCGTATATATGGCTAGCGCACCCCGTGCTCCTCGCACCATCGTCCTTCGTTTCTGCTCTCCTTTTTCTTCGTCCTGGCCACGCTCTCCGCTGTTCTCTGAGGCTGACGCGCTTTGTTAAAGGCGGCGAGATAGCGCCGGCTAGCGGTCCCTGAACCGAGAATAGACCAAAACAACTTTATTCGACCGTTAAGGCCTGGCAGAGATTATTCAATATGATTACCGCACGCAGGTTACTGTTTTTTTTTTCTTTTTTAGAACAGTAGAACTAATTTAGCTTACAGGAAAATCACTAATTTCCAATTGGTTATTCTCTCCTGAACAATTCAATATATTCAAAAACTAATTTAAATTTCCGTGCATTTATAAATACGCAATAGACGTCTACTCGCTATTTATTAGACAAACAACGCAAAGATAAGCTGATTTGCACTTTTACAAAAATCCTTTGAAACAATCCCTACCATGAAAGAGGCGTATCCAGTTTACTGCATTCGTTCCACATTTCGTTTGTTCAAACCTTCTTGAAGTCCTTGCAACAAGACTAAATATCTCCGCAATTTCTTTGCAAACCGAGCGTAAATCTGTGCTAAAGTAGACCGAGCAGTGATTGCATTGCCGTGTCGAAATCGTCTTGCAGAGTTGCCTTTCAATTTCGTCTCAGACATCGACGATAGAACTGTGAGGGAAGCGAAAGAGAGAAAGATAGAGTCCACCCAGTCCAGTGGTCGAAAAGGACTTCGGGGCGCGATACGGTCGCAGGGAGAGAGATACGATGGGACGAGTGTGTTCCCTTGCTAGTTGGCTGGCTGCTCGTCCTTTGTTGACGGTCTCCGCTGTTCCACGGAAACAGTCGCCAGGAAGCGAGCTAGCGCAACGACGAGGACGCCCACCACCGTGACGTCATACACCACTGACTTCATCTCGTTATGTTACGTTCGCCGACGAGACGTCGGATGCAGGAAGCCTACCGTTCCTCTCTGTTCCTCTCCGTGTCAACGACGTGGCCGTCGTTTCCATCCCTTTCTCTTCCGTGCGTCTCTGTCACCACTTCATCTGACCCTCTTCGTTGCGAAACTGTTCTCCACCCGTTCAACCCGTTACCTCTTAGGCGGCCCGCATAGCGGACTTGAAAACCCGCAAGCCTTTTGGGAAGACAGATACCAAACGATCGATAGTGCTTGAAGACGAGTGGAAAAGTCGTCATTAGTATCCTTATGTTGTCAGGACTAACATGACTGGTTATGGATTTCAGTACTTCTGGAGTTTGTAGGTTCTTGATTACATCTTGAAAGAGGATAATACATAGCGGAATCCAGAATTTTAAGGTGAATGTTTGTTTGGGTAATAAAGTGGAGTGCTTAAAAGGATATATGTTCGTGTGAGACTATCATATTTTAGATATGATAGTGATGGTCTTTATACGCATAGATCTCTATACATTTTGGAATCAGTCTTCGTACAAATGGTACGTATCATGAATGTAATATTGCATACTAAAATTTAAATTTCTTGAAATTTAGAGTATTCGGGATTACTATAGCAATATTTTTATCTAACCATTTGCTTAATGAACAAAATATTCTGTACAATCAAAATGACATCATTACGATGATGAAACCATAATATCTTTGTTCATATAAACAGTATTCACCCAAATGGCAAAAATACTGGCGTCTGACCATACAACACCGAGATCACCTGAATGCTTCATCCGTCAGTGTTATCCCATCAAGGTCTCGACATCTATGCCTCTTTTTTTCCCGAGTAGCTCGAGGGGTGGCATGAAATTCCGTTAGGACACGACAATAGAATAGTGTAACGAGCGGAAACGTTGATTTCGATTAGGGGTGCTGGTGGCGGTGAATTCGCGCGTGGGGTAAACGTAAGTAAGCAGGCATCCAAACATGCGTCTAAGGGACTCTCCGAGCAGCAAGTCTGAGAGTGGTTCTTCGTTGTGTCGGCGGCGCCGTGAATTTATGGGGCCGTAACAGCGACAAGTGGTTCACAAGTCGCCGGTGGCATCACCGTTTGGCGCCCACCCCGAAAAGGGCTTTCTCGTTTCGCTCTCACCTCCCTTGCCCGGAACGAAATAAATTGGGTTTACGTGGAAGAGGCGTCGTTGCTTCGCCAACGAGCCTCCGTCAGCCTCGTTGTCGTTGCTTTCGCAGCTACCGCACGGATTTCTCGGTAACCTTGCTGATTTTACGCCTCCTGGCTGGTACCGTGTCACCCAAGGGATAATTATGCAACCTGAGGAAGCTACTCGCTTAAATTTCACGCGCGAATACATCTGGCCTCTGTTTTGGCTTCAAGCTTCCTTCCGCGATAACTTTGAGTTGGTTTCTTGCATTCGCGAGATTTAATATGGATTGGATATATACAGAGTTGGTTTTGATGTTATTTAGCCTTCACTTCGAAGTAAATTATCAGTTGAGAATATTACTAGATGAAAGTTGAATCTGCAAATATGTACCGGATGTACTTATTTTACATGTAGCTATACGAAATATTTAATGCAAAAGTAAATACTTTGTTGTATACATAAATGTATGAATACATAATTGATTAATACGTAAATGGATTTATATAAACATCCACCTTTACTTCCAACTTATATCATTAACCTACCAACGTGGTAAGTAATAGATTCTCAATCTACTGAAATAACTGACAATTCTATTTGTCCATCGTAAATCAGAGTAGCATGCACATTCAGGGATATGCGATGGAAATATTCCATCACCAGTGATATGGTTAAAAATCTAACACGATATTTTCTAATATTTTTACAACAGAGTGTCGGAAAAGAGGGATTCACGCAATAACACTTAGTGATTCGATTCGAGGTCGTATGGCGTGAAGGCGATAGGCAACATTTTCCCTCCTCTTTCTCCTCCTCCTCCTCTCTCTCTCTCTCTCTCTCTTTGTTGGCTCTCCCTCTCCCTCTGATCCTCTCGAGCACTTTGTAGGTCGTGCCTCCACCCCGGGCACCCCTTTCGAGAGCGACGGTTTAAAGCGTATTAATTAACCCTTTATTAGACCCGAGTGAAAACCACCACTTTCGCGCTGGCGCGAGATGAGCCCGATTCAGAAGGCCAACGCAGCGCCTGGATCCGAGTATCGTTCAATATTTATGAAAAGCTTCTAAGATATTTTCTGCCGGATCGACCCTTCTCTTTTTCCTCGACGATCGTCCGCGCGCAATAGATTCGAAGTCAGCGTTTTTTTCTCGATGGAATTTCATTGGCGTAACGTCGAGGCTTAATGACACTCGATAACGCAATCACTTTCGTGGAATGTGTTTCGATCTTGTGCGTTTAGTGTTACAAAGGGAGTGAAATATTTATACAATTCATTTTACGATTGAAATGTTGGATTGGAATTTTATCAGCGTGAAAAAATAGTTTCGATAATAAGTATTATATATTTAATTTAGGAAACAAATCTTTTTCCTACAATCTGTATATTTATGTAATTAAGGACACATGGCAATTTATTAATTGTAATTAACAATATCTATTAAAAATAGAAGTACATCGTTTCTAAAAGCGATATGGTATGTATAATGAATCTGTAACTCCTACCTGATTAATGTCTAGTTATACTAATGTCACGCTATATATTACCTAAACGTTTTCAAAAAATAAAATGACTTTGCGATCCTATTTTATAATTCCATTTAATAATCATCATCAGTATACACAAACATTTCGCTTAATTTTCTATATAAAAAGATCTTTCCCGTTTTTTCTTTGAAAACGTTTTCAACTCGTAATTCGATCGAACTGCGTCGCGTTGCTCGACTTACGATCGCGCTAGGAACTAGGGGGAAAGGGGTCCGGGCAAAGAAGGAGAAAAGACGTACAATACGGGAGGATCTGAGAGGGAAAGAGAGCCGTTTGTCTGTCGAATGGTCCACATATATCGCTCGTAATGCTGCTCGGTCTCTTGCAAGGGGCGAGTGTGCTCAATTTGCCACGTCGAGGGTCGCAGGACCCGGTGTACCTAGCAGAACGAGAAGGAAGGGGATGGCGAAGGAGACTCGTGGAGGGTGCACAAGTCCCTCAGAGGGACATAGGACGAGCCAGGAGATGTAAGGCCTCGGGTGGCACGATGTACGATGGGATCGAGATGAGATTGTCCCGCTAGAATCGCTCCTTTTCTCTCTTCCTTCCAGTTGCTACCCGTCGTTCTCGTTCCGTGCTTTTCTCCGACAAAACTACCCTTTACTCTTAACAGTCCTTCTTCTTCGATAAACTCTTTACAGGTTACGGTACTTCGATGTGCCGCTATTCCCTGTTATATGGTACCATTGAATGTCTCTCAGGGTGTATTTGAATACAACGTAATAGGCACCCCGTGACACGACTATGGTGATACTGAATAACTTGTAACACTGTTATTGAGAAAAATATGATAATGTTTCGATATTTCACTACTGGGAACTTTATTGAAAATTGTGATTCGAAAATTCGAGATTTTTTCACCACTGTCCTTTTACGAGCGAATTAATTCAAAGTCAATTCTGGTTATTACAGAAACGGTTATTTCGATCCAGAATCTCTATCAATGTTTTTAGAATATTCTATAATGTCTATATCAGCTTATATGCACATAGTCATAGTTTTTACATTATAGTATATAATACGCTTTACCTCTATATGAGCGTATATCTCGACACGTAACAGTATTAAACCTATATTTTAATATTCCTAAAATTCTACGACACGCCACTTTACAATATCCATTAATTTAATATTTAATCATCCATCACTGGAAGGGCATTTTTCAAGAGAAGGGGACACATCGAGAGTCACGCTCGACGCCCAGTCACGACATCGTGGATCGACATCCTGGCGCGACTTGAAGACGCAACGTGCATTTGATAGCCTTATCCCGGGGCGAGGATCCTCCCGGGAAAATGCAGAGGATGATTTTCGAGCATAAACTCAGCTAACACAACGAGACGATTTCTAAGAGGAAGTAAGAGAGAAAGAGGTGGTGTTGAATGCCGAAGGGTTAGTTAAGGCACATGTGAAGACATAGACAAGACGAAACAATGCGGATATTGGACCGGGGAAATATCCAGGGAGAGTAGTCGTCGATAGCGACGAAGAGGAGCAGGAGAGAAGATGCCGAGTGGCGTAAGGTAACGCGAGTAGACAAACTTTCAGACCGAGGCAAAATCCTTGTTGGTTATCAGAGCCTGTCGCAACGATAGATACAAGACTCCTACTTGGATGCCTGCTCATTACGAGGAAGACGAAGTGGCAAGCAACATAATATCGGCTCGCGTTTGAGGCTGTAGTAATTGGTGACTGAAAGTTCGTTGAACCAATATGCTAGGAAAATTCTTGCCATAAGACTGATTGAATTAAAGAACGCATCTTTTTGTCTTCCTTTGTACCTTGTACTTTAGTTGACTGTTTGAAGAAATTTGGAAAAGTGATTTTGGCCGATTCAATTTCGTGTAATTAATTTAATTCTCGATTAACCCTAAATACAAATTTCGTTTCTCGTTGACATTACCGATGCACGAAATTATTACAGAACGAAGTAACTTGGTTGAGTTCGCAGTTTGGAAGTTTGGGTAGTTTAAAATTTCAAGTTCTGAGTTATAAATCAGAAGTTCTCAGAACTTCTAATGGTTTTATTGACAACTGAATCTTCAGCAAAGTTTGTCTCTCATGTACACGCGTATGATAATATATGAAGTGTGAAAATGATAACAATTACAGAATGCAAAATATCTTCCCGTTTTTATTGATAATGTTATTAGTAACTTTTAATCACGTATTGACAGAAGAAGATATCAGCCAATTTTTCTAAAAATATTCGAAACAGTTTCTTCGCAAAATCGTAACACGATGGAAGCATAATCCATGGATTTCTTGTTCGGAAAGCCGGTGTCATCGACGCGGACGGGTAATAACAGACACGGAGGATCGAGCTCAATCGCGCGAGACCCTTAGGGATCCTCGGTATCGTGAATCGACTTTCCGATTCATGGCACGGGAAAAACGAAGGGGAAACTATCTTTCCTGCAGTCTGTGGAGGCATTCGTGGAACGTTTTGCGACGGGTTAGTCGGCTTCTTTGGCTGCACGAGCAGAAGTAGGACCTGTTTAATGGAGCTGGAGCCATTCTGGAAATTTGATCGGCGAGAACAGCCAACCAGCCAGTCGTTTCCACATTTCTCTCTCTCTTTCTCTATCTTTCCTTTCGCAATCTTTTCTCCTTCTTATTCGCTTTCTTGTTCCGTCGTTTTAGTCTCACCGCGTTTCGAACGCCGTCTCGCGTTCCTTCAAAGATTCCGGTTGCAAGGACAACTTTGATTTGATTCCGCTCAATGTCGTTCTTTTTCCGCGCGCCCCCCTCGGACACGACAAATCTGCAGCGGATGGCAGCCGTTTCAGGAACACCCCTTGTTGTACGATTTCGGAAGTCGATATGGGTTTGCTGCTCGTAGGAAATGGAAAGGTTAGAAACTGATGTAAAATTATATTTTATATTAGACAGTCTATATTCTATATTATAATCATATTTGAAGTTTAATGCTGTAACCACTAGATTTTTTCGTCCTTTGTTTAATGATATCTCGGGGAATTTTGAAGCTCTGAAATAAAAAAAGAAAAAAGAAAAAAAGGATAACTGACTGACTTTCGAGAATCCTGAAATGCTAGATCTACGAATCACTTTTTTTTAAAAAGAAAATTGTGAAGGTAAGGATCTTCGAAAACACTCTCGGCTTCGGAAAATTATAGAAATAGATTTTTTTAGAAATTTGTTTCCACTTAATCTCTTCGATTGTAGAGCTTTTTGTCCGAATTTAGATATTTCAATATTTTTACGTACAAATTCTTCGACATACAACTTCCAACGCGTCCGACGTTCTCAAGTAATAAAATAGCGAAAAACGACTCTGACGTAGCGCGAGGAATTGAAAAGAAGGAGCGTATCAGCGATAAGTGGTAGCCTCGCTTTGGTCGTTCTCGAAATTTACTGTCCCCCTGACCGGTCATCGGGGGGATGTAACGTTTTCTGTTTGCATGCAAAGCACCGGCATGGCAGTCGACTGACCATGGACGTCGGTCTGGCATTGTAGAAACGTATGCGAACGCATACGTGGCTGCGTGTTCCTTTTTGCCCGTAGACCGATACGAACTTAGCCAGGAAGTGACATGCTTGCGAAATGGGGTGAAAATTCTGTAGCGGGAAAAAGGCAGCAAGAACGTTTTATATATGTGTGTATAGACAGATATAGAAACGTATTCCTGGGGTGGAACAAAACGAACGGCATTGTCACACGGACGGGTACAGAAATATCTCTGCACGGTTGACGTTCTCTTGATAGAAAATACTCGTTCCAGTTCCGATAATTTGAATAAATTACTCGCAACATAGTCGTTCTTCGCATTTGTTCACAATAGGTAGTTTTCATCGCACTTGGTTTCACCTATGTAACTGATTGAATTTTAGGTGCGTCGAAGAATGCTATCAAAATTAGATTAAATGGATGTTCAAAGATATTTACACGTAATAGGTCCCTTCGTATTTTAGGTCTTAACTTTTATTAGAGATATTCGATACATGTTCTATTAGAATTTCATTATGTTTCATGTACTTGATACTTTTTAAATTTACCAGACATTTAAACATATTCAGTTGCTCAAAAAATTTCTATATTTTTGTATCAACCGCAACTAAGTACAACAAACTAAGATCTTCATTTCATGGATATATGCGGCACGAAGTAAGCAAACCTTGAAGCTTCCCAATATGATAGAAAACTGTTCTCTTGTTCCATCAACATATGTGCGTGGTAGAAAATTTAACGACATCTTGTCCACGTCGAGGAGATTGGGAGGAAATGAAATAAAGGTAAAAAACGCGCGTAGGAAGAGTCAGTCTTCGGACATGGAGTCACGGCTGGCTTGTTTGCACGCCCATTCTCTGCATGGCCATCCTTGACCGTGGGGGTCCAGGGTGGAACCGACCAGAAGAGGACCCTCCGTGGCCATTACTTGGATGGCAAACATACTTGGTCCGTTGGTTTGTCCTTCCATCCCGACCGCATATAGCGGCCCGACCCCTGTGTATCGGCATGAGATTTCTATTTAAATGAGAATCCATTAGAATCTCAAGGCGGTCCGAGCAGAACGATGCCTCGAAAAGTTTCTCTGTACCGGATACTAATCAGCGTTTCCTGCCATACCCGACTTCTTAAAAAGCTGAAGATTTTGGCTCGTGTGCCGTTATTAGTTTCTGAATGTCTACGGAAAATAATATTTCTCAAGCCATAAAATGGATGTAATATAGAAAATGAATTTTGGGCATATTTAGGAATAAACTGTTACTTATTATAGAAGTTGAATGCAATTTATCATTGAAAAATTGTCTTATCATAGGTACAAAATATTGTATTTTTACGTTCTTTAAAAGAAAGTTTTGCTAATCGGTTATGAGAAATAGGATCTATTAACTGAAGCAGACAAAATGTTATTTAATTTGTCCTCCATTATCGCCATACGAAAAAAATTATTTTTATTTAATATCTATGAATTGATAAAGTATCTCACATTTATTATATGCAATTCGCAGTTAGTTTTAATCTTATAATTTTATCGCAACAAGGATTCTTTCCCCTTTCGTCTTATCGGCAAAACTCCGGAACGAAACAACATTCGGTCCCTCTCACGAACAGTTATCTTTAGATTTCCATCCGCTAATGTATTCATAATCGTGCGTGCGGTCGAGCGCTGCTTCCCATCGAAATCTCCTCGCTTGGCACGCGCCTTAATCGTCGTTAATGATAACACAAGTGTCCCGGGCCCGCGTAGAATTTCCAGTAACGCGCATTCAAAGCTCTCCCCGGTCTGGATAAACCAACATGCGTGGATGGGAACGCAGTCTTGAGTGGCCTAACGGCGGAAGACGGGCGTTGTAGCAGCGACTCATCCTGCATGCCCGTGTCGCGAGGGGCTTGGACCTATTTACGTGCATTGGGAACCATCATTAAGAGAAAGCGTGCACGAGAGAACGGGAGGGAAGACGCAGAAATGACAAAGCCGCTCGTTAGGCCCTCCGAGGGTCCTCACAAGCAGCGCCAAGGGTGAGAACGTGCTTAGGCCTCGATCCATCCCTTCGACCTGCGCTTTTCTCCTGCCCTTTATACAACTGTCTCATTCTCTGACCTCTTCTCCATTGCGTGCTCTCGAACACCCTTCCGCGATGGTCACTCACTAGTCTCGAGAAACAAGCAATTCTGACCGTTGACGAACTCCATGATTTCGTTAGAGATTTTGGTAACAGGTTCTTCGACGACTTCTTGAGTTTGAGATTTTAGGTATATGAGTTTCAGTAAATTTCACAATAAATTTTGCATAGTTTAGAAAAGGAAAAAATCATTTGTAAATTACATACTTATGTCGTTTGTTTACTTAACGAAGCTTTGTGGCTGTTAAGAATAATAGAAAATAAAAGTTCTTTCTTTGTAACTTTTAATTATTTGAGAAAGTAATTTAAATAATGGATGCCATCGTTAACAAATCTCATTGCATCCGATAATTCGTGACGGAATTCAATACCAACTGATGATATCGGTGGTATGTTATTTGTTACTGTTAGCCGTAGCTGTTGAAGCATCGTTAGAGCTGAAAGCCGCGAAGTCGTAGGAAGTGAGTTACTGCACCATTGGCAATTACGCGTTGACAACATCCGTCTAATGGTGCTTCGCTCGTAAACGCTCGGTCGTCTTGCCGCTTCTCCTCTTTCGCTACGGCTTCCTCATCTTTGCTCGTAAGAGCATCATATTCACTGGTACCGCGGGTTATGCTTCTCCGCGGCGTGATATAGTGTTTTACAAATTGTGCCGTGTTTGGGCGTCACGTAGTCGAGGGTGGAATAAGCTAGACGTGTCTCTGAATCTTGCCAACTACGTAAAATTATTGTCTGTTTTCATCGAGGTATTCTGCGCTTTGCATTTAAAACGGGTGTCCGACGTGATATGCGG
The DNA here is from genome assembly GCF_905332965.1 of Bombus pascuorum. NCBI lineage: Eukaryota > Metazoa > Arthropoda > Insecta > Hymenoptera > Apidae > Bombus > Bombus pascuorum. Next base: position 3,908,306 of record NC_083493.1, read on the forward strand.
AAAATATATTTCATTTGTTATTTTAATCATAAATTTTGGATTCAAAGTCATAACTTAAACTTAATTTGAAAATTATAGTCAAGCTAAAAGCATTGTCCTAATTTAAATACTGTTATTTTACACTTTTTGAAATATAAATGCAATGCGTGCGTCATGTCGTCTCATGAGATTCACAGATTAGTCATATATGAGATTAATACCCTTAAAGTAACTAAGAAAAAGTGCCTTCAAAATTTTCACCAATGCAATCCAATCGTTTCATGGCAATAACATCCAACATCCATTACTTACTAAAACATTACACGTCATATCGTTGAAACAGGTCACAGTTGCACAAAAACCCTCGTTATTAATCCCCATTCCCTCGTTATTAATCCTAGCATTCCACCACCTGTCGGAAACCCAGAATGCTCAGCAGAACGATAGCGGTCGATAGGTCGTGGAGACGGTTTTAGAGAGAAGTCCTGGTCGGTGCACGTCGTGGGAGTTAGCAATCAGTCAGGGTGACAGTTTTGCCCGTCTAGGTGACCTAGGGCGTCAGGGGTGCGTTCCATCACTTTCCATCCGTGATGTATGCATGAGGTCGCGACCGGTAGCAATCGCGGTACACACGTCCCCCAAGTAGCCAACTCCTCCGTCTTCCGGCTTGCTATTTCTCTATGAATATATGAATCGAACCTACACCCAGTTATATGGATACATACGAGCAGTTGGTACCGGATGGGTACCTTGGGGGCGCGGTGGTCATACGTTAGCGTTGCGAGACGTTCGCGTCTTGGTTTCATCCCCTGGCACTAATATCACCGCGAATGTATCACGGTGTCCTCGTTTGGTATACGTGCTGCATTTTCTTTCGTGTTGGAAGGAATAATTTAGGCAACGATAAAACAGTCTGAATTACTTTAGTCCCTCACGCGAGCGAATCGAGTTGTTTGGTAGGATTCGTTGCAGTGATCTTTTCTCTTTGTCAGGATGGTGTTTGTAGATTGATAAATCGACACACAGGAGGGTTTTCAAATAAAGCGTAGCATCATTGTAGATTTAAAAATTTATTTGTACATTTTTTAAAGGTATACAATGGAGTTACCTGTTAGAACAGATTAAGAATCTAAACAAAATTTCTTTTATGTGGTTTTATTTTTATGGGCAAGATAGAGAATATATGTAGATTCTTGCATAATGATATCTTTATCTATGTAAAAAAGATTTGAAATTATTGTCATAAAGTGATAAAATGTGGATAACACAGAAAACAACATTGTTATAAGGTTCATTAATTGCGATAAGAGACTGTGATACTTCCGATTTTGCTGAAATCACGTTGAACAGAGTTTGTATCGGTCTTAAAGCCTAGGTCCTATCTAGTGTCCCTTCGGGCTCAAGTAAAGGGCCCAAGTCCAAAACCCAAAGGCTTAACGAGTTGCGCGCACTTCGTGGAAGGCAAGTCAGCTCACGACGTTACAGGGTGGTAATGGAGTTAATTGCCGGCAGCAGACGAAACCAAGGGCTTACAACTTGAGATACCCCTTGCACCTGATACCAACAAATTGCTCCGTTCTTGCGTTATAACGTGATACAGCACGAGCCGTTGCCTATGTGTTTCGAGTAGCAGGTCAGCGTCTTTAATTCTGTCTGCAAAATTCCCGTTAATAAACGACGATAAAAAAGCAGGTTCTGTTTGTAGCGGATAAAGAATATAGGATAAGGTTCTTTGTTCTTACTGAAATTTAGGTAATACCATGAAATATTTGAGCTCATTGCTCTTCTTAATAAGTTTTCAATGTAAAATGTTTTATTACTATAGCTCTGACGAATATATTTCGATAAATATTGCTCATTTTAAATTCATATCTTTTTCCCATAAATTAATACTCTCTCAATACGCCGTCAAATACTTCTCGCGTTTCCCACATTTTCATACTTTCAGTCATCATCGTCAGAGATAGTAAGTTGCTTCGTCGACATCGCGTCTCGGGCGAAGTTGCGGTACGCGTTATCCGCATAACTGAACGTCGAGAAGAGGACGCCTCGCGAAATAGGATAATACCTCGGTCAGAACCTTCCAGCAGCATTGTCGAGGGACGGCGACTAGCGTAACACAGAAAAGACATTAGCCAGCACAGAGTCGTGAAAGGCAACCGTGAGAGGCCAACGGGGTTGCTGTTGCGTTTGCAGACTTTGGGGATGAGGCTGATGGGATGATGGCAGTGCCACGTTGAAGTGGCCTTCAACCGAGTAAAATTACGGCTGCATACGAATATAGTATATATCATGCCCTCGTTCGCGCTTATGATTTCGTCACTGCGTGTAATTTGTCACGAACATGATTTGATGTAAGTATATCATACGTAGTATGAATGGGATGGAGTAGGTGAAAACTGTTTGTATGTTTCATTGTATGGTAAGGAAAATTAATATTTCGAATGTATTGATAATGATGAGTAATCGTTTTTTACTGTTAGACTCATTTCTATTAGAAATTTCTGTTAAAAATTCTGTGTACTTATTTCTGTTAAAAAGTTTCTATATTCTGAACAGTTTTAAATTTTTTAAATAAAAGAATATTTCTTGTGTGATTGTTATTAAGTACATTAAAGAAAGTTAAAAATTAATCGAAACAGGCGTTACTCATTATTTGCAATCTTTTTACATTTAGTTCTTAAAAATAGCTTGTTAAACATGTCTTTAAAATATATTTCCGTCTAAGATTCGGAACTATTTGCTAATACTGTAAAATTATAAATGAAGTGACACATGATTTCTTAGAATTCTGTGTATAGATAGTAAGTTACTCCTTCGTAATAAATTATTATCATTGAATTAGATATTATATTATTTCAAATAATGTTTGTTCTTGGCTAAAATATTACGTTAATTACGTCGGTTGAGTAGCAGTCGCGTAAGGTAATTAATATCATCGATTTCTGTCGTTCAATTAAAAACCAATTTTGTAGGGTCCACTTAATTGGCCGGTTTCCATCGCGTTGCTAGATATTGCTTTACCGCCTATACGCCCTTTTGTCTCGTCGCATCGTCTTATCGGGACCGCCTAGAATTAATCGTGTATCAGGCTCAAGCCTCACGTACGGGTACGGCTTTAATCGAAGGGAGAAGAGATTAATTAAATTATATGCTGCTCGCGAGGTTGATTCCTTCCTTCAAATTGCAAATTTCCCAGTTACAGATTAATTAATCAGCCGATGCGTGAAGTTGCGTGAAAGTTAATGGTGGAATTGACGAGACGTTAATGCTTCAATAAATTTCTCCTTCAAATGAATTTCTTGGTTCTGACAGTTATCCGGCAGTTTATTTTTCATGTTTCTGTCGTCGATACTCTCGATTTTGATATGAAAATGATTAATATACGTGCCACATAGAAACTACACTGATCAACTCAGTAGAGCGTAATCATTTGGTTTCTGAAAGTGTCAAAACTGTTTGTATATTCCAAAATAAGGAAATTTTCAGAAAAGAGTTGAAAAACTCGATTTTTCAGTTTTCAAATTTACAAGAAGGACCGCTTCTCTTTTAAACTATTTAACAATAAATAAATTTAGGTACAACTTTTATCCGCAGTTGTTCCTTCTACCAAAAGAACAACTTCTTCAAGCTGTAAATACATCAAAATATATAACAGCTCCAAAGCTTTATGAAACTGAACACTCAAAAATTTCCCAATACCCCTTCCTACTTCAAGAACGATCATCGAATTTATCTCATGAAGAGTACAACAGTACCTACAGTCCATGTATCTCGATACAGACACCGCAGGCACTTATCACAGAAATTTACGTAATCGTGGAGTTGAAACAACGTTCAACCAACAATCAATTAAAAGTCCGCTCCGTGGACCCGTGCAAATCCAACCTTTCCGGATTGAGGGCTTTCGAAACGAAATAATAGTTGGAGAGATCGGATCTTGACTTGTGAACGAATGGTATAGAGGGGGTGAGAGAAAGAAAGAGAGAGAAAGAGAGAGAGAGAATGCTTTACATGGTGGCGGCCGAAAATTCCCGTTGAAAATCGTAATCGGTACGAGTGGCGGAACCTCTGACCGCTGGAAAATCCAGCCGCTCTCATTAGCATTTAATGCCGGCGGAACTTTCGACTATAATGGCTCGTGTGTGCGGCCTGACGAATGCTCGAATTAGAGGCGAGAGGGCTGGCAAGAGTTGGCGGTAAGAGCGGGATTTTCGAGGAGCCAGATCGGAGGTGAACCCAAAGAGACGAAGACCGAACGACATGTTCCTGCTTGAAAATGTTCTCCGGTCCTCCAGCTGATTAAATTCTTCCGACCGTGATTGCCGAATCCCGTTACAGACGCGTGAATCGCTTTGTTAAGTTATTAAATCGTCTTATCCGAGGTTCGTTGCTCCTCATGCGTGCAAGATTTATTTTCAAATAGTCTGTCCATCCTAAGTATCTTACAGTTGCTATATCGCTGATTTAGAAAGCTTAGACTTGTAAATTTATAGTTAACGATTATTAAAATCGTAGAATGCAAGTGTAGAACAAAAGTAAGTGGAAGCATGGAAAGAGTACGCTGATACAAGTACTAAATATTAAGTACTAATATAAATTTATCGAAGTTATATTGATTAAAAACTATCCGATTTCTCATTTAATATAAGTTCTAAGACAAAGTGCAGTAAATGCACGGTCATGTTCCCTACATTCGACGATATAAATTTCACTACTCCTTTCTATAAACACAGCGAGTAAACCTATACATGTTCTATCACTAGTGTTAACTCGCGTATGTATGAAACGAGAACGCAATATAAAAGTGTGTGTAACACGGTGAAAAAGAGGATTTGCCGTCGTAAATTAACGGAGAGCAAGCTGGAAACGAGCACGCGCTTGGATTCGAGCGCGGTAACTTCGTTGAACCGGGACTTTCATCCTGTCAGATGGTATTTCATTATTATCCATGAAAGTTAATATCGAGCCGGTATGTGTGTATGTAAAAACTTGCTGCGAGGAAGCTGATATACTTTTAATTTTTATTTTCGCACGTAGCCGCTCGCAGGGACGTAGACGACGAGAAGGCACGCGTTCAGAGGCGAGTGTGCGCGCTCGTCAGCGGAGGAGAACTTTAAATTCTCGTGCCGCCTGGCTTAATCCGCGGCTTAAAGAGCTTAACCCCACGAATATCTCGTCAGAGCTTTCCCCAGACCGACGACGTCGGTCCGCGGTGCCAGAGAGCAGGTTTATTAGCGCACGGATTTCGAAATTCTTTTCATCCCTGGCTGGGACACGAAGCCTCCCACGCCGTTTACATAAGCGAGTTCTCCGGATTGCCTTTTTGATATGTAGATAAGGGGTGGTGCCGCTTTTACGCCGTTTACGCCCCCACCACGGACTAAAAAGAGACGCCAGGACGTCGTTCCGTTCCGCGATAGTTGATGTTACTTTGTAGAGTTCTTGCTTCTTTGAAGAATCTGACATTCTGTGGAAACATTCACGATTTGTGAAACCTTTTCACGTTTTGTGTCTTCGCGGTATGGAAAATTTTGTAGAGAAAGAAGAAAAGGAGAAGCAGAATATAATATTTCTCGATATAAAAGGCTATTTTTCTTTGGAGAATAATCTTCTGGGAGTTAGATTAGTCAAGACATTTTAAAAATATTCTCTTGTATTATTTAATTTTCGTGGCGATTGTTAACAAAGATATAAAGTTACCTCTTCTAGACTTCCTTGTAATAATCTTCGATTTATTTTTCTTCAGAGATCGTAATATTTGTGTTTATCGTAGCAAGAACTTGTCATACTAAAATTATCTTCTTTCGTCTCGTTAAAAGTAGGATTTTATCCATCTTTCTTCAGACTATAATTGTTTCATGGCGCCACTGATATCTGTATTTAGGATTAAATCAAGAGAAGTTACTTGGCGCGTTCATACATCGATTTTCTCGAAGGAAATCACAAGTTAGACGTGATAATCGACACGGTTCTGGCGCCGCACGTGAACGCCACTGAAACGGGCAGCTAAACAAGGCCGAGCAATTATGAACAAGGAGCATAGCCGGGATAAACAAATTACACGCGAACGGTTCTCGGTGGTGATTAGAGGTAAATCTTGTTAGGGAAGTTTCTCTCTGGGTTTCGTCTTGAAACAACTGCAGCTGAGAATAACACGGAAAGTTACTTTTCTATACAATTTCTTCCTTCCTTCTAGTGATAAATACAACATTTAAAAGATTCGCATTAACACGTTTTAATTTTGCAATTGGACTCTTAAAAGGATTTTTTAATCTGAGAAATAAATATAAAATATTCCATATGATAGAATTATAGATTTTGATAGAGAAACGACCACCGAATTGCTATTTGAAGAAATCGATAGAGAGATAAATTACCAATGGAGGTTTCAATCGCTATAACATTCTCGTGGGACCGAAGAGCCAAATCAGCTACGATGCAGGAAAGGAGGAAACGAACAAACGAAAGAGGGACCAATCTTGTTCCTTAGACTACGTTCTATCATTATTGGGTCGCTTCACTCTGCACGAAAGTGTTCATTTACTTCTATTATTCGGAGTAAACAGATTTGGTCCGCATTTAGCTTCTCTTCAAGCAGTAACCACATACTTTTTTCCGTAGCTTATCGTATATTTTCATTATGTTCGTACTGTGTTTTTGCCTGTTCTTTATTTTTGGCACGCTGTTGTATAAAAATATTTATCGTGAGTACATTTTATGGCAATTCTGTTAATTTTCTCGAACTTCTTCGAAATATTCTACGGTATCTTGCTAACTTGAATGACGAATGTACATGAAAATATCTATATTTCAAGGGAAAGCTTAAAGGTACAAATAAAAGATTTAAATGACCGCAGAAAATGCTCGGATTGAAATACATTTTACGATTTGTCGAAATCACGACGTAGCCAAAATCACAGAGCAGCAGCCAGGTCGTTTTTCGCGGAGGTCTTTTTCGGTTCATGCCAGAAACGACAGCAGAGATAGTTTTTGCGGGCAAATGGAAGCCGATTTCTGCGCATTTCTGCAATTACAACGGCAGTAAGCATCAAAGGCGACCCGCGTGGAAGACGTGAAATTTCATCGGAAGCCATGCGACGATTACGAGAGAAATACATGCGAGAGGAGAAGAGAGAAAGAGAAAGGAAAGGCAGCAATGAGAGGTAGTCGGTCCGAGTTTGCGAGTTTCAAGCCAAGGGGATTGCCGTATATTAAAGTACTTTTCGACTCCCCTTTCCTTTCTACGCCAATCCGTAGCTCTGGACCCCCTCAAACCTGGTCCTACTTCTCTTTTCTCTACGTTCTTCCTTTCTCGTCAGTCTCGTTGCCATTCGAATCGCGAGTAATCGTAAGCCCTAACTAAGCCTCTTGCGTATTTTGCACGTGACGTTCCAGCTTCGTTTATGATTCGTTCTATAAGTCTTGCCGCTCGCCTAGCAATAACGATGGTCAGGTTAATCACAGTTAATCATAGTTTTCTTCTTTTTGGATCAAACAAATCTTTCTCTATTCTTGTTTCTTCGGAAGGCTATAAATGTTTCATGTGTTGATCCTGGTATATTTACTTTGACAACTCATTCACTACCCTACAAAAACGGAAAGAATTGTTACTAAAAAGTATTGATAATAAAAAGTGATATGATTAGATAGAAATGAATATGTAAACCTTTATGTGTGCAAAACTTATATTTAAGCACTTAAATATTCCTGTACAATTATAAGTTTTCGAATACATTATAAATACTGTCTTGAATATAATATAACCAAAGTTTAAAATACATTATCACTTAGAATATTCTCTCTTTGGGATCACAAGAATAAGGTAATTAAATTTCTTAATGATAGCAAATATTTTGAAAAATCTGCAAACGCGCGGATCGGCGATCCGTGAACCCGGCATCCATCGGCAGGGGTTTCCTTTTGGTACCATTAGTCATTAGCGATTCTAAAAGCACCCAGGGTAGAATATTACAGCAGTAGCCACGGCGGCTTTTACCATACTTTAGCTTTATACGAGGCCCATTCATCAAAAGCCAACGAGTCCAATGGCTCCATGGGTATACGTTGCTTAGCAATGGATCCTTCGTCGCAGCAGGCTCTTTATGATCTGCGATCCTGCAGTATTAGATATTTTCAAAACCACCTACCATCTTCTTCCCACGGTTTATTTTCAAGTTTTAATATTTTATGTCACTTTTTTAAGCTCGTGAATAATTATGACTGACGCTTATACTTCTAAAACATTTTTACTAGTTCATTTTAATGTTCACCTTTCTAACTTTCTTGTTATTTTATAGTAGCTTAATTTCCACCCCTTTACTTTCGATATCTATATCTTTCCATCATGAAACCCTATAACTTTTCTAACTATCACGTTATTTTATAATAACTTAATTTCTACCACCCTATATTTTCGACTCCTATAACTTTCCATCACGAAACCCGGTAGCTTATACTACTAATTCTAACTATGTAATAAAATTATATTGAACGCATGTCAAAAAATATACAGAAGTACAAGATATTTAGTACAAGTATTTATTATATGTTTAAGACGATTGTTGATGTTGTATAATAATTTTTATTTAAATATATGTTTGAAATAAATATTTTGTAATTTCTATACACATTTTCAAATTGGTCACAAACTTTATCGATGAAATTATTATGTATTGTTAGTCGTGTGTTGACCAATGAAATTTCAAAATATATTATATATAACACATAAAGTTATCTACTAGTTGGATATTAAGATTTTCTATGGTAGGTGTTCGAATACCTTCCATTGCAGATGTAATTCAAAATTTCAACAAATCCTTGACATTTGTCCTCGAGTGGCGAAATCTCCAAACAGACTCATTTCCACTTGTTTCACAGCTCATTCCAATTTCATCGCTTCCTTTCTCGATGTCGAGTATCGTCGACTACTACGCGCCCTTTGAGCATCGATCCAGACGAGTAGCCGAGACGAAGAAAAGGTGAGAAGCTGTCAAGGCTGTCACGCGTCCAATGGACCATACAGTCTGCCCATTATCGGCGGAGGGACTCTGTGGAGAAATAATAAAAATGCCATTAGTGTCTCGACGTCCCAGGACGGTCGAACGATGTGAACGTTTCACCCCACAGATTTCGACCGATATATATCTCTCATTCCCTTCGACCACTTTAACGTCTTTGTCACGGACTCTCCCGCTTGACGAGGTTAATCCTTCTTTTCGGCCTTCGACCTTTCTCTAGCTCTTCGGTTTTCCTTCTTGGTCCACTAGCCAAGGGCTGGACGATCTTAAAATCCGTTCACGAGCTGGAACGAAAATAATTGCATCGTGATTCTTTCGCTTTTTCCTTCAACCCTTCCACCCCCTTTCCTCCCTTAGCCACCCCTATTCTTTCTTTCGTTCTCCCTCTTTCTTTCGCCATCCTTCTCGCTCTCGTTATTTCGATTGCGGTGACTCTTTGTCTTTGTCTTTTTGTTCCTGCATCTTCCTTCCACGAGCTACGACCGAGAGGGCATAAATCCTTCGGGATCGTCGCCGAAAATAAGATAAAATCTCACTGCTACTCAGCTTGGTAGAGGAAAGAAAAAAGGCAAATTCCCGAATAAACACATCCGCGGCTCTTTATGGTGCCACTTTGTGGATCCACCCCCAAGTCCGTGGCCTGTGTACCGTGCGCATTATTAACTCAACCACCGGAAAATGTCAACGCGGCCGGGTTCCTTATCTCCTCGCTTTTCTTTATTTTACCACCAAACGCTGCCTTCCCTCAACAGAGTCGTTGTTTTTTCCCTTCTGGTACGGGTCACGCGACTTTTATCTGTCAGATTCTTGTCTGGAATGCTGTTATATTCGGTGGCAGATTTGTGTAGCGATTTTCTCGAGGAAGTGTTTCTCGAGCAGAATAAATAGATGATACATTCTGGAATATTATTTAATTTATGTATAATTTAAATCATTCGTTTTACGTTTTACCGTATCAGCTTTATGTACACCTATCACTCTATAAAATAATCTCTTCATATTTTTCATACAATAAATTGACCACAATTTATTCAAATTTATTTCACAATTAACATTCATTCACGTTGTATTTCAACATATCCACAATCTACTATTTCAAGAGCTATACTATACGGGAATAGACGAACTATGTAAAAATTAAGTTTTCAGTCCCTTTCTCAAATCTGATCTGATACTCTGTTCGATAGGGTATGTCGTTTCTAAGAGCGTTTCCGTTTTCTCTGAAGATCCGACAAGCAAAAGAACGCCTCTGGGATCGGGTTTCCAAACGTTTTAATCGGCGTTTTTCTTTTTCCTACCGGGCCGCGATTTCACGATTTTCTTCGCCCTCGGGGGAGAGGAGAGAGTGTCCTCTTTCAGAAAGGAGTTATCGCCGAAGGAAGCTACAGGCATCGGTGTGCTCCTGTGAAAAGGGGCTGGGGACGGCCGGCGGGGTTAAAACGACCTCCGCAGTCGAGGCTGAAGTCTGAAAGATAAGGTACCCCTCTTCTCTCTCTCGGCCTCCTAGATTATGGAATGGCACTTTAATTACACTAATGGGAGAACCAAATGTTAATTACAATTCGAAGTCTAAAAGAGAGACGATTCGCGGCCTGTGTAAGAGCGAGAAAGACAGAGGGCGGAAAGGGGCTGGTAGAGGAGAGAGGAGAGATAGGCCAGTAGACGGGGAAGGGACCAGATGAGATTTTCGTGCGTAAGAGGGTTCCCGTGATTAGTATTATTTAATTAAAAATGCCCGGTCCCATTATGGTCACCTCTCATAAGGACCAAGCTTAGTTGCGTGGGAAGTTGCTTATGAATTGGATTATCGAAAGGAGAAAGGAATAAAGTGGAGAATGAAATGTCATGACTAATCATTGCTACGTATATTGACAGAAGGCTTGATGAGTGAAGAGCAAGCCAATTATTATTTGGCAAACAGCTAGAATTAAGGAATCATTCCAAAGTGAAATGAATGGAATTCAGTTAAGAAACGAACACTACAAGCAACACGTAATAACATATATCATATAAAGAATAATGAAAATGTAAAATGTATTATCGTATAATCATTGCAACTGACAAAATATCTTCACGTTATTAATTTGTCCGATAATTAAAAGTAGTTAAAAAATACGCAGAATTTAACATAAAAGACACGATATCAGTTATCGAATTCGCTATCCGCTTCAACAAGTTTCTCAAAATAAGAAATTTAGAAAACATCCATTCATCAAGAGAGGAAAGAAACGAAACAATTGGAACCACGGAAAAGTTTCTGGTTGAAACGGTTCTGTCGACAGTGGATCGATCCGAACGGTGGAACGGATATCAACATTTTGGAAATCTCGTTTCCTTCCCCCGAACGATTTCGGTGACGTCGTCGTAAGCGGGACGACGAGGAGGACTACGCGGACGACTACGAGGACGGTCACGACGACGATGGGCTATCGACGCCGGGGTGGAGTCGAGGCGGCAGCCGGGTTTCAATTTAAAGTTGGACGAGCGTGTCGGGATTTCAATGTACAAAATGCGTATGCTAAACTTTTCGCACCCCTGTGGTAGCCGCCGTCCCTCCGTTCGTCTTCGAGTTCCCAAACACCCTTGACGCCGTAGCTCGAATGCCGGACAACGTCCGTGTCGACGTTTCGTCCGGGAAAAATCAGCAAGTCTGATGCATCGTCAAGTAGAAAGGGCGCGCAAGTAGAACGTCGCTCCCGTTCGACACGGTGCTCGCGGGACGAATGTTCCGTGGAACACTTTGAAGTCACTGTTCCCAAAGGTCAAATTACTTTTTTGAAGCCGTCACACGGAGGCCTTAGCGGCATTCACGGCTCGGTCTGAGGATCCCTAATGATCGCAGCTGCGATCGAAGGTGATGCATATCAATGGATAGGCTTGAAACGACATCGTGTGAAGCAAGTTTCTAATGGCATCCAGTCGCTAACTTTTCTCACCAGAAGGTACGCATGCACCTATGAGGTATTTGCATCTAGTTCCAGGCGCTAGCTTTGTCTCGTTCCGTAATTTATACTAGGGGTTTAGACTTTGTCGCGACGCCAACTAAACACCTAGGAAAGTGTGCATTGTCCTTGATGATTAAGCATGGGAGTGGAAAATGAGAGATATTGGAAAATTACTATTTATTTAATTACTATACATGAAGCAATGATTTTTACTTTCCTAAGTTTTTCGTTATCCTTGTGGTGAATGGTCTAAGGTTAATAATCCAACGTAACTATATCCTTAAAATCAAAATTATTTTACATCGTATTCTTCTTGTTTCTCTTCCAAAAACTTTCGATATGCATTCTGTTTTCCATTTCCTTGAATCGTATTCCAAGACTCTAAATCAAGCGTCATTCGAAAATAGACGGGTTCCAAACATGGCCTTCCGATTTAATCGCATGGTTTCGACGCGAATCTAACTTCGACAATGCATCCAGATGGAATGTCACGCTGTGTACGATTACTACGAGACGAAGGGCGAAGATAGGAAAAGAAGAGAAAAAAAAAGAAGAGCAGTGGAACGAGGAAGATGCTCCAGCGGCCGAGCGATCGCGGATGGGTGAGAAGTTTCGCCCCAGGAGTTGGATTACCGCGTGGCTTCGGTCGGTATTTGAAAATCGTGGGGTCTCGAGGCTGGCGGGCGAAGCTGCCGTGTGATTGATTTTGCATACGACACGGATTGGACAGGTTTGAGAAATTGGACTAGCTTTCTGGGTTGGTTTGGCCTTTCTGCCCTCCTTGGCATTTCCCTTTCGAAACGGCCCTTCCCCTTCCATCTTCTTTCTATATCGCGAGTGTCTATATGCCTGGATGGTTATATCGACGCGTACGTCGAGAGTATATGTATGTCGATGTAACGTATATACTTAACGTATCCAGGAGTGTCTACTCGCGAGAGACGGAGAAGGGTTCCCTCTCGTATCTCTAGCGGGAAACCGAGAAGGGGATTGGCCTCGAACGAGCGATTTGTGCGATCTTCAAGGATGTATTTATGAGCGTTCCAGGCCCGCTTCTTCCACTTTCATATTGCGTTCGGCATTTTCCATGGCGATGTAAGTTACGGCGTGCAAAATCGAAACGTGACATCTAATATAAGATGCGATCGTTTCTTGGAGGCGTTGAGTATGGAGTTTGATATCGACTCTGATGGTAATCGCAAGTTGGAAACGTAGGATTAAGTGAAATATCTACATAAATTGATAAAGCTAATCATTAATAAGGAGAAGAAACTTACCTACTTACCTACTGTCTTTTTCTATAAAAGGCCTTATTTCTTTTTTAGTAGACGATTTTCAAACAACTTTCTCCTTTTCTTCATTCTTGCCACATTCTTATCAAATTCTTTATTGAAATACAGTTGTCTAAATTAAACAAAAGTTGTGTAAAGATCTAAGAATGTCTAATAAAGAACTATTATTACTTGAATATTCATTCAAACTAGAAATTTAGAAGTTATCATTCAATCCTATACTGGCCTTATACTTTAGGAACATACTTATCATCCAAATAACGCTTGAAATAATCTAACAAAAGTCGACAAAAGAAATAGTGTAACATCCGTCAAAACTAACACAAGAAACTTAAAAAATTACTTAATTCATCGTGTAAACGAGACACGAACGATTGCATACACAGAGGATAGTGCGTAAGAAGAAGCTGTCTCGAGGCATTCAGGCTAACTCGTCTGGCGTTATCTGCCGACGTCGGAGTGGATAACAGGCCGAACGATTTATTCTAAACCTTTATCCGGCGGCCCCTCGAAATTTATGAAAGAAGACGCCCGTTTAACCGACTCGCTCAGTCATCCCTCACGATGGTGGTGAAGCCACCCTTCCCTCAACTATCTTTCTTCCTTGCTGTGTCTCCTTGTTCTTCTTCGAGCTCGCGCCTCCCTTCCCTCTGGTTCCACCTCCTCTCCTCGATTCTCTGCCCTGTGCTCGCATGTCAGCCCTTTATTTTATACCAAGACGAGTCGGTCCGAGTCGGTCCTAATATTAAAGGGGATGGTTCACCCTTAGTGCGTGATCGGGATACTAAAATTCGCCGATCGGATGGTTCGTGACTTCCTTATTGAAGGACAGAACGAAAGGCGAGTGGCAGGTTTCTCTACGAGCAAAACGTCATTGAGAGCCCGAGCATTGCAATCTTTTTCTACGGTTCGTGAAACATAGAGCTTGATTATTGAGAGTACATAGCACTGAAATGTGATGGGTGAGGTGTTCCATTGGGTCTTTGAATAAAGTTTTCTTGTTTCACAAGTCAGGGACTTGGAGTACTATTTTATTTCGTACGAAAAACTATTAATTTAATACAAAAAGTTTAGAATAATAGTTTCTACAGCTAGCTTTCTAGGAATCGCCATAATGTAGTTTTTGGATTTACAATTGATGAGCCACGCGAGAACATTTTTGTTAATGTCTTGATTTCGAATAATTCATTTGATTCACGAATATAAATGTCTTGAAAATAGATGATAAATCTTTGAAATTCTATAAACAATAAAGTAACGAAATCATTTTTTAAATAATCAGCTCAACAGGATGCAAAAGTACAAATTCTACAACCAATTGAAAGAAAATGAACATTTGTAACATCCAATAGCATTTTAACACAACTTTAAAAGTAGTTCAGCAACGAACGTGTCATTTTATCTAATTTCCAGAATAACGTTTTGTTTCTGTGTTTTCCAGTTGTATCTGAGCAAAACCCGGCAAAGTGGTCTCACGGACAATTTGCATCAGGATCTTTTACGAACGGTCAACCCAACTGCACGCCAACAAGGTAAGTCTTGTCGACTTTTTATTTTTTTCTCTCTTGTCTTCTTCCTGAAGCGATGCTTTTCCCTCTCGAATTTCTTCGGCATCGCCGACTGCGAAACGGCTTTGAATTTCCGTCCGCGTTTGAAAAAGATTTCGTCCCCTACCACGGCCTCGTTTTTTACTGTTTTCTCGTTTCTCTCGAATTCGCTCGAAACTTTCGACACTCGCGTATACACGCACACACAGAACGGTGTCGTTTAACCGTTCTAACGACGAGATACTCGCTTCGTACGTATATCGAAACTGGCGAAGTCCTGTGCCGAAACACAAGCGACATTTCGAAACTTTGGCCAATTTCGCGTGTACTCGCTTAGAATAAATATGTGATCCACGTGTGCCGGCGTATCTACGTTCAATATGTACGAGTCGCTTATAAATTATGTTTTATCTCGAACTTCTATGAAGATACATATTTAATCAATATTCGATGAATTATCCTGATCATTTGTAACTTTGACTTTTATTTACGAGGTTATCTTTTTAGGAAAATAAGGTTCAAGATATTAGGAATTCTCAAATTTATTGTACCTAATATGTCAAAAAATAGATGAATTCATAATTGTTAAACAGAAGTGGATGAGATACTCAATAAAGTAATTATTATTAGTGTCCCTGTGAAAAATAAGTTGCTACTATTCTTTTAAAAAGCGTTTATCATCACATTTCCAATACTACTAATATCTTTTCTGATACTTAAAGAAATTTTCATATAATATCATACCTCATGTAATTAATAATTTAGTGAAATTATTACTAATATTTATTAGTCGGTTATTAACGAATTATTTACTTGACAAACTAAAACACAAAGAAAATCCATGATCCAAGAGGAAAGGTGGAAAACTGTCAAGGAAGACATCGAACAACTATTGTCTTGATTTCCACGAAGTATAGGCAAGGATTTCCACAAGCTGAAACGATGGCATCGTCGTAGACGAACGCGATTCGTGGGGACGGGAAAAGTAAGGAGGTCGGCATCATGCATAACCCCACGTCGGCCTCGCATAAATATTCTAATAACTTCGGAAACTAATATGATTGCATCCAGCAGGAATAATATCCTGTTCGAAGTGGGCATCGCGGCTGTATGCGTGGAATACGAAATACGTAGAGCGCGGCGTCCACATGAGAACAACGTCGCGTTCCTCCTCACGTAACCGTAGATCGCCGCGAGGGTGGAAGCGATCTCTCTCGATGACAGTGATTACTTTAATCGTGCTTTCCCTTCCCAGTCGAGACTGTTCTAGAAAATAGTTATAGCAACGAAAACCATAAGATGTATCGCTCCAAACTATCACACGATGTTCGATAGCTATGGACTCGCAGGAATGTGGACGCCATTGCAGATATGTATTAGAAAGGTATGGGGATAGAAAAAGATATGGAAAGAAATATTTTCTTCTGGATATATGATTTCATTCTCGTTTTTAGTAGAAAATACTTTAGACAAAAAAACTTTTGTTACTAGACGCGAAGAAACGTGCATTGGTTGTTTGTATGAAATTTTAAAATAATTTTAGAGAATTTTAAATAATTTAAAAATAACTTTCAATGAAAAATTGACTATAAGATTCTAGTAATATTCTTGTAAATAATAATGGTGAATGCTAAGTCTAACTGATTCGTATATTTTTACATAAAGCTTCACTGTTATGTTGAAAAATCAAGAATAGAAAATAAATAAATGAAGGTGTCCTTTTGTTTTAACATAATTTTCTTTCATATATTGTTTTTCTGACTTTGATTTACTCAAAAACAAAGTCTCACGTGATATCAAATAATTCGATATTTTTAATATAATTTCTCGTACATAAAATCACATCGTTCCATGATATATGATAAATTCTACCATGCAATACCAAGAAAGGGTATTTTTCAACGTATGCACGTTGAAGCACGACGACGACGAAGGCCGTGAACGAATGGTTTCGAAACGCCAAGGACTCGTTAACGCGAAATATCGTTAAATCGATTTCGCGCAGATTCGAGACGCTCAACGAAAATCCATCCGAGAGATTCGAGTTCGAAAATTAATTTCAATCCGTACTTGAGCCCCTGGCTCCCACTCCTTCCGCCTCTCTTTCGCTTCGTCTCCTCTCCGGCTAGGTTGGTCAAACAGTGCCGTGTACAGCGCGGTTGGAAAATCGAGCAGCGCTCGAGTACTGGAAACAAAAGGCCGACGTTTCAATTAGGTCCCTTATTAGTTAGCGATAATAGGGCCAGCGGCGGTCGAACGGTAAGGCCAGGGCTTTCCAGTGCTTAACCGTTGGCTGTGTTAGATTCGCCGGCTTGTTTGCGTGGATCCAGCTCTTACGATATTAAGGGCTGACTAGGCATTCACCGATGCCGTACCGACCTCCAACCACCCACGAAGCCCCACCTCCTACGCGTTTCGATGTTTAGAGCCACCCCCTAACCTATGGCTCTCCTCGACCCGTTCGACTTGACCAAGATAGAAGGGACAGCAAGGGAGCCTTACACTTCGTGGCTGGACCATTCGCTGGGTCGATTGATTTTCTCGTGTTAGGACGCTGCAAGGATGGAAACCTCTGATAACAGGGTTTGTATGATGGAAAATCGAATTCGTATCTTGTAAAGGAAGTTCGGTATACAAGGAATGTGTTCGGTTGATGTTCATGAGGAATTTAAATATGTGAGAGCAAAGGGTAACATAAAAAGTAACTTATAAAAGATAAGACTATAAGAATATGAGAAAATCATATGTAAATTGCGGAAATATGGACAGCATCAGGAGACGGAAGGATCTGTAAAGGATATTTTTAATTGATTTATCATATAGTGCCCAAATATTGCTAATATGTGTAAACATTTCTAAGTTTGGTTTGGACTGCTTTATATTGTCACAACACTTAAAAATACAGTTCAGCTGTATATACAAATATATGTACATATGATTAAAAAGCTGGTGTATACACACGAAATAAAGTGTGAAGCTTGATAGTAGAAAAGGGAGAGAGTTAGCGGTGCGTTCTCGAAGCCCAGGAGGAATTTGTCGCGAGAAACCGGTCGCAGCAGTCGCCTGCGGCTCGCCGCAACGATCCTCCGTCGTTTTAGCCATTGTACGGGTACCGCACGCTACCGGAGAGACCGTTGCCGTCGCTATCGTCGCAACCCTTCGAAACTAACTCGCCCCGGCCGAAACTGCACCCGCTTTCCTCGCCACGAAACGGTCGACGTGGTTAACAAGCAGGCACGCGATGTGCATCCGCTATCGATTCGAAAGTGAAAAGACCGAGGCGACTTACGTGCACACGGAGAGGAAATGGAGCACGGTATTGCCTCGAGAATTAACTGTGAGACATCGTGTGCTTGATGGACGATAACCAGTCCGTTAAGGAACAACGTCGTAAACTTCGGACACCCATATACATTGCTCTCTTTGCTACCGCTTAATGTTTTACTTACCACAGCGTTGGAGCTGGAAATTTTGGAAGATGAATATCTGATATTGTGGACCAAGAAGCTTTTGCTGAGTTAGCATGTTTTCTTTTCGAAGTCCATTGTTTTAGAGAAATACTTATTTTAAACGATGACAATAAAGAATTCTTTTTAAAAGCAGGGCTCATCACTGTTCAGGATTTCGATTCACCGGTTAGCCAATTTTTGGATGTAATTGTTTGAACCTTCTGTCAGGTGTTATTAGATCTTTTTCATCATTATCCGCAGGGCTGAGAATTATAGCAGTGTACATCAAAATTTTAAGGGTGTAGGAACAGCGTAAAGATATAGAAAGATATATAAATCAGCGCGTGTCCGAATAAAAGTATTCAAAGCTTCCACAATATCGGCAGAAAGTTATCTTCGGCGTCGCGCCGGTTCTTTGCTCCCGCAGAAACCGGAATTGGTTTTAGTGTAAATGTGGAGTGGCGGATTCGCCGGGTGTTGGAGGACGTCGTGGCGGATAGGGTGGCGCGGCGGTGGAGTGGTAGCGACATCTTGTATTGTCAGATCCCAACGCGACAAATTCATAATTGCGTTAATGCGGGTACGGCGAGGGTTCTTGCCGCAACCACCGCAAGGCGCGCTATGGCGTCTTGTGGCTGTAAGAGAGATAGGGACCAGGCCTTCGAGAGAATGGGTGAGCGCAGGAGGGAAAATGGACGAGAAGGAGAGAGCCACTGAGAGAAAGAGAAGTCCCTCCTGACAGAGGCTCGTTAATCTTCCAAGGATTACGCCAGAAGGAAGTATCGCCATTGTGCAAGGTGCTCCTCTTCCAACCGATAATTATTAATTAAACTGGCCTAACGGGCCATTGCGCGATTTATCGATTTATCGGGAGACCCTTGCCAGCGTGGCGATGTTGAGACGTTTAGAAAAAAATCGGTTGATCTTTTGATGAGTTGGATTGATATTATTTTGTAAAAAGATTGCTTTCTTCACAGTTCAAGTATTTTAATATTTCGCTAACATTATGATCAGTTTCATAACATGTCTAATTATCTATCATATGAAATTAGGTTAGGATTATATAATCATTCAAAAACGATGATCTCACTGAACTGTTATTTAATATTCTATAGTACAAAAAAGCTACTTCGCCTGTTACAATTCCATTACAAATTACGCTTAACAGTAGGCATAAAGCAGTAACTCTTTCAACGCAATCGTAATCAGTCTACCAGCTCGTTTCAATAGGGTGTAGTTGTTGAACGAGAGAACGCGCGATACAGACGAGCCAACGAAGCGTGTTAATCGTCAGATTTTAATTAATCGTGGAAGATTAGACAATCATGAAATCGAACAGGAAGGGTCATCAAATCCGCACGAACGAACACGAGAACGAGAAAAGGGAGAGGAAGGGTTACGCGTGCGACCGGCTCGCAAACGGGCCGAGGGTAAAAAGGATAGAATTGCAAAAGCGAGAGAAGGCGTGGAACGAACGAGCCGAAATAAAACAGTGATATCGAGGCATTTCACGCACGAGCAAGAACGTTTAGCAGATTCAACGTGCGTGCCGGTATTCGGCACTGCTACCCACGGTGAAACGATTCTCTCTCTTTCCATTCTCTGTTCCATGGTTTGCTGTTTCATCCCGTCTTTCTCTCTCTCTCTCTCTCTCTCTCTCTCTCGCTCTCTTCCTCTGCGTATAGTTCGCCTCTTTCTTTCTCACTCTGGTATGCCTCTATCACCTACACCCTCGGTCAGAAGCTCACTGAAAAATACTGCTCTCGCTGACACCTGTAGCTTCGACGTTCTACATATGTGCGTACGTACGCCGACCGAGCGCCCATCGAGGAAACGAGGGGCAAAAAAAAATTATCGCCCAAGAAAATTTCCATAAGACGACCGACAGAGTACCAGTTTGACAATCTCGTTATGCATCTCGCATCTTTTTCATTTTCATTTCAGTTGAATTGTACAAAGTTCGATTTTATGACCTATAAAAATGTGATTTTTTAGGGCTTAAAAGGCTATTTTGACTCCGGGCACTTGAAAGATTATAGCATCTACTGAATTCATTGACTTACAGTTGGACGTATTGTTGGAGGTCACTATGATACTCATGATTATATAGACATTCTAGTCTTTGGTAGAACAGACAGACGACTTAATATTGATATTTGTATTTTGTACAATAGGTTACAAATATCTCGTAATCCACATAGGCGTATTTCTATCCTTGCTTTGAACGTAAACTGAAATAATTTTTTCCAACTCTAACACTAGTAATACCGCTAACAAATGAGAAATACCAAATCCATTCCTAAAAATATACTATATGTGTATGTCTATATCTCGAAATCCATCAATATTGCAACGCTCATACAATTTTAATCAACTCGACATTGCACGAAGATTACTAATTCATACCAGTGTATTAAAAAGTAGAACAAAAGGAAGTATCAGTCGAAGAGATTTTTCATTATTTTCACGACGAGCGGAAAAGGTTGGTGGCCGAATTGCTGCGGTGAAAGGGGAACAGATTCCACAAGTGGTGGGACTTTACGGGACTTAAGATTAATCCTCATAATTACTCGATTTCGTTCTTCTCTGCGGGGCCCCTCTTGTATCCGCTTTTTATACGGTAGCTTGCACCTCGTACCATCTGCGGTGTACCTTCGCGAAAGGGACCAGAGTGGAATGAATGGCAGAGCTTGAGAGGACTCGGTTTCTCGGCCATAAAGATATTTATCAGGTGACAACCCCGGTCATCCTTTATGATCCTTCCTTTCTTGAGGTTTTCCACCGACGTCTCAGAGGCAACTTCACCCTTCGGCCAGTCGCGTGCCACGTTATTCGATGACACGACCCTCGCGCATTCTTTTCTTCCTTGCTGAGATTCCTTGTATCTTTCCCTCAAAGGGGGAAATACCTCAGTCGAGGAATGCTTACCTCTCTTCCGATTTGCTTCTGCTATTTATGTTCGATAAATTTCATTTTTAAATATATTTTCTGGTTTGTCATCATCTCCTTCACTGTCTGTTTTTCTACATACCGAAAGATTTAAAGTTTGTTTTATTGTTGTTAATTTTTTATTCTAAGAGAAGTTTGATTATTAATTATTTGGTACTGAGTATATTTTTCGAAATATTCTCAATGAAATCACATATTCTCGAATGAAATTCAAATTGTTTCTCTCATAAACTGCATTCGTTGCTTCAATACCGATGAAAATCACAGCCTATTTTGAAAAGGAACCCACTTTCAAAAGAATAATGTAACATCCTAACACCATTGTCTATGCCTATGTAAGATTCCCTATTCCAGAAGACTAGATCAACGAAAATGTTCCAGCGGGAGATCCGAAACCGAAACGAGCAGATAGGAGCGGCACATCGTACGACACTACATTTACCAGAGAAATATAGGGGTTGGTTCTCGCGGATGACCGACAACGCGCATCGTGGGCGTGAAATCGGACGCCGGCCAGGACGTCCGCTCGACTCGGCAGCCGACGGACAATAAGAATCGATATCTTAATTAACGAACGCTGGTGGGTCCGATGTGCAAGCGAACTCTCCTGCTCGTAGAGAACGGAGGGAAAAGGCTTGTGGTGTGAAAGAGGAAGAGATGAAAGAGAGAGGGTGACGACGATGGCAAGAGGGGGTGGCGAACGCAGGGAAATCCGGAGACTGGGTGGTGTATTCGATGGGGTAGGAACGCCTGACCGGAAGCGAGAGTCTGCGAAGCCCTACGGACCTCGACTCGTCGTCCCACCGGAAGCGCCATTCACACGGCCCTCTCGCTTTCGTCCGCCTTCCCGTCGTGGTTTGCCGTTCTCCTATTCGGCAACGCTGATACGTTCCTGAATAAACAATACTCCCCTGGAAAAAAAAGTTCGGCTGCAGCCTGTGTTTGAAAAAAATGATCGCGCCGCCAACTACGTCGCCAGATCGGGCATGCCCGTTTCGATTCGATTCGTTTCACAATGGATCCACGCTTTTGCCGGCTGCGTTAATCGTGCCTCATTCTATTGATAACGAACGGACCGTTGATGCCAATAATCGCATGTGCGTATTTTAATTTGAGATATCTTGCGATTTTTCTTTCTTCTTCTTCTTCTTCCGCTGAATTGATTCGTATTGTAACGGTTGAGATTGAAAGAATTTGTTCTCTTCCACGTGTTGTGAAAGCAGCAGACTTTCAGCTATCATTTTTAGTATAAATAATTCTGTAATAAGTTATTTTCCCTCTGGTTAGTAACACGATGTTATTCTATATATTTTCGACTCGCAACAATTTTTCAAAAACTGAAAAACTCTTAGTAATCCGTAATAATCCATAATTAAATCATAATTGTGTATTAGAAAAGGATCGTCTTAAATTGGACATCGTTGTTCTTGTTAAAGCTTCTTTATCATCATATAGCTGATTCTTCTTACAGTTTCGTGTTTACGTCACTCGAAAAAATGGAGCAACGACATGTGTCCCTGTTATATAATGCACGGGATATTCTTGGAGTTCGGCAGACTCTCGTGAACGCCCGGTCCAATTAATATCAGCGCGAAAGAAACGACCAAGGCCGAGGAAATTAACGAATTGGAGGGTACGCCTTTCTGAGATGCTTTTACCGCGACTGACTAATCCGATAAAGTGGCAGCCTCGCACGAACCTCCTTTTTCTCACTGGCGTTCCGTTTGATGAGATATGACGCTAAGCATTCTATATTGACTAATAAACTCCGGTCCCCGGCTTCTTTGCTAACGAATATTCGCTTCTTAGACGCCAGTCATTTGTCCTTTTCTTGAGGTTTCCTTCGATTAGCCCTTACAATTTCACTTTGCCATATGATGGATATGCGTGAAGGATTATCTTGCAAATGTGTCATTCAATTTACGTGAATAGTTTTAGCTAAATTAGATATATAAAAAAATTGATTTCTTCGTGTTATTGAATTAATTTCATACATCTTTTAATGTAAAAGAATTGCTGTGACTGTCGATAAAAGTTGATAAAATCAATATGAGAAGAATGCAATATTCGTACGATTATCTCTAATATGAAGTAATTCGTTACATTTCTATATGTGAAATGTACCGCCGTGGCACCATGTTTCTAAAATTGGATAGTTTCAATTGAAGAACACTCCAATATTTGTCTAACTTTGTGTAACACCGTGGCTTTAGAAATGAAGAGAGTTAATGGTAGAATGTTCGACTTTCGTGTACATTACACACCCCAGTCGAGCGCGTTTCCTCACGTTCATTGCTAGATAGTCTGGGCCTAGGATGAAGTAGTCAGAGGCCGCAATGGTAGACACCTCAATCAGGACTCGCTTTGGAACCCAATTTCACGAGAGAGAGAGTATTTGCTCGTATTTCTGGTGGCGGTAGGTTTGACCTCTCGTTAATCACCAAAGGACCCGAAGCACGAAGGCGAGTCAGACAAGCTGTGTAGTTGACCGCAACGACTGACCGTTGCCCTGTGGACAGGCTCTTAAGGGTATCCTAGCTACGAAATACCAAAACCAGATGGCTTCGAAATCTGAGGTGCGTCTTCCAATCGAGGTATCTCCGGTGTTCGTCTTCGCGGTTTCGATGGAACTTATGGCGTTTTAATTACCGAGTTGCATCAACTTTGGAAACTACTGAATCGTTATTGATTAAGAATATTCACTTTATATTAATATATAGCGCTTAATATATAGCTACAATATGCATATATGTATAAACGATATGTATATCGATATGGAGGCAAAACTAATTTCATATTGTGACATTAGATATAAAGTTCAGTTAATTTATAAATTAGAATGGGCATTTCTAGGTCGTGATAAGTGTGTCGAGTTTAGAAATTTTGATTGTGTCAAGAACGTTTTGTAGGAAATTTGTCTTATTTTCAGACTTTAATGAAACATAGGTAAATCTAATAAGGTTTCAATAAAAAGATATTCTCGATGCCACGGTGTTCGAAATTGTAAGCAATACGTGCATCGATTTCACGCGAGTCGAAGCATCGCCTCGAGCAAACGTCGTTGGCTTGTACACGGCGTCTAATCGCTGTATTAGCTAGCTTTGTGGTTAAGCTATGCTATTGCTGAATTAGGGGCAATTTGCTTCGAAACACACCCTTCCTATGTTTGTGCTGCCTGTACGAATTTACTAGAACGCGTATTAGAGCTCAACGATCGGTGTTAAAATAAGCACTAATCAATTAAAAATATACATTTCTTTGTTTAAATGAAATTTGAAATTTATCAAAATACAATTAAATAAATCCTTTTATCTCAATATTCAATGCCATTTAAGTATTTTGCTTTTATGAAAAGTACTTGATACTTTGACCGAGCATGAAGGATCAAAATATTGCATTCAAGTAGAATATTCTTCAAATTCTTCAAAAAATAAATTTTAAGAATAAATCCATGATAACCAGTCTACTTTCTGCACATGTAAGAATCCTCGCCACATACGAGCCCATAGTCTCTTGGCGCATATCGTTTGTTGGTTTTGCGGTCTACCATAACGCTGCCTTCGCTGTAACCTCTTCCCTTCTCTTGGGAAAACATGATTCCAACAACATTGCTCAGCAAAGGGCTGCTTCTCATGCTCCTTTCCGCATCCAGCGCGAACGAAATCTAATCACGCTTGTTGGTTACCCGGTTTCTGATAAATTCTTCCACCTAACTTGCCAACTATGCAAAATATTCGAAACATCCAGATCTTTGATTATCGTTCATTCTAGCACGAGTTGTTTCAAACTGTCACAATTATGTAGGATATTTCACATAATTAGATTTTATCATTTAAAAAAATGTTTTCGTAAAACGCATTGGTAACTTTGCTTCAGATTTTTCATAAAATGCGAAGTCACAAACTTTGATACTTGATGCACACAAAAAATTAAAAGAGTGCCCCTTAATGATAAAAAGGTAGTTCCTCTTTAACGAAAGATTAAAAATCTAACCCTAGTTGTAAAGTAACTTTCACGGATGCTAGCGTAGTATCGTTAAAGTAGGTTCATGTTGTACGCTTAAACGAATAAGAGTCAGTGTTTCTTTCTTTTAAGTCGTTCACTGACTCGTTCATAATAGTGCTTCCCTCTAATTACTCACTCAAATCCTTTCCACATTCGCACCTCACTTCCCTGTTCTTCCACCCTTCCGTCACTTCCTTTCGCTCTCTACGTCATCACTCTTGCGTTCTTCGCAACACTTAATCTTCCACTTCCTTAATTTACCCAACAAATAATCTCAATTTGCCGTTTCTGCATTTGCGAATCCTACCACCTCTGATATACATCTCTGATGTATATCTCTCGCAAAGATATCCACGAGATTCCTCTGGAAATTCACGAGCTATTTACCTTTGCCCCGTCCCTCAAGACGAGCAGCATGGACCTACTAACGATTGTGCTAGGTTACAATGTCTAATTGCCTTTTTCGTGGATGCCTCTTAATTACTTCTCGACTGTATTAAGGACAGATGAAAAATGTCACCGTTCCGTTATCCCTTTGGTGACGCTTTCGGGCTCGTTCGAGGGTATTCTCGAAAGTGATTCGACCACAAAAGATCAGACGTGGTAGGGTACGAGGCAAAGAAAAGAAGGAGATAGAGAAAGAAAGAGAAACAAGCAGCTTGCGAGGGATAAACAGAGGTGACATAATTACTGAGATTAATGCAGCCTTGAGCTTTCGGTGGCAACCGAAGCTCCCGACCGTGCTCGCTTTTATCTCGCGAACCATCATCTGGTCTTGCTTCTCCATCCCGTCGTTCTTCTACCCATTCCACCCCCGGAAAGTAATTTGGGGACGAGAGGGAACGGTTTTAAATTTTACTTATCCGTGGGAGTTGGATTTACTCGTGGCGTTGCTCGCGCCTCGGGCGACTAACTCCGTCTTCTTCCTCCCAATAATTTCGGCGAAACGTTCGAACGAAGAGAACGTATCGTCGCTCGAGCTTCCTTTGGAAAATGACAGGACAGATGTTTTTTGAGTAGCTAGTGGAAATTTGAGGTGAAATAGAGATTTATGAGACGATGAAATTGAATCGAAGATTGCTACAGATAGTATTATCTTAATGTAGAGGAAAATGAGTAAAAAATTATTGAAGTAAAAGTTAGAT
Organism: Bombus pascuorum; assembly: GCF_905332965.1. NCBI lineage: Eukaryota > Metazoa > Arthropoda > Insecta > Hymenoptera > Apidae > Bombus > Bombus pascuorum. Next base: position 3,934,637 of record NC_083493.1, read on the forward strand.
CAATCTACAGATTTCATCGTCAGTGGTAATTGTATACTTGGATTATAATATTTTCCCAGAAAATCGGGTATATTTGTATTTGCGAGCATGACATGGTAATTGTTATACAATTTCATTTTTCCATAATCTGCAATAATTTACTGATTTATGTCACCCCATCAACGACTCGAGAGTTAAGACTCATACTCACCGTCTCTTTACGATTCTAAAACAGAAGGTTCCGTGGTCCTCGATAATTCCCGCGGAAACTATTGCGAGAAGTCCTCTTGGAGGCACTCAAAGGGATGCCGCGGCACTTGGTAGAAATTTTCTCAGCTCGTCGCGAGATCTCTCGCAGACGACATCCGTACCTCTGACACCAGGGACCCTCTTCTTCTTCTTCTCGCTGGCTTTTCACGAACAATCTAGCTCGAGAACTGGGAGTGGGAAAGAGAGAAGTCGTTGTAGAAGTTCCTATTTTCAAGCGAGAATACCAACGGCACGAATCTTCTTCTCTACTGTTGGCTGGTAGCGTGTAGAAGAGGGCCACTATTCACGCCGCGTTTCTGGAACCCCTTTCTTTCCCTCCCTCTTTGGTCGCGGTACGCCATTGCCTGCTCGAGAGACAATGATATCGCAGGAAGAGAAAGGAGAGGAAGCGTCTCGGTCCGCTTTACAACTCCCGCAGGAGCTGCCTTTACCGGGGCAAAATTAATATCATAAATAATATCGTAAAGAAAAAAAATACAGCCCGCCAGCGTCACGGGCGATGTTACCGCAAAACGTTTCTCTCGCGGCTTGATAAAGAAGGGTGTGGAGAAGAGAAAGGTGAAACAGAGGATGGGGTGGAGCGGAGAAATAGCGAGCACCTCCCTCCGGAAAGAAAGCTCTGGCCCGGCAACTCGGATGTCGGATTAAAGAAAACGAGTTACCGCGGACTATCTACGAGTGCATTCCATTTGTCCGATTTTATCAACTCGCTTGGTTACCCTGTAATCAGCGGAGCATCAGGCTATTTAAATGGAACGCTGCAACGTTGGGCGATGTTAAGAGAAGAAAAGAAACGATGATAATACAGAGAAGAAACTGTGCGATGAAAGTGAAGAACATTTATGAATTTCATTGAAAATAGGTTGATGATTAAATGATTTGAAAGAAATAATTTATATAATGGCCTGTGGTTCAATCATTGTTATTTTTAAGAAGATTTAGTCCCTCGTTAAAGTCGTCAAAAAAAATTTAAACGTAGTACTCATGACGAAGGCGAATCACATACGTGTCATCAACTTCGCTTCAATATCCATCATACTATTGCTTTCATTATCATACAAGAATCTCCATCATGCGCAAGAACCATACTCAATCAGTCCGTGTACCTTCCACCCAAGCCACCCCTTTCCGCATTAATTTCAACACTCAACTGTTCGACGCCTAGGAGCCTATCGTATCTTCTTCAGCCGCTAATTCCGGACCTTCGGCTCGTTATTGCGTATTGTCCCAAGTCTCTGGCGTATTAGAGAGGCGAAGAACGACGATACCTCCTGCACAGTATCCGCATTTAGCAGTCTTGGCCTGACAAAAGACGCGTCCCTGTGTTTCAACCGGGATTCGAAACAACGACGCGTTGAATACACGACGCCAGCTCTCTGTATTGTAACTGACTTCCTCGTCGTCGTGTAACGTTCATTGCTCTCTCTCTCTCTCTCTCTCTCTTTCTCTCTTATCCTTCGGTCGCTCATGTGACTTGATGTTTCTCGTCGAACAGCACTATAATCACCCTGATAGTACAAAGCGGCTAGCCGCGCTTCCCTACGGTAACCGACGGCAGCCACGTCGCGTCTTCCGCGCCATCAAATGCTGATGATACAGACGATATGACGTATGTATGCGCGACAGCGCTAATTCGCGCCATTGTCGTGCTTCTCGGTGAAACTAGGCGAAGCCACAGGTAGCTGAAATTCACTCGACGAAGGGCCGTGTGTATCGTGCTACGAAATAGAAAACGGGGGGGAACAGAAACGTACCGCTTACCCATTACACTGATTGGTTGGTTAGGAATGCGGTGATACTCGCTTCACATTCAAGCTTCACTACGATTTTCGTCGGGCATCTGGAACGCGTGATTCGTGAACACTTTGAAACTGTTGTTACTGGTAGGATATTTATGTTGACCAAAAATATGATGTCAATGTTTGCCTCGTGATTAGCTTTTCGTCTTCTTCTCTGTAGACCGTGAAATTTTCCTGTTCCTTCTGCGACTTGTCCAGAACATTTAATTCCGTCTGGGCGTTCGCTATATTTAGGTAAATGGGTCAGAAACTGTCGTCGTGCGCTTCCGAGCCATCTAACTTGTTCGCGGAGTAAATTGGTCTCAGTCACTGAACGATTTGCTAGATACAGCGGTAGCTGAAATCTTTCTCCAACCATGGTTTAATTTGAGAATTTTATTACCAACTATTCTATTATTTAACTCATTTTTAAGTAGAATTTAATTTAAAGTAGGATATATTGCAATTTATATTTCATTGGAAATTATTGATTCGAATTACTTGGAATTTAAAAAATCTATTTATTTGTTTAAATAGATGTTTATTTATTGGGTTAGTAAAATTCCACCATTGCATGTGTTAAGTATGAAAGTTTAATTTCTTCTTTAGAGAGTGAAATAGGATGTTAAACGAAATAAGGCACGAAGAGGTCTAACGGGACACGACCGCTTTATTTTTAACAGTCCGATTCTGAATGCCTTCCTGTGACTTTAGTGGCATCGTAAACTGAGAGTACATAAACGAAGTCAGTCAATAACCGGCGAGCAAGCAGACTTTCACGGACGAGATTTTAACGTGTCTCTCGCTTTCATGGCGAATGGAATTATAGTTTATTAAAGGGAAAAAGTTTCGGCATTCCCCTTTCAAATAATCTCTATGGTACGAACTTCGACTGGGAATATATATTTACTTTGTCACTGAACAATGTAACATTAACAAATTTAATTGCTCTGTGACATTTTCATTAAAAGATATTAATCTAGCTGTAGTATTATTACGAACTCTCTCTACTTCGCAGTTGAATCTGAATATGTGCATATTATGAATATTATGATTATTTTGAATGTTATGAATATTATGTTTATGAATTATATATCGTTTCATCTTTCTAAATTATATTTGAAAATTACTTTATGTTAAAAATCTCCAAACTGTAGGTACCTATATAACGAAATTGAGAAGTCGACAAAAAGTGGAATTTGGCAAAAGATTAGTTTGGCTTCTGAGAGATTTATAGAATAATTTTCATGTTGTAAGTACTTCTTTCGAATCTAATAAAATACAAAAATAACTGACAGAATGGATTTGTCATCCGAATTTAACCACAGCTGTGACTGTAAGTTAGCCCGATAGAACGAGCACCGATAATTGTTTCGATTTCCAATTCCGGTGTGAACGGGTGGCCCCATCATGAGGAAACTCGCGAGGCATGGCACGTTCTGCGTCGATAGGTCGATAGGTTGTGCGGTACATCCGGTTCGGATAGCGAGAGATAAACTGGGCCGGCAGCAGAAACGGGATGAATAATGAAGTGAGTCGCGCCTTGGCCGGAAGGCGAAATTCTGCCAGGCCTGGGCTAGACCCCGAGATTAGCTCTGAGTTATGGCGTTAAGATCACATCTAATTGTATCAGTTTGGTCCACCAAACCAGTCTCTATCTACCTATCCATCTGTAGCAGCGAGCTACGCCTCTATAACCTGCTTACTCGGCCCTCCTTCCGTGTCTCTTCCACGCCATTGACCAGGACCTTAAACGCCGGCCGACCGTCGATTTGCTTAATCTTGCGCTTTGCCAGGACTTTCCAGACCCACGAGTCCGCGTAGTTACGACTCCACTTAGCGCTGGTTACAACTATTCGTGGTTACGCTTGGTTACCTATCGGAAAGCCACCCCCTTTGACTTCCAGCCGGGATACTTGTGTGTAGGCTTTATTTGAAAACCGATCGGGAAGTGTATCGAATTAACCGCCTCATGACGTGGTCGACGGTGAACGATACCATTGATGATGGTATTTGACTTGAATAGTTGTACTTTGAAATTAATCGAGGGTTTTGTTTCATAAGGGATAGTTGAAATAGGGTGTTTAATGGGAACAGTTGCATCTTTAAGATTTTCCTTCAACTCTAAGAATTTCTGGAAAAGCACAGTAGTGAAGAGGAACTTTTTTTCTGAAAGAATTTGTCGACTCAGAAAGTGTTTTAGGCTACATCTGTTAATTCTGATACTCGCTTCTTTGAATATGTATCGCCCCGGGTTATCTCTTGGCATTAAAGAGGAAGCGATTGTAAGTAGAGCGAAAGACAGATAGAGGGATCGAGCGAGAACACGAGTCTGTAATAGTTTCCTCCAGGCTCATCCGCGCTCTAGGACGTCGGTCTGAATAGATGTACACCTGTCTATCTTACATGCACATATACACATTTCACAGTAAACGCTATCAGCTACGTCTATCGGGTGTACTAATTATTATTTTCTCGTCAAGGAATTCACGAAGATTGCGAATTTCTGTATGTAATTAACGTGAACGTAACATCATTGCTCTTAAATTTGTAAGAACGAGGAACAATTAGTTAGACTAAAACTAATGTAGCAAAGAAGCAATTGCAAGTTTCAATCGATATCGTTGGCTCGTAAATCGTAAATGAAACACAAGTTTTTAGACACAAAGACACAAAAGTTTTAAATTACTTCATTCCAGGATACTTTACATCGATTTTTAAATTTTACGTGACAAAAACCATCAATAAACTTTTTTATATAAGATATAAAATAAAAGAGTTAATGTGAAATAGTTTGAAGTTAAGTCAGCTGACTCAAATGTAACCCAAACTTTAGTGGTCGCTCATGACTCAACGATACTAATTGTGGATTAAACTCTCTCCGTGAATTTTTCACAGAGCAAAAGGTCGGTCAACTGACAGAGACAAGTAAAAAGTCCTACGACCAACTTCTAAAGAAAATCAAACAGATTACATACCAACGCACGTTAGAAATACCAAAGTACCAAGTTTTTCAAGCCACCTGGTATTCGATCTCAGACAAGGAATATTGCTAAGTTTCGTCAACGAAGGAGATGAGAGTAGCAAGGACTAGAGAGGACTAGAGCGCGCGGCAGAGAAGCATTAGAGACCCGGGATGATCACTGAGCGCTTGGCACTAATCAAGACGCATGATTATAGGCCCCAAAGCGCCCCAGAGCACTAGCTACCATTCCCTTCAAGGAGAAGCCGCCAATACGACCTCCTCATCCGTTCATTGTCGTTTTGTCAGATTACAAGGTCTCGGTTTTTAGCGTGAAACCTTTTGCTTGGCGCATTGAAGTCTCCGTTCTTTCACATTTCACGATTACTTCCTAAATCTTTTTCTTATGATTTCAAAACATGGGCAACTTTTATTTTTCTTAATTAATATACTTTTCAAAATTCAACTATTCTTTATACAATTCTTAACCAAAGAAACTCCATAGAATTAAGAGAAAAAATGAATTAAATAACTTATCGAGTCAGAAGGAAGCAGACAGATTTAGAAATTGTAGTATTGATAATCAATTTTCCTAGGAATTAACTTTCTTGGTATTTGCTCGCATGAAATTACTTTGGTCTGAAAACTTGGCCGTCGAGTCAATTACACGTAAGCTGATGTACTTGGCGCAGAATGTCTATGACGATCGATTACGACATGACACAAGCACGGGCGATATATCACAAAGGGAGATGGTTATCAGGCAGGCAGTAGATACATTAAGCAGCGTGTAATTCCGTTAACTGGTCGTTATACGCGTATTCGATCGTTAAATAGTATCGACGTAATTAGACGCGTCGCTGTCAAATCACCTATGTTTGATTCGTCACCGCGCCGCGGTAACCAATGATCGCAGTTACACGCTTAATTGCGGTGCCCCTCAGTGGAATCACACAGTTTGATGCTTAATTTAATGATCGACTGAGTACTTCTATTCGTGAATTTAGGGCTACAAAATGTTAACCTGAATCTTAATTAAATTTAAGTACGTAAAATATTTAAGGAACATAAATTATTTATTATAAAAATAAGCTGCTTATCGGAAAATTAAAACTTCATGTAAAAAAGTGATAAAAAATATATCTTAATCTTAAAGACATCTTTGAATCGCAATATACAATGAAAGAAAAGCTTCGATCAATTAGAGATCATATTATTCAGATTACCCTAGATACTAAAACGGCTCGATATCATTCAGGACTATAAATATCCGCACTTAAAATAAATTCAAAATTCTCCATTTTGGGTGTCATTTAAACAGATTTATTTGAAGGTTCAAATGAAAGGTCAAGAAACATCTCTGAGGAAAAAATATTGCACGATAGCAGCGTGATTTATTTTCTATCCAGTCATCAGTACGTGCACGTTAATGCCACCGGTTTCCTGCCATTGTTGCACATGCAACCGCGACCGGTGCACGATTTCGTGAAAACACATCAGAGTCTCCGTGTAGCTTATTCTCGCGCGTGGCAGCAGGTGAGTTGTTTCAAGACCGGTTCGTGTTACGACAAGTGAAGAAAATGGAGACGGATGATTTCCTTTTTCTTGCAAGCTTTGGGTCGCGTGACAGTTGGTACAGGGTTTGTGAAAAGGGCCACCCCGATGAACGCAGCCTCGCCGTGATTACGGTGCACGAGGGTCGCGCACACGTGTCGCGTGTATGCGTAACGTACATATCCGCGACAGCCGCGTTGCTTCTGAGCATAATTTAACGCGATACGTTGGGGTTGTGCTAACTTGCTTAGCGCAACCTCAAATAGAACCGTAGGTCGGGAAATTTGCTCCCGTTGTAGATGAAGGGAAATCGACGGGAGCATCACTTGCCGACAGAGAATCCTAATTGCCGGAACGATCATCTCCACGGAAATGACGTATATAATTAACGAATGAGTACTGATTTATTAAATCAACCGACATGTGCTCGAACGATCATGTCAGAAGCATCGATTTACTTACCAACTCTCATATGTTATATGACTAAACGTATCACATGGATTGGTTAAGTGGATTTCGCGAATAAAGTTAAGTCATAAGGAAATGCATTAGATGAGTATATGGATCGTTTGAAAGATTATATTTCTGGATGAAATACCTAAATATGTGTAGAAAACTTATTAAGAATGTATTAGGCTAAGATGCAGAAAATTTGATTATCACATGAATCATTGCATTCACTGTTGAACGCACTCAAGAAGCGTCTATCGCAGAGAAGCAATTGTAATAGCTCTACTTCCAATTCTGTAATCGGAAGGGAACGTTATACACCGTTAGAAACGCAGACAATGAATTTCACAGCACGTGCCGGTTGTATCTAGCGTTTATACTCCGGTTTCCTGATTGCTTCGTACAAAGAAGTTCGTGAATAGTTCTCGAAGCACTGTAGGCAGCGTACAAAGGAGGAATTCGATCTTTGGTGGAGGAGAGAAGAAACAAGGGACAGCAAAGAGAGGAGGGACGATAGGCAGCAGAAAGGGAGGAAAGCAACAAGGTTCATTAATTTTACGAGCGTCGAATTCGCAATTCGACCGATCGAATATTAGGATGATTCGCGCTCGTACATGGAACCAGAAGTCCAAATAGCATAGATCATTTTGATAGATCATATATAGAATACTATCATTGTATTGTAATCTCTTTGTTACAAAGCATTATATATTAAAATACAAGTGTACTTTGGAACTTTTAATCTTAATCTGTTAACAGAGAAAGATAAGTTAAATCGTCGATAAGACTTCTAATCTCTCGAATATGATAATTTCTTTATCTATAGGTATTCTATTTTTAATGCGTCCTATCATTTTAAAATTATTATATGTCCAAGAACTAAAATTGTCCTAACTGGAATTGATTTCTCTTTGCTCTTTTAATTCTATAATTATGGAAGTTTCTCAGAACTGGTTAATAATAAATATTTGTACGAAGACAAACCAACAATTTCTCTAACTGGTCTGCTGAATAGCAATCAGTTACAGGATACGAGATAGTCAGTCATCGCGATGAAACATTTATCGAGCTATTACATGTCGACTTCTCGAGCGTTGAAAGAGTATAGAGCGACGATTGATCTTTAAGGCAGGCAAAAGGGAAGAGCGAAAAGCCGCGAAACATTCATCACACCCTCCGGAATCTGTCGGGGACGTCTTCTATCTCAGAGCCCATTGAAAGTTCTCTCGCAACGGAATAGGTACCCAAAAAGTATGCGAAGTATAACGTCATGCGAGGGTCGACGGCCTTACGTGTGTTTGCTTTTATTTAAATTGTAAGTTAGATGCCATCGAAGACAAGAAATCGCAGCCTGGAAAGGCTTTTAGCGAATGGAAAGAAATGTTTGAACTAAATGGTTCGAACCTATATGGAAATGAGCGTTGAGGTTGCCAATCGGCCACGTGACTGATCTGCGGAAAACTCTCTTCTCCTCCAAACTCGAGTTTCTCCTTGGAAATAAACTTCTTCTGTATGCACTGTGAGAAAAATTCCAATAGAGGAAAGATGGTAATTTTCTTACTGCTCTGGTTCCACTCGAGGTGGACTAGAAGTACGAAATACTCAATGTGACATCTTCTTGGTAAGTATCATTATAGAAATAATTCCGTTTTCTAAGATCAATGCAAAGATGTTAAGACACGAATTTCAAATCTATAATTAACATTCAATCATGATGATATAGCTATAAACAAAATCAAACTTAACTAAATAAATCACATGAAATCAAATTTAATTTACGTAACTTAATCAAAACAGATAAATCACACGACAATTTACGCATTTTCTTCTCAATTCACGTATCTTCTTAAATATAGTTTGATATAAAGCGTCATGAACGAGAAGGAAAGTCTTAGAGTACTTGGGCTTCATTTCAAATTCAATTTGATTAATCGGCAGACGTCCGCTACGATTCATCCTAGGCTATGTTTAAGCGGCGCGGCGAAATCAGCCAGCAACATCAGTGTTTCTCCTCTTCCTCAGTTTGCCCCCCCCCCCGCCCTCTCTCTTTCTCTTTCTCTCTGTATACTCACACCAAGCTACGCAACTCGATGCAGAAAGTTGCTCGCTAATGCGAATCCGCACATAGGAATTGCACTGTTTCGTCTACCCCTGAGAGAACCGTGTGATGAGGGTCGCGGAGATGCATGGGGTGGTTGGCTTGCATTTGCATACTCGTCAGCTGTGCTTCCTTCAACTTTTCCTGCGACACACCCTCCGTGGAACTCTGCAGGAACTCGTTGGTGCGGGTATGCACTCGCGTCGGATAGAAGAGGGACTCAGGGGATCGGGAGGGGACAGCAGTCGTGTATTTCTAGTCTCATAATTCAAATTTCCTTCGGCTTATTTATGTAGATTCATAATTGCAAATTTACTTCGGCTTATTTATGCAGTTTTCGTCTCGCGCTCTCAGTGTAGCCTGTCTTGCCGCTAATACGCGGCTGCGATGAATTTCTCCCAAGGTAAATGTCGATCATCGTAATACTCGCTGTGAAAAATGAATTCATCACTGGATGGACTTGGATACTTAACAGGTGAGGAAATTTAGATTGTGTGAAGAATTAGGTACTTGAATGTGAATCGTTACGTACATGGAATGACCATATTTTTAGTAGGATCGATAGGATTTTTTGTTGTTATTTATTTTATAGATAAAACATAGATAAAACATATATAGATGAAATACGACTTTATTTGAAAGTAGAGTAAGTAGTTTATGAATAGTCTAATTGTGAGGAAAATCGGTCTTAGATTTTTTGCGACAGTTATATTTAAAAAAGATGTCAGCGAGGTTGAAACGTACGACTTTTGGTCAGAATCTCTTGCTGGACAAATACGACTTTATACACTTTATTCTAATTTAGCATTTAGTATTCAAACTTACCATTTTACGTCAAAATACGTCACATCATTGGATAAACGTTTATTCTATCATGATAAAATGTAAGTTTCATAATTCAAGATGCTTTATGATACTTTTGCTCAACGTACCCTCGTGATTCACGTCAAATCGATGGCATTTTCACCCGGCCCATAAAGAGGCTCGATAAATATTTCAGAAAAACATAAACACCCAGCTCGCGCAAATCCCTCGAACGTCCACGTGAACGCAAAGTGATATTTGAGCAAGGTCGGTTGACGCGGTGCCCGAAGAATTTTAACATTCTTCGAGCGTGTGCTCCTTTCAGCCGCCCCACAATTCTCCTGTATTATGCATGGCCCTCAGATCGCATTTCCACTTCAGAGAAAGCACGCGAACACGCGAACGCCACAAACCTGCACGGTTTAAACCATTTCTGTGATATTTTCTACGTCCTAATGCTCGATAATGATCTTCAGCTTAGATCTGTCAAATTTTTAAGTGCATACTTTTTACGATTTCCTTTACTAGATTTATCATATAATTCTATCAAATATTGTACTCTATGCTGCTGTTAGAATCAATAGCCCTTTCTGATAACACGTAATAGAAAATAGATTCCTTTATAACTTTTATCATATTTCTTTTACATATAAAAGAATCTCAAATGATCCTAATAAGGTTTCAATCTTACATAAAAAATGTAATTTTTCAATCAAGAGATATAATTTACTATCTAAAGAGCAAGCTTAACATATCCATTAGAAGCATAGTTTAGCTACCTCTTCGTAGATTGAACGATATAGAACACATACAAAATGTATGTACTTTGATACTTACAGAAAATATCCGCAGAAAAATGAAACGACCTATGCAACGAGTCGACGAGGCTTGAAATCGGTTTTCAGTTAGCGGGTCTCATCCTATCGTAGTCTGGGCTATATACATAATGCATAACCGAGCGCATCATCGTATCTCCATTTCGCCTTCTCTGCAGGCGGGAAAGAGGCGTCGTTGTATCGAGAAAATACACGGGAGCCCGTCTTTTCACGCGCTGTCCCCCTTATCGTCGTCGGCGACGGCTGCTCGACGTAAGGTGACGACACGTGTGCCAAAGTGAAAATGTATGGCCTGCAAATGCGTGAGCTGACTCCCCATCGCGAAACATCGCTAAAAGAGATTCTCATAACTCGATTCGCGGTGGACGAGGTGACGAGCGATCGAGGGACACTAAGCTGTTCTCGATATCGTTTTACGAAAGTTTTTTGTCCCTTTATTGTTCCTTTGGCAGTAATCGTAGCCTGGATAATGTATGATTGGTATTTATTAATGGTATTTTGCCAATAAACAGTATTTTTGAACATTTAGCAAGCTAATTAGGAACAATGTGGGTATAATTAAATTCTATTGCAGAAATTTACATGCAAACACTTGTAAATAATTAATAGATGATGTTAATATTACAACATATTACGTATATTATGTATGAACATTAATCGTGTATTGAATAAGAAAAACTAGTTTCCAAGAATAAACTAATAAAATCACTTTCCACGGCGTTTAAAGAAACATATTAAAATATTGGATGATAAATACATTCATTTTCACGAGAAACTGAGATAATAAAGAATTTTTCCAACGCACCGGGAGATGCCAATAAAATGATCAAGCCGTTATTACCTCATCAGTGCCACTTAGAACGAGACCCTTGGCCCCTGTATCTCTGTTCGTTCGCAGCAGTTAGCAGCCGCAATCATGTTTGTTTTATGGGCCGTTACGCGGCCAGATACTTTAACTAATTGTATAATTGCTTCGAAGCCAGCCAACGGGCGATGCCGGCGTCGTGTCGCCGTCGTGACGCCGCGCGTCCACTTTTCGCTCCCTTTTTTCCTCCAACCCCGTCAAAAACCATCGGGAAGGCAACCCGATAAAGCTACGGCTCGCCTTTTCGCCCATGGAAAGGAACGCAAGCGTAAACAGGAAGGCAAGATTTAGCCCCGGTCTTCCTGACCGCTTAATTGCGCGAGTTTTAATTTGTGAAACGCCAGGAAAAGAGCGGTCCTCCGATTCCTGACTTCCATCTGGCCTTTCATTAAGCTTATACTGTATCTACCCCCGTTCAGACGCCGGGAATAAGCATTAGGATAAATTGAACTCAATTTACTTCGCCTGAAGCCACCGTGGTGATCTAGCTTTTTGTTTCCTTGAATAATAAAATTGCAAATAGCATTTCAGTGTTAAACTGAAAATGAAGAAATTATAAATATTATCAGTAGGCTGCAGATGTTTGTACAAATCTTAATTTTTATAAAAGTATCTAAAATAAATGGAATAAACGTAAGTTCGTTACAATTACTAAATATCATAATGAGTATTACACTTTGAATATTTATATCATGTTGCGTGTATTTTGTATATTTTTGTATTTTTAAATTAAATATTAAACATTAATATAGTTTAGTTATTACTTATTAAAGTATTGGTATTCTTATTAAGAAATCATATGTAGTAATAAAAGGATGATGAATTATTTTAAATGAATTTTCCTAAAACTTGGTATCTCGTTCTCCAATGAATATCGTTTATGCCTATTGATTCCTCCGCTCGTCTCTATCGCGGATTGTGTGTCCGCACGTTTCATCCCCCGAGGCAAAAGGAGAAGGGCTTGCTAGCTTCATCAAATATTTGCTCAATCACCGCAAAGACATTTCACTAACTTGACGACCATGGATCGACCTCTTCTGTCGCCGCATCCCCATTTACCCTCTTCTTGAGTCGTAGATCCTCCGTCTTTCGGGTATCTTACGCGGCTCCCGGAATTGAGATTGTGAGAAGTAACTAGCGACACTCCTAAGTATATTTCGTTTATCACGGATATTAGCTTCCACTTCTCTTGTTAAAATTTACATTTACTCGATTCACATGAACGAAAAAATATAAAGGTTAGATTTTGATGAAAGTAATATCTCGTTTCATAGATTCAAATATTTAGTCATATTATCGTGAAAGAGAATTAAAAGAGCACGACAAATTTTTCACGTGTAAAAATTTACCCTAACCGTATCAAAAGCTTTCTTCACTTCTTCACCAGGAATTCCTTTAGATTCGTCTTACTATGTTTATAAATCTCCTTTCCCTCTGTCACTGTGTTTTTCACGTCAGTCGTTAGGCTCATTCATTGAAATTCCGCTGGAAACGTAATGGACTTTTCGTTGATCGTGGTCGTCAGGGTGATTTCAGCAAGTCCGTAAGTCGGAGTGTGCAAAAAGAAGGGCGAAGCAGCCCTGAAAAGGGCAAGAGACGTTCTGCTGGAGCCGGTCGCTTAATCAGAGGAAGGTTTTTAGAGCCCCTTAAATCACGTAACGCGAGACGTCACAGAGCGTTAGGTACCGGCGGGGGTGTGCGAGAGGTAGGGTAGGAGGGGTCGAAGGTCGTGGTGGTGGTCGCGGCGGGTGGGAATTAGCCTGGCTGAATTGATCAAAGCTGTTTAAACGCGGCCTCTTATTAAAGAAATCCATAATCGCTTTGGTGTCTGAAAAGCGGCACCCCCGGAGCGACTGGGAAAAACCTGAATTTCCTCTTTCGACGCCAGACGCGTTTGTACGTTTCACCGTACCTCGCTTTCTGGAAGGAAAGGAGACTTTAATGCGGTCGAATAATAAGCTATCGATATATTATATCCCTACTAAGAAAGTAATACGATAAACAAAATGTTATTATGGACCGATTCTAGAATATTTTAGGACTATAAATGGAAAATAACTAAAATGACATTTTAGAAGTAACAAAATCATGTTTTATCGTATTCGATGCAATTCAGTCCAATTTCAATGAAGTTCTCCGAATAGAATCGCTTTCAAAGCAAAAATGCATTACCAATTTAAAAACTAATTTTATACTATCGTAAACAATGAGAGAAATCGGAAGCATTTTTGATCAGATAATGGAGAGTCAATTTTTATGCTTCAGAACGATGGAAATGGAATAATAAAAATGGCAATTTGTAACGGTGATAATGCGGAATGTTTGCATTTTGTACAGTGGTAGTTATTAAATCCTACCTGAATTTTGGCAACGATTTTTATTTTGGCAACGATTTTAATTCCAACGTTTATTCAATTATCGCAAACATTTGTTGAAACCTTCTCACCGTATTATCGAGCATGGACAGTGTATTACGTTCGATTGATACAACGTCAGCGATACCGGGAGTTCTATTTGACGCTTCGTTTGTCTCTTTTCCTCGATATAATGTTATTCCCCACAATCGTCAAATTTTCGCGCACAAATTTCTGTCGTGTTTCAATCTGTTATATCTTGGCTTAATGTGTAATGTAATTACATTCGAATTAATAACCGTACCTAGTTCACCATTAATTATTTCCACACGAAAATGATGTATTCAAATACAAATACACAATCTACCTTTATTTTTCATCGATAAAATTTAGTATTAATAAAATAATAACTCCAAAACTTCAAAGAATTAATCTACCACTTATATCAAACCGCCCTCATAAACAAAAATTCACGTATCTGAAAACTTTCAATAGTTTCCAGTATACAAAATATCCTCAGCAATTCATTTCGCGTGGCAAACTGAAACCTGCAGAACGTAATCATCCTTACGTCTGTTCCTTAAGATTATAACTAGCCGAAACGACCGCGGGGACGCAGCCTGTATCCTGTGCTTTCATTAGCAGAAAATACAAAAATTCGTGACAGTCGTCGTGAAATTGTCCTCCGGTCTCAAGAATCAAGGGTACCAGAGAATGGAACAGAGAAAGGGACAGAATCGTCCTTGTTTCCTCGCGAAAGCACACGGGGGTTGCGTTGAGTCGCGCGAGATTAGCAATTCATAGCCGGCACGGTTGTTACTGTCGCGGTAGCGAGGGCTGGCTACATTTAGCGCGGTGGCAACACAATGGCAATAATAATAATTAAGAAACATCGTAACGGCAGCATATTCGGCGAGTATCGCCCCGCGGTCCTCGAGTTTACGCCTTGGCGTTCGCTATTTCGCGCCCTCTATCCTACCCTAACCTCCCTCACCGCCCCACGTGGGTTGGTTAGGAAGGTACCAGTCACTTTTTCTCCTCTCACCTAATCTCGAGGCAGACGCTTGTTAAAAACGCCCGTGAATATAAAGAGTTGCATTATTAAAGAAGTTCGCGCGACTATAACAAAAAGTTCCGGCTTGCGTCGGGGGAGGAAAAAGCAACAAGCTCGGCCGAGAGCTACGCCCCGGCACAACGGAGGGTGAGAAAAGCAGCCGGCCGAAGGGGTGGAGCGTGACAAAAAAGCTGCAGTGAGAATGGAAGGGGCGGATGGAACGATTTGATATGTATGTCGGCGGAAAGAGTTTTCTTCTCTTTGACGACAAACAAGTTTGACTGTTAGACGCGAAAAAAGGGTACCATTCTTATTAGTCCTATATCTTTATAAACTCTTCATATTCAGTACTTGGGATGAGAACGTGATAGCAGTGAAATTGATTTTAGATTAATTTTGGACTTTTGTAATTTTTGCATTAAATTACGTGTTTTATTATAATACGAACTATCAATATTAACCAGATCTGATTAAAATAATTATATTTTCTTCTTAAACTTTTTGCTTATTCATTGTAGAGAACAGTGACTTCTTAATGAAATGTTTTTAGATATTTTAATAGCCCTTAATAAAAAATCTTTCAATTGCACTGGGATTTAATTTCGTTACCCTCCGTTTTGCTTCCGATGATATTTTTCGTGGAAATACCGGTAGAAAACGGTGGAAAACAAAAACGTCACGGAACAAGAAGCAATGGCGGGTAATTAGCATAACGACACTAATTAAAATACAAATGAAGAGTCTTAAGGCGCTCTGCGCCGGGTGAATCATTATCACCGAGCTGTCGGCTTTCTTGGCCCCACGAGAACGTCTCTTTCGCCTGTCTCTCTTCTCCACATTTTACTGACACTCGCAAACGTAATTATATTTAATCGCAGCCCCGTATCGTTCGTGGGTACGTGAAACGTCGTCTCCTGAAAGTATCGTACATTTTCTTGCAATTAAGAAATGGTTCTTGCAGCTATGCTTCCTCCAGATTCACCCAAGAACTTCTTGATCAAACTGCACAATAAACTATACTTTTCGAAGCTTCAGCTTCTTCTTGATGTTTAAATGAATTTGTCTGAAATATCCTTGCAACTCTAAAAATAAATTTTATGTGTTACGTTTCTTGAAAATATTGATATTCTTATTTTATTATTGCATTCGATCTCGTACAAAGATAACTCGTTTGTTAACAATGTTAATTTTATTTTCTACTTTCTCAACACAGTTGAAATTTTCCCCAGTTCCATACAAGTTATCCTCCATCATAGTTTTGGTTCCACCGAAGTATAGCATAAAAAGTATTTTCCTTCGTTACACTTTTATAAACACTTTCGTTCTAATTGTAATAAATAACTCAGTTTATGCTAAATGCAACTTGCTAAAAATCTTACAAGGTTTGTATATCTTACTAAGAATATAGAATGTTATTCCTTGATAGTTCACGTATTCGAAAATCGGTCTTTTCAACGAATCAAGCTGAGTCACGATCCACGCATGGTTGACCGGATAGTCTTTCTTTACGACAGGCTAAGAAAAAGAGCAAGCAGGGATGCAAGACCGGATACCGTAAGGCATCCTATTTGGCCACGTAATCCGGGCACGGGAATCCGCAGCGACGAGCCACCGAACCCATAAATATGATTGGAGCATCGGTTGGCTCCGCTGGTATCGCCCTATGGAATCTAACCCCTACGGCTATTCACCGTAGGATTACGCTACGTTGTCTCTTACCGTCTACTCTTCCCTTTACGACGATCTTATTGGATTCAATCGAAGCAACGGTTAACCCTTCCTCTTATATTTCTGTCACGAATATGCGGGTAAATCGAAGATTTTTACTATCGTCAGTCTTCCTCTTATGACTATGCCTCCATTCTTACGAAAGTACCCTAAATCTTTGGTTGAAATTGTTGCCGAGTTGACGTAATCGATTGCAAAGAAAGATTCTGGGAGGACGAATTTTGGAATTTTATATTTACGCAGAACGATATAGTGCTTGAATATAGATAATGGATAGATAAATATATATTATATCATTGTAATAGAACAGATAAATAGAAAAAATATCGACGATTAGAGAAATAATAATGTTTAAAAAATTATTACTACTACGATTATTCAAATCGCAGCGTGTTATTGACTTCTACCACTATGTTAATCAACGTTATATAATACGCATAGAAATATAGAAATATCCATTTACAACCGATGGAGGAAGAGAGGAAAGCATAATTCCAAAACGAAGATTCGATCGAAACGAGTCGTTCTTGCTTTAACATCGACGGATTCAAATTCGTCGCATCAATGTTTTATTGCGGGCATTCCTCATGTAAATTCCGCGGGACTTTATGACAATGTAATCCTCACAACCGCAGCAATTGCGACGACGCCTTCAGGACCAGAGTTCCCGCTGCTCGTTCGCGGTGGTCCACGACGAAGGGTGATTTTTATCTTCACCAGCGCCTTCGTCGTTCCGAATGCTATCGCCCGCTGTCTGCTGCTCGTAACTCTAAATTTCCCACTTATTTCCATGTGCTTTACATCCACGTGATCCGACACATCGTCATTCATTTTTAGAACAAACTGAACGCAATATCTTCTATGTGGATCCAAATCGCTTCAGAAAAAGCATAGAAGTTTCAGGAATAGAAAAATTAAAATAATGGCAAATTTTTACTAATTACATGTATAACATCTTGCTTATTTGTATGTTGAAAAAAGCATCGAAAAATGTTCGCTGGTCTCACATGACATAATTCTAATGTCAAAACTTCTACATTACGCGTCACTTCCAAACTTCTTCCTCCTTGACGAACATTCCGGCGAACGAATCTTGAACCGAAAGCATAGTGATCGAGCTAAGGAACGAGTATCGCGAGGATTCGTGAGTCGAGAGGGATCGGCTGATTAACTAAGAGAATGAAGGAGGCAGAGCTGAGGGGTTGCACGGAAGAAGAGCTATGGAAGGAGTGAACAGCCGCGAGGGATGGGTTGGGTAGGTGACATAAAGCCGGTGTGTACTGAGGATTGCGTACGAATAACGGAAATTAAGTGTCAACCGAAAGAGAGAAGAGAGGGCCGAGTCGAGTGGAGTCGAGCGAGAATCTCCCTCTATCGCTAGCTTGGCGGCGTCTCGTTCTCCTTTTCAAGAGCGCCGCCAGTTCGGGGGTGAGAAAGGCGAAACGCGATACACCATGGCCAGGATTAACGCTACGTGCGTGGCAAGCCTAAAACCACGGGTTACTGTTCTTCTTCCTCCAGCCGACAATCGTTTCCGCGCCACCTTTATGGGATTTTAACAACGCCGAGCGTTATGTGCCGGGTCGAATGATGATAGACCAAGTGCAACACACTAGAGTCTCATTGTTGCCTCGGTGAACAGGTGTTTCGAAGTTTCGATTGTAGGAAGTACCGTGCGAACTTGGAATGTAGAATTAGAAATCTGAGTTCGTATAAAATGTGTTCAAGCGTGGAGAAGACTGTAAAGATTATGTTTAAGTTAATGGTAACGTAACATTGCGTACTTCTATCAATTTCTAATAACGTCTTCATGTAATAATTACTCCCTTCTTGTAAAAGCCATTTAAATCATTCACTAAACAGTTTGTCAATAGCACATTACCATAAAGTTACTTGAATTAATTTTAGCTTGAATTAATTGGCTTAAGGAATCATTTTTACCTAATATATAGCTTATACTAAATAATATTTTTCGACAAACATATATATAATGTATATGTATTACAGGAATGATGCATAGGACAAGAACAAAACGAAATATGCTTAATTCGCACAGTTATAATGTGCAACGTAAATATAAAAATTGAATATAAGAATAGTAGAACTACTTTATGCTAGCTCATCAGCAGTGCTAGGTTCTGAGGAGACAATTATAAAGGAGTAGTCGGTAGGCTTGGACGATCCTCTCGCGAGCTGCCATCCTAAAGCGACGACCACCTTGCCAGCTGGCAGATTGCCGCATTACTACTGCTGGCAGCGTGTTGCCCGATATTGGCCCCTTCGCGAACCGCCAAACCTCTCGCGAAATATTAATTAACGTTATTAACGCCCCACCTTTCAGACTGGCAAGGGTGGGAGGAACTCACTTTTGCCTCTAAAGTCTCCACCCTTTTTCACCCTCGCGTCCCCATCTCTCTGCCTCGTCTGGAGGGAGGGAAAAACCCCCATTATCGTAAATCATCGTTTTCCAATAACGCTACCGAGGCTCTTCACGGTGGCTCTTTCCTCTCCTTTCCTCCCGACCGTTTTTTCGTCTTACTCGAAACTTCTTCGTTGTTTCCTTGCCCGGCGAAATATACTAGATCTCGCGTCAATTTCGTCGTACTCTCGACAATCGCGTTATTAAATATAATAGAAAAAGTTTAGTCAGGCTACGTTTTTTAATTATCCGCCTTGAATGTATTAATTAAATATTCCTGTTAACCTATGATTCATTGATTTTTCGGGTATCGTATGCATCTCTTCGATACAGCAGGGAATTCTCCGGTTATAGCTCCGGATAAAATCGACGAATACGGGACCGCAACTCGCGGTTTCGAGATCAGCCGGGAACTTTTATATTAGTTATATTGCGGTTTTGGTGCGACTGATCTCCCGCTTGGAATCTCATTAACGCGGTTAATCGAAATCTGATTGATTGCGGATATTTATAAAAAGCACTACATCACTGGACTCTCAACCATTAGTTTGTTTCGCTTTAATCTCGTTTTAAGGCTAATGCCGAGCCTCTGAAAGTCCTAAGTCTCACCCTTCGAAAACTCGAAAACTCGAAACAATTTCGTCTTCTGGATGTCCATTTCCCTTCGTTATTAAATCATCTTGTCTCGTCTAATGACCTACCGTGTGCTACTTTATTTTCACGACAGCTGAAGCTGCCGTCAATGAATAAATGAACGCGTTTCTCGTTGTACGGGTAAAGGAGCCTCTTCTCAGCTGGCTGAATTGAATTCGCCAAGCGAAGAGACTGAGGGGAGCGAGCGGTCAAAAGCCACGGATCAGATAGCGGCTACGTGGCGAAGGTGTCGATCAGGATTTCCAAGCACGTGGTCCAATGCTAACAGCATCGTAGCCGGTAGCAAAAGCTATCCTACCTTCGAGGATAGATAAGCGAAGCCAGACGGACAACGGGAACGTGCGGGGTTGGTAGCAGGGTTCCAAGTATTAGACCAACAACCAGGCTCCGCAATCACCCCCGGGGGTTAATGCCATCAGGAGCAAACAAAGTATAAAGTAGGTACCTAGCTGCTAAGTAGCCGCAGGCCAACTAGCCAAAACCGGACTCACTCGACACATTTGTCGCATATCAAAGGCTTCACCGTGATGAAGTTACTTGACAAGGAGAAGTTCAAGAGTGCTAATAGTACTTAGGAGGAATTTCACGATCAAGACGTAAATTTGATTGATTAAGATTATGTGAGGAGGATCAAGATTCTATAGAGATCAGGGATTCCTTGGTTTTGGTTGGTTACATTATTTATTTCTCAGTTGAACATTATGCGAGGTCAGTAACATGTCTAACAATTTTTTTCTCAGTTCATGGGAAATAAAGAAGTTTTACACGTTGGGTTAATGTAAAGTGTATACCATGTTCATATGCATATGTATCAGTTTCACCACCATAAGCTTTGTCAATTTCTTCGATATTCATATCACGTATCCAAAGAATTATTATCATAATGTTTGAAAACGAGACCAAGGGTCGAGCGTAACACAGTCGTTGAAGGGATCGTGCAAATAGAGACACGAACAGAAACTTCGGTAGAAACAACAAACTTGTGAACCAGTACTTCGGTAACTATTATATATTTACTGAACTAATTGAAGATGTAATAGAGGAAGTTTATAAAGTGCAGTTTCGGCTACGATGAAATGCAAGACACGCACCCAATATGATTTTAAAATGCAGATATAACTCTGATATCGTATCTGTGCTAGCTGGGAAGATTGTTTCACTTTGTTTCGGGGGGAGGGGGAGGGGACTTTCACTTGGCGCTCATTTTTCCCTAGGTCCAAACTTTCGAATACGAACTTGAACTTCCGCCGAAACTTTCCCGCGGTATAATGACGAACTGAACTCTCAAAAAGTTACGCAGTAACGAGAACTTCCTCAACAGGCTTTCTGTGATACAGTTTAGCGAACGATTCCTTGGACTCCGGTGTGAACTATCAAGTCACGACGTACATAGTTTCGCAACAGTGTTTTTATTCGCAGGTATATGTATGTTGCGATTCTTCGAATTTAGCCCTTTAAGATATGGCATTTTCTCTATACTTACTGGTAATTCAAATTAGGTATAATCCTGTTTTTTTACACATTATCTTTCTTTTAAATTGATACCTCAATTAAATTTTTACACACACACACACACAAGAGGTAAACTCCTCTAAAAGCACGAAGCATTTTCGATAATTTATTATTATACAAATTTATCTTCGTTCTGAACTGGACTCCATAAATCAAATTTCTATTGTTTCCTTTTACCTAAACACGACATAATGACACCGGTAATTCTATAATCACAGACCTCAACTTTTAAACTTTACAAAAGGCCCAGAAAATATAATTTCAAAATGTCTTGCCTGAACGATTGATAGACAAGGGAGTACCAAGTGAATGGAAACAGAACGAAAACGTGGTTAAGACAATAGAAATTGAGGAAGACAAAGAAGGAGTGGCGAACAAAAAGGGGAAAAGTGGAGAAGCGAGGCGAAGCCGGGTCGAAAATAAACGCAAGAGAAGAAAATCTTATCCGGGCTTCCAGTCTCGTGGGCTTGTCCTGTCCCTTTTCCTCCTTTCTCTTCTTTCTTCGCCGTGAGATCTCAACGGCTCAGCCGTCGTCTCCTCCCATAATTTGATTGTTTTAATTAAATTTCGTCGGGGAATCGCTTTACGCTGGGCACACTGGCCTGGCGGGCACAATGCAAACTGTGACGTGTACGGAATGAATCGGGAATGGAACAGCAAACGGGACGATTGGGAGGGAAGGGAGGCGCCACTGAGTCCAACTGGAAAGTCTTGGGAAAATTTTGGCTTGAAAACCGTGTATTTGCTTCCCTAACTCATATTCTTAATGTCGAGGCACAGAGAATTGTAGGAGGGAAATCAAGATATTAAAGCATAAATTTTGAATTGATCATATTACAACGTTTAAAATTGATTTCGATAATGAACGCCTGAAATCCAACAAATTTATAGTGAATTTTAATTAGTTTGGTTTAATACGAAGTGAAATTAAATATGTTCAACTAAAGTTGTATTGTACAGGTTATTGCGACATAATAACCAAAATTTTATAATTGAAACAAGAAAGAAATATAGCAAAAGGAAACTTCAACCTTTTCGGATGTTCCAAATGGTAAGTAGGATATTTTGGTTAAGGAAATGAGAATAAATTTTGTATCAAGTTTTCCAAATTTTTCTATATAAATTAAAGACTAAAGTTTGTAATAGCTAGTTGACTCGAATAACGTGAGGTATTTTCGGTTTGCCGAATAATGTCGGCGTGTCTATCAAAAACATGCAACTCTCGGAGGATGAAAAAGGGAAACCGGCTCTCGTTTCGTGCTTCTGCCGTAATAAGATGAAGGTTAGACATGACCGCGAGGAACGCCATGGCGGCTGGTAACGACGCGCCACCCCGCATATTTCTCCAGATATTGGAATTTGTCGCGGTTACTTCGAATTATCTTCCACCCTAGCTATTCAGGCGCGGTCTACCCCTTCTGCTATATGGTCTTTAGTCGATAAACCGCAAGGTCGTAAGCATTAGCATCCGATCTAAAAGGACATTCAGTACGACAAGAATCCTTGAGTCGCTATCTTAGAAATCGAGACACGCTACTGAATATTACTAGTATTCTTCGTAAAATATAGGATTATCATTTTCCGTAGCCATATTTCTCGTATTTCATTGAGAAATGCTTGAGAAATTTATAAGATTCGTCGAATATTTTTCTTTCGGGAAGTGAGGGATAATAACGAGGTCGATTGAGCGTTGTTGACATTGAAAACACTGAATCGATTTGAAGAATCGGAGATTTAATGTACCTAATTACAGGGCCATTCTCGGTTTTTACATTGTGATTTCAAACAAAGGCGGTGAAAACGGGAGAAGGTTGTCTTCGCGTGGCTGGCCAACGATGGGATGGGAGTTGGGATCACTTCTTTCGCTTGGATTGTCATTGAGGGGGCGAAAAATTCAGCAAGGGAAGATTTCATAGCCCTCATAAGGATAATTTTCATTTCAAAGTTAATCCACTCTCGTGGCACGTATTTTGAGCGTTAATTGCGATTTTCAGACAGCGCCTGTAGTAACGGTTATACAATTTATTTATATCTCGCTGGTATTCGTACAGGTAAAATTAGGCATTAGCAGTAGAAGTGGCATTACTAGATAAGACAGTATTTGAAATTAATAATTATATCCTTTTTATCTGTTCATAAATAAACTTCCAATCAAAATCGTCTCGTAAATTCACAATTTCAATAAATTATTAAACTTAAGTCACATTCATGATGTTCGTTCATTCGACAAAGAATATCCACGAACACAAAGGGCTTCATCTTTCCACTCGACTAATCTCTAATTCTGAAAGAATACCAGTATAATACGTTCAACAGCATCGCTGTTCACCAAAAGAAACCTCGAATATGAAATCCGATAAATCTATGTCATCCACACTACCGGTAAAGATCAACCTATCCGTCCCTATTTCTCCCTCTTTCCTTCTCCACTTTCTCGAATCAGAGAATAAGTTCATTGAAGTTTAGTCCAGGAGCTCTCGAAGACCGGTCTGCAGGCTTTTCAGCTTCTCTTTCAACGACTCCGAGCCACTTGACGGGTTGAATGCGCATTTTTAGTAAATTAAAAAGTATCGTGTGACTGCGCCAGAACGCAGGCCTCCCTCTAAAGCGTTCTTAACCCCGGTCGAGCCTCTTAACCCTCTCGCTCTTGTTCATTCCCTCTTTCTCTCCTTCTCTCTTCCACCACCGCTGATGGTTTAGCCGGATCCTCCCTCGGCGGCTACTCCCCTCCAAGCTTGGTTTTGCCGTGTACAAGCCCCCCATCTTCCTCTTCCACTCGCTCGCGACCTCTCGACTCTTCGAGTCCCCTCCGAAATTGCTACCCTTGTTTGCGTTTAATGCTCCGCTATTTTTTCCTGCTTCTCCTCGCTGCGCTGCGCTGCCCCGCCACCACGAGCACACCCGTAAAAAGACGGACGGCCTATGTGTTACTGTGTTGCTCATTTTTCCAAGCTACTCTGCGAGAAAAGTTAACGAATTTAGCCGCTGCGAAATTGTCTTTGTCGCCGTGTACCTGTCCGCCACCGGGGAATGAGGCATGGAATAACGTATAGGGAATTGAGATCCTTAGTTTGGCCTTTAACGGAAAACGGGAAATTGATGCTTTCTTTTGGCAATTGTGATGTTAAGTGTTAATGTTTTAATGAGTGGAGTTTGAGGAGATTTGGAAGAATTACGCTTATTGGATATTTAATATAAAAGTAGATATTTTATAATATTATTCTAACCTTAAATGAGTATTCTACGATTTATTGTGTGAGCAATATTATTAATTCTTTTATCTTTTATACGCAATATTGGTTAGAAGTTTAGAATCACGTTCTTAATTCGAAGTTGATACAAATTTTCTTCTCTTTGATACATGT
Organism: Bombus pascuorum; assembly: GCF_905332965.1. Classification (NCBI taxonomy): domain Eukaryota; kingdom Metazoa; phylum Arthropoda; class Insecta; order Hymenoptera; family Apidae; genus Bombus; species Bombus pascuorum. The sequence continues at coordinate 3,959,319 of NC_083493.1, forward strand.
TTGATTAAAGGGAATAGTGTTTTAAGGTAATTGTTTTTCATTATCATGTATTTTATTTGAATCAACATTGTCAAGTATTAATAATGCGACCCAACAAATTTTGTGGTATATACGAATGTAGATATAAGCTATAGCTGTCTTTGAAAAATTAGCTGGCCGAGACAACGATTCGAAAGGGCTTGCCGAAAGAACGCCCTTTGTTGTGAATACTTTGTCGAGCGATTGTGGTCTGATGGAAGCCAACATTGGCGAACCTTTCCCCTGTATACCTACGCGTATTTAATTTGTAAAAGTATTTGGTAATTCGCGTGGCTAAAAGTTGGCCTTCTACTTTAAACACGGCCCTCGCGGAACCTCGGGAACGAAAACGTTTGTGAAAGTCAAATTACTTGTACAACGGGTGTACAAAAAAAATACACCTTATTTATTGATATGTGTGTTAATTTACAACTATATTAAAAGATCAGGTTCATCCAAAATTAAAATCGCCGAATACATTTACAGCAGATATTCTGTACGTGTAAATGGGAACCGATAGCAGTAAGCAAATGAAAGTTTAAAAGTTTGATAATTGCATATATTGTTAACCAAGACCATGTAAATCAAACGTGTTTAAAGTATCCCCATAATTTATACTCTACTCTGTTCCCAATAATTTTAATCATTATAAGAGTACTCATATTTAAGAAGTGCAACTCACTTTTTGCTATTTATAAGTAACTGAATAAATATTCCATTCATATTCTATAAAAAGACTCCTACATTTATTATTTGAATTATCATATTCAAGTAGATATAATCAAAACGAGTACTTCATCTTCCCCCAAGAATATAATAAGAAAATCTCAATGCCAAATGCATAAGAATTATATATCTCTAAACAGCTGAGAGGATAAATGGGAACTGTTTCTGGCTCGAAAATTCCGCAAGATCTCTCCGTACTCCCGTTATCATGTCTCGCGTGAAGGCACGTTAACTCCTTCCTCCTGTAACCTTTGCCGCGCTTAATGCCAAACAATGCGCGCGGTCGGGGGTAAGCGCGTGCTTTGTCGTAATAAAAAAATATCGGACTGTGTGTTGCTCGGTAAAAACCAATAAAGGTTGGCAGGCATGCTTGCTCGTGCAGCTGGCGGTTGCGGTGGAGGTCTTCCCTCGATCCTCTTCCCTCCTCCTCCTCCTCCACCACATCCATCCTCCTTCCTCTAGACCCTCGTGGTACACGTACGTAGTTGTGTGTGGTGGGTTATATAGGTGTATCCGAAAACTCGGGGGCGAGTTCTTGCTAAAACAAACCCCCGAGAGAGAAAGAGTGGTTGGAGCCTCCGGCGGTGGGCTACAGAGAAGTGGTAAAGAGAGAATTTGCAAGGGAAAGCCCCGGGATCCTGTCTCGGTGTCAGAGGGTCGCCAGTCCGTCAGCTTTCCGTCGGCCCAGAAACGGACTAGCATACGGATCAACGAGTCTGACATTTTAATACGACGCGGAAAATGTTCGCGCGAGCCGGAAGAACGCTTTTTTATCAGAGTTGGTAGATGACCGCGTGTTTTTAAACGGGATAAGTTTATTTCGCGAACCGTTCTTGTTCTCGATATATTGTTCTTTGACCCTGGTTGCTTCAACGTTAGTTGATTTTGAAATATTTCTGTATCACGTATAAGGATAATTAATTCATATAGTTTTTGCGTATGAAGAGATTAAATTAGAGCAGTGCAGAATTAATTTCTTACCTTTTCATTTAATTGTAATCAAATGTGTATTAGAATTCGTACAATTCGTATTACGTTGCCTCATAGATACGTATATCCCTGAACGCAGGGTATCGGTCGACACATTTAAGGCTACGGTACGGAATCAGTTTTCTCTATCAAAACCGTTGGAGAGGGCGAAATTACCGGTGGAATTTCCTCGGTCAAGAGTCGATAACGGCCATAAAATATTTAGGGAAACATGCACCGCCACCGTGCTCTATCCTCCAGGATGCTCTTCGTTATTTCTCCACCTCCGGTCTCGCCTCCTCGGTCCCCCTTTCTCCGATGCTCGCGCGAGAATAACGAGCGAGAGAAAAAGAAAAAAAAAAGAGCGAAGAGTGAGAAAAAGGGAAAAAACAAGGGAAGAGAGGGGAGATCGGCTGCTTTGCGATACGCGTCTGCCGCGAATCCCCAAGCGCAGATTAAGTCCGCTTCCCTTAAATATTCATTCCCTTGGAAAAGCTGATAAAAATAAGGAAAAGGCTCGTTCGACTATTCCATCTCGTAGCTTTCTCTCCACTTTGAAAATACTCCTTGGAGGCTCGGCTCGCAGCGCGCACGCTGCCCCCGCAACACGTGGCTCCCTTTTTATCCTTGAATTTATTCTTTATTAGCGGTTCCTCGACGTAACGATCTTCCTAGCTTCTCCCTTATTGTTGCACGCGAAACAAAATACCTTCTCTCTTGCCAAAAGAATACAAATATTCAGCGGAAGCTGTATCGAAACAGATGCGTCACGATCGAAGCAGGCGCGATTGCGTAAAATTTCAAGGGAAGAGAATCGGAGGATGTCTAAAAAGAAAGAAAGCGGAGACAACGCGAGAAGAACAGTGTTTAACGCCAGACCTTAACCGATCCTAAGCCTCTTAAGTGTCTCTGAGATTCTTAAGCCGGACAAAGAGACGGTTTTTTCCCTTTCGTTGAAGCCACTCGTCGGAGGTCCTCGAGGGAGGCACGAGATGCCCCTGATAATTGAATCAAACGATTTATTCTCCCGATTAAAAATGATAGAGAGCCTAAGGAGGTTTTCGGTTACAAAGCTGCTTTCCTCCCCTGCTCTTTCTTTCTCTCTGCCACCACTCTCTTCCGTTTCACTTCCCGTTCTGGCTGTGCTGGGGAAAAAAAGCGCGAAGAAGTGCTGCAGATTCTCACCACTAGGGTTGACGACGAGGGCGGTAAACGGTGTAACGTGATCTCTGGCAGGACGATCTTGAAACCACTCCTCTTACAAGTGCCAAGGACTGTGGAGTAAGACGTTTGCGTTTAAATGCACCATTTAATTGCTATTGTACTTCTGCATTTCAACATATTCCATTAGAGTTGAAGATATTTATTTTGTATGCGACGTATTAATATATAATAAAATTGCTTTATAGATGAAAGTATGGAAAACATAATTTAAAAACTACAATTCTATTACTATACCCTTTTAAATCCTTAGAAGAAAGTGATCAGATTTCACAAGAAATTATTTCGCTATGAAACGAATGTAACGAATATAAGAAAAACAAAAGAAAGTAACAAAAAAATTGTTCTTACGACATTCAGAAAATTCCATATTCACGACAAGCAACAAAGTATACTTATTTCCTCATAGAACATCATCATCAATTTTGTTCACATCTCATCAAATCGTTCTCGCTATTCAGTTTTTCTTAAAAATAACTCAATTCGAACGTTCTCCGCTCGATCCTCGTCTAGTTGGTCCACAGGACGAGAAAAGGCGCAGTCGATAAAGGGAATTGGAAAAAGGGCATCCAGATCGACGAGCGAATGGCAGATTGATTTCGTTCGACTCCTCCCATTTTCCACTCCTTCAATACGGGTAAGAGGGATGCGTTCGATCTCATCTCGGGTTATTAATAATATCTAGAGGTTAGTATTTCCGAGCAGAGTGGCGCGGAGGAAAGAGAAACTGGAGGCAGGGGGTTGCCAAGAGGAAATGGGAGATCTCTTCATTTCTGTATCACGCGAACGAACCACCCGGTGTTGCAGGGCTAGGGCCACAGATGGAAATACCCGATTTATATGCAAATTCCATATTTGTCGCAGCGTGGAGGTACCAGCCTCCGTCGAGTTCGTCCTTCGACGAAAGAACCGAATGAGCGATTTAGAGTCTCTGAAAGACTTTTCCTTTCTATGCACAGGTAGCCGTAGGCAAGTGCACGTGGCCTAAATGAATATTATCTTGCTCCGCTGTTGATTGAAAAAATCGTTGACGAGATATTTATGATGGATGTAGATAACCATTGCACTTTTTAACCGTATTATTAAGAAATTACCACAAGGTAGAGAAAGAAATTGCAGAAATTTTGATGTGAAATGAAATTAATTTTCTTCATATTGTGCGCGTTACAGTTTCTATATCCTATATGATATTTTATACGTCAGTTTGTTTTTAAATTTCAAATATCAATATTAAAACGAAATTCAGCATTTAGAATTAAAAATGGGAACTCTGATAATATTTCTCAAAGAATTACAAGTAAATAATTAACGCTAGTTTTCTTTAATCGGCGCGGCTCTGTATCCACAGACTTCGTTGGTTACTAACAGCGAATGGTTCTCTATAAAATCTCGTTAACGTCAGAATATGGATTTTCTTTCAAGGGTGCATGAGCCAGCAAATTATCGAGAGTCCTTTCTTCCACCCTCGTTGCCTCGTGATATCGTTAATAAACCCAACGTCCCGGACCTTCCCCCATCTAATCACCACGCGTCCTTCTGCTTCGACTTTCCCCTTCCTTATTTTTTCTTTTCCTTAAGACACCTGCATATTTGATGCGCCTTGTAAACGAGCAACCTTCGCCGAAGAAGTACGCAAGACTCATGTATTATTAATACAAGCTAGGAAGATTAAAAATCAACGAGATTCTGGTGATGACATACTGAACAGCTTACTTTATAGTTCCTTACTTTTTCCTTACTAACCCGTTTACTTCTTTGCGAAGGAATTTGGCTGCAGATATTTGTATTTCGTTTATCATATGAAAGAATTTGATAAAATTAAGAATCAAGTTGCAATAAACTAGTATATATAAATTAGATTATCAGAATCAATTGAACGGAATTATATATAAAAAGTGTTTTCTCTTCATACTAAAGCTGATTATTCTCATATCGAACACCGAAGAACAGGAATTATATACAGAAACTTCTGAAATGTTCCAGATAAACGACTAGGCTTTAAATAAAATCATAACATTAGCAGCAGCGTGTATTTTTAATGAAAATAACTTAGTACTCTGACATTTAGCAAGCGTAACACAGTCAACTAAAGAATCTTTTTCTGGAAAAGGCAACACGAGTCTCCTTTGATGTACGAATACTCGCAAAAATCCGTGGGAAAGAAAATCATCCGGGACTTTTTCAGTGGCTGGGGAAGAATTAAAATTCTTCTGCGCCAACGAACCTGGCGTGTGGAAAGGGGAGGAACGGCTGCGCTCCCTGGAAGAAACCGCGAAAAGAATTTCTCTGAGATAAGCGGTTGTACGGGAGGGTTGCCGAGGAAGCGATGGTTCAGCTAGGAAAGGGGAGGGATGAGCGACGAACGGCTGGGCACCAGCGGGACATTCCGGGAAAAATGATTATACGAAGTTGGAAAAACTTTTGGCACGAAAAGAGAGAAAAGGTGGCGACCAGAAACTGCCGTAGAAACGCTATCCCCGCAATGTCACGGTTATAGGGTCATTTATCGCTAGATTGTAGACGGAGGATCAGTTTCTACAAATCAAAATTACTGACTCAAACATTCCCCACGAAATTACGCTATTGGATTTTTTGTTTCTTAGAGTTACTAGTTAAGGATATTTTTAAAAGTTGGAACGCTATTAAAAAGAAGATTCACCCCATTTGGAAATGAAATCTATTAGTATATGAAACAAAGAATTTTATTTACGTAGCTTCCAAGTTTAAACTTGACGAACGCAATTTTATGAAACGACGTCGAAGATCCAAACGGAAGAGTATCGTTCGTTTTTTCGAAGCAGCACTGACAAAGTCTAAGTACACGATATTTTTCACTGGGAATGATCGCGATAACCCTGAAGCTGCGAGTCGTCGCGTATTTCGCTTCTATTCCCGCGGGATTACGAAGATCCGTTAAGCCGCGTTTACATCCGTTCTCCCGAGACGAATGCAAAAGAAGACACAAGTGGAGAAGGGTCGGGCCCAATTGGCTTATTTATATTTGTCCCAATCACTGTCGCCAGATTTCAGGCTTCTGCCTCGTTCGTTTTTCTCGCGCGTCTCCGCTTTCTCTTAAGCGACGAAGCCAAGGAAGGGTGCGACAGGATAACGTGATAAATTACCGCGCGTCAAAGCCTTTGCGTGCATTCATTTGTACACCGTTAGCACTGTCAATGGCACCATTGCTCATTTTCCCCGTGGAGACAACTTCGGTACCGTCTTCTACAGACTTCGTGAAATCACGCGTACACGTCTACACGAATAGATAACACAATGATATTGAAATATAAAGATCCGCGTTTGCAGTTTAAATTGAATTCTCTATAAATTGCGTTTCTTAGAACCAAAATTTTTATAAATTTCCCCATTTCGTTACATTATTAACATCCAATTTTTCTTCAACTCATGTCCATAAGTTCATGCATTACAAGAAACTGAAAGAAATGACAGGAAACTCCAACATAAATTTAACAAATAGTGTTTGCATTATCGCCATTTTTGTCTGCTTTAAATTTTCTATGAATGCAGAAATATTTATTGTTTACCTTTCGCCCATTTTTGTATCTATAACATATCAAGCCATTTGAGAAACGTCATCGAAATACCAGCTGCACCATCAAGAAGACACAACTCTTTCGTCCAAAAATATCTCAAAACTACTGCTTCTTGATCTGATTCTGGGAACACAAATCACGCAACTAGCCAGCCTTTTCAAGTCTCGATTCTTCCTCGCATTGGTTTCCTCGCTCACCCCCGTAGCTCGATGGAAACAGCTCCCGACAGCAGACGAGTGTGCCGGGGGAAGGTGAAGTATTTAGAGATCGAGGTATACCGGACAACCCCCTTGGTGCCGGACGGTGGTCTCGTCGGAGATAATAGGGCCTCGAAAAGTTTTCGAGTTTGTAACTTTCTCCGCCGCTCCGTGCAATCTCCCCGGTTTTTTCTCCTGGCCGTCTCTTCTCCGTCGAACGGAGAGAAATCCTGGCGGACTGTGGTCCCTCTTCTCTTCTTTTTCTCTCTCTTCTCCCCTTCGAGCTACCCAACGACGACGACGACAACTTGGTCGACGTCTCGCTTGCTCTTTCGTCATCCAGCCTCCTTTACATCCGCGTTGCACGCGGTGCCAGCTAGTCTAAGATATACGATCGCAGATACCGCGAGATTTGTGGTCGCCAGGGCGCACCGCGACTCTCACGGCCGAGGGCAGTCCGCTTTCAGGTGGAGATTGCGTTTTGACGTCTGATAGATTCATGGTTATTGGAATCAGACCGTGTACCACTACATCAGGGGACGAGGAACTCGCCTCGAGCGCGTTACGCGTAAATCAACCACTCACAGCGCCTAAGACGCTCTTTCGAAAGAAACGTATGCGATTTTTGTCCTTATTTCTTCTGTCACGTGTGATCTTTGTTCCTTGAGGAGGTTCATCTAACTCGTAGAATTGTCAGAGATGTGAATTCGTAAAATATATTTGTTGGCCTTTTTACATACGAAAGGATGTATGTTGTAATAGTTTGGATAACATTAATGCTTTCTTGTTAAGGATAGTGAATTTTGTTACAGATTGATAAATTGCAAACAGGAGGTCAAGTACAAAATAACAAACAATAATGATGATATGACACAATTACTTTATAATTTCACACGTATTCTGAAATTTATTGATATATAAAGTTATTTGTATATTTATTTGCATCAGGATGCTTTAATACACAACGGTAATCGTATTGTCGCGAACAGACGTATCGATCATCGGCTTCGCCAATAGATAGAGAATTCTCGAATCTTCCCCCTAAGAAAGTCAGAAAGGAGTATAGGACGAAGGCGGAACTCCTTAGAAATCCTTGGATTCCTCTATGCAGGGCAGAGAGAGTGAGACAGACGAGAGGGATTTAATTTGTCGTGTCGAAAGGCTCGGCTGATGCAAACCCTCTGATCTCCGCGATCAATCTCCACCAATCTTCGTTTCGGTTCCTTGAATGGCGGTCTTTAAATACTCGGTACACGAGCATACGTTGAGTAAAGAAAATACTACTGAACGTTACTGTGGTCCAATTAAAACAAATTTGAAGTAACTTTCCAAAAGAAAATATTATGGATCAAAGAAAAAATAACCTATGAAAATATCTCGCATTCAGTTTTCAAAACTTCAGAATGTTCCCGTGGTATTGGCAACATTAATCTCCGTAGAAAATGTTGAACAATAGCAGACAGCCGGAAAATTTTCAATCTCTCGAGTTTATTCCTCGGAAAGTTCTTCGACGGGTGCGTCGGTGGCCGCGCGTCGCTTGACATTGACGAAGTAGATCCGTAGACAGTGTGGGAAACGTCGCTAATGTCGTAACCGAGTGTCATCGTGCACCCTTTGCGGAGCATTGAAACTCCGGGGGACGACGATGGCGGCGAGTGGCGAGGAACGACGAAAGGGGACGGTCGAAAGATATATCGTCGCTCTCGGGAAGTTGGAATGAGGGCCTTGATGTCTCGAGGACGGACTGGTTATCTTTCGCCTGTAGGTGCAACGAGCTGCTTTCCTCCTAGAGAAAAGACCAGCTCTCGTTCCACAAGAATGACAAGTTCCTATCCTTAACGACCGTGTCTTGTACTTACAAGTCTCGCGAGTGTTGCTGTTCCTAACGTCTCATAAGATAAGCTACTGCTTTTGTGATTCATCGTTAGATGGAAAAACGTAATTGTATTAAATGATTCTTTGTGCTTGTTGTTTCCTTCTTTGATCCGAGTCTTATATTTATGAAATTGTATTTGTATGTTATATACTCAATAGGTGAATAGGATATTTTAATCGTTTGAGTCCCAGGAGTCTTTAAAAAAACAGGGTCGAAAAATCTCGAACAGCGCGATAGCGCTTGTCTTAATCGATTGCGACGAGAAACAAGCGACGCAGTAGCGCTCGTCAGATTCGTTATTTTTATAAAATATATCTATATTATTATATATGCCTACTATTAGTTTATAAATACTTCTAGTTTTGTTCAATAAAAATTATTGAGAAATAACAATGAAATACAAAATACCATTAGTCGTTCGTAGCGTTCAAATGTACTGGGACTTTTCGACGCAAAATCTAAACGGCACGATCGCGCTGCTTGGGACTCAAACGGTTAAGGACTTTGAAAGATATTGATAATAATTTCGAAACAACAGTCCAGTCTTCGTTTCTCGGAAGACAATTTCGCTTCTCTGTAAACATATGAAAAATTTCAACATATTCAACATCTCTCAAAATCCTTAATATATTCTATCCATCATTCCTACACATAAGACCATGCTAACAATATTAAACAATTCAGCATTAACTAAAAACAAGATTTAACTCCACTGTTTGATCTGATATTGAATAATAATACCACGAATACTGTATCAGAATTATATCATTCAACGTTCAGTAATATCCAGCAACTTTCATCCACATATTTTCACTAACCGAATCCTACCCCCATGAGTGATCAAACAAAAACGAAGCCAAAGTACATATCCCAGGTCTCGTAAACGTTGACCAAGAATCCCCTAGTAATATTTGTACAACGTGTAAGAAGGTGTCAGGGCTGCCTAGTAGCAGGCGTCGTTTCTCGGAACGTCCCAAAGGGTGAGCAAACGGTTAACTGGGCCGGGGAGTCCCTGAACTATATTCCCTTCCAAATACGAAACCAATCGCAACACCTCCGATGGTCGAACGAACAACCCAGCGGCAATAACGCCGCTGACCAGAGGGCTCAGGGAGTGGGTATAGGAGAAGTAGATGATGGTTTCAGGATGGAAGGATCGAGGGGTCGGTCGTTGCGGAGGCGGCGTGTTGGCCTCACCGAAGCGGCCTTCCTTTTATTGGCCATAAAAGCAATAATGCGATGCCATACGATACGCGTGCCGACACTGAAGTACGACAAAACGATACAAATGCTTGGAATCCGGTTCTCTTCCTCCCTCAGCTCACCCCCCACGATCTGTATCGCCACCGTTGCCCTGTGGTCCAGATTCTTTACATTGGAAAGCTGGGACAAGTTTGTTTCTGATTCCAGGAAATCTCTTGAAAATCAGGTTCATGGGGCGTCGTAGATTTTTTCGGCCAGAAAGTGAATTTTGTTACTAGTAGCAACTGTAATATTTCTTCGTGCGGTTGCATTGTTCCGTTAAGTCAGCGAGAACTACTATGTTATAAATAAATAGAGGGAGCGTAATGTCTTTTGTTCTGAATTGTAGACGAATGCGCGCGTTCTACCTCAGTTAGCATGTCGATCCTTTAATATTTTACTTTCTGCTGAAATTGCTTTATCGGAGTTGGTGTGTAAACTTCTATAATTAGAAACACCATATAGTGGTGAGGGAACTCTTAAGCTACATTTGTAACGTTAACCAACGTTGAATCCTAGAATTGTAAAATTTAAACAATCTAATTTAGTTTCAAATAAACTTCATTTTTTTATTTTATGCGAAAGTTTATATAAATATTGCGTATGTTTAGACTTAGAAAAGGAACAAAAAACTTCTCCTAAGTCGTTTCTTTAAATTTTTGTCATTCGAGGGGTGAAACGAAGAAATTAAGCCGGACGAGCCGGGCGATAATCGTTCGTTCCCGTCGAGGAGCTGCGAAAGCTCATTTCGCGCTGTTTAAAAATCTCATGAAGGCAAAACAAAGGATGAGGCTCGAGAACGCTCTTACGAGGGCAAACGCGCGTCGCTTTCGCGTTAAACGGCTCTCGAAGGAGACGAAAGGCCAGGGGTAGATCGGTGAGAACGAGGTAGAGCATCGTGATGACGTCTCAATTCCCTGGGAGTCAGCTTTGAAAAAAGCCAAGGGAGAGATTCTTATCAAAATCTTTCGTCTCGTCCGGCCTAATTTACTTATGCCTCCCTCTTCGGGTCCTATTTACAAGCGCAAAATTGTCTGCAACCCTAGGCACCAGGAGCCTCCTCATTGCTTATTTGAATCTTACCCATTTGTTTTAATAGCAACGGTTGATTAATCTTTAGTCCTGTGCGAAATGAGGAAACAATTATCATCTTCGGTATTCATACTTGTTACTGTATGTTAATTTTTGTTAGGGTTCTCTAATAGGCAATTTCCTATCAAGATCTAAGTAGAGAATAAAATTGTATATTTTGTACTCGTATCATGTCTTAAGATTCATATAAATATCAGATAGATATTATAATTTCTTTGAAAGTACTCAATTTTTATCATACCGTAACTGTTAATTTATTAACTATCTTACCAGTGGATAATTCAGTTACACAGAAATTGTAATTTTTACTTTTTCCAAATGGTATTGAACAAGAGCAGATTATTTTTTATAACTAAAAAAAAAGATATTTGGGAACAATTAGATTTTGATACTTATCTGCTACCAAAAGAATTTTTAGCTTCTTTTCCCAAATATTTTTACTACCCCCTAGACGATTTATCTCATCGCGGAGTCAAGGCGAATACAACTTAATCTTTTCCCGGCTCAACTTGCTGTCCATGTCCGGCAGGATATCGAGGCGACGAACGACACCTTGAGCCGAGATTACAAGCCGTTCGAATCCTCTTTTCTTGCCCTTCGACGAAACCTCCGGCAGTCTACCTTCGTCTTCTGTCTACGATCGCCCTTACATGTGTTTCCGCCGCGGGGCCGTTCGTTTTTTCGCGAAACCTGTTACCTTCTTATACCGTTTTCTCCCTCATCCCATCCGCTGGTTACACGGATCACGTGCAATACACAAAACGAACGAGCTACCGACACACGAAAGGGGCTTGATGCGCGAGGAGGGGCAGTGAATACATTTAAAACGGGAATACGATTACTTGTTCGTCGAGGGGTAGATTTTCGTTGCTCCGCTCGGATTTATCGACGGAAATTTGTGTCGTTATGGAGGAGTCTTGGAAGTCTGAAAGAAACGGAAGCGCCACGACGAAGACGCTCGCTGAAAAAGCTCCAAAGTTCGAGTCCTATGTACACGGTATATGGGTGGTAGGTATGACTACTCATCTTGGAGAACTATGGAGATGTGAAAGTTTGAGTAGGAATTGATATACGTTCCCTTGGATGTTGACTTGGATGACTTATACGTTCTCTTGGATGACTTCAATATTTTTCTCATATTTATGAGATGCGCTGGGTATAAAGAATTTGAGTGTCTTAGGAGACGATGAAAGGAATTTGTTTAAGTTGGAATAATGGTATGAAGTTTTATTTTATGTACTTGTATATAAATCTAATGATATTAGTGTTTATAAGAATTCAGTGAGCAAATAATCTCCTTTCGCACCCGTAACTCACTAGAATGCTCAATATAGAATACGTTAGATATCTTAAGTTTTGACTCATCTCTATGTTGTCGTACAAATATTTAATTGTAGTTAAATCAAAAATTTCCACCAATTCATAAATGCAACATCACCGTATATTTAAAGTCAAACATGCGTTGTTCCAAACTAATAAAGTAACAGGTCGTCAGCATACCGTAAGCATTGCGACAAATCGTCACTGTGGCAATAGTAAAACCTCTGTTTCCACAAACGTATGCCATTTCCTGCGAACAGTGATAAAATCGCTGCCTCGTTTATCAGAATTCAATGGTGATCGTAGGATGCGCATCGGGGCGAAAAATTGCACGATTTCGTGCGTTACGACTGACACAGTGTAGAAGCGTAGCGCGATGATGATATTCAATGGCACGGCGGCTTTTACGACCGATTATCGCTCGCGGAATCCTTCTTCAGCGCTGCGGAGAGGATTTCATCCAAAGAAGCTAAGATTTAGCGGTGGCGCCTGACCCGCGTCGGGCATAAAGGGAATCGCACCATCATCGTAAACCGACTAACCTCCCCCCGCCCCATTTCCATCCTCCTCTCAACCCCTTGAACGAAACTAGAGAGGAAGAGAAGAGAGAACTCGAAGCGGCTCGACGTAAACTATCCGGCAACCGACTCTGATCGCACCCACTTCTCCATCATCCTCTCATCTCCGGCAATGCCTGGGTGCCGTTATAGCTTGGGACTCCGTGTAGCGCTCGATGCACCCAGCCCTTTATTCCTGTCGCCCTCCGACCGTTTCTTTCGATGGGGATTACGTTCGATGAATTCTTTCGGCCAACTATTTTGCGCCTGCTACGTTTCCTTTGCACAATTGCGATCTGGAGTTGCTTTCATTGTGGAGAAGTGATGAGACGAATTGTTTTGTAGTTGTGTTAAGAGTTGAGTCTTGCGTGAAAGTATTTTCATAGTCGGAATTTAAGGAGATCGAAGGTTTTCAATAATTTGTGAATGTTATAATTATACAGAAGTTTATGTCAAGTATAGTCAGGGCTGATTCTACTCGATTTAGGTGTTATAATTTATTTAATTATCTTTGTTTATCTCCGATATATTCTGCTTAATATATTAGGTTGTCCCAAAAGTTTCTTTCGTTTTATCAGGAAGTAATAGTTGCACAACATTTTTTGGGAACAAAATGGATCATACATAATTCTATAAAATAATATAAAACAATAACTGTTGTGCATTTATTGTTTCTTTATAAAACGAAAGAAACTTTTAGGAAAACCTAATAATATTCCTCGTAATTGATTTTATTGATGTTTGCTTTAATTGCTTCTATATATAATAATTTCGTACATTCTTTAAAGCTCATATTTTATCAATTAAAGATGAATATACGATATTTCTAAGGTACTGGATAAATTCACTTTATTTTATGTTAAGAAAAAGCGTTTCTGAAGATTTTTAATAAACATATCCTTAAGTTTATCATGAAACATATTAATAGTGAAAGGAAGGTACGTTTCATCTAAATGACGTATTGAAGTAATTCAATGGTACACATTACACGAAAAATATTTCATTCGGTGTACCCCTTTCGAACTTCCCCTCGCAAAGGATCGCTACTTTCCACCTCTTGTTCGAGGACCCAGCATCTTTGTTCCTTTGGATTTTTCACACGCCCTATTCTCTCACTGTCTTCCAACCCCGCCCTTTCGTTTTCCTCCTTCCACCATCTACCCTCTTGGTGGTAGTTCTTCAGGCAGGGTGAGGCAAGGCTAAGACTTTTCCTCAGTTTCCACACATGTTCCACGGGTATCAGCGGTCCCGGTGGAAGGATTTGCAAGTTAAATGGCATAAACGAACACTCAGAGAAGATACTCTTTGTCTTTCGTTTTTTATCTGGAAACTTCCAAATCTTCGGGGGTTGGTGTAAAAGATTCGCTGCCATATTTCCTTTGAGTTTCGTTCTTTTTTTTTTTTTTTTGATCCACGATTATAACTTTCTTAAGGGTGAAAATTGTAGAAAGTCGACGGAACGTTTTAATCTTTTTATATGAATTATTTTATAAATTACGCAAATTTTGCGGGAGATGACGCAACGAGGTACCGGTAATGGCTCCTTCGCGACGCGTGTGCCTACTAATTTATTTCCCTATGAATATCCGAAAAGGCACCCTTTCCTTCCCGCGAAAACCAAGGCTGTTGTCTTCCAGCGCCAGTGGGCGTCGTATGACCAGGACATTAAGACATTGTTCCCGTGATTTACGATCTGATTTGCATTCACGTGCCAACCGTATATCAAGCATACACTGTGAACTAAGCTTTCTACCGGTTGCGTTATACCCTTCCCCTGAATCTACTTCGTTCGTTGGAAGACGGCCGCGAAGGTGTTGGCACTTTAGTACACCGGCCAAGAGGAAAATATTACACTTCACAACGTTAGCTTACTAACGCAATGAAAATGTTAATTGTCTTTAAAATCTGCCGTATGAAATAAGAATAAATTTAAGAGGTAGTAAATTCTTTTATTTCAAGACATAAAAATTATAACATTATGGTTCTATGTAATTTACTTAATTAAAACAGTTTTTGGAATACTATTACTAACATGTTTAGGAAAAACTGCAGTGACAAGTACATAATAATTAAGATTAACTGATATTAATACATTTTCAAAGTTGCTATCTACATTATCTTCTTCAAGAAAATTCTTATTAACTTCCATCGCACCATGCTGAAAAATACAGAAGATAAGAACTGTCAGATAAACCAACTCGCTTTAGCAAGCCATCAAGTAAAAGCGGAACCGAAAAAAGAACAAATCAAGCTATCAGCCTACAAAAAAAAGAGGCAGACCACCCACGAAGAATATTAACAGAGCTTGTTTCAAGCTTGCCGGAGACATCGGACCAAACCCGTTTGCCCTGCGTGTCTCACACAGATCTGCACGAATGTAAGTTGGATGTAGGCACACGTACAGTGGAAGCTTACTAGAGAGGGAAGGGGGATGGCTCACGTGCGAACGAGGCATCCTTTGCCAGGAGCTGAACAGCCACTGATGAACTTGAGTCATCGATCATCCAATTAGCTGGGCGATCAATCATCCCGCTGCCATTTGCCCTGAACCTGGCTGGGTCCCTCCAACCGCTGGATGCCTACAAGCACGGTCCAGCATCCTTCCAACATAACCCGACGTGTTCGACCCCAACACGCCGAATCCCTAATCAACCCTTTTCAACGCGTGCAGCTTCGGCTGAAACGCTAACCTTTCCCCGCTGCTTCGCGACTCGGCTTTTCCCTCTCGTTTCGACGATTCCGGCGATCAATATTCGAAGAAATACTGATGCTGCGGCTACCGTTAATTGTGTTTTATAGAGTGCCGCCTCGACGCCGTGGGATTCGATTAAATGACTTTCTACCACCGGTTCGAACGGTATGATGATCTGGATTTGAGTTGTGTGAATGGAGTCAATACGATCAATAATATGCAGAAATAGTACTCAAATGGTGTTGATGATTTCACACATTATTCAACTTAATTGTTTCAAACGGCGAAGTGAAATAACTTATGTACAACCGTTGGATTTGATCTGCATTTTTTTATTTATTTAGTTTCATTGATACACAGTGTTCAATTAAGTATTAGTTTCAATACAGTTCCAATATTAAATTAATAAAACATCTAACATACATACATTCTCCTCACCACTTCCATGATTCTAAAAATCATCCCTATGAAAAAGAAGAATAACAGTCTCCCCGTAGTTCAATATTTAAAAGAAGAAATTTCGAAGGCAAAAATTACATCACGCATGTTCGTCGATCAGACTAAGGTGTTTTCCAGCAGAACGGTTCCAGATTCGCGTGTACTGGGAGGTAGGCAACCCCTGTTGCAAGCAGCTCACGGAATACTTCGATCGCAGTCGTTGAAGAAGAAATGTCACCCGGTGTGTGAATCGGGGCATATTAACGTCTTACGTCACGCGAGACTGAGCACGTCGATTCGGTGTCTTGGCTTTCGTCTGGAACTGATAGTCCTCCTTTTCCCTCCCCTGGAGCTTCGTTAAGCAAGGATGTTGGCACGTTTTCTACGTAAACGCCGAACGTAAATCGCGTTAGTTCGTTGATTCTCTCCCGGTTGGCACACGGGGGGCGAAGGTGTTTGATATATAGCTCGATATATCGGATAATAATGTGCGATATGACGCGTGAGTTGTTAATTCGCGCGTCGCGTCCGCTGCACATGACGCGAGCTTACCAGACTCTGGCTTCGACCCACGTATTCTTCGCTTTCTGATCTTTCCGCGTGAATTCGCGCCAATGGGGAGATCCAGTATCTCTCTCTTTCTTTTCCTATCTCGCTTTCACCGGCGGAACAAGAAAAATTACCGATAAATCGACCGCATCAACGAGCATCTGTCCCGGAGGATATCTCTCTCTCCAAAGTACGATTAAGCTTGCGACCATATAACCACACATAGTATACGCTCCAAAAAGAACGAAAATATACCAATGAAAATGTTACTACAACCGTTTAGAATATAAATATTGCATTAAAGAATCAAATGTGAATCACATGTAGTATAATCTAATCTTGCCACGACGTTTAGTCTGTAAATAGAAGCGGTCGATGTTGTGGGGACGAAATATTTCTTGAAAAGGTTTCAGTGAAACCTGTAAATCGTAATACATAGACCTTAAGAAATATCTTCAAATACATCACATCCTAATTATTTCAAGGAAAACTTTCGTTTTAGGAAACTGAATCACAAATTTAACAATTTACGAATTAACTTAGACAAGTTTTTCTGGAAATCCTTTCTCCTCGTCTGGTAAAAGAGATCATCGATGAAGCTAAGACAATCCTTTACGTCGACGCGCCATGTTTAATTTATGTTGATGGACCTTTACATTTCAAATTGGTTACTTAAGATCCATTATTTTAAAGGCGGGCCAGCCTCCGCGGCGCAGCAATCTCCTTTCGAGAACTGGTTGCTTCACCTAACCGTGACGACGCTGTCTGCGCTCTTCTTCTCGATTTATATCTATTTCCATAATTTCCTCTTAGCTGATAATTCGCAACTGCGAGTTCTACGTTCCGCTATCCTCGTTCTTCCGATACTGTTAGGTTCGAGATACTAACATGAACCAACAAATGTGTTAAAAATGAACCAGGAATATATACAATAATTAGAATATGTCGATCATACAATACCTTTTTTTTTTTTACTAAATTTTTACTGTAAGGTAAAAAGAAATATTGATGCGTATATAATTCTTCATCTCTTAAAGAAAAGGATAAAATATATAGTCTTTATGTTTTTTTATCTGTCTCAATATTCTATTAGGAAAAGTTCCATTAACAAAAGATCGCGAAATGAAAGCCTACCAGAAGTCAGCTTCTCATTTCCTTTGCTTATCACTCCCCAACACCGCATTCAATTGCGATTACATTCTGAGAACCAGTTATTCGCTCGTTTCGCCACTGCGAGCGCTATCTCGGCCCGCGAAAATATTCAAATGAATTTCTAATCTGCGGGAACCGGTTTCCTCCATGAAACAGGCAAAATAACGTCCCAAGACAATAAGAGAAAGCAAAATAAGGTTGTAAATGGATTAAAAAAAATGTGTGTTCCTGAAATTTAAAATAAATCTGAAACAACCCAATTTATCAAAACGAATTTCTTGTTCATTTATTGAAGTTATTCGCGCCGAAACGCTTTCATCCTCTGTTTCGATCTTATTACCGTGCAAAGAAAACTCTTTAACAAGTGGAAACGCCGTATGCGTCCGGGTACTTAAGTTCTTACGCTTAGGAAAATATTTCCTAGAGAGAAACGGCAACGAACCTCGTCCTTGCCGAGGATACCAGTGAAGACAACGCAGAAGGAAGCTAGGGGTGGCTGCGGACCGCCCGCCAAGCGCTAAGCCGATAGGCCGGGGGAATCTATGGAGTGGGCTCGGCAACGAAAACCTAAGTGTCGGGCGGAAAACGTCTCTTTAATGCTCTTAACGTCGTCACGCTACTTCTCTAGCCCCTCCTCTCTTCGCCTTTGCTCGATCGCCCACATAGCACCGCTTCCTGCCGCGCAGGATAAATACCTGTCACCGTTGAAATTACGTTCCTGCGACGGAGTTGCTTGCCTCGTTGCTTCGTTGTTCTTCCGTGGAATGGATGCACGGGAATCGAAGGGTTTTCAGCGAGTCGAAGGCACAGCTGAGATCAGGAAATTTTGTGAATGGGTTTCTAGGGAGTGAATTGATGAAATGATTATTTTTTGAGGATATAGACGATAGGTTTTGATATTTTAAGATTTATCATTCTCTCTTGATATATTGATTGAAATAATTTTCTTTCATCAAACATTTGTTTTATATTCGCTTTCTAAAATTTCATTGATGTGCGATACATCAAAGAGTTCATTATACACGAATTCAGATAATATGATCTCAAACAGTATTTTCCTATCACACTCATCAAAAGGTGGATTAATTACTGCGACTTTTAACTTTCTCATTTTAAATATCTTACTTACAAATCGTATGTTTGACATCTGAAACAGTATGCCTTTGATGTTTCCTCATCTACGTATATTCGTAATGAATTGAACCAATGTTTGTTTTAATTTCTTTCGATTTCACTGCTTGCTAATTTACACTTTACCACAGACGCTTCAACAAATATAATATTCAAACAAAAATTACTCTAAACCTCCATAAAAGTACAACGTTATAGGGTATGTTCTGTTCCGTGAAACTGGATATGTGTTGAAAGAAACGAATGTTCGACGTTGCTCGCAGTCAGGGTCGGGACAGATTAGATAGGCGTGGAGACAGAGGATCGACGTCCGGCGTTGGTCGTCCGTACGTTTTCTCGAGCAGGAAAGGAGGGTTTGGCGTGCAGGCCTTTCGACGAGGCAATCCGTACGCCACGGTGGTCCGTGTCACTGCGTGCCCCTGACAGCCAGCAATTAACAGCCGCGGACTCTCGCCTCTCGTCGTCGGCGTAACGGTAGCGTCGCGCGCTAGAACGTCGTACTAGACGTCCCGGTAAATAATTGTCCCCTTCGTCGGCCGGTTAAGACACCGATTTGCCCCATGCTCTTGTTTTCTACCTTTCTGCTCTAACGCTCCCTCCGCCGCCTTCTCTTTTTACCCCTGCCTAGTTTCTGCACGCCAGTCAATAACAGACCTCGATTTCGACCGCCCGTTTTCCGATTATTCCAGATTTATCCCCTGAACCCCCACGCCTCCGACCTGCTCTATTCCGCTTTCATTATTCCGTCCCCGATTGAAAGACATGTGCAGATCATTAGATTTAAGTGCGACTTAAATTTCGTGGCCAAATAGAAGTGTCTCAGTTCAAGGGTAAGGATCAATCATAGTACTGGTTTTCTTAAGAATTTTTTGTGCTATATTTCCTCTGGTCCACAAAAATGAATACATTACAAAATTAATTGTATAGCTTATGCATTGAATAGTTTAAGTTTTTATTACTTTTTGCTAAATCTTTTGCTTGCTTGCTTTTCTGTAGATCGTTGAAAAAAAGAATATTTCGGAATAGATAAACATTTTTTTATATTGGATGTCTATGTCTCCTAAAAATGACAGTATATAAAAGAAGTTATCGATTCGAAATTCAGCGTTCCAAAAGGGGAGAAAGTCACAGTCCCCAGAGGCGCCATTAATGTAACTGTCGCTACATTAGCTCATCGAATTAAAAAAGCAGCGCCCTCGACTCCTCTCGTTTTCCTTTTTTCACCACGGGAGCTTGTCCTTATCGATTCATCTCAATTACGGGAGAATCAGGTGGCGCGGAACCGAGAGTGGCAGCCGGCCTGTACGAGGTGTCTGTGACAATGGTGTTTAAGATGATTACCACCCCGATTCACCCCTATCTACCCCCGGCTAGGAGAGGAAATACAACGTGCCTCAAAACGGAGAGAAAAATCGTCGTTAGACAAATGGGATATTTTATCTTGGCATTAAGGCTTTTTATTTGAGCACCGATTACAGCCATGGAAGGTCTCCCGTTCCACTTTCCAAGGGTAAACCAGCCCCCTATACCTTTCTCTGTCGCGAGATTGAGGTAAAACGATTTGTAGACTCGCGACACGAGTCGTCAGGGATTTCTGTCTCTGATTGAAGATTGGGAATTTGATCAAAGAGGGAACTTTGACTCGCATCCTCATAATTTGTATAATATATAATTGTAGTACGAAAGTTTGTCAATGATTAATCAGCAAAATAATATTTAATTCCTGGATCACCTTTCATAATCAAACTAATATTAGTGGAACTGATCAACTTACAAGTTACAATCAACGAGACCTTTCGCATCTCATATATTAACCGTGCAAAAGTTTCACACCTAGAAGTTATGTAACGCACACGCTTGCGGTGTTTCGATGACGAGGTGAAAAACGAATAAACGAACGAGCGCGGTTCCCCGGTTCTAGCTCGCACGGTCATCCTAACCTCGTTAACCGTTGGTACACCGTTTTCACGGTAATCGTAGGCGAAGGGTATGAGTAAAGATGAAAGAGAGATGAAAAGAGAAGGGAAACCGGACTAAAGAGAAACCAAGAGAAAGAGAAGAGGCTAAAGGGAAAGGTATACCCATCGTCCTCTACGTCCAGGCCTCTTATGCGCTGTTTAACTTATCCATTTAAAACTCAAACATGCGAAACAATTAATTAGTAATTAACGCTAGCCGATGGTGGGCGAAGGAATGAGAGAGAAGAAAAATGGTAGAACGATAGGGCGTTCGCCTCTGGGGGTGTCTGCACCGCCCCCAAAAGAGGGTAACGGCTGGGCGTAGAAGGCTTCTGCAGAGGCAAGAAACTTTAAAGTTCCAAACTTTAGTTCTGCTGTTAGCTTCTAATTAGCGGACAAACAGTTAACCTCCAGATACAGTCATGCCGCCTGCCCGCCTCCAAACCTGCTCTGCTCTCGAGGAAAGATATTCTAAACCCCTGCACGCGTGAATTCATTCGCGATCGTTATCGTACAATTCCATCCTCTCACACTGGGAATAATGAAGTTATAAACATTGTGCAGCAAAAAGGGTTCCCCTTAGTTCTCCATATAGACTAATTTTTCTTGTTTATACTTGAGTTTTACGTATCGTGTTTTAGATAACACTTGCAGATTAATTTTAAGAAACACTTGGTGAGACCAGGATTTATGTACCATTCAGAAACCACATTGACCAATTGGATAAGCTGAAAAGTACAGAAAAGAATTTATCACCATTTATGCCATCCTCTTACAATGAATGAATCAGGCGGAAGTAAATCATTTGATCTCGGGAATTGGTAGCATGCGTACGTAATTCAATAAAGAAACTAATAAAAAGTAAAGTTGATCAGTTTAGCTTTTGAGCGACTCGTATAATACTTTGACGTATTCCAGGCAATAAGAAGAATTTTGCCCTCGTTAAAATGCAACCTACCGTAACCCTCTATCTATCTCAATTCCAAATTCAACATTCGTTCGCGAACAATTACGACCGCAGATTTTAATTCCAAATTCTTGGCTCGTTCTCGCGCGGATAAATCGTCGGTCATTTCGCGTGTCCCTCTGCATCCCTTTCTCTTACTCTGGCTGTCCTTAGCTGGTCGTCTACCTTCTTGATTGCCTGTCACTTCGCTTTCAAATTGCTCAGACGCGGTCTGTGCTACGAAAGCAAGAGGTAGAGAGAGAGAGAGAGAGAGAGAGGAAAGCATTCCTGTATTCGCGGTCGATCGACCACGCTCCGCATGCGGGCAACCTTTGCACGCGTAACGACAAACGCACGCTCGCGGCGAGGTTCTCGCGACGAAGAGCACTGGTGTGTGTTGATTACGTGGCGCACAGAAACGCGACAGGAACGGAGGGGTAAGTTGGGTCATCGTTGGTGTGAGGGTTTCAATATGCTTCGACAGTAGTTACGATACCCACCCTGGACCCGCCATAGATCGGACGAAGTGGATGCAGAAGCGGACGAGAGGGCGTAGGTAGTGGGTGAGGGGAGAGAGAGGACTATCGTGCTGCGGTATCGGTAGCCTTGGTTATTTAGGAAACCATATCAAAGTTTGAGTTGGCTGGTTGCCGGCGGTGCGCAACCCTCCTATCGTGGCCTCCGCTTCTGGACAATGAGATCTCTTCCGGCCTCGTCGAGGTCGCCCTTGACGTTCGTTACCGGACCGAATAACGGCACCTGGAGCCATGAAAATGCTGCTGCATTGAATCTCTGAAGAGGTCGCGAACTCAGAAAAGACGTTATCCGTGATAGATCAATCGCCCATTATGTGGCCTGCAGGGCTGTTCGATAACTTCTTGTCATGCAATAGTAGTCATTTGGCTGACGATTTGATGCTGGTTTAGGAATGATAAATGTAGATTATGGAGTTTTTAATCAGTGACGATGTGTGGAACTACGGTAGAACTCCATTTATCTGAAGTTCATTTATTGGAATGAAATTTTACGAAGAATGTGATCTATTAGGTGAATGAGAAATTAGAGATAGTGAATAACTTCTATTAGATGGACATCAGTTATATACTTTTGTTTGTCCTCAAACAGACGAATGAATGGAAGATGAATAGAATTCTACTGTATATAGTATTGTCTCTATTATAAAATAATATATAAGTAGTCTTTTCTTCGTCTATAACTTCATTATGTAGAAATTAAATCAGTTTTCAATTTAAATATACCTAGAAAACTCTGTGATGTGTCCCAATATTTCTATCATAATGTTAGCTTGCTTTTCTCTCTATAATCTTCACTGCCAATTTAAACAAAATCACTTTTGCTAAGGTTCACAATTTGCATGGACATTTGTAACAATTACGAGGAAAAATCTGGCGATGTTAACGCGTTACGACAATGCAGAAAGACGAACAGGCAGCCATTCTATTATACTTCTAGTTCGCTGCTAGAATGGCGCGGGTTCTTCTGGAAGGGTCCAGAGATTTAATTAAGGCAGAGCGACGGACAGAAAGACGTGCGCTACGTCGTGTAAACTCGAGCTTGGCCGTCGCCCTAGTGTCCCTGTCGTAGTTTCGGGAACGAGCCAAGTCATTCCTCTTTCTTCCATTGCAGAAGATCACTCGAAAACTCGCGAGAAGGCTCCACATGTCTACAACGTAGATTCTGTTCGGCCGATCGTGTGAGTCAAAGTTCGTCTGGCAACCTTGATCCCAAGGAGCTACCAACATTGTCCGAAAATCTTGTTTCTCTCTTCTTGTACATCACAATCTCGTGCGAGAAACGAACCATTTCGTTCGACTGACTTCACCTGCACGTTTATGCAGGAAGAAATATTTGGAACTCTTTTCGTTTGTTTCAGAATTTTATGGTGAATTTGAGTTATTTGATGAAGGTTGTAATTTATGAGTTTGATGAATATTCTTCAATATTCGTATTTTTTCGATGATTTGTTTCTTTTTCAAGATTCTGTTTAATAGTTACGTAGTTATTAGATGATATGAAATCGTTTGTATCGAAAATATTTATACGTCGATGTATAACGGCGTAGAGATTCCAATAGAACGGTGCAATATGAAAGGTAGAAGAATAGTTTCGAACAAAAGTTCTTTGAACCCCAGAAAATTGAGTTCATTGTAGGATATCGCCTCGGGAATCTATGGCAGTGTCGAGTTGCGAGCATATTCGAAATCTAAATCGAAGTTTCGGTTTAATATGTGTCGAAGCAATAGGCCTACTATACAATAATCTGCAGAATCGTCCTTCAGAATATATACTTTTGAAACTCTCATATTAATCGATATTAAGATCACTCTACAATCATTCATCGTGACCTGATTCTTCTAATTACTTTTCGTTTTGTCCGCTATAATCCACGTACATTATTCATTAAATTTCACAAAATTTGCACCAACAAGGTGTCACAGTCTCCAGCAGCGAATACTGATATTCATGGCACTCGTGTTGCCAAAGTCACGGACCAGCACTCCCTAAGGCCGAACCTCGAAACAGCTAGCAGCATCATCTGCTCCGCGGTCGTGGTTTCAGCGTCAATAATTCGCAAAGGCTGCGGGGCAGCCTCTAACCGACTGATTTCACGCATCTGGCGTTTGGTGGTTTGGTCTGGCCTGATCTGTGCCGCGTGTACGCCAAGAGCAATAGCGAAAGACGTCGATGCTCACGCGAGAGAGCGTAGGATACACTTACTGGGAACAAGACGATAGAAGGAGAAACAGAGAGGCGAATAGAACAAGAAAGAGCGAAAGAGAAGGAGAGAGGGGGGAGTATGGCCAGTCTCTGCCTCGCCGCCGTGGTGGTCCCGTGATCAATATTCCTTACCCCCTTTGCCTTGGCTTACCCCTCCGGCGCGGTACGGGTACCCCTTACCTCGTGAAAACCCTACTTCTACTACCCACTCCCACCTCCCTTCAGGGAGAACCCGGGAGAAACCCCTGAAACCCCTCTCGCACCCTCGTCTTAATTAGGAGTCTGAATCTGCGGCGGACACGCGTATAAGGGCAGGCTGCTGGAGATCGGGAGAGGGTGGTTTGAGGGGTTGTGGGTGCAAGTGGGTGAGCGGGTGTAGTAGAGCTCTCGGGCAAAGCCAGACGAACGTCGTGTCCGAAACATTATTCCTAACTTTCGTACGATCACCGCCGCGTCACGGACGCTGGACGACCCTTTTTATTATTCCCTGAAAATAAACACATTTGCGCTTCCTTGCCCTGTTCCAGAGCCGGGTTTCCGCTGCTGCCTCGAGCCTGCCTTGTCTGTCCCTCGTTCTGGACGAAAGAACTTCGCCTTGCATCTCCACCCGTCGAGTAATTAGCTGTTGTTCCGCAAGTCTGGATTTAATTATGACGGCGGATGCGGTTGATACGAGATGCTGCGAATTCTGTTTTCTTTTTTCTTTTGTTTGTTTCTTACTCTTCTGGTGTTTTAGTTTCATTTCCTCGTCGCGATCAGTACAGTTTGTTGGATCAGACACCATCGTGAACTGCACGGTTGGGTCACTACACCTAACGAAGCACATTGAAAAGTTTCAACTCTCGCCAATTTGCTTCCGACTAATTTCTTCCGTCCCCTTTCGCGTTTTCCAAAGTCTCCAGTGCGTTTCTTGTTTGTTTCGCTCAATGTACACGTTCATGACTTTCTCGACAATCAGTGCCTCTTATTTTTCCTCTTATTTGTGTCTCTATAGTAAAGAGTTTGTTCGTTAACCGAAAAACATTAATTTAATCATGGATAGATTATGTCCGAATGAGATTGCTAGGCATCCGATTCGATCGTCTTGACTAAATCAACGAAGGCTCGTTGAGAGGAAATAGTTTCGACAAAATAATTAATTTGTTTAAAATAATTTATTTGTCAAAATAATTAATCGACACTGGAAGATAATCGAATTTTGAAGAAACATGCTACGCACCGGAGCGAGCCGATATCGCTCGAATCTCTCGTTCGTGAAAGTATTTACATGCGTGGTACATACAGACGAAGTACATAGAGGGTAGTGACGGTAAGGCTGAGCCGAGAGGATATTGGGGTTAGGCCATTCATTAGATTACGGGAATTCGGAGGTACCCGTTGAGGGGCAGAAGAGAAGAGAAGGTTGGGGGCGAAGATGCGGGACTGGGTGCACGATCGGGGACTAACCTGCGTGCATTAGCTGGCGTCACAAGGCGCAGTATTAAGGGAAAGGGTTGAAAAGGCGAGCGAGAGGCAAGATTACATTTTTCGCGGCTGAACGAAATATTATTTGCGTATCTCATATGATGAAATCTAATTCGAGGATGTGACATGAAAAATTTAGTAGGAAAACATTTATGGAATACTTTTGCTCTGAATAATTATCACACAACATTTAAAAGAGATTCTATAGACTTTTTTAAAGACCTTGGAAAAGATTATATCTAATTTATTATTTATTATAATACGTAGAATCAAGTAATAAAACAATGATTGTTTCCTTCTGTTACAGCGTCGACCCACACGAGGCGGGACTATCCCCGCCAAATCATGAACAAGGTAAGCCAAGGTATTTTCTCAATAATATAAATTAATTGATAGTATAAAATAAAATACAGATTACTAGCAATTTGTGTTTATATTTGATGTCGAACAAATTAACAATGTGTTCGACAATTTGCATTGGTAGTCAGCGAGCGTAGCGAGTCAGTTACTAGGGAAAATCGATCCAACACCTTTAATCGCTTTTCATGCAGCATGCGTCGGTCATTACGTGCTCGTATTTTCGGCGGCTATTATTTTAATGGTCTATATCGAACAACCAACAACTGTACCATGAACGAAATTCATTGACAAAGCTATAATAACACTTAACAACCCATAAAATTAATCATAGTACATAATACGAATTCCTTATTTTATCAAAATTGTTAAGATCTAGTAACAATTAGATTTTTCAAACATTTTTGAGAACATAGAATTATTATAGGACTAAAAATCTCTTTGACATATATACATGCAATCAAATTGACATATGAAACAAGCAATATTCATCATAGAAGGAAGCCCTACATTAGTCGTCTAAACGTCTATCCCCTAAATCTTACATAATGATCCGAAGATCGACGTTCGCTGCACGCCTTAACACGAGCGCAGCACAAACAGGAGATTAACCGAGAACTTTACGAGTGCACCGTTTCCGAAGTTTCTACGGGATAACTAAAATCAGAGGGAGAACTTTTTAACTTGGTTGCACGTTTAGAAGTCGCGGGTGGTAACGGTGTGTAGCACAACGTGGGGAGATGGTTCCGTGAGTCTTTCGCGCCTTCTTGTGCGTGTGCACGTGCACGTTTGCACGCGTTGGTTACACGTATCTAGCTCGAATGTATATGTATAACCCGAGCCTCATTTGTAGGCCCTTTATGCGCCGTCTGCCTTTCCTCATTATGCATTGCACATGAGAAAACTTGCTTGGAATCTCTGCCCCTCCTACGTTGTCTGCCTCACTTTCTTACCGCTCCCGTTCAACGAAGTGGGGTGTTGATCCCTTCACCCCCGTCCCCGAACCTCGTTCCACCACTTCTTCCACCACTTCTCTCTCTCTCTCTCTCTCACTCTCTCTGTGCCTAGACTGGTAGCTCTGCTTCTTTATAAACTTTTAATGACGGCAAAGCCTAATCGAGAGAACGAGCGAGCAGAGCCTACCTCGCCTTGACTCGCGAAGGCTATCCAAGAAAATCAACGTTGAATCTCGATTTTCGGATGGTGGAGGTCTTGAAGAAAGCTTGCTTGACGAGGCTAATGGCGGAGACTGTCCGCTAATTGTCATTGATTATTTCTGTTCCTGTTTGTTCAGTTCCTGGAGATATAGAAAAAAAATTAAAAATCACTTTTCTCAAGACCGGTTATTAAAAAGTAGGAAGTTTTAGTTTATAGATAAAAGTAATTGAAAGAAATCTCTTTTGAAACTTATTCATCATAATTAAATTAATTTACATTAGCCATAGGAACAGAAGTTTTTAAAGTTTTAATAAGTTAAGGCGAAAAACGAATTAATAGCACGCGATGGTAATTTGATTTACAAGCATGCAAGTAATATTATATACCGTATATATCTAGCAAGAAGCGACGTGATGGACAAGATATCATTTCTCGATTTGTGTGCAAAAATGCGCTGAAGTATTCAACAAATCATTTAACGTTTACGCCTAGTTCGGTGCTCGGGTGAATTAAACTTCTACCAGGAATTTCGTTCTACGACGGCTGCTTCGAAAGCATGCGTATTTACGATATAGCGAATAGTTTGTATCTGCGAAATGCTTTGCCGAAGTTCGGTACACAAACCTTAGCGCGAAGGCGGTTAGCTGTTTGCTATACTGAAATAGCCCCTCGTTAACTTCAAAGTATAATTAACATGTCCTAAAACTGGACTGGTTTCAGATATGAACATTGTTTCTGTACGATTAATAAATTAACCTTTTTCGGAAAAAATTACATTTTTTAGAGAAGATATAATTTTATTCATTTGTAGAATATAATTTTTGTTACAGAAAGAGTTATAAGAGGAAATTTTGAAAGAAAACGTTTTATCTATATTAATAATATAGTAAGTGATACTAGTAAACAGTAAGTAGAATTGGAAAGAAGGTAGAGTTAAAGATATCGAAACGAAAGTGTTCCGATTAGCGGAGTTTTATTTTCCACCGTATCGTATATTAGAGAAGTGGACTGGACATTAGGTATACGACTGACTGCAGTCTTTTCTTACCCTTAGCAAATGGGGGACAACAGAAAGGTTAAAACCTTCGACTCCTAAAGTACGATTAAACTAACCCTTAGTTATTTCTTCCGTATACGTCGTTACGTACATTCTGCTCCGTCGCTATATACACGTTTCCTGATCATTAGTTACGACTTCCTTGGGATCTCCCAGAAACCTCATATTCTCTTTCTATTTCTAACAAGGATTTTAAATTACCTCTATGAGCAAATAAAAAATAAGGAATCTGTCGGACAAGCCATAATTTAATAATTTAATAAAACAAGAAGAAAGAAATTCAGATCGATGAATGCAAAGAAGCCATCGTTTCCTTTTCAATCAACGCTCGCAGGGATCCCGGTCGGTTAAAATGTTCGCGGCATCATTTAGCGGCAGCACTCTTTCATAAAGGACCTTAATAAAAATCCCAATCTAAACAAGCTTAATTTACGTCCGCCACATAATTACCTACCCCTGAGGCGAAACCCTCCTCGTTCTCGCTCGGCCTTTTTTCTCCCGTGGCGTTAGCAAACCACTTCTGGTGTGCACCAGGAGAGCGGAAAAGAGAGTTGAGTCCTGTGGGCTGGGCGAGTTCCAGAGGCGTGCCTTCTTCGTCACCGCGTCGAGAGCTCTCTGAAAAATCTAAGAGGCTTAAAGCATTAAAAGGGTTATACAACATTCATTAACAGAGCGGGTCAACCTTTGTGGAAATTTCCCTTGGAACCGGGTTGCACCGAGCTGGACACCGCCTTCTCGACCATTTCTCTTCTCCTCGCTGCAATTTCACTCCGTAGAGGATGTTTCTCTCTTTCTCTGACGCTCGAGCGAGGTTTGGTTTCTCCTTGTCTCTAGGGGGGCGGGGGCAGCAAGATAGTCACGTGAGCAGAGTATCCAGGCAAAGGGGGCGGTAGGATAGAAAGTGGCGGAGAAAGGAGAGGAGGGTCCGTCTCTGATGAAGATGTCGCACACGCCAGGGACCCTGGCGAGATTACTCGGGTTAGAACCCGTGGACCCTGGTCAGGGCACATGCTAATTGCTTTATTTGACATCAAGAAATAATGTACTGCTGTTCTATGGCGCGGCGGCCATCGTACAGGGAACCCCGCGAGGAAACCTGAAACCCCTCGCGCCCTCTTCGACTCTCGCGCTTGTCCCTTCGTATAAATCTCCGTGGCTCGCCCACTTTCGCTCGTGTCCTCATTAAATCTCCTTAAGTTGGGAATGGCAGCGTTATTAGGACGTTAGTCAAACATGTAATTTATCCCTCTCTTTTACATTTGGAAGTTTTTGCATTCTAGTTTTCACGATATTAACCTTCTATAGGCAAACTAAACCATACTTCACCCTTAAATTTCTTAGATACAAATTGTTATTTTTATTGAAAATTGGATTCTAGATTAGATAGTCATTGTTTAGAAGAATATATAATAGAAAGTCATTGAAATTATGGACAGTTTCCGAAATAATACATCTATTTAATATGTACCACTTGGGGTAAAACGTCGACTGCAAAGAATTAAACGCTAGCTAAAACCGCCGCTTATATTATTGCACAGAATATAAAAAATAGGAAATCTAGAATAAGAATTTTTCTTACGATTCTTTTAACGTTCAACATAAATAAATCCAAAAGGGGTTTCATTGGAAATGACTCACGATGCCGAATTGGCGATCGTACATGGGACGTATGGTCACCAAGAAAACAGGATACATTCACCTACCGGACCTAATAACCCTTAGTTGAACCAATAACCGTTTCTCCAAGTTACATATGGAGGAATTTGTATTCGAAATTGGACGTATCCAGGGGATGATCGTAGCTTCCAACGCGGGGCACGCGTCTTTCTCGTAAATATGCTTCTTGAACCAGTCGAGTAGCATTGGCTCGCAAAAGGAGGCAGAACGCACGGCTCTACAAAGCGTTAGGGTCGCTTTCGAGGTCGCCGAGGGTGCATTTCATCTTCGAGCGCGTCAGCTCGGAGATCGATCGGTCGTACGCTCGATGTCGAATCATCCATCTTTTATCGAATCGAACCCGATGGTCAGGCTGACACTTTTTCGCGTAACTTTCGCTCTTCGGGAATACTTTTTTGCACCATCTGCGTTTGATGATCGCAATTTTAGTCAAATGATACTTGTTGTGTTCTTAATATGGTAAGGAGTTAATATTTTTTTTAGTAGTAACTAACATGTACGCTTCTATTTAATAGTTTGGAGCATGCTAGAATATAAAGAGAGATAATGACATGCTTATGTTAATAAAATTTATTAGAAATATTTATTTAGAAATATTTGATGCTTTTTAATATAATTCTTTTATGGTATTAAAATTGTAATTAATTATATTTAGAAATGAAAACTGCAATTATAATATTCTTATTTCTCAAAAAGATGTACGAAAAATTGTTCTAGTGCCTCAAACTTTTAACATTCCATTGACAAAAAACATGGAATTCCTCGGAGGATATTGTCATATACTTATGACGGCACTCCTTCAGACGAAGTTCGAGATTGTTTCGAAAGTTTGTCTGGCTTGTAAATATTTTAAGCCGCGAAAATATAACGAGATTCGAGTGATATATCTTTTATCGGAACGAGCGGTCAGCTGTCCGTTACCACGTTCAATTTTTATGATTAAAGTTTTCGTTCAGGCGCGTGTGCACGTACCGGTTCGCTCTGCTATGTTCGTGATCGCGTTCTCGAATTTATCAATATTAATCCGAAACTTGTCAGTGTTACACGTGAAACCACTTATGGAAGAGATGTTAAGTTCATCTGGGTGGCCCTGTATCTATGATGCATTTCCTTGTATAGAATATGCAGTTCCGTTAATTTTACTTTGGAATTTCGTCTAGCTTTCACATGATATAATTACAAATACGTTATCGTATTTGTACGATAAACTGTAAAAAGATACCTGTCGTTTAGAACGAGATAAGTACCTATGTGAGGGAATTGGATGATCCATCTCTCGCCGAACAGGGGTCCGACATTGGACGTCAAGAGCATACTTCTATCCGAACTTCTGGCTTCGAAAGCGTCCATCATGCTTGGACAGAACGCATTCCCCTAGGCAAACATTCGTTAATATTCACCTGTGCCGCGTGATACCAATGGAGAAAGTTCAAACATCGACGGACACCCGCAGAATTTTGTTAACGATTATTGATGCACGTTCGATGGCTCTGTAATTCAAGACTGATAATATCCCATTATTCCTGGATTATATCGAGTCCTACTCAGCGCTTTTTGTTCGATATATTCTGCTTACATTTTTAGCTTATTGTTTAATGCAATTCTAGTTATTCCATACCGCATCCAAGAATAATATTAATATCATAGAATCTACTCTATATAATATTAGTTCAGATATATGTATGTACATATGTATTTTCTTCTGGATGATTATAATAACATCGTAGATATTTTTCCGGATTAAACGTTGCTTCACTTTACTCTCGTAAATAAATATGTAAACGAACAAAGATATTAACTGTAATATCTTTGTAAATAACACCTGAGAATGTCACAAAATCCACCGAACTATAATTTTGTGGCCGTATCCTCCTACAAACGCGGGAGATAAACAGCCGGTACAGAAATAAATTTGGGAAAACAAAAGTAACCATCAAGCAACCACATAGAATATACCGTCGATGCGGTTGAGACGATGACCGTGGTGACACGTTGTATGAGAGTCGAGAGAAAACCGGGAAACCATGGGAAGAGAAACAGGGATGGCAAGGGACTATTTTTGTGGTTAACAGAGAATAATTTAAGGGTGGATAATACGCGGAGCCAGTGTAATTTAGCCACAGTACTGACACCGGCGGCGATAGAGTGCGTGCTGGTTTTCATACACTCTCCACGAGAACGACGCACGGTTGACGTGTAACCGGGAATCAGGGGCTCAGGTGTTTCACCGGATAATAGGCGACATCACCCCTTCCTACGATCTCTCCCCTTCTTCTTCTGTATCATCGTCAAAGCCTGATCGATGTAATATTCACGCTCGATACGCGTCCCAGCTTCTGTAACTTGGGACGCTTGGCGCTTGTACATTTTCCCTGGAATCTCATCAACGTCCCTTTCACGTGTTCTTGAGCAACGTGTACTTTAGACTCGTTCCTAGAAAAAGGGTGCCGGCAAGGTATATTGTTTTTGCTTGCCATTCTTGTTGGATGATAGCGTTGTTCAAAAGAGGATTATCTTGACATATAATTGTCAGAAATTTATCAATGACTTTGTTATTGACTTGTTCTTACTTGTTATACATTAATGGACGAAATTTTATCGTACATTAATTTTGGATAACCATATCACTAATTTATTAAGATTATATGTGTTTCGTTGATCATTCTAGTTGTTTTATTTATTATCGTTACATGAGTAACGAGTACTATATTCTTCTTTCACTTAGAATTTTCTTCACTCAGTTTTATACAATTCTTTACCATTCTATTCAGAATGTTTCTGTACGATAATATTTTATTTTATGACAACTTTTTATATTCCAATATCATTCAGTGATAGTAAAATTCGTCAATGAACGTGATTCTCAGTGAATGGGCATATCTCGAGAAAATATTAGCTAATCGAACTTCTACAAACAAAGTGATTCTGTGTTTGTTTACATTGAATATTTCATCAAGAACTTCCAACTCTATGAAAGATTACACTGAAATAGCAGAATAGAATCTCGCAATAATATAATAAAAGACCAGGATAATATCAGTGTCGGTTTAAAACACGGTTAGCCGAGTGTCGTTTACACTAGCGGATTTTCGTGATACACACATTCGTCGGTGACGGTAAACACTCTCTTTTGTCGGGTTTCGCGTGGAGTTAAGCCGAGGTCTCCCATTAGCGTCGCTCGGAATTACAAAAATAACACTTGTCCCCGAAGCAGAGCCCCACGGGGTAACCCGACGTAGTTAAGTAAAATTAAGCTAAAATTTCCGTCGAGTCTCGCGCGACGTGTATATTCAACCCCTTTTTCGGCAGCTCTCATGGCCGGTGGCCAGCCTGGCCAACCCCTGCCTCCCTGTTCTACGCCTCTTTCCATATCTCGGACACTTGCTCGCCTCACTTTCCGCGTTCATGTTACACTTCACTCTGGTCCCTTTCCCGTCGCGTCGGCATTAAATATTTACCTTTCAATGAATATGCAAATATAATTATTTACGCGCAATTTAGACGTTTTTACGCGGCCTCGCGTAGCCAGTCGACAATTTCCCTGCTCGTCGACGATTTTCAACGGGAAGAAACGACCGTAAAAGAGGCCGCTCGACGTCCCGAGCCCGTGTGCAAATTCATCCTCTACCTCCCGTTCCATCTCCAATGATGGTGATTGCACGCTTTCATTAAACGTATTGCTGCTCGAAGTATACCGGTAATTGCGTTATCGGTCTTTTAATGAAGTATTGGTATCGAAGCAAATCGCCCGTTTTACGTGTACACTACTACGTGTCTTCTGTGTCGTCGTTAGTTAATTAATGGAGAAAAGATAAAAAATATTGGATAGAGAATGTCGAAGAGAGGAAAAATTTTGATGGAGAAAATATTTTAATACTACATATTTGTTTAAACATCAGTACATTTGAAGAAGTATCTATACTTGATTTCTTTATACATAGAAGCCTATTATGACCTAAAAATTTTGGTAAATAAAATATTATATGTTAATATAATACATTGTATCATTGTATTTAGAAAAGCATCTACACAGCTTCTCATACCAAGAAGCATTAATTTCGCATTATGCCGGTATTTCGTTACGCGATCAACAAGATCACCTCACCAAAGGCAACCTGTTATTAAACCCACGGGTCTGTCTTTATCTGGCCATCGTTCTTCGCGGGATTAACCTGTAACGTTAATTATCTACCCGGGGTTCGCAGGGAACGTGGCTGAAGCGGCATCAAAGAACCGAGTGTTTAGCTGCAATATCTTTCCAGCGGGTTGCACATCCGTGACCAGAAAAGGAGGCCAGCGAATTCAAAAGAGGGCGAATGGAATGGGTCGAGGTGGCGATTCGTGGTTGCCGAAGAAACCGGAGAATCCATCTCCGGCCCTTTAACAACCAACCGCCATCTTTGATCTTTTCCTTCGCTTCGTAGGTTCCTTTAAAATCACTTGAACTGCTTTATTACACAAAATTATCACTGTTTAATTATCTTCCTATTCGTAAATATGCATACAGTGCTTCACAAAATATTTGATCGTTTAACATAAAAGCCTTTCGTATATTGTATGTAATCTTGTATATTGTATATTGTATATATTCTATATATCTTTCATATATAATTTATGTATATTGTATGTGTTATATACAATATTTTTCAATTTTATTAGTACTCTGACAAAACACGACTGTCATGATTATATTACTAAAATTTGTTTTTATTAAGTTTTCTTGGAAAATGAAGTCGAGTGATTCTCATATTGCTGCGGAATAATTCTGATTTAAAGCTTTCTAAGTAGCAATAAGTTTACCACGCAAAATATACCGGCGCCTTAATCGAACGGTAGTAAGAAACTGAAAGAAAAATACCGTTATTGGAAGGAATCACCGAGAAGAATATCAGAAACGGGAGATATTGCGCGTGGCGTTCGGTTCGCGGGGTTGTCTGAGACGAAACGACCAGAAGAGAGAACCATAAGCAGCCATCTTCGGAGCCCTGTCGTGCTTTAGCCCGATGTCGTAGCCAATATCGCGAGGAAAGGATACAAACGACTTGAAATAGACCTTGAAAATAGATTTCAGACCGATCGCGCAGCCAGGGGAATAAGCCATCGATATAAATTGCTCTATCCACTGACGCCGTCGACGTCGTTGTGTCGTCGTCGACGCTATATCATTAAACTAAAAAAAAAAAGGAAAGCCGCTTGTGAAAAGTTTGTCTCTCACGAATAACGCATGCATCGTCAGATACGGGAATACTGTGAGCGAAGATACGTATTCTTGGCTCTAAAGAACGTGGTTGAGCGGTTTGCGAATTTTTCCCACTGACACATTCCTACCGCGAGGCTCTCCAGAGAAATGAAATTTTTAGAAGCACGTGTGCGTCTGTTCTGACGAATTTCGGGAGGTTTTTATTCTTCCAGCGCTTTTTCGCCACAGTTATTGGCGAGATTAGCGTGAAGTTTCGCTACCTTGAAAAATGTATTCATGGTTGAATATTTACCTTTACTACGTTTTAGAAGAGTGTAAGAGATGTATATTTAATGGACGAAGTGACGGAATATTATTTTAGGCAACACGGTTTTTCGCGATATCTATGGGATGATATCACGACTTAAATATGGGTTATAAATAAAAAATCATAAAAGTTTGAAAGATATTATTCGTTAACATATAGCATATATTATCTAGTGGAAAGGTCAGCAATAAACATATTAATATACTTAGAAAGACAATATTATTTATTTCTCGAACCAAATGGGATTATTTTGCCGATTCAACGCAAATGCATAAAATGCACGAGATTCCTCGACAGACAAATATTAATGCCTCAATTCGAATGATCTTCCACGGCGTCGTTAACATGTTCTCGAACGGCTGACATCCTATGGTAAACAATTTCGGGCGAGAAGAACGAGAGAGCAACGAAGGGAAAATGTATTCGCGAGTTTCCAATTTGCGGTTGCGGCTGTTAGAACAGAGCATGGAAGGAGGAAGGGAAGAGGTGGTTGGTCGGCACCGGGGGTGGTCGAGGGTGGAGAGCACAGGAGGTGGCGACGGGTGGTTCGAGGCTCTATTATGGTAATTATATGATAAATACAACAAGGCCTTAGGCGGTGTCTCCTCTCTCTTGGATCCTCGATTCTACCCTCGCCTCTTAGGAGGTTCTCTTTGCAGCCGCGAATCCTCTTCTTCCATCGGTGGCAGGAATCTCACTCTACTCACAGTACCACCTCGTTCTTCCTTTTCTCTGATGCTTGTCGTTCCTCTCTCCACCTCTTGCGTGCTGGCTGCTTCTCTTTCAGCTCCTCCTCCCTCTCTCCTTTCCTTCCTTTCAGTCGCCTCGGCGTTTCTGCGCGAGCACCGGCGGTTTCGTTTAAAATACGCCTCCTCTCTTGACGGAATGCAATTAATCTTACTCCCTCTCGATCTTGCTTTCTCATAGAAGAGCCCACCGTGAAAGGGATGAGTAACGCGGCTGGAAGAAGTGTTACTGACTTAATGAAGTACGACTTCTGATGCGTGTTGTTACTGGTGTGTGTGTGCAAGACAGAGAGAAAGAGAGAAAGCGAGCAGATATAAATACAGACGGGTGAAAAGAGAAAGGTGCAAAGAGAACGACTCCGCCGGAAATCCTGACTAAACACCCGCTTTCATTATCACGCTACGTTTACCCAGCACGTCTTTACGGCTAAAGAGGAAGCGAATTAGATAAGTAGGTTACGCTGTTTGCCTTAAAGACTGCGAATTCTTTTACCTCATGATCTTTTTTCGTTCGTTGGCCGTTAAACGTGGGTGATAATTATTTACTGATCTTTGGTCTAAGTGATGAATTGTATTTGGATTAGTCTTAATACTAACAAAATGATCTTAGGTGGAGGAGAATGAGTTATAAAAGTACAACCTCTTTAATCTTCGTTCAGTTAACGCAACTAATTTTTATTTATCTATCCAAACTATTTTCAGTTAGCCATGATATCAAGTTCTTTAACATACTTTACAATCTATCTTGCCAGTAATTTACTACTCTAAATTACCTATGGAACTTCCTTTTAACCACACAAAACTTCTCAATTTTGACGAAACTAATCCTTCTCCACCTCATCGCTCTGATCTGAATCGTCCAAGGGGCTGGTTCATCCACGAAACCGCGGCACCACACGCTCCCCAAAGGGCTCGAGAGCGAACGAAGCTCACGGCAGCGTTAAACGCGATTCGTGTACGCGCATGTAAACTAATATTCGTCGGTAGCGACTCGCGCGCCGTTGAAAGAGGGAGAGGGACGTATTCGTAGGGTAGATACACGCGGCGGAATCATTATAAATAGTCATAATTACAACAGTCGCGCGTGCTTAATTCAATTAGGCTGATTAACGTTGTACATTGCAACTTCTCCCCGGCTTCGCCCTTCTGCCGGTTGAGCCCAAGCTTCAACCAGCCAGCAACGACTGGAGAGTTCGGGTTCTGGCTGGTCCTGGGGGTGTGCGCGCGGCCGAGCAGAGCGCGTAAAATATACCCCGTATCCTGGCCAGGATCCCAGGACCACGCCGCGCCACGGTATTATGCTTATGCATAGACAAGTTATAGCCCGGTTAATATGATTATCTCTTCGACGAGAGGCGGAGCGAGCCGCGAACGGACGAAGGATGGGATGCGGAGAAACGAGATGCAGAGCAGGATGCGTTGCCCGGGATCTGCTTCGCCGCGTCGAGCCAACGAGTTAGGACTGTATGCATATATCATGTATGCATTATGAGCTAGAAAATTTCGGTTTCGCTCGTACCGACTAAGCCGGATGTGGACACTGTCTGATTTTTTTTTCTTTTTTTTTACGATGTTGGCCGATGACATTTGAAGCGGATAAAAGATTATTTGGACAGGGCGACTTTAAATAGGAGGTTGCTGGCTTTTGAACTTTATCTTTAAGGAAGATACACAGAAAAGGAGAGAAATAATAGAAAAGCAACTAAAGTCATAGATCGACCCACACCACATAATTGTTGCAAGCTTCACGGAGTCGATGTAGAAATGAAAGCTCTTCGAATCCTAAAAGCACGTCAGCTGGCATCGATTCTTTCGGTCGTAAAGGTTGATCTGCAAGTCAGAACAAAATGAGCAATAAAAAGTTGGCGGTATTATTAATAGTCGTGAAACCGAAGGCTAAATAGAGAAAAAGAAGGTAAAGGAAGTGAAGTAGAGAAAAAGAAGGTAAAGAGAAGCTGGGCGGGAGTCGTTGGATTTGTCGCAGCACGGATCGAATCCGAATAAATTAGCCCCGTCGCGGGAACACGAACGAGATATAAAATTTTGAATATGAATGGGCGGTTTTGCATTCGTAATGAGCTCTTATTCCGGAAACAAAGCGCAGCTGACGAGAACATATGTAGATGAAAGCGGGTGCGAGGAACAAGCGTCCCATAATGCGACCTAACGTTCGAAGATTCGTTCGAGATGGTTTAGTTCGTTCCCAACCTTTTTCTAATTAGGATTTTATGTCTTTAACTGTGTGTAATTACAAGATTCATAAGCGTTACTTCAGTCCTGATAAATCATACTGAATTTAAGATAGATTTGTAATTATTTCGATTGAATTTTAAATATCAACATATAGATGTCTCCATAAATTTATAATTTTATAAGATATAAAGAATGGTTTTGTTACTATAGTCGTGTATAAAGACATAGTTCACACGATAGAGGATTATTCCTGAGTAGAAGTGGAGTATGGTTTGCTATAGAATAGAGCAGGCGGGAGGGTGATATTGAAGGAGAAGATTGGTAAGACAGAAAAGTGAGGGTGAAGACAGAGAACAAATCACTCATTTCGCCTATCCCTACCGCTAAACTCATCAACCACCGGTAATTCCATCAATGCTTCAAGCATTAAGGTAAAGTCTAAGTCGTGTATCCCACTCCGTAATCTAACAAAGTAGTATTTACCGAAAATGCAATTTTATATAATCGATATAGAATTTATCGTTTAAGAATTATGTATGTATTCGGTGTAATAAGTTCCTCATGAAAATAATTCTTTATAAATATCAAAATTGTAATTTCAAAACTTAAAATTGGAGTACTATGGATAAGTAACTACATAAATATGGTAAACTTAGTAACATTTATGCAAATTATAACACAATGGATTATCTATACTTGTCACCTCGAGTGCAACAATAGAAGTGAAGATCAGCGAGTACACCGACTCGTCTTTGTATAAACAGGCCAGGCGACATTTAATACCAGCCCGTTGAATATTCCGTCGAATGGACCACGATATTGAATTGGCTGCTGCTTAATTGTAACCTCGCTCGTCACGAGGGTCCCATTCACTTGTAAGCGGAATTTGCATAATTTTTACATTGGCCACCGTGTAATCGATTTGAATACCGCTGGTGATATCCGCTTCCTTCTTTAATCGATTCGAATCCGCACGGTTTCTGTCCCTCTTTGCATCGATTGTTTTAGTTAGAATTGCTAAGTAATCATTTTGACGAGTGAAAATCGATAACAATAATGAACCACGACACGTGAAACGACCGAAAAGCTTGAATTTTCATTACCACGATGAATTCTATTAACCTGAATCTACGCGCTTTTTTTTTAATGAATATAATAAAGCATCTGCGAATGATACTATTTCGAAATCATTACAAATTTTTTATTATTTCAAGGATAGTACCTGATTAGCAAAAATTTTCTCTATTAAATTCCCTTTTCGGAAAGTATTTTTCTAATTGTAGTAGACATTTAAAAAATAAATATTTCATACGACCCCTAAAAATTTACGTCGGAACTATATTATGGCAAAGAGATGCTTACCGATTTTTCCAAGCTTATGACATGCACTTTTGTCGCAGAGCGATGCGTTTGATCTATAACATGTCGCCACAACTGTGTAGTCTCGATTAACGTTTAAGATCAGAGTTATGGCCATTAATTTTTTATCAAATGTAACCGAAGTACGCGAATTTCCCTTTTCCCTTCCCACCAAATTTGTTCCTTTTTTACCATTAAAATTACCCCGTAAATTACCCATTTTTTCTTCTGTATTGGTCGGTTCAAAGAGAAGCTCGGTAACGTGACGGTCGCATTTTCCAGCGTTGACCAGCGGAACGGTGGTCGAGAAGGCTTAAAAAATTACACACCGCGCGATTAAACGAGTTTTCGAAGTTCTTTCGAGCACGAATGTCGAGAACGGGCGAGGACAGACAGGATAAAGTTGGAAAGCGGTGGTACTGTTGGATCACCTGGATGAGGGGTAGAGGGGTTCGGTAAAAAATATAGAGAGGGCTGAAGAGATAGCGGAGCAGAGGGATATTTTTTCTGCGAAACCACCGAACGACGTCGCCTGTCGTCTGCTAATTTAATAAAATTTTTCCTTCCTCTTGTACCAAAAAGGGAAAAAGAACAGAAAGAAAACATAGAGGAAGGGGAGAGCGAAAGGGGGGTAACGAGCAACGCAACCGCAAAGGAGGCACCGAGAAAGGAACAGGGAAAGAAGTACGGCAAAAAAGTTGTACACCAATTAACGGATTGAAGTTACCATCAGATGCAGGCTGACTTCGAGAGGCCAGTCAGTTGAGTCCTTGAAGGGTTGGACTATCATTAGCGAGCCGCCACTTAAACGGCGATCTCTTCCACCGTCAGAAGGACGAAGTTGAAAAAGCTCGGCCAGGCGACCGGTGCGGAGGCTACTCGTGCCACTTTCATCGTCAATTGCCTTTCGATGCAGTCGACCGCATCCATCGCTGACAGCCCACTCTCAACTTTTTCTGCTTTTATATTGCTTTGACCATTTTGACGAATTGCAATCATCCTAAGGGCCGGTACGGACGAGCGGTTTGTGGCAGCGTTACCACTACTCTGCGGCAAACTGCCACTATATTTGCGTGTGCACTTTTTCTTACAGTTCACATGAAGGCTTTGCGTCAATTTGCCGTCTAAGAATTGCGTCCCGTGTGAACCGTTTTATATAAATCTCTGCTATTCTAAAACGCAAAGGCAATTTCCGGAGGCGGCCACGTTACCACAAACCGCACGTCTGCACTGGGCCTTAGATTCAATCGTAGTTAGACGATGATCGTTTAAATGAATCGATCGTCGGAAGTTTCATGTGAAAGTTTGTTCCTTGATTTTTCTTTTTATTGGATGAAGATGTTAAATCTTGTACGTTCAGAAAAATTTTGGTATGTATTAGATCCTTGATATTTTATTCCAATGAGGAGTTCATTACTTTGTAATTAGAAACTGCATATGTTTTGCTATTTACAATGTTGAAGTGGTCACCACTTCTAAGAAAACTCTACATCTGGTCTTTTTAGTTTTCTCAAGCACTGAAGCCATCGACAGCGTATAGACAAAAGACTGGGACGAAGGCAGACCATAAACAGTAGACAGGCGACGATGGCTTCAGGGCTTTCAGTCATAGGGTAACACTGTGGCCTGCGGATCTGGACCAGCTCAAATTATATTCCTACTTGTATTTACACTTCTGTATTAAAATATATTTTCTACTTTACAATTTATCCACGCGTTCCTCTGTTCACACATCAAATAACCTCAACATACAATAAACGGGGAAAATGAAATTGACGCGTTCATTAAATGAGACGATAAAATGAAGAACAGATTTAGCTGGATGACACAAGCCAATGCGATTTGAAACGCGCCACGTTCTGAACGAACGTAATGTTGAATCTTACGTGACAAGACGGTTGAGACTGATGACGAAGGATTGTCAAGGAGAAGGTGAAACATGAATAGAGGGTTGGAAATGGCATCTCGGGGGTTATCTCGGAATCCTAATGCGTAATGGCTGAGACGATCTTGGATTACTAATAAGCATCGGTCTCGTCAAGTATTTCCACGCTTCTAACTTCACGCCTCCGTTAACGTTACTTTATCCTCATGGTAAATCAAACTTTGTTTAAAGTTATTATTTTTCTTAGGAAACGCGATAAATCAATTTTATTTTAAAGATATTGAAAGTATTTCTTTTTTTGCACGAGAACAAGATTAGGGCATAAAAGTTCGAAGACTATTTTAATATTACTGTACCATATTATTAGACTTCCGATGTTTATACAATTATGGAAAATTGAGTGTCTATTTCTTTAATAATATAACAATCTAAACTTGTACAAATATCCGCAGTGTAATTAGTATTATAGATACTCAAAATTGAAACTGATTTCGTTGCAAACCAAAACGAGAGTTCGCTTCACCCTCTTTACAAAACCAAAAAAGGATACGAGGGGATCACGGTACGCTGATTTTCGGGTTGGTTTCATCGTGAAGCTGGTCACAAATATGCTCGGAGCGTTGGAAGCGGCGCGCGACGTCGCGTCATTCATCAAAGTGGAAGAGCGGCTCGGTGAATAAATACGTCGCCTGGACGTATTAAGCGTACCTGTGGATATGTCGAGATAACGACGGGTCGATTCGTTCAGCGGTCGAATCTGCCATGGGGCGCGCAGAGAACGTGCGTCAACCAGCGAACAGAGCGAGGGGGTGGGACGCAGGGTGAACAGAGGAGGTAAGAGAGAAAGCTCGTCGCCGCGAGCCATGCGATGCCGGCTGCGAAACAAATGGAACGATCGCGACGGGGATGGAAATAAAGCGTTCCCGTGGTCGTACGGTTCTGTGGTCCTCTGGAACGAGGATCGACCAAGGGATGGGAAAGGGGACAGGGAATAAAAAAAAAGTCAACGCCGGTCTCTGAATCGAAGAGCGCCCGACTAGTAAAAACGACATCGTACTTCTCCATCCAGGTTCGAAAGAATTGAATGACCGCTTCTATCTGGATATCTATCTTTTATCATTTCGATAACGCTATGAATAATTTGGTTACAATAGTGAATTTAAGAGAGAAGTCTTTTATTTAAATTAGGAATTCTTGCATATTATAAGTCAAGTATGAAAACTTGACCGAATGTCGGATAGAGAAGAAGAAAAGGAAAAACTATTTGCTAGCCACGTGATACAATCTGATGTTATTTACACATGTGAAGTTTCGGCCAATACGTACGCCTATTTTTATAATTGTATCGGGTCTACCTGAACAACCAATCGGATTCAAGTGCCTACCAACCACGTACTCACTGTATATGTGATTAGAAGCAAATATAAGGAACCAAGAATAAATCAAGAAATACCATAAATACAAAGATTGTGAAGAGATTTAGGTATTTAATTCGGATCTGTAAAAGTAAAATATTGCTCGACATAATTTCCCATTACAACTCATTTTATACAACGAGAACTTTTAAGCTAATCAAGGATACTCTTAACTCCAATACTCATTGATCACTAGATGAAAACTGATCTAATTTCCTCATTATCGAGTTCACGAGAGTCAAAGCTTCTCCACCCTCCAATGTCGACAAAACCGAACATCCACTTCAATCACCCTCTTCATCATACAGTTAACCAGGAGATTCTGTTAATCGGTCAGACAGTTATCATAGGCGGTGTTGGCAGTAGTCGCAGG
The DNA here is from genome assembly GCF_905332965.1 of Bombus pascuorum. Taxonomy (NCBI): domain Eukaryota; kingdom Metazoa; phylum Arthropoda; class Insecta; order Hymenoptera; family Apidae; genus Bombus; species Bombus pascuorum. Next base: position 4,002,887 of record NC_083493.1, read on the forward strand.
CGATTACACCGTCCTCGTTTCTCTTTCCACGTAGCTTCACGCATCGTGGACACACAACGCGCGCGGGCACTCGTTATTCCGGGCCGTTTCTTCGGTCATCACGGATGGAAATATCATCCACGCTCACGGGTCTGCGGAGGGAGCGTGTGGGATGAGCCGTGTGTGCGTAGACAGGTGCGTACAGGACCCTCAACAGGTGGTCACTCGTAACCATGAGGGTTGCGGCACCGCTGGTGGCTACCCATCCGTCAAGAGCTTTGTGTGCCCTCGTGAACGCCACTGTCGATGGTCGCTGTGGCCAGTGTGCCCGTCGTCCTTGAAAAAAATCGGCCCTTTTTTCCTTTTCACCCTAGCCACCGTGGAAACGATCCCCATCCACCACGGTAAGCCACGCTCGATCCTCGTGGCTGTCGCTCTTATCGAGTTTCTACGGCTGAAACAATGGCTTCGTTAATTAAGATTTCTTTCTGCGAATGAGAGCGCTTCCTGTCCCTCTCCTCGTCCCGACCTTCTTTTATTTTTTTCGTCTACAGCTTCCAAAGAAGCGCAAGTTTTAAGAGAAACAATATGATTTTACGTGACTCGGTTAACAACGCGTGTGTACCATCAACTTGTGAGGAATACTCGGAACGATGAACGAGCAATTTGATTAGGAAAAGTTTGGAATTATTATTCGTACACTAAAAAGATTTTGAATGAGATTAAAGCTAGACGACAAATCTATTATACCTATAGCGATGTATATTAATATATAAGTCTACTATATTAGCAACTACTACATACCCTCTGCTATACTAGCTATGCTATACAAGTCTACTATAAACCTATGTACGTCTCTCAGACTTTACACTTTCAAATAATTAATATGGAAGAAAGTAAGAAAGAAGGTTACTTTCTTAACTTATTTAGTTTTCCAAATGTTAAACTTCCTTGTTTTCAATTTTGCATGACTCTACTTAGGAATTAGACTAACTAACGTGTGAAGGGGTGACCGAACTCATAGACTCCCAATTCAGATCACAAACGGTTGGCACTCACAGAATATCGTGGCCACCCCGTGGATCATGTCTCACCACAGAGGTTGTGCATTTTGAAAACCGCTTCCTGGGCGTTTCAGCGAAGAAAATCGCGACAGCAATGCTGTCGGATTCGGAGGCGGCTAGGAAGATGGTTGAATAAGAAGCAGGGTGAGGGCAGAGATCCGGATTTAAGGCGTCGTCCGTGAAAGCCCTCTGGAGGCAGTGTAGACTTGGTCGGGGGTAGTTTAAGAGAAAGAAAATGGCTGGGGATGGAAAAGCAGGCAGGCGAACGACGACGAGGACGAGGAGCAGCGAGCGTGTTGGAGTGTAAGTGCTAAGATCTCGGAGTGCATTAACATGCCCCAGAGGCAAGCTGAGTACAACCCTTCTTACATCCAGATCTTGAACCAAGACCACAGTGGTTCAGGGTGACGTTAGGGTGTAGATACCTTGGAGAAGAAAGAAGAACGGATACCGTGGAGATTCGCGTTTAATTGTATTAAAAATGCTTTATCTCTGGTGGAAGAGACGTCTCTGTGGGATTCTAGATTTTTCCCGTTGACGAGGGCTGAGTTAATGCGACCAGACTTTGCGACGATCCTTTAAGCTTCATTTTTATTGTTATAACCAAAATGAGGAAACTCAGTGAGTTTATAGAAATGCAATTTTTCGTTAATGTTATGTCATTAGACTATGGTTGTCACAGTAGATGACTATCCTTTTGAAGTATCCTGAACACGAAATCATTATAGCTATAACCTTATAGTCGTGTTTTTTTATTATTATGACAGATTAATGATGGAAGTAGTCTTAAAAGCATTGAACTTTTTTATAGTGATATTAACTGAATGATTATATAATACAAGCTTACTGATCAATTCTTCTTTCGCGTAGTTTTAAATTATCAGTTTAATTAACGCGTCTGATCGTGGAAATGTTGTATTGTAGTATTATATCCAGTGCAAGTGCGTTGCGCATAATTATTTAAATGCGAATTTGAGGCTGTGCAAAATTATAGGAAGGGAGACGAAGATCCTTCGACGACAACGTGCCTGTACCAGCACGTTCTTACGATGGTATACGTCTTACATTATTTAGAAGGAACCGAGGACGAAGATGCCGGGTACTGGCGCATGCTAATCACTCGACCCAGATTGAATAATGAATTAGTATTCTTTTCCTTATTCGTTGCTTCTTCGTTGCCACCCTCCGGATTCAGTGGTCTGTCTTGAACGAAGCCACCGCTACGTGACAGGTTTTTTATTATCTGCTGAAAAGAATCTTATCTTGTTCGTTCGTTGAAATTGCTAAGGCTCGTTAGTCGTATATGTCTTCTATTAGCATCAAACAGAAAATATTTTTTTGAACTAAAAACATTATTTTAAATTAGAGGTCGTTTCAATTCCTTTCAAGTTGTCTAAATCTTACTATAAATATTAAAATTCTACTGAATATTTTTAAATTTCTTATTAAAACCTGTATAAATGTAGAAAATTCTGTCTAGTATCATCAGGTTTCCATGAAAATATAATATTTTTCATGGACACGCGATAACTATTAAAACGAACGTATTGGGTAGAAGAGAGGAACGTTAGCATAATGTTTCTGAGTCTATACCATACGCAAAGGTTGTGCACGTGTCTGCGCGTACACAAACGTGCACACCGTGGTAGCCCACACGGTACATCTCCTCGGTACTTTGTGTGCAAATTACGCCCAGGACGAGGACGAAGAAGAGAGTCTGGCTTGAAGGATGAAACAGGTCCCCGACGTAACCTCCTTGTACGAGAGTCGAATGAAAATTTAAAGCGAAAGAGTTCTCGTCGCAACTGCGGTTTCCTACCAACCGAGGACCTGATTAAGTCCTTTTTCGATGTTAATATTGATAAGAAGTTGGCAAAAGCTAACGAAAACTCTTAAGGATACTCAGAACAAGGAATTTCAAATGAATTGTCTTTGAAATTAATATAGCGAATGATATAAGAAGTAAAGATCAAAGAGATACTCTGGATTACTTATTTCGATATTCAATAGAATATTTCAATAGTTACACGCTTACAGAAATAATACTTTATTCAATATTACAGAATAAACTTCAACTTTTTACGAGCAAAAATTTGATTTCCAAAATTCAGATTTCTAGAAATTTGAACCGAAACATCTTTGTTATTCCTCTCTTAGAAATAGAAACAATTTTCATTTGAAAATCATCACACAAGAGAAATGTCCAGTATACATGTAAAAAAGAATATTAGAGTTGCAAGTTTCTCTTTGTACCATGAAAAAAACTTTGTTGCATGCGACTTAGAAACAGCCAAAGTTTTCAAAAATCCCTCGAAAAATTACAAGTCCTTTTTCATTAATAGACACATATTATGCTTCTTTTCTTTTATCATTTGTTTCTTATTCAGCTCAGCGATCGTTCGGCGTTAGTTAATCCCTGGCGGCGTTTAAAATATGAAAGGTGTTGTAAGGTATGTAAGAAGGGTTGAAAGAAAGTGTAAACGAAGGTTTAGCGAGTGGTCTAGAAGGATTTCAAGGGAAGTCGAATAGGAGATTACTGCGCAACCTTCCGCGAGACCTTGAATTAGGTTGGAACTGCCTCGTTCTAATCGTCCTTGTCCTCCAGTTAACGTTCATTCCGGGACTAACAGAGAAAGGATTGTTATTATTGTTCTTAAGGGATTAGGATCTCTAGTTTTGCGACAAGCTGTAGTCTCCATCTTATTATAACAGAGACTTATTCTCGCCAGGATGCCGCACTTGTATTCATTGTCTCTTGCTGTTGCGTTTATCTATATTCTCACGTGTATGCGATTTTTGCTATTTCAGGATGTTCCTGACCTGAGTTTAGCCAAATTCTTGGATTGATTACTAATCAGAGGTCGAATAAAGTCGTGGATGTAGTGGTGCGTTATAAAGACATTCTGGTTGATAGATAAGGATAACTTGATTTTTTGAGATGATTCTATTTGAATTATTGTTAGAAAAAGGAATAGAAGAATCGAAGAAACTGTAAATTTTATATTACTATTCTATTTTATATGTATATTTACCTATATTCCTAATTATATATTCCTACATTCCTATATACCTAAATTTACAATTTAATGTTAGAATAATGAGACCATTAGTTCCTAAAATTTTACATCTTTATAAATAGAAAAATGATAAAAATTTTATTCGTGTGTTTGAAATATCTTAAAATAATTCTAATATGCCACGTAATTCAATAATTACTATCATTAACATTTAAATACTCGCGGGTATCAAAAATATACGAAATTTGAAATTATAAGAAAAATTTGAAATGTTCACTAATATGTTTTTATTACACTAATACATTTTTGAAAAATCTTATCAAAGTTGAACTTTCTTCATTGCGCTCAAGGAGCGCAATATACACGAGAGTACTATGTGCTTCGTTTCTCACCACCCACTCACGTTAATGAGGGATCTGAGCCGAAATGCGGTTAGAAACGCTCTGTCCCTTTCAGCCTCAACCCGCGGTGCCGTTTCGCTGGAAAACAAGACATTTATAAACAGCCACCGCGAGATTAGATTTGTTAAGATAATGGGCTGCTCGGTTTAGCGGGGTTCTTCCACTGCGCTCGCAACTATCGTTCTGAAGAGGCTGCAACCGCCGTCTCCTTAATCCTAAATATGACCTCGGTAGGCAGTTAGGTTACTGGTGTCGTGATCCTTCTTTATGAATTCGTCGGGGTAAGACGCGGGGTAAGACTTGTAAATCTTCGTTTCGGCTGTATCACGTGTTCTGGCTTATGAAATTTTCATGAAAACACCGAGCTTACATTATATATATCGTCAAAGTTTAAAAAATTGTATATTTATGTTGTGTATTAGAAAATATAGAAAACTCAAAGTTTATATTTTAAATACGGTTGTCAGCGATAGATAATGAAACGAAACTTTCGTGAAACACGGAACGATAATAAGATTTGAATAGAGTTACATTTTGTTATATATTAGTTTATGTATGCCAAATGAGGATCGAGTTTCCTGAAACAACAATTTCATATTTCTAAACCTTCATTAAACTTCAAGTTTACGTACAATTTGAGTACCAGTTCGCTTGAAACATAGTTAGTGCGTACTGTAAAGGATAGAGGCTGAAAGATGTTGAAGTAAATAGCGATATTACGAGGCCCGTTCTTCACAGCGGAAACGACGATCCACGGACGATCAGGATTTATCTTTACGACGACGTTGCCAGCCATATTCAGTGACGCGTTATTTCGGCATCGGTGAAAAAAACATAATAAAATTTAACGGTCCGTCAGGCCGTGGCATCTACGGTCCCTAGAAGGCCAATAAATATCGGGAACAGAGCGGCTACAAATCTCAAGATAAACACGAGCTCGTATTTTTCTACTCCCTCCTCGATTTTCTCGTTCTCGCTCTTCTTTGCCGCGTGGTTGGAGGCGAGAAGGACGACAAGGGCTCGCCTTTTTTACATTCCTCGTATGAATTATTAGGTGGCCGGACCTAAGGGGTGGACACCGCGGTATTTAATTTTCGCTCCCCATTAAAACAGCACGAATTTTTCCCTAATCGTATCCCTGACGATGAAAGTGCGGTTTGCAATTTGTCACTGACCCTTTGGTTTGTTATCAATATATTATTGCTTGCTTAGCTTGATTCGAACTCATTGCCACTAAGATAATTACGATATAGGATATTATTATAAATAAATGAAAATTAATTTAGAAATTCTATATCGTAAAATCATACAATAATAATTAATTATTGAGAAGAAACATCAGTAGGAGAAAATGTATAATATGATATGAAGATACATATGTAGAGATATAAAAAGTATTATGTAAGACTTCCCGTCGATCATTTACCACCGATATGCCTCCAAATATAATCTATCGTAACTAACTATGGTCGGGAATTTTCTGAACGACGGCACAGGTAGATTGGTGTAGGTGATGCCAATTAAAGGAGACGGCGGCGGTGAGCATTGAACTAGAACTAAGGGCTGGCGGATGCCGATGATATATGTGGTGGAAAATACTGGAGGCAATCTGTCACGCCATCGACATCTCGTAGGCGCCATCTCCTCCGTTTTCCTTCGCCTCCTTTTCCTTCATACTTTCTCATACTAACGAGTACATCGTACAGAAATCTAAAATCTTAAAAAAACATTGTACATCAGAAGATGGAAGATGATTTTCAGAAAGAAGAAGAACACTACTTCAAGTAAAATTTCCACTTCCACACACACTTTTCATTCAAGGAAGGAATTCGAAATAAAATACAGAGTAAAACGAAACGGAAGAATACAATGATCCACGTCGAAATCGGTAGACGACGACGGAGCACAGTCCAGTAGTAAACAAAATCCAGTCTCTTTGGCCGCACAAAAGGTACGAGGCTGTTTAAGCCCCGTCGTTCTTTGGTATCCGGAAGTCAAGCCGGTTCCTCTTTTCCTTCTTCCCTCTGTCACACGCGCCCTTTCCGGGTATACGGCTGATTAAACGCGCAACTACGTAACGTAACGCAAATATACCGGCTTGCCAGGCCACCTCCGCCCACCCGTCCTTCCATCGTTTCTCCTCTCGTCGACCGTCCCTTGAACCGGCTGCTGAAGAGAGGATGGACTCGTTTCGCTCTCGATTCCACCTTTCGGCTCTCTTTGAATTCCAACCCCGGTCACTTGACGGAAATATTTATCGAGGGTCTTTGCCGAGGCCCCTCGTTGCCCTACTCCTTCTGGCTAGACAGCACGACGACAGGGAGAAGCAGCCTGCTCGTAGCTCGTCCTACTACCTTTCAGTACGACGCGCCTCTATCGGTACATGTCCTTCCTTTTTCTCCCTTTCCCTATCCCGTTGCATCATCTCACTCCCACTTTCCAGTTCTTTGATCCATTTCATGGAGTTTGTTCGGCTCGGATTATTTGCTCTCTTAATTACATTTCGATCCTATCTGTCTCCCTTTTTCTCTCTACCTCCGTGTTTGACTCCTCGTTCAATAAGGAATTTCACCAACCGAATGGATGATCGACAGTTTCGAACGTCGTTATGTAGATTCCGCAGTAACGCAATTGCTTGCGGTGGAATATGTCAAATGGAGTTCAAAATTCTCCTTAGAATGAAGCTTGCTATATGGAAATGGTAAAGCTATTCTTTCCAATTGAGCGTGTAATGGGTTAAAAATATAGAACGCGGAAGGGGAGAAAGAATTTCTCTTGATCATTATTTTTAATCTAATTAAACTTTAGACAATTGAACATGAAAAGAACGAAAGTAGAAATTCTCTTGTATTCCATTATTCTTGGTATAATTAAACTTAACGCGATTGAATATTTTAATACATTGAATCATGGAAAGTAACGAACAGTTTTTTAACAAGACCGGAGTTCTCAGCGCCTTTAATTAAGGGGAAAAAAATGTAATGTTCTAACGAAAACTAGTCGGTGTTATGGGGACCCCCCATGGCTTCCCAGCCGCAGGGGTTGCTCATCCCAGCTTCGACCATAGAGGGTGGAACAAAGGAAGTTATCGTCGCGGAATTTTTATAGCAAGAAGAGAAAGAAATGTAAATCAGGTTTTGGTTCGTCTTTGCGTTAAGATGAAGAGAACGTGAGGGAAGAACTGGAGAGACTGTCGCCGGCTTACCGTGGATCGGAAGTGTTGTCGTATAAAACTGAATTAACTGTGCTCCCGCTTCTTCTCCGGCGTATGTACTCCTCTCTTATTTATTATAAATATAACCTTGTCGTTTCCATTCTCCCAATCCTACCTACGCATCGCTTTCCATTTATATCTACGTTTTAAAATTGAAATACGTGGCTTCGTATGGTTCAGACATATCCTCAGAACGCTAAATAATTTGTGGCATAATAAAAACCAAGATCGTTCTTTGCAAATACGAAACGGTGTTTTACGCGTAGCTTCTTTCTTAATGAAATGAATTTTTAAGATTCAGATACGCTTATTTAATCTTTGCTAGTCTGACTATATACTTACTTATTTTCTTTACGTTCTTATTAAATTTCCACGTTCTTCGATTTATTCTATTTCAATTTTCTATTATATTCAAAAAATAATCAAACTCAACTTCCTTCTATAAATTTTACATAAAAATACTGTCAATATCATCGAATTACAATAATCAAATCGTGGTGAATAAACCTTGCATTATTGTCTATTATGAGAATATTCGATAAGTTTTATACATTTTCTAATTTAAAACAGAAATTTCCAAACTAATCTGATACATTTTTGATAAGGTATAATGAAAAATCCGTCTTCTTCATATCACAAGGATAATCTTCGATCAACATTAAACGTTGAACGTATTATTCGAACATTTTAACGTGAGTTTTCACAGGGAGCGTCGCGAAAGACAGTAACCGCGCGACGATCCGCAACTTTATACGTTCCTGATAATCTCGCAGACAGCATCGGGACGGTTACTCACGGTGTTTGCTGGGATTTATGAAATGGCAATAAAATTTATATGACTCGGTGGCTCGTTAGGGGCGCGGCTCGCTCGTTCAGATTGATGTCGGCGCGAGCCTGGTCCACTTGCCCGGGGCTGCGTTTGTTTCTCTCTACGATTGTCGTAGAACGGTCTACTGCCATTATTAATCCCTTGGAAATCGCGGGAGAGCTTCAGTCATCGTTCACCGGAGAAAAATATGGCCGTAATATTTCTTTGGAAAGCGTGGGGTTGGGTCGGAAGTTGCTCAATTTCGACTGAATTTGTCAGCTCGCGCCAATCGCGATTATGCCTCGCTTCTGACCGCTCGATTAAAAGGATCACTGGAATTCATAGGGAGGATGAAAAATCAGATTGCTCTCTCTGAGGAATACACTTAGATTTATTAAATTCTTTATTGGTTTGATAACTCTGCACTACGATTGTTTTTATACTAAGTAATGTTTGTAAAGAGTCGAATATTGGAAAGTAGGAAATCAAAATTGGAAATATATATTTTTAAACTACTTATATTTGAAACAAGTATGTGATAATGTTTTAGTCATAAGAATAAATGTTTCAAATTGATATAAATTAGATAACAACATATACAGTGCACATAACTCATATACAATTATATAATGATGAAATAAAATTCTTAGGGAATTGATAATTTATCAGGATATATATCGAGCTCTACCCTCGAATATAAATTCTCGGTTTCCGCTTTCTAGGTTGAGAATCTAAGCAAAAGAATTATTTCCTTCGCGTTTCGTTTCGAGTAGCAAATCCAAGATAAGAGAAAGAGAAAAAAGGGGTGCCTTCGATGAGTTACTTATACAGTAAATCACGCGTATGCTCTGTCGAGCATGATACCTCGAGGACATATCTGATCTACCTGTTGCTCAATTCCCCATCGACGACAGCAAGGATCGTGCAAAGAATTCGGTAGGTGCACGGAGAAGTATTTCTTCCGTATTCTTGAATTCCATCGTGTACATAATTCCTTGTTATGGATCCTTCTCAAAATCAGCAACCGCGTGGAGCAGATACTATATGTCGCTACCCAAACTCATATTTTGTATCAATAGCAATCGTTATTGTACGAAAATTTCATATTAAGTTCGTGTAGAATATTGTGAAAGTAGTATAATATCAAATTTAAGTATATTACGAAATTTTAAGTTACTATCGTTTGTTTATAAGTTGGTTCTTAACTTATCATTCATATTCTGGTTTCAGGTGGATGATCGAGTCAGATCGCCAGGTACATCACGATGTTTAACTACCACTATGTCGCTCTCAATTTCACCCTCGAGCCCTGAAGAACCTGTCACGCTGTAAGTATGATTTTATTTCAAACTTATTTGAGTATTGATAAGGAGTACGCGACACTTTATGCCCCAAAGGACATATAATTCATCTGGAGAATTATTCCTGACTTAAGAGAACTTAGAACTTCAATCCTGCACATAATTTGTTCCCAAACTTTCTTGATAATTGATATAATAATTTCTACGATTATTTAAAGATATCTTTAGAATCAAATTATACTGACTTTTAAAGGTCGTTGAATAAATCATAGCTTAAAAAATTAAAAAATATTAGTGAAATAATATTTTCAGTATTTAAATTTTGAAGTAATGTATTCTAATTGTAACTATTGTACAAGTACTACAAGAATCAATCTTTTATATACAAAAAAAAAGGTATTCAAAATTCTTCAGAAACATACATATTTTTATCTGTTTGCAAATATATTTTTGAAACCTTTATGTATGTAATACAGAAAATTGTTCACAAATCACCCCTTAATTAAATGTCCGATGTATTTTACTCCACACGACATTCAAACGCACAATAATGCCATAGAACATTACAAATTCACAAGAGATGGAAAGATCGTTGGTCGCAATCCGCGGCGCCCTTTAACCGTCGAAAAAGCCACTCAGACAAATTAGTCCCCGGTCGTTTCTCTTTCCAACGAAAGAACGTTTCCACGTAATTGTAGACCACCGGTATTCGGGGCCTGTTCGTTCTTACACGGACCACAGCTCAGCTCGGTCTGGTATCGGTGCCGCGGCACGCCAAGGGCGGCGATATTTATGCTGGTTTTTTATTGCGCTTTAGCCCGAGAGCAGAATGGAAACAATATGTCACCGGTAGTAAGGGGGTGAAACCGGTGTACGAAGTTCTTGTAGGTGGCCCTGGACTGCCGGCACCTAACGTTAATACTAACGCCTTCGCCGTGCTGTGACTGCGCCCCACGCTCGATGTTCGCTCATGATTTTAAATGAACAACCCCCGTTTCACCCTGTCGCGTGTCACTGCCGGGGAAAAGGGCAGATCGAGCATGCCGCGAGCGAGCAACTCGCTTCTAAATCGATTTTGATACATTTTCCTATGGACCGTAGCAGACTGTCGAATTCGAGCGTGTAAAATATTACGGTGAGGAGATATTTTTGCATCGTTAAGAGACAAGTAATTGTTTTATTAAATTGAAATTATTCACTATATAAAGTTGCTCAAAATTGAGATTTGAAATAATATGAATGAATAAAAAAGATTTTTGAACTATTTTGCAACGAGATTTGAGATTGTGTTAGTTTCGAGTGGCTCTGAAGGGATGTTAACGACATCGTTGTTCCATGGAAATTTAAATCTCCACGATTTCTGGCCGTTATGGTTGCAGAGGTACGATTGAGAAGGAAAAAAGGAAAGAAACGAAAAAGGCCTCGGGTCTCGAGAGTCATCGGATAAGTGCATATCGATTTCTGCCGATTGGCGAGGGTTGGACGGTGGTAAGATCGAGGCGAACGGGAAAAAAAGAAGGCGGTAAAAAGGGCAAAGGCCATAAGTAACGGACCGTCTGGTGGAAAGCGCTCGAGGGCGAACAGTGATTTAGAGAAATTAAAACTTTAATTCATGTTCGAGTTCGCGGGGGGTGTATCCTCCCTTTAGCTCCCTTTTCACCTTCCGCCGTTTCAGTCTGTGACGTTCCAAAATCGCTCTGTTGATCGACAAGAATTCGCTCCACGCGTAAATTGACACATTATCGTTTATTTTAATATTTGTTATTTCTTTCCTTGAAATTGGCCATGATTAAATAACATTTAATTGGTCCTACAATTGATCGAATCATCATTGATCGATTGATTATTATCGTAGATAATCTACAATTTGGATTAAGTTAATCAATTTTAGACTGGTTCATTTAAATGTATATTGTGTATTCCATGTAAAAAAAATAATTAAAGTAACTAAAAGTAAAGTATTATTTATCAAGTGACATAGAGAAGATGAATTAAAACGAAGCAATTGAAACTAAATTGTTGTCAATTACGTGTAACTCAAACTTAGGTATAATACATATAAGTATATATATATATATATATCAGTTACGGGATAGAAGGCATCAAAAGAATGTTAAGGACTAAAGAAAACTTTTTCACTGTAGAAATTTTAGTATGTTAAAATAATCCATTACATTATTTAAATATATCTTTTGCTCGAAACCCAAGAGTTAGATTTGACAAATACGAATGGGAATAAAAGCAGAGGGTAAGGAAACAACAAATATTCCACATTCAATCGGGCATGTCCGGATAGTGGACACAATTATTGTTGTCCTGATTTAAGGGCGGCATGCATTTTAAAGAACGACCATACCGGATGGCTTTACATGGCCTCTATTTGCACAGGGGATGGATAAAAATTCAGCATCCTCCAATAAAATAGCGTACAATACGTTCAAGGCACAAACACGCATCTAGATACACATCTATTCTCACAAAGACCCCTCGAAAGGTTTGAATTTTCCTTTTTTTAGTATCAGATTCGAACAAATGGCTTATAGATTCTGTTCACCAAAAACATACTTTACGAGAACATTGACGATATCTATTTCTTGAAACACTTTAACTTATGAAAATAGAAATATTATATAAAAGTTGATATAAAAATTTGTTTTATAAAAAACCGGAAGTACTGTTTGTCTGTTATATTTACTGTATAATACTTTTAATATTTTTATTCTTCAATAGAAGGAAATCGAATAGATTTGTTTCGAAATTGATTACATTTCATAAAAAAGTGAATTAGGAGCATCAGGGTCCATCGTTGAACAGATTTAAAAAGCTTGTAGAAGTCATAACCGCAAAACCTGTCTGCTTAATAATAAAAATAATGAAAATAGCATCAAGAAGGAAGAAACAAATAGGAGACTTCGTTATAAATCTGAATTTCGAAAAGATGTTCTTGCAACTTTCACGAGCTACCGTATGGGATACGGAATATGAGAAAAGGACGCGCCCTTTATTTTTCTCTCCCTTCGACGCTCGTTGTCCCTTTGGTTGAGCTCTCTTCTCTCATATCTCCTCTCTCTCACTCTCCAACGCTGTCTACGTTTTCCTTGCCCGTATTCAGGACGACCTCCGTCTCCAATAAATTCCCATCACCATCCTCAGGTACGCCTTCGAAGAGTAAATCATACCATAAGTGAATCGGAATTGAATTCAATGAGTAAATATGGCGATTGAATAACGAACAGCAACCAAGGGATCCTAGTGCTACCATGCGAAAGAGAGATTTCATGGGATGCTAAATTATTTCAACCGGAGTTTGTGTAATTATCCGAAAATCCTGATAACAATTAACGCGATATTTTGTGTCGGGGTTCGATTAAATTACTGCGGCAACGTAGAACGCTCGCACACCGTAATTGTTTGCAGCGTGGCTAACGCTGCGATTAATTATAAAGCTATATCCGTGGACACACTACGTGCGATTTAATTTTCCTGATGTGAATATAATTGCTCACATAGTTTCCAAGAATCGAACTGAGTTTAATTAACTTCTTTGTGGTACGCGCGTTTAATTGATGCAACTGTACTAGCTACAATTTGAATACGGTGATGTGTCGAATATATGATAATTATAATGTTAGATAATAATAATGCCGCTGATGTTTATTTACTTTCAAAAGTATGAAAATGTACAGAATGTACATAATTCTTCCTTCTCATGCTTGTTAATGATTCTTAATCATTTCTATTCAAGTTTTCTTTCATATTTTGAAACAAGTAAAAACATCTTTTGATAATTTTTTTCCCCTAATTGGAAAGAAAACACAAAGAGCCATCCAAATATCTTTTCAGACAACACAGCGTATCAATTAAAATGTATTAAAACAGACATCATGAAGCCTCTTCGTTTTCCATTAGAAACCAAAGAAATATAAAACAATTTCATTCCAAAATGTATATCGAGATTCCCGAAAGTTCGTGTCGCTAATTTAAAAGCAATTCAGCGTCTTGTGTGCTTTGGTCCGCTCTTGCCCCTCGCTTGGCCATCTTTCACGGTACATCATCGAGGAGCAATACATGTAAATCGTCTGGCGCACAATGGCGCTGGTCCATGGACGTATGTGTATATGCGTGGAGTCTAGTCAAGAAGCGGCGACTGGCTGGAAATGCATAAATACATGAACCACGGCGAAACTACGAGCGAAAGAGGGACGGGGACAAGCTTGGCCCGCATATGCCTCGGGCGGCTGGTACCTCCTAGAGGCGTAATAATGCATGGATAGCAACTTCCTTCTCGCGAAAACGCGACCTTTCGGAATGTCATCGCTTTTCTCCCTTTTGAAAAAAATTCTGCGATTTCGAGAACACCGGAGAACGCGTCAGGGATGAGAAATGATAGATTTTATTTCTTTTAAATTCTCTTTTGTATTTTTAGAGGTTTTTTTTTTAGAGAATGAGAAAAGAATACGTTAATGCAACGTTGTAATTATTTGGATTAATATCGGATTTATTTTTTGGATTTAATTTCGAACGTGTGTCTAATAATAAAGGAATTACTAGATAAGTATAAAGAATTAAAAATAGCTGGAAATTTTCTCGTTATTACAGAGTGAAAGGAAAGTACGTTTTTCCCCATTCTGCGCTGTTACGCGCGAGAATTTTTGGTCAGAAAAATTCTGTTCGGATGCGGTAATACGCGAATTTTTAGAGGAAAAGTGACCATTAGTTTTGCTACACCGGAAGTTACCTTCGTTTTAAATACGTTTACATGGAAATTCATGTAGGTTGAATGCTCGTTATTATAAATTTATTATCCTTTTTCAAAGTTTTAAATATTGCGTAAAGTGGAACATCAACAAGACAGATGAGAAACTAAGTAGAGAAATTAAATTGTATGCACAGCATTTAAGAAATAGCGGGAACAAATTTTTAAATAAAGTGTAATAAAAAAAGATATTTCGGTCTAGTTACAGACAGCACTCCAGCCGCAATAATTTTCACCGCGATATAATTAACCTTGGAAGTGTGTGAAACATCTCAAGAAACACGCTCGCTGACCACATTAATCTTGCCGATTCGTTCAGGCATACTTTAACCAATGTAGAAATCTCATAACACGATATATAATACAATATCCCAACTAGAATCTTCCGTGGTTAAAAAATGTATTAGATGTTTATTTCAACGAAGCAAACAAAAAACAAAAATTAAGAATATCTATATTAATCGAACTTCGAAGAACAGATTACAACTCCATAACCAGTAACTTTATAATCATCAATTCTAACGATACTAATCAAGAAAAACAACGTGCAATATTTTCTATAAAAGAATCATCTGGAGATTGATTAGAGAATGAATGAATGTAACGGAAGAATAATTTAGAATCAAACAATTCAAGCATTAACTATATAATATAATGAGTCTGCAAGCATTAAAGAGATGACATTCGCATTCCTGCGTTACTGTCATGCGAGTAATTACGCAGTGGCGAACGGAAAGGAGGCGTAGGAGAAACGGAGTGGCGAACGAGCAACAGTCACGCGGAGAGGAGGAAAATAGACGAGAAGGAGGCTGACTGGAAGGGTTGCTGGTGTGTTGCTGTTGCCTCGCGCCGGCGTTGCTTGGCTGAACGTCTCCGAGTCGGCGTTGCGCGATTTGCAGCCAACAGGAGAAACCAGAGCTAATAAAAGCCCACAATTACCTCCGGTTCGAGCCATTTGTCTTGACGGGCGTCTCATGCCCGATATAATTCACCCTGGTAACAACACATTGTTGCCTAATGAGGTATAAAACATTCTGGGATATCTGGCTGTCTCACAGCGGGGCGGTCCCTGTTTTCGCCACACTGATCCGTGCTACCGATGAGTCTTCCTCTATCCATAATATCCTTATATTAGCCGGTCAGTATTTATCCTTTGGACTGATGGGACTTCTTGAGTAAGGTTTTCTATCATTTAGTTTGCCCTAACATAAATTATTTTGTGTTGATTAGAAGGGAACAGATGTTTCGTTCGATGGTTCTCTTGGACCAATGATTTGTATAATTGAATTGGATTATCGGATATAGGGATATCTGGAATACGAAGATTAATTTAGCGCTAAATTTTCTATCTCGAATTCTGATGTCATGATCATTGGTAGTAAAGTATAAGGAATATTGGGTCTTTTTTTGGATATAGGATAGGGAAAATAGAATCAGATGTGACTGACAGCAATCTTTGAAGTCCGAAGTATTAATTGTGGATAATCTGTCTTAAGACAAGGAATATAACAGTCTGTATTTAGTTAATTTTTTCTTCTCATTCTTTTAAGCGCAAATATGACCTGAACGAATCATATTATGTCATAAATATCTCGGACTAATATTGACATACTAATTACGTGAACAATTAATACTACCTTTGCAAGATACGTAATCTGAAAGAAACCTTGAATTGAATAATTCTCACATTTTAAATGCAAATCTTTATCTATATCTCATGAATTCCCTTTGTAAAGACTTCTTCTTCTTCTTCTTCATGTAAGTCTCACGAATTTCTTTCGATACACTCTTCTAAGAACAAGCTCGTGTCTTCAACATTGTGTTACAGAGCATGAACGCAGCTATACATATCCGAACAGAATGTGTTTCGTCGATTTGATTTAGCGGAGGGATGTGCTACGTGGCCTTTTCACTCAGTTCAGCACCCATTTTCCTCTTTTCGTCTTTATTTCTTCTAGACCGGTAGTGATTTGTTGCGATAAAGTCGCATCGGCAGGCGACGCACGTGTATCGCGTGTCGAAGGACATGTTTCCGTTCGCAGGGTCCTATCGAAGATGTTGCCGAGGAAAAGGGCCAAGGTTATGATATATTTGTAATCATGTTACTCGATACGTGCCCTTCCGTTACAACTGCTCTCGGTAACAAACTGCCTGCCGACCTTTTTTTCACTTTATGGCCGTGTGCACGCACGTATAACACTTCGCGGTGCACGGAATGAGAGAGTTGCCGAACTCTCCGCGTCCCGTGTATTTATGGCTGGAAAAAGCGACGTCGTAAACGGGATTTGTACGCGAATCGCCAGTCAGAAAAATCCCAAGAACCGTCTATATTGTTTTATCGACAATGATCGTGGATCAATTGTTTTGTTTCTTCTCTTGATGCTTATTAGAGCGTATAGAAAAAGGAGAGCGATTGAAATGTTAAAGAATTTCACTCGTTAGCTGGAATTGACGCGTTCATTGCCTAAATATGATCCGAATCTATGTTATTATCTGAAGAAAATAGTAACATTTTTATAAGGTTAAGTTTTCTACAACAACTATTTTCTAATAGTAGTGGAGTAAAAGTAGATTGACAGCGAACTCGAAACGGTAAGTAAAATAAGGTAAAGGAAATTCGTAGCGACATATGAAAACAGGCTTCATTTGAAACTATGAAAAATACTTAAATGATTTTCTCGTTAAAATCACCATACAATTATGGAAACATGTAACTTGTCCACAACAAGGGAATTGAATGACAATTTTGTCAAGTTATGCTTAACTTCATTAAACGATCGGTTCGTTGATTCACAAACGTCATGGAAATTTTCTGGTCAACGTGATAACGGAAACAATTTGAAGATCATCGAATTCATCGACACATGCGTCTACACGTAATTGCGGGCGAGAAAGCGTAGCAGAAGGGGTTGCCGAGTTTTAAGGGCCGTCATCAGTGCAATCCCATGAGTCTGGAGAAATTGCATCGTAATCCAAGAACACCGCGAGGCGGACTGGTTTTCGGTGAGGCAATTCCAACAACCCGTAACAATCTAGCAGCGACGTCGACGAAGGCATATTATTATAGCCGTAGCATGGACAGTTTATTCCGAGTTCGTTTCAGGATTTACTGCGCTCCGCGTTCTCTCCGGTAAGAACTCACCCCAGACTGACGTTAGTTTTCACCGCATTTCCCGTGCAGATGCTGCTCCATCTTATCTCAATTGACATAATGAAATTGTCAATCAGAAGTTATTAGTTGGCCGTGGGAATAACGCGTCGGCCGGCTTGCTCTTTCAAAAACTAATTTGCTTTCTATCGTGACAAGGTCGTTAAGGGTTCTTGTCTTGCGTTGTTCTAATAGTATCTTAGGCTATAGCAGCGATATTATGGAGGTCAAGAGGTGAATGTGAGAAAAATCGAATGCTAACAGTTGTTCAGTTACATTAGTTCACGCGTAGTAAGCATGTTTTTACTTCATTTTAATTATTCAAGAAAATAAGAAGAGTAGTTGAATTCAAAAAATTTAATTCGTATCTTGTGCAAGATTAATTTGGAAACTATAAAATAAATGAAGATTTTTAATTAATTTGAATAAAGGTCTGGGTATAATTGTATTTCATTTTAAGCGAGAGAGGGTTCACATTAATTTTATAAACTATACTTTTCCAATGAAAGTGTCAAAAGTGAGAATTTTCGTCGAAAATAAAATTCTGTAGTGCTTCACTTGAGATTCGAATATATAGAATATTACTATAACCATAAGAAGGATACACGTGCTGCTACTTGTCACTATGACATTATCGATCCAATGGCTCGGTTCGTCGTCGGCTGGTCCGAGTACGGTCCCTTCTTACTATCCCTTCCTCTCTTCGTCCCTCTTTGTACATACCCGACTTTGCAACCCCCTCTGTGCAACCCTTTAGGGTCGCGTTCCTCACAGATATCAGTGTGAAACTTTCAGGAACGTCCTTTCCGATTTCCGTTCTTTGCAACCCTAGAAGTATTGAGATACATACGAAGCGAACATATGTAATATAAAATCACATTCGATATTTTCCCGATATAAATAAATTTTTGTTTTTATACACTTCTCAGTATTTTAACCTATTATTCTATGCAGACCTTGCAAATCCGGAATATTAACCTAAGACCTAACCCTCTTATTCTGTATTTCATCCAACATGTAATATGTATTATTTTAATTTAAATAGAATTAGTATATCAACGAATGATCTTAGTATTGTTGGCAATATTTGTTGCTGCGTTTGAGTAATATTGTTACGAGAATTAGTATGTTGTTTCTGTGTATTTTCTACTCGTTATTTTTATAAGTATTCTTAAAAAGTAGTGTCACTCGCAAATAAAATTAAATATCCACTTCAACGGTAGAAAATTACAAACTAGTTCAGTCACAAAATTATACCTCACAACTGGTAAAATCTTATTTAACGACACGAGTCGTACACCACTTCGATCATCACATCTACGAACACGAAACCACTTATCATCGTCACACACTCGAGAAAAAGAAAAGAAATATAAGTAATATAAATCGACGGAAGGAGGGAACACGACTGGTCCGAGTTCCTGAGAACAGCGTCGACGCCGGTACCAACGCCGACGTAACTGCGAAAATTTGCGCCCGCTTACCCCAGCTTCACTATAAATCAGTTGAAATTTGTTATGCGCGGCACGCAGATGGTTTTGTTATATGAAAATATGTGCCGCGTAGGGATGGTATAAGTATCCCTCGGTAAAACACATCCCTTATACCCCATACCCTCGGGTTGGCTCGTCTCGCCCCGCTCCTTACCCCAGACAGGCCCGAGGCGTCATGCTGTTCTGCGCTCTCTTTAATTACTCCCCGAAACCGGGACGCGTGACGTATTGCCGTGTGCTGAAAAGGACAAAAAAAGCGACCTCCACCTTGGACCTGGCGCGTTGATCCATAGCCGGCCCGTTAATCGAACCAGAAATCTCAGGACCACCTTGTTAAACTAGAAAACAATATCTCGAACGTTTGTGCTTGGACCATTTTCGAATTTTAAGGATTCAGTAATGTTTTACTGAATAAGATCTAATTGAAGTTATTGAAAACATGTCATAATTTGTTAAAATTAATGTATCAAATATGTAAAACTGAACACTGATTATGTCTTATTCTATTTACAGAATTCGCAAGTCAGTGGAAAAGTTTAGATCTAAAACTGAGAAAACTTTCCCTAAAACTGAGATTAAATATTGGAAATAGTATCTAAGATTGATATATCTGTATTGATTACGAGAATTTTTTTATCAATTTTCAAGTTGTAACGATATAGTATAACGTGTTCTACTATTATATTTGAAAGTATGCACATTGTTCTATTATAATTTGCACTATTTTATTCACAGTTTTCTCAATTTAACGATTTTGTTGCTTGTATTATTTTTCTTTTGAGAGCTTCAAGTAGTCCTTTACGGCGACATTTAATTTACTTTTCTGTTACTGTGATTAATAACAAAACACTTTTCATTTTCACTTTCAAACATAGCATATAGCAACTTATAACCAATTTCAAACCTACAGGCAACTCTTTATTCAAAATTACAATTATACTACTCCAGAATCATACAGCAAGACAATAAGTATATCAACTTTATGAGCGACAAGTTTATGAGCGATATTATCACTTTACCTTCATCGATGCATTTAAAACTTGAAAAATATGTAGGGTATTTTTCTTGCTCAAGTCCAGGCACACTTAAAGCTGCTTGTCAGAAAACTCGATGAAACAGGACAACGATGTAAAACGCTTCTTATACGGCAAAACAGGGTCCAGCGATAGAAGAGGAGCCACTTAAAACGTTAGCCCCGGCAGCGTTAAATATTTGATCAGAATTCGATTGCTTTAAGACGTCAGTCTGCAAGCTGGGGACGCGGCTGGCGAGGATACGAGAAGGAAAGAAACAGGATGAGAGCGAAGTGGTTGACGTAAGGGCGGATAGTTAGTAAAGGGACGAGAGCTATTCCCTGGAGCTGGATGGATGTCCGAATCGGGCAGCTGTCCTAGTCACAGCGTTCTTTCTCCGCTTGCACTGATGCCACGACATGAGCCCCGCTTTAAAATCCTTTTCCCTTGTCCTTCGATGTGAAAGCAGCTCGACAGAGAATAGCATCGCTGGATCCCCTTTGGAAATAAAGCCAATTCGTTAGGTTTCTCGGGCTCAAATCGTGTTCAGTAGAATGCTACCGTCGATGGTCAGACAATGCACGCCACTAGTCCCGCTCGATTAAATAAGAGTTCTCGACATTCTTGTCGGGTCTGCGAATTTTTTGATATATCTGACTAATACTTTGAAATATTTAAATATTTTTTATTGTTCTATATCAACGAATATCGAAGAATTAATAGCGTTAAGTTGTAGCAGCCAATATTTCTGAGCAATACTATTAATAATAATGATTGAAGCAAAATGTAGTAATTTTTTCGATAGAGAATAAAATTATTATGGAGAAATAGAGTTTTATGGATATGAATCACACGGAATCTGTCATTGTTATTCCACAGTCACGCTGTGCCTTCATTCAGCGTTTAAGAAGGCGATGGGGAGCGGGAAGAGTCTGAGTCGCAAAACTCACGCGAATCCACGTGGTGCCAAGTGGGGTGCATTAGCCAAGTTCCCCATTATCCACGCGTGAGAGACCCCTAAATTATCCGGCATTCGCCTAGCACCGACCCCCCACCCTTGAATGTCGGCGAGAAAAAGATGTACGAGTTCCTCTCGCGAGAACACCCTCCGTGGATGCTTAGATGGAGTAGGTACAACGAAAATCATTCTTATTCCTTAGTATATAAAAACGAACAAGTGGAAACAAGTATTTTGTACATTGTATTTTCAAATGGTCCTTTAATAATCTCGCATAAAAATTTTGAGCGCGATGGTCTTTAGAATACGAAATATGAATATTATTCTATATTAGATTCACCGTTTACGGAAGAAACTATCCAATAAAGATTTGAGACGAATAGAAAATTAAAAGAAAATTAATTTATACTTCGAAAAAGCTAAACCATGAAGATATTGATGCACTATATCCTATTACCATCGCAACTGAAAAATATATATTCAGCTTTTCTTAATGAAGTGATCAAGACAAGTAGCCCTTAATGTCGACATTTTACAATTGTTTTGACATAAATTTAGAAACAGACTTAACCTCGAATACTGTTAAGAGTACCGTGATCCTGGCGTGGTTTATCTAATTGGAATTGTCGAGGACTCGAAGAAGGACGCCAGACACAGCAAGAAGCAACGACGAAAGATGAGGAGTGAGTGAGCGAGACTGAGGAAGTGAGCACGAATAGGGAAAGTGTATAACAGAAAGAGAGAGGGGACGAGTACTCGAAGAACCATCGGTAAGACGAAGGGGGTGTGTAAGTTTGGGCTATCTCTGAGAGCACAGTTCCAAGGAGGCTCCTTTAGACTCTAGTGACGTGACGTCGCCTAATACTCTAATCCCTTCAGTAGAGGCACCATCGTCCGCTTCTGCAGCCTCGTGTTCCTGGGTAACCATCTCCTCCGCTAGGAACGGCACTTGCTAATTAATTGACGAGTACGGATTTTGAGGTGTCGAGAATCTTCATGTCTGTCAAGAAGGAGGACTGTTATCAGTCAACGCAGGCTGAACAGCAAACGTATAACACTGATACCGAGTACTTTCGATTTATTTTGATTTCGTACGACTTTTTGGAATATTATGTTTAATATAAGAATTACATTTTATTTCATTGAGGTAGGAATCGCTCGTGTAGTCACTCATATTGAAAATCGTAAATTATTTAACTCACCTATTTAACAAAAAATGATGAAATTGTCAAGAAGAAGTTTATAATCTGCAACTTATAACTTTTCAATTCACCAATATTATTAGTCAGTAAATTATTATACAAAAGGGCCCTGGTATTAGGAGAATAATTCTTGATACGAAAGTGAGTGCTAAATTCTGTATTGCACATCTTTTTACATTAACCAAATAATGCACTCAGATTTTTTATAAACTCGAGTATTACAATTAAATCAAACATCGCTCACAGTAAAAGGGGACTAAACAGCTGCCGTCGTCGATTCGCGAGAAAAGCAGAGACTTTAACAGCGGACGTGACATTTCCTTGGACGCAAAAACGAAACCAATCTTTACGCGATACCACGTCGGCGGACGTAGGTACTCGGTCCAGGAAAAGGGCTGCTTTCTAATTATTCCCCACAGGCCATAAGGGATGACACGTAATTGGAGGGTGGACGAGGAAGCATTGATCCCTAACTGGAAGGGATTCGAGCTCTTCCTTGCTCTGCTTCAGCCACCTAACTCTCTCTTCCTTCCACTCGCCTTCTCTCTTTCTCTTTCCTTATCTTTCACTCGTTCGCGTAGCTCTCGAACTCTCGAACACCGAATGCTGGACCAATGAGCATTGGCCAGCAAAGAAAAGTGATAATGTCTTAAGCCGTCGGTGCGATTTAACTTTCGATTTTAGTCAGAGAGAGCACATTCTCTTCCTGCGGTCCTTTCTAGGAGTTCGTTGCTCTAAACTCTTCGAGCTTCCCGTGGTCTGAGGAGGGTTTAGGGTTTAAGGAAAGCCCTCTCACTCCAGAGATCCTTTCGAAGCTCCCGCTAAGCGCTCACGCTGATCCTGCTCTTCTTCTTCTTCCTGTACCGTCTCTCGGAACCTCTCGGGTTTATCTAATTCGAGTTGTAGCTTCCTGCTATCGCTCTAAACCGTACGAGCTAGCCGATAGGGGTGGCCCCATCGATTGAAAATATACGTAGTCCCGTGCGATCATTCGCGATCGGGAAACGGGCCGAGGTAACCGTGCCTGTCCAGATGAATTCAGCAATGTGCACGCTAGCTTTTGTTACATAACGGATCGATAAATGTCGTCCAAATATAGCTACATCCTAATACCTTACTACAGGAAAATTCGACTTAAGAGTAAGGCTTACCCTAGGAAATATTTTATCATAACGGTAACTTTCGTTTAAAATTGAGAAACTTGAGAAACTGGTCTAACGAAAATTAACTTAATTCCATTATGTTGAAGTACAGTGAAGTATGGAGACACAAGGAACAAAGAATCTCTTCAAATTTTATTTTGAAACAAACACATTTATATATTACGTAAGTATCGATAATGTCATATTATAATTTTCAAAGCCTCTTCCTCTACATATTTCGAACGCAAGGAAAAGATTTGCGTATGTTCAAATGGTAATTACGAAGAATCAGTTCGCACACAAAATCCCGGTTTTCGCTGCTTAATTGCGACAGCGAGCCTCTTTAAATGTGAACGCTTTACGAGCGACGTTCGCAGTAATCAGAAGTAAATACAGCAATGATCACGGAGCCGTCGCCGCGTTTCCGCAGTTTAATTCTAATTGAATTTGACGTTGCTCGTTACGGGAGACCAGACCTCGGCTGAATGTAAAAAAGACAGGAGGTCCCTGGCCGGGGACCAGGATCACCGGGACTTTTAAGGCAAGCGAAGGAAAACCAGGTAGCACAGGTACACGTAGATCGTGAACGAGACAGACGAGTGAGGGGTCGGTGAGGTGGTGGAAGTTAAGATGTGGGTGAATATAAGCGAACCGAAGGTGTACCAGCGCCCGTTGCCCAACACACTGAGAAACACCTTGGTGTGCATCCAGGGGCCGTGTCCCCTACTCTCTCTCCTTCTATGCTTAGGGGGTGGTGAGGTGAGAGTGACGGGGGATGTGCTGAGAGGCCGGGAATCGCGTTCCAGCTAAAGCTAAAAGGGGTGGACAGTGCGCAGAACCCGCCCCCACTTTTCGCGGCGAAGCAGAAGCTGCCAGTTGCTCGCGCAAGCCTTCATCCCCTCCGGTGTCGCGGTGGAAGATCGCCACCCCCGAACGAACTTAAACATAGCACACAGTAGCTCGCGAGCATCCTGCGTGGAAAGGCTCTCCGCGCGCTTGTGCGACACAAAGGCATCTGTCTGTATATCGTATATCGAGTTGGTGTAGCCGACCGAACCACGCGTGACTGGTGCGTGAACACGCGAGCGCGCGCGCGCGTATATCACATCGAGTGCGTGCACGATCTGTGTCTCCACAATTCCGTGTTCCTAATAATAATCATAGAACGAGAGAGTAATATTTAAAGAAAGAACATAAAGAAAACGGAGTGGTATTGTTCAGTCAAAGAAGATACACAATCGCTAGTACATTTCACTCGGGCCGAAGATCTCAGACGTCTAGACTGGATGGAGAGGGTCCCAAGATTCGAGGCCATGTCCTCGATGGACCTCCACGGCATTCAGGTGAAGTTTCTTGAGAAACTCAGGTTACTTTAGGCTTCGAATGCACGGTTAATGAAAAAACTAAAAAAAAAAAAAAAAAAAATAAATAAAAGGTAAAAGAATAGAAAGCGAGGATTAAGAAGATGGGACGGGTGATCTGAATCGTTTGGAACTGACAGAGATTCTGTTCCCCAGCTACGGGAATTGGTTTTGTTAGATGTTGAGCGATCTTGAGCGAGCGGATTGCTCTCATTGATCAAAACTCACTGCATCCATGCATCCGATGAGAGAGCAGATTTCCTGATCCTCTGGAATTTTTGTGTTCCAGGGTGGAACTGACCAGCGTGCCAGGTGGCCAGAATGCGATGGCTCATCTCAAAAAACGGAAGCTGGAAGCAGAATCTGTCAGCCCAAATCCTAAGCAACCACAGCAGCCACAACAACAACAGCCGCATTATCAGCAACAGCAACCTTTGATCAACAAGAAGGCTGTTCAAGCGATCATTCCGCAAGAAATGGAGACAGCTGATGCTGCTGCTAAACGAAGGAGGAAAAGCGTTCGCGATGAAGAAACGCGCAAATCGCTCGAAGCCAGTGACTCGAGCAAGAGTATACCGTTGCCTCAAAAGAAACGAGCATTCGCTGCTGGAAATTCGGGTAGCCCAGCAAGAAAGTCCAGCAAACACTCGGAAGAACCCGAAGACGATGAGACTCTAATCAGAGAAACCGAAGCTGCTTTGAAAAGCCTGTCTGGAAGTTGGCCTGGTCCGAGAGGATCCTTGTATCAGCGAGGTAATTCCGACGAGGACAAATACGAGTCGAATTTCGAAAACCTGTTTGAAGAGAAAAAAGATAACCCTAAATTGTCGCCTTCCTCTATGTCTACTTCTTCAACTACTAGCAATGACGCAGGTTGTTCCTTGAAAGACGTGATATCGTTCCGCGGTCAGCAAGATCGTAACAGCAAATCCCAGCAACAGTTGAAGCAACAAGATATGAAGCAACAACAGCACCCGAACAAAGCGAAAAAGGATTTAGACAGTTTGTTAAAAACGGAAAATGAATGCGGCATTATCCAAAACCAAGTAAACAACGTGAATCCAAACGAACCAGGTAAAATCAGGCCAGTGCCGATGAGATCTTTATCCAATAAAGACAGGAATGACAGGAATATAATCGGTACTCACGTGGACAGTCAAGGTCGACAGACTGACAAATATTCTAGATATGATCCACCCGATTTTAACGAACTTGTCGATGATTCCTCCAACGAATTAGAGATCGACATGTCGGATCCAGCTGCCGAGAAAGACGAAGCTGACAGGGACAAACTGAACGAGAGAGACAGGGATCGAACATGTAGAAACGGCCAATCGCCGCAAAATTCTAGACAACAACAGCAACATCAAAACCAATTATATTCAAATTACCACAGGCACTATAACGAGAACAGTATGAAGGTTTCACCAACCGCCACTACCACTTCCTCTTCTTCACCACCGTCGAATTCTCCGTTTTCTGCAACGTCGGCGTTCAGACCACCCAATACGGACCACGCGAAAGCGACTGGCCGCGGTACACCGTCAGTAGCCGTGGCTTCGACAGCGATACCACCTATCGGTCCGTATCCAGCATCCGCTACGTTTGTCGGTTACCCCACTGCTGGTCCAGGACCAACGATGCCAACACCCCAACCTGTTACGGGAATCTCGACCTCCTCGGAGGACAAGCATTCTTCCTCTGTATCGTTATTACAGTTGAAATCGTCAAAGGAGGAGGTTCATCATGTAACGAGGCACGAGGTGGCACCGAACTCGATGACAGGCAACAAAAGTCCCTCCAGTGGCCTTCCTGCTATCACCAGTCCCGATTCCTCGAAACAGTATACGATTCTCCAACCAGCTGGTATCGGGTCGAGGGCAGCCAGTGCTATTCAGGACATAGCCAGGGAGGGAGTGGTTAGTGTAACGGCTGTTAGCAGTTGTAGCACGACCAACGGCAATACGGGCAATGGCATCAACAGTAATAGCAATGGAACTTGTACTAATAACATACCTAGCAAAAGTACGAACAACAACAGTAGTGGTAACGCGAACAATACTGCCAATCCGGTCAGCAATGGCAACGGGAACAATGTCACGAATAGTATCGCTATCACCGCTATTTCAACCAGTACGACGACGTCTAGTCCAACGACTGGTGCTGATGCGACATCAGGAAGTGGAACTGGTCAGCAAGAAACTGTTATGAAAATGGCAGAAAGGCCCGTTACCTTTGATGGCACCAGACCGGGAATGTCCATGTCTCCGTCCAGTCTTAACAGAGGTGAGAGATTCAATGTCCTATTCTGTACGAATATCACTGACATTTTCGATATTTACAAGCATCGCATACTTGTCTTCACGAAGAATTTTGTTTTCATAGAGTTCATTTAAAAGGGCTTACGAACTTTATAGCGACATAAAGCAATTGTAGTAATAATAGCATAGGTTCAATTCATTATTCCACTCGTGTGTCCTGCCGAGACTTTAACGACTGCAAATACGGACAGCGTTTTAAATCGCTTTCCCTCATCGGGACAATTTCGTTGACGAATGAAGGTAGATCGAATTTGAAGAAATTCGTGAAAACATTGATGAGACTAATACCGACAGTAGTAGGGTTAGCGTTCGTGTGTTATTCGCTATGAGAGGGGGACAAAAGGCATTTTCGATTCTCCCGCGTACAGTATTCTTCTCCTACTGTCGCTCTTTCTCTGTCACACACACTCTCTCTTACTTTCTCTATGAAGTTAGGGGAGTTAGGGTAGCACGGAAAATCAATAATTACGAAGCGAGGGGCGATGACTCAAATGGTGAAATCAAGGTCTCTCAAAGTAAAGTTATTCTCCGTATCCTCTGCTACAGCCACTTTGTCTTCGTCTTTGCACTGCTTCGAAACTATTCGCTTGATCATGGGAATGTCGCGATGATCGTAAAGACTGGCAGCACGCGGGGAAACTTGCACCTATTACACGCACTCAAGCACGTGCCCTTTAGAATTCTGTGCTATAAGTCGGAGTTTATTTTTCCATATACTCGCTGCTCTTACAAAATTACTTTCTCCCCTTTTTTTTTTTCAAAATTTACTTTCCTAAAGTTAAGTATTCTAATTGTTTCCCTACTCGGCCAAACTTCTATCTTGGAGATGTTCTTAGGATAGAAATGTAGTTGAAAGATTTTTACGTTACGCTAATATTTTACCGTATTTTTTAAAAATAAGATCTTTTATTGAAATATTTTTAAACATTTAATTTTACTTGTATATATCAGAATTTAGTATTAAAATAAAATATATTTGTCATGTTATGAATCATTATCAAGAAACTCGTTATTCAAAAGATAAATAATATTATTTAGTGTGATTTAATGATCGACGTAAACTTTACTCACTTGTCTAAAGTATAACACTAGAAATAAACAAAAACAAACAAAGGAACGATCAGTAACAATAAAAAGAAATGAAAGAAAATTACGGGTGCGCCAACAGGGAGACATTGCACGGTGTGACAGGTGGGAGTTCGAGTGCATTCCAGGGTCTTAGGGCAGCGACGACACGATGTGCCTAGACGGGGAAATTTGGGGTTGATACCACGTCATACGTATAAGCCGCAGCTGTCAGCAGCTAGAAACGTGACTAGCATCCCAGCCACACCACGCTACCTTATTACCACCATGCGGCTCTGCTGCCTGTCCTCATTATCCCCTTAACGTTTTCTCTGACTGAACCTACGAAGACGAACAGTTCAAAAATTCAATCATTGTCGTTCCGCATCCTGTGTAAATTGACCTAAATAGATAGATTACTGTAGATACTACTTATAGATATAAACACGTTATAAAAGAAAAATAAAATATGTTATAAATTTCAAATATTCTATAATAGGGTTCTTCAGGCAATGTATAGAATTTTTACTAATTATTATTTCACTTAGAAGCTAAATTTTAAAATATCGATCATTCTACTTAATATATCTTAACATAGAACCACTAATTTTTAAAATATTCACATCTACTCAGATCTCCTTAGTTCAACCGTTGCCAGACTCTATCTATCCTTAAACTTCATATAATATGCGTACACTACCTAAAATACAATAGCCCAATCGATCAATCAATTTCATCACACTCGCTGACCACAACATTACCTTGCATATCAAAATATTTGTACAAACAAAAACTTCCAACACGCTTCGAACGTTTACGTTGAAGGAGTTTCAGCGGCATCTGTCAATCTCTCAGGGGGCGGTTGATTATTAAAAGATTCGTAGGTGGAGATAGGCCGAGCAATCCAGCTCGACGGAAATCTCGATGAATAAACGCGGGGCCGTGATAAGTGGGCACGATTAATCGCATACTTACAAGCGTGACGGCGGTACAGGCGTGCCGGACCCTATGGAGCTATAGTTTTAATCGCAGGCTCGTTCGCCTGTGCCATTCGCGCCGCTCGTTCCTGAGCCTTCCGATTTAGCGACAGGATTGCGTGCACGTCGTACTCCTTCCTTTTTCTCGTCTCTTTCCTCTTTTCCTCCTTTATTATTCTGCCTCTGCTCTCTCATTTTTTAAAATATTTTCTCTTTTTTATTCAACACACCGCCGACACACACGGTGCACAGGCATAAGAGCGTGTTGACACGCCATAAAACCGCTATCGGGAAATCCGTCGGCCGCAAAAACCACCCTTTCCGCGTTGAAACAGCGCGGCAGGCAGGGTTGGCCTGGCTAATAAAAAAATAAACTGCCCTGTAACTCAATTTTACGCTGCCTTTGCGACCGCACGCATAAAAAGGACCTTTACTCGCGCGCAGGGGCTCTACCCTCGCGTTACGGCCGCGCGCGTCGCCGTGTGTAAATACGTACTTTGTGATTGTTCCCTGGGCTGTTCTCTTTTTTTAGAATCTTTCGTCTTCTACGTTTGCTTCTCGGCCTTTAAGATCTCGTTCTAAGTCGAACGAGAAACCACGATCATCTTACGTTATATTTACACTTTCCAACCCTTTTCGATAACTATTACGAGGAACATCGTTCCTATTTTGTCTCGTGATACATTTATCTTAGTGTAATAAGGATATATTAAACTTATTAATTGAGAAGCACGAAGATACTTTCCTTATATTAACACCTTTCTTTAATGATTAAAAGAAGCCTGGAAGGGCTCCCCAGTATCGGTCGATTAAAATAAATACGCGCCTATTTATTCACTCCTGCCCTGCGTGGTCATTTAAATCTGTCCATCGATTGATTATGAATACGCGGTTCCCGCGTTTAACCGCAATTTTTACCCACGATAGTATCTAGGATTTCAGCACGGTGCGTGCACGATTGTGGAAAGAGAAGGAAAGAGTGACGAGAAACGAGAACATGAAACGAGAGGAAAGGGGAGAAAGGAAAGAATTCGGCACGCGTCGTGCAGTGGGTCGAATGAATAAAACAATCCTGGTGTTTATGTACACCTCTGGACCTCCCGTGGTGACCCTCACGTGAAATGGCAACAAAATAACACAATTACACACTCGGCCACGGCCTCACCCTCGCTGCCCGCTACTCATCCTCGTTCTCACCCTTTGGATCCGCTCTTTCCTCTTTTCTCTCTGACCCTCTCGTCTATCCCGCCACTGGATCCCATAGTGGAAAACGTGGAGAAAGAGGAAAAAAGAAGAGAGGTCTGGCTGACCGACTCGTTACAAGTCTATTCAGAGATCCGGAAAGAACAGCGCGTGCCGGTATTCATTTTGTTGACCGGAACCATTATCTGCCCCTTCGTTCTTTTCTTCTCTATCTCTATCTATTTCGTTCTTCGTCCATTTCTTTCTTTTCTACCGGAGCTTAGGCACCGACCAGCCGCTTTAAAACCTTACGGCTAATTTATTAATCCCGCCGGCGGCGGCCAACCGCCACCCTTAGCCGCTTTTTAGCCTGCTACTAATTAAAAAGCACGGAATCCCGTTCGTTCTTCCTTCACCGATCTGGGGGATTGTTCGTTATTTCTTTATTAGCAATAAGTGTTTTGTAAGTATCGAAGTGCTGCTGTTCTAAGTAATTCGCTAATAGTTTCTAGCAAAATAAGAAAGAGTATTTAAAGATGATTTAGAAAAGTCATTTTAAAAAAGGTACAGATGTAATAATGTACGAAAAAAACGGGGCTGGTATAATGTACACATTATATACATATATAAAATATACAAATGTATACATTTTTTTTTAGGTAACATGAACAGATTAAGTTGGTATGTGAATCACTGACGCTATATCTGATCACTATGATGAATTTTGCTCATTGAAATAGGAGTGCTGGTGCCGATTACAAACAATTCAACTTTAATTTATTCGAAATGAAACGAAAAGTAAGATAGTTATGAATATATTGATCTATTTAATCTACATCGAAATGTCAACAGATACAGGAATATTTGGCATTAGTAATATTTTAATATCTCGAAAACGTCTAAATATTTCTTTCTACCCCATACGGTACCCATACAAGAGTACGAATCATTAAAAACACGTATCATTTCCATAGTGGCAGACATTTTTCATTTTCATTGTTCCCACTGTTTCAACCATAGAACGCTAAAAAGGCAGTCATATTCGCAATTCAAAAGCGAAATTTACGCATTTTTCCTTTCATTAATATCCATTATCCTGGAATCTCTCGACATGACGAACTATTGCCGTATTTAGTTTCCCTGTTCCTTCGGTTTTGCGAATAAAGTATGTCGCTAATGACATCACGTATCGTGATCTAATTTTCCAGGAAGGTGGACCAGGCTATCGTCTAAGCAGGGATCGATTCGGTCCCTCTCTTTCTCGAAGGCGAAATGACGGCCTGATGAAGTTTCTCGGCGTCATGGTGGCTGTTTCGTGGGTCGGCTGTAGGTGGCTGGGGGGATCCAGGCTGAAGGAGGATTAGTACACGACAAAGTTTATAAAAGTGTACTCACTCCATAGGAACCCCCTACAACTAACCTAAAGCTGGCCTCCCTTAAGGTTGTTTCCTTCTGAATCCCTTTTCGAATCCTCTAACACACGTGACGGACGCACCTATGATATGAAGGAAGCTTTTCGGATTCAGAAACATAGAATTGACCTTAGCTTAGGACTAAATGAGTTAATACGCATAGGATAAAGATTGTGATCTTGGTAAACTCGTTTATGAAATGGACGAGCATTTTATGAATCGCGCAAACTTTGTATCAGCGGTCTCGGTTGTTTGTGAGGTAGTAAATGGTATAACATTAATGAAATAATCTTTTGATACATTTTTTAATAATCGTAAATAACACAGTATCGGAGTTGTTACGTGATTGAATTTTGAGTTCTTTTATATAATTAATTACTAACTAATAATACCCGTTGAAGCTTAAAAATGACTTTACTCTAACACTACATCGATTAGTAGATTACTGTTCCAATTTTACGAATAAAATTTGGATAAACAATATACTCTATGATATTATATAAGCTATTCCAATAAATTTATCTGATCGCATAAAGATTAACCATGCATAGGAACAACAGTACACGGAAAGAAAGTTCGCCAATCACGAATGACACAATCTTCGACATGTATTATTATACACTCTAAATTTCAATGTTTAGTGGCTGGTAAACTCTATGAAAGTTTCGGTGTGGAAAGAGTGTTAACTAGGAAAAACCTATTACCCACGCGCTATATAATTATTACGATTATAGTTTTTTTATCGCGAGTTAAGTCACCGTAACGCATAGGCTAATCTCATCTTAGCTGCCATAAAAAAGAATTATTCAGCGATAGTTGTTAAAATCAACATCGCGCTAGAAGCGAAAGGGCCGAAGTAGACGGTCTCATCCTAAGCGATTGGTACTTCTGGGCTACATAGAGCGTACTGGAAACCTGTAATTGTCTGGTCACGCGAGGTCACCCTGAGAACACGAACACGATTATACGTGACGTGCACCATACCAGCCATTAAGTTACAGCCAGTACACGACAGATGGTACAGGTTGCTTGAGCATGCCCCCGATGCAATTTCGTGACAGCGGTAAGAATAGCGAGAAACAATAGGGAAAAAAATGAAGGAAAAAATTCTCAGAGTTTCTGAACATTAATTTCACCAGTGACGTGCTATTGTCGAACAATAATGGATCGTTCGGTGATGAATTAATTTTGTAAAAGAATTCGCGTGTGATCACAACTATACTCCTGCCAGTGTTTTTATTATCTATTGATTTTATTAATCACTGGTTAATACAAAATTGGAGTTTTAATTAATTTGTACACATAGTTCGATAGTAGATTTATCATCCAAAACTGTTATGTGAAAGATTGATGGTTTCATTCTGCGAAGAATAGGGATAATGCGAGCTCGCTTATTCCTTGTTTCATGGGCAAGTTTGGGTCGAATGTACATGTAGTGCTAATCCCTAAGACTTAGATGCGGACAGAGAAATCCCGGTGGTTATTCGCAAATGCGTAACTTGCGCGACGAGATCTAAGGTATCACAGTTAGCCACAGCCTGTCCGTTTTCATTTAAAGTTTTCCGTTGAAACTTTAAAGCGCCATCTTTACTTTAAACTATCTTAAATTATTAAAAAAGACTTTAACATTAAAGAAACATTGCTTAATATTAATTAAACTTGTTTATTAATATCTTCAGAAATATTCTTTTGTATTTTTAAAAATATTTCTGCAATGTTTCTATGTACTCTCATTCAACTTGGAAAGAACGTAATTAAGGAAGCTTTATTTGCCTGTGGGTTCAATGCTCTGAGCAAGGAATATAAAATATACATAGGTATTGGCAAACGAGGAAATAAAACGTATTCTGTAACTGTCACGGTGTGTCGACTGAAAGTACAGCATGATGTCGGACATACTTGTTGTCTATTCGATGGTTAATTTTCATTGAATTCTGCAATCGTAAATACACCCGAAGAATATCACCTATCAGATTTCTTACAGGTTCTATTACGTTTTTATCCCGATGAATTTATCAAGAATTTCATTCCTGATTGTCATTGACAATTTTAGGTATTTTTTTATATATTTAAGCTTCATTTGGACTGTGTAAATGTATTGTAATATACTTTTTTTCAAATGATTAATTTATGTTCTTATTGTACGTTACGTGATTTAAAAAAAACATCAATTTATACAATGTACTGTAGTAAAATTAAAGTGGAACGCTTGTTTCATCAACAAACAGCAAATAACATGCATTCACAGTCAGTCCACAATAAGAATTATCGTGGAACCGGTGTCAAGGGAGAGCGTTTCATTTTCCCTGTTGCAAAAAGACTGCGTCTTGTCAACATACCGGTGTTTTCCTGTTAAAATATCGATGCACGGGGTTGGTCCAATTGCCAAAGCGAAAGTGAACGTTCGAACAGCGAATCCAATGTTCGGGAGTTACAAAAACGAACCACAGTAATAGTACTTTACCGCGTATCGGATCGCGCTGTCACGCTTCGACTATCATTGCACTCGACATTCCATACGGTTTGAGTACGTAATTTACCAGTAATCAAACATACTTGTTGCGGTCATTAAATTCAGAAAGAAAACGATGGATCGATGCACGATGCATGGAGTTTCAGCTTGCTCGATATTACAATTACGCAGCGCGTAACCGATATTAATTAAAGAGCACAATATGCTCGATTCCAAATGGCCGAGTGCATCGGAACTGACACATTCTATCGTTGACAGTCGAGCATCAGCGGAGCGACAATCATGTCGAAACAATCGCTCGAGGTTTTTAAACCGCAAACTCGATCATTTCTTATCAATAGGATCGATATTTTACTCATTTACAGAGATACTGGTTGTGTTAACGATCTCCAGTTTTAAAATACATGTGGGACAGTATAGAAAAAATACTGGTCTTGTTGATTCGGAGAAAATATGGAAAATTAAAAAAGACAATATAGAAAAATATTCTATATAATAGAAATATTTTAACGTATGTTTCTATTCCTATATATATATATATAATTTTTTTAAAAATACTTCTTTAATGAGAATCTGTCACGCAATAAAAAAAATGATGCTCTACCTTATATAAAGTTTATACTGTTTTATTTCTAAATTAGTCATTTGAATCCTTATCCCCTAATCATATACTACATTTTGACCATCGATCGTTAATCCTAGCTCAAAGTTATTACGTGTAAATCATTCCACTATTATAATTGATATTTTACTCTTCGCCATTCATACAATTAATTTTCACAAAATATGTTAATACAATGCATTTGCTGCGCGATGGTGACAAAGCATATGAAATCTGACCATTCGCTATGGTTTGATTTGTTACAGAGGGCAACAAGTGCCCGACCCCAGGCTGCACGGGGCAGGGTCACGTGACCGGACTCTATTCTCACCACCGCAGGTAAGCAATTATCGGTAATTAACCTGTGCTCTCCACTTTGCCCTGGTCAATTAGACACCTTCACGTTACGACAGGAAGACCAAGTGAAATAGGATTGACACTAGTAGACCTGTTCGTCATGTTATCCGATCGTCATTGAATATGGAATAGGATATGGTCACCTTTGTGCTAGGTGGATAAGATTCCACATAAAATACTCGAAAATTTGATCAAGTTAGAACTTTGGTTTCTTGACAAAGTTATGGCACTCAGAGTATTAAAAAGAATAAAGTTGCAGAAAACTTTTGGCAGTCACTGTGCAGCCAGTAAAAATCTTCCTTACAGAGTTATTTCCCTCATACTTTTACAATCCACTAAAACCTGTGTGTTACGACCTTGCTTCATAATTCACTGCTGTGATTTCAGCCTATCCGGTTGTCCACGGAAGGATAAACTAACGCCTGAGAGTAAGTAGTCACAGACCGGCACCATTACTCTTACTTCTTATCGTAGTTACATAGATGCATCTTCTTTTTGCGAGACTGCCTTTTTCACGCGACAACGGAGCAGGGGAGTGGCAAGAGAACGATCGTGAACGGCTATAATTATTTTCCAGCAGTAGTTTCTTTTAAATCGGGCTCAGGATCTTTAACCTACGCGATCAAATCTCAGTACAAGTTTCGCGAATCGATACTGATTTTCGTTTACGCTTACGAAAAATTCATTCGACTAAAGTAAAAAGTCTACACGCGGTATGTTGACATTTATTAATAACAATTGGAACAAAAAATGGAGAAAAAGAATGAAAACTGGACCTCTTCAACTTCGTGCATTGAACGAATCGACGAAAGAGTACGGGCTCGTTTAACTGTGCCCGTCTATATGTGTCTATGTGTCTGTCTATTTATATTCTTTGTGCTTTTCGTTTGCGGGGTAGAGAGCTTTATTTATTGCGTTTCATTTCCGTTTTAATTTTTACCGTTATGTTTGTAGTTTAATTATAGTAGAGAATTTATCACCACACTTGAACTTGGTTATGTTGGCCGTACCTACGAACATCTGGAGAACTCGAGACACGGACGGTGCAAGACTAGCCGGTATGCGTGTGCAAGCACGCCGGATCCGAACGGAGGGTCTTGTGCGATTGAGTATAATTAAAACGGCGACTACACACTCTTGTGATACGGTTCCCTATATCAAACAAACTATGCTTGTCGACTGATCCCGTAGAACACACGAGAAATTTCACCCTGTAAAGTGATCGAAACGGTGAAAGATCATTGATTCATCGTGGATCAACAAAGTTGTAGTCATCTCTCACAAAATGTTTATCATCTTTTATTAATTCCAAATTTAAATTTAGATAAATTTCGTCATTGAAACATTGAAATTTTTAAATATTCATTAAATATGCATAGTTCATTTTCATATGAAGATCAATAAATATCAAATATTTTAGTAATTTAATTTTTGTGTGATTCTTTAAAATACTCGCATCATGTACACGATATCTGTCATACGAGAGACCAACATTATTCCCAATATAACACGAAACACACGACAAGTAATCTATCGAGGTACACAAGAATCGCAAGTTGTTGTCTTATAATTTTGTCACTCGATTATGTCTTTACTTGAGTTTCTCTCTACCCGCTCGGTATACTTGATTGTACTATTACACATTTGATGTGTATATTTCATCCCGTGACGTTATGTACCCCACCTGTCTCTTTTTCTTTGTTTCTCTTCCTTTACTTTCTGTTTTCTCCTCTAATTTTTCTCTGTATACTATACACAACATCTCTGACTACGTGTGTAACATTGATCGAAGCTAAACCAACGCGATCGAAATGTGTCAGAAAGAAACGAATCGTGTTGCCAACAAAGATGATAATTATACTCAACGCATAAGAAAGAACCGAGCTTAAATCCATAATAGCTCGATGCTACCGATCGTATCTTAGTGTGCGTGTATACGTATGTATGGTCTAGCGATAACTTAATCGAAACGTAATAAGAAAAGATGTGGAGCGAAAATAGCAGCGTTCTATAACCACGTCACGTGTCTCTGGGTTCTCTACAGTTCTGGCGATGCATGAGACTATTTTGAAATGCCCGACGCCTGGTTGCAACGGCCGTGGCCATGTCAGCTCGAATCGGAACACGCACAGGAGCCTATCCGGATGTCCCATTGCCGCGGCCAATAAGCAGGCTGCACGCGAGGCACGACACAAGGCTCAAGGTAAGGCGGCACAGCGGCACTCCAACGTGCCTGGAATTCGCCCCAAGAGAAAATCCACGGATGGAGCCGCTCCGTGAAATCGGATCGGGGCTTATAAGCTCCAAGACTACCGCGAAACTAATCCTCCGATCGTTCCTCGATAGCTCTCGCGTGAACTTCTACCAAACCGAATATTCGAGGGTACACATAAGCCACATCGTTTTTTGTCAGTAGCTATTGTCGAGTAACTGTCATTGCTCTATGCATTTTAATTTGCAAAGTTTATCAGCATGGTTTCTGAACGACCCAGTTATGAAGGACTAAACTTTTATATTCATAGTTAAATATTTTATCTATTTCAAGAAAATTCAGAGATACAGAATAATTAGACTCACAGAAGCATGTTACTCGCAAACATTCGTTCGAAAGTTTCTCAATCTTTTCTTCAATTGAAAAGTAACCATAACCAAGTAAAGATACCAATCTAGTTTCATCACGATATTAATGACGATAAAAAATATGTGATAACCATTTCGTTTTCGCGACAGTGTCCGGAATTCCTCCAGAATACATCAGTACGAACCTGTTGCCGCCGTCGATGGATAGCAAGAGCTACTCCCAGTACGGGTCCACGGCACAGGACACAAAACCGGTGCTAAGCAGCCTGACCTATGACTACTACACGACAACGAAAAGCACGGGTATCAACGTGAAACCTCCGAAAACACCGGAAGAGAATCCCTCATCTCGTACGACCAAAGTAGTCCCTAAAACCGAGAATATGACTCCGAGTGGCAGTTGCTGCAATACCCTGCCATCCAGAGGTCAAAACACGACCGACTTACTGGTACCAAAGACGGAAGAAACTGCTTCCTGTCGAGTGAATTCACCGCCACCACCTCCACCACCCACAGTACGGCCAACGTACGACTCGTACATGAATCAGGATTCGAACTCTTCGTCGATGTCCTCGATGGATGCCATGGGGTCTCGAGGATCTATTGGCGCGACGATACATCATCCTACTCAGCATCCGACGCATCACGTGCTGCCTATGCAGCCCACGGTCGCATATCCCATGCCAATGGTCGAGGATACGAGGATGAGTCATCAGATGTCCCAGAGATCTCCGTACGAGCCATCAGCCATGATGGCCGCAGCGGCGGCAGCTGCTGCTGCGGCCACCACCAGCGAGGAACTTTATCATCACAGATCGGCAGAGCACGCGAGAGCCTACATGCATCCTGGAGCGAGCAATATAGCGCGACCAGTTGTCACTTATTCCAACGAGATCGCAACCGCGAGGGGATATGAGAACGCAGTAGCCAGTGCTGCGAATCATCGACCGTATGACCCTGGCACCACATCTGCTTACGAAAGATATGATACGCAAAGTTGCGCACCGATTCAGTCACAACAGCAGCAGCAACAACAACAACAACAGCAGCAACAGCAGCAGCAACAGTTGCATTCTAGGACGAATATGTATTATCTGGGACAGACTGGAATGACGCCTGAGGAGCAAGAAAGAGTGTATCATCAGGAGGCTGCGGCTGCTGCACAGCAACATCAGATGGCGATGGCTGCTGCTACCGCTGCTGGAATGATGAAGACCGAAGACGGTGAATTTCTTTGTTATTATAATTTACAATTATACTAAATTATACTAAATTCTATGTATAAGAACATGAACCATTTTTACTTGAATACAAATTAACGTTAACGTATGTTTAATTTTGCTAAATTTTTTCCTGAATAATGATAAATTCGCAGTCTGAAGTGATGTATAATTTGGATCTCGTAATTTATAGAAATGTTGGACGTGTAAATCACAGGATCTTTTTAGTTGGAAACTTAAAAATGTTTACAATCATACAATTTTTCATAATGATCTTATATTTACAGTGAAATGTGTCACAGTGGCGCAAGTTCAGCAAATGCAGAAACCTGGTGGCCCTCCAACCTCCCCAGGTGGTTCGGTAATGGATTTGTCAACTTCCAGCGTCACTTCGACGAGTCCACAGGTAAATATCTACATACAAATTTTCAAGAAACCAAGGTAGAACTGTGCAAATTTAAAAAGAATGATGATAATTATTACAGGCTCCACCGTATGGTTCCAACAGTCTCAGCCCTCAATATGGCGGTGGTCAAACAGTAGGTGGAAGTCCCCAGGCTGCAGCGAGCCCACATTTGACTGCAAGTCCTCAGGTTCCCAGTCCTCAAGGACAAACCCTTGATCTCAGTGTCAACAGGCTTCATAGGTAATTATCATTTGATCTACTATTCTCTTATGCACAAAACATTCTTTTTAATCACCCTTTATACATCAAATTTGGCCATTCATTTTAATACACGCGGAACAAGATTAAAATTATTTTAATTCGACGAATATTTTTCTTCTAACGCAACCAGAATACAACGAGAGGGAGAGATATTAAATCGTACATCATCTTCATCTGATTATAGCGGCGCGCCAAGTCCCCAATATCCAACCGGCCACGGAGAAGCTGTGGCGGTTCCCGTTGGACCTGGTTTCCCAGCACCCAGACCAATCGAGGAGCAAACCGAGCCCGTGGACTTCTCGACGGCAAACGAGCCGGTCAATTTCAGTGGGGGTCCTGGAATCAGGCCTGTGCCAGGCTTCCCGCCACCCGGTGTGCACGTCACGGCGTACAGTCGGGAAAGCACCCCAGACAGCGGGGGTTCCCACTACATGGACGCTTACCGCGATCCCACTGGTGAGCTATCACTGTTTATCACTTAACTTGCCAGATAGTTCGTCATCGATCATTTGGAAACGCTTTATGACCCCTGACTGTTGTATTCCTCATCTCTATTTTATCTATAATTGTTGGTCGTTTTCATAATAATTAACGATTCAAATATTGAAAATGATAATTTTTAACGGAGGTATAAAATAAAGGGTGCTCCCCTTTTTCTATCTTTTTAGATTTAAATGTTTTTTTAAATTTTAAAGATGAAATCTGATAACTTTCGATTATTGTGTAATAAATTATTACATTCTTTAACTATTAATTTTTTAAACATCCGCTACCGAAAACGAATAATATTAAAAAATTTCAAACCTTCACTCTTCCGCGTCATGCAGTAAAAACTCTAGCTGTGGTGCGATTGAATGCAAAGAAAATCCAACGAGTCTCGTGTTTTAAAACCCGTCATCTTTCATCGCGTAGCATCAGATGCTGTTACACGCGCCGACTAGAGACACCGAAACAAATTACCTGGAACGGGTAGATAAAACTAACACGTACATAGATCCAACAAAGTCTTCGGCATTCTAAATTTCGACAAGCACATATACTTGAAACATACGCGACGCGTCAGCTTGACTACATGTAACGGACGAGCGAGGAAATGCATGGACAAGGGAAAAGAACAAAGAGCTCGACGCCCTCGGGGGTCGGACGGGAGAGGAACCGAACGAGAGAGCGATACGCGGTTACAACCGTCGAATAAAAATTCGCCAGAACAGTACATGACTGCCATAATAGGCACCTATGGCCCCGACTCTCATTTTCCTCGGTCTCTCTGTGCCTTGGCATTCCAAACCTACAGCAGCCCATTTCCCTCGTCCCTGTCGTCGTTTCTCCTGCTCTCGCTGTGTATACCCGCCCCTTTCCTCTTTCTCTCATCCTCTTTCGCCGGCGTGGATGTGCACCAAACCGGCACCCTTCCTACCGGACCACCTCCCTGTGGCGGTACACGACCATTGTTAATTATCAATATTTCGCGTACACGTAGCCGGCAAAAGTCCGGCGCGGCCAATATTGTGCGGACTCTGACGCTGGGGAGTAGTTATTGAAATTGAAATATTCGAGCACACAGCCGGCATGTCGAGTTCATTCGTTCGTTCGGCGTCGTCGTGTTCGCGCGTCGTCCACGTTGCCAGTACACCGACGCTCTTCGTCCGTCGGCTATTTGCACTGCAGACGAAATGAATTCTTGCCGGTAAATAAACGCGTAGATTTTACAACGGTTAATCAAGCGACGCGTCGACCTTAACGGACGGTTTCGACCTTTGCGCCACCGAACCTTTGTCCTGCCGCTTTCGATTGCTTCATCCCCTTCTTTTTCTTTTCCGTGTTTTCTCGTTTTCTTTTATCTTTATTTTTGTATCGTGGTTCTTTTGTTTCCACGGTGAAAGAGTGACTTCTTTATTTACTTCATTATTGCATCCCGTTACCAGTCAAGAGATTACGTAGGAATGAGGTGGGGATTTTCATAAAATTGAAATTCGCCACGCGTCTTCTTCACCAAAGCGGAGCATTCGCGCACGTGTTCATATACTCGCGTTGCTCCAGTTTTTAGGCCGCACCGTGTTTCTTTATTGTACGTTTTCACCGAACGCTGCTGGTTTGATATATGTATATATTCGAACTGCAAGTTTGACAAGTATCCGCGTAGCTTTATAGATATTTCCAAGTTCTAAAATATACCTCTATACCGAAAAGTAAATAAAGAATGGTAAATATGTGGAGAACGAATTAAATATTAACCTCGTTTAAACTAGAACCTTTTATTTCATTCAAAACTTTTATTATTAAACGACATTAGGATGTAACAGGGATTTTTTAATCTTTTAAATTTCATATTTATATTTATAAAACATTTTATATACAATATTCTATTGTAATCTTTCATTCGACAAGATTACATTATAAATATTTGTCACTTTCAGGTTATGGACCGATGAGCCCGCACCCCGGATACGGAATGACAGGCGTTCAACCGGAATATCCTGGGAACACGTATACCCCCTACCCCACCGCAGGCTACAATTGTGGCGGGACTTATCCTGGAGGTCCCGTAACTTCCGGTTACCAAATCCCAGCTGGCTACACGCCGACACCCTGCTATAGTATGCCACCTCCGCAGCACACAGTCGGACCTCTCGATAAACCTACGGGTAAAGACGATAGGTAAGGAACTCGACGATCTATGTACTTTCCAAAATAATACCGCGCTCGTGAGAAGACGTAGGGCGTTTCTGGTTCATCGGAAACTCGATACTGCCATCCTTAGAGACACTGAAATTATTCAATATCGAAATATTATTATTAATTAGTGTTTTAACGTTTTCCCTGTTATTTTAATTGAATTCGCATAAATTCAAATAAGTAATATACGACATGAAGAAACTTAACATTCCAAATTAATATTTTTAACTTTAACTTCTAAAGATTCCTGATCTTTATTATAATTAATTTGACTTCCAAAGAAAATTGATGATTGATTTCTTTATTACTATTATTCTCAAAGTAAGAACTTAAGTAAACTAGATACTGTGCAATCCTATAAATCTATCTAAATTATACTAAATATAAATATAGATTTATATAAATCTGTACTAAATTCAAATTGATTACCCAGAGAAGCCCTGTAGCCCTGATCGTTGTAAAAATTGATCTCATTCAGTAGAGTAGGACGGTACAAGATCAGACCACAATGAAACGTCCCATTATGGTGGTACCCATGTTGTCCAATGAACCGGAGGAACGTCCACGCGTCTATTAAACGTGCATGCGAGCATCGCACATTTTGGTACTTGCCTTGCGGAAAGGGTCGCGCGAATCTCTCTCGCGAATGTATACGTATATTCGCGGCTGAAAAGGCACAGGAGGCAAAATCGGTTGGTGGCGGTGGCGGCCACTAACGGCGCAGAGGGAGGCGGAGATCGCGCATACCTACCTCCATTTTGTTAATTAAAGTAATTACTCTTCGTACCGAAAGTGCCAACCTTATTCTAATTGACGTAAAGCTCGGCGGTACAGTGGAGAAGGCGCGGTTCGGCGCATAAGGAGAGGAGGTGGAACGAGAGGCTGCTGGAAGGGGAGCCGCCAAGGGTGAATAAGGTCGAAAGAGGAGGTGGGGTATAATCAGTTGCCACCGCACTGGATTATGGGGCGAGACCTGCGTCGTCCCATCGAGGTTAGACCCTTGAAATGCACCTCGGATACCTCGGGCAACACTGGTTTCCTCTCTTTTCTAATCTCCGCCCATGCCCTGAAATTCCGCGCGTCCGTTCGACAACGTTACCCAAATTCTTCGAGAATGTTCGCGTTTATATATTAAGTGGTAGATCGTGGAAAAGTTGGAGAAATCATATTTAAATTAAGCGTTCTAAAATAGTTGTCTAGGGTTTGGATATACAGGCACCTAGAATGTTTCAAAATTGCGAACTCGTACAAATAATAGATTGTTTTTTTAATAAAAAGTAGTTCTTTTAAACATAATTATATGTAGTTAACCTTTTTTCAACAGTTGCGCGTATAGAACACTTTGGAAGTTGCAGTCTTGAAAAAGATATTTTATTAGTTTTAATGATTAATACGGCAATTTTTATATGTTACATAAATTTATAGTGTACTAGGAATTTAACATCCGCAGTAGATTAATTTTTATAACGATAAACTAGGAAGCAAAGAAGCGCCATTCGTTCTCGAATTTTTGACTTTACTAATACTTACTATACAATTCTCATTATGTCCTAATCGTATCATCTTATGAATCGTAATCTTGTCAGAGATCCGTCATCCCTTCAAAACGTACGAAATCATACGAAACAATAAAAAATGAAGTTCATATCATTCTAAGACATGCTTTCAAGAGCAATTACCTCACTCCCCTCCATAGACAATCTTCGATTCGTAATAGAACTCGTAATAGAAGAACTTCGAATAACGGAAACGCGACTTATGAAGGTCGTTGGTATGAAGACAGAGAAGGTTGGTGGTTAGACGGAGCCTGGGAAAATACACAAGGCAGAGCATTCGGGGCGTACCGGTGAATTGCACTCAAGTCCGCATCCGTCGGCTCGGTTGGCCGGCAATATCGCGGCTACTCAAGGGCCATCGAGGTTTTCGAGGCTTCTCATAGCCCAGCGGTAGTTCGTTCATCTACGAAACTACGAGGAGACGAGAGAAAAAAGCAGAAGCAAACCGCTCTCTCGTGCTCTGATCCGCATATATTCCTTCCGCCTCCTGCTCCTGCTGCTGCTGCGCCTCGTCCTTTCTCCACCGACCGGATGCCGAACTTTTCGGGATATTTTTTCTCTCTCTCATATGTCGCTATGACACCCGCTGTCCGTGCACGGCAACCTCCCTCTCGCCCTGGCCGAGAAGGAAAAGTTGCGGAGCGCAATAAAACTTTCCGGTTGCTATCCCAGCTCTGTAACGACGCGACGCAGCGATTGCGTTCTAGCCACGCTCGTACCCTGGATGTCCAAAGTAGTGCTATTCCAACTGAGCTTTCGAGATTAAAAATCTCCTATCGTTTATTATCTTCGTTGTTATATGTGTAAAATTTTGATTGGATCTGACGATAATAAGTGAGCGTTCGAAGGAAAAGTGGTAAAAGTGACGATATCTTTATTTAAAAAAAACTGTGTTGATCTAGACAAACATGATCTTTTCCACTGTTCCATTGAGTTCCTCGAACATGTTCTCCATTTATGATTCGACATGGGACTATGCGCTGGCATCCATCGTACGACGTAGTGAGTGAACGCGTATGA
This sequence comes from Bombus pascuorum, assembly GCF_905332965.1. NCBI lineage: Eukaryota > Metazoa > Arthropoda > Insecta > Hymenoptera > Apidae > Bombus > Bombus pascuorum. The sequence goes on from NC_083493.1 coordinate 4,047,851, forward strand.
AAGAGTTATTAGGTGCAGGCATACGAGAGACGAGCGATCGCGTTGGGAGTGTCTTATAGTGTTGATGTTGTTCGGTGCAGTATGAATATGAGGCGGCACTCGTTGAATTTCGTGCCTCGGCCCGCCCCTCGTGGTCGCGATGGCAAGGAGCTGATACAGTGCCCCACGTCGTCCTGTGATGGCATGGGTCATGTCTCGGGAAACTACGCTACCCACAGAAGGCAAGGCAGCATTGACATTGACACTGACATTTTACATTCGACGACGTCATCCGATTATGTATAATTTATATATTGATATAGCGATGCAGCACGCACGCACGCACGCTCCACATATCATACACACACATGAATACACACATATTCATACATATAGGAACCTTGCTACACAATTATTCCCCTGGTTCTCCTGATTGAATCGATCCAACGTAAAAATTCCTTGATAGTAGTTCGATTCCTGTTAAAGTACTTGGCATCCTATAGAACACACGCGTAAAGTCACACATATCGACATCCTTAAAACACATTCAAACATTGAAAGCGATTTCTCACAAAAATGCGAAAATTACATGGATGGGTTTTTTGCATCAATGCATATTGGTGGTCCGTGGCGTAGTGGCTTCTTAAGTGTTTTGTGACACTATATCATTTTTATCTAGAACATTCCTTCACCCCCAAGTTCCTTGCTAAACCGGTCTTGTAGTCCTTACTCGATATTGCTGTTACCATATTATACGTGTGAACACCCGTTTGATATAAATAGCTATTTTTACAAATCATTTTGTTTCCTTTTATTTTTATTCCACGATCTTTCTTCTCTTTATATATCCTTTCTTCTTCCCCAATATAGTTTCTCTTTGCGTACCTTTTTCACGTACGTAATTCCTCCACACCCCATTTGCCTTATCGTACGATATACTATAACCAAAGTGTGTAGATGAGTTTCATGTTGAATGAAGCACCACTTGCTCCCTGTTTCGACCCGACCCCTACGAAAAGGGATGGCAAAATCATTAAGACGATCGCCGGTGAAGAGCAGCTTCGTGCTCGTGCAAAGATACGATGCTTCCACCAGTTTGTCTTGAGCTCTAACTGTAATTAATATTCATTTTCATATACGCATCTAAATATATATATAAATATATATTATACGATCACCGAACCCGCCTGTTTAAAAACCGCTTCGCCAGCCTCGAGTGGGCAGCTTCGTAGCGAACTGTTGCCAATGACCATGTCAGAGCAGAACCGTAAGGAATAGAAAAAAGTGAGAGAAAATAAAATATAACGATAATTGTAACAGTCACAAAGGTGCACCGTATCCGGAAGCGTGTTGCACGGTTGTTTAATTATAATCATTTAATTATAAACACAGAGAAAGACAATTGGCAATTGACGAGTTTCACTGGGGTCAGGTGTGAGTGTGCTCCCTGCTCTCCTTTTCAGTGTTCCTAGAGTAAGGCCAACCTTGTATTGACATGAACTTAAAACGCGATCGATCGATACGAGCGACACCTCATGAGTGATCCAACTGGAACACGGCGTTGCCATTTGCATGCTATCATATGTGTATATAATTATGAATCGTTGATTGCCCGTTTCGACTGCGAGTCCACCATTCACCCAATAGATCCGAGGGAAAAGAACCTATTGGAATCAATACGATATCATTCAAAGTCATGTTTCGAGAGAGAATGGAAACGTGTCATTTCACGACACGAGCCTTAAACCTTCCTGTACAATGTCTTCGTTCGAACTGGACGCAAGGCAAGTTGTCCAAGATTGAATCGCGCTGAAGGCTGCTTCTTTTATAAAACCATTATTAATATGTAAGCAGTCCGTGTGGATGATCTCGGTGAGCAGAATTGTCTTGCTCCTTTGACGAATAATAAATAACAACAGAAAATCATAATGCAATAGAACTAACATTTGTCGAACGATACTTTGTAATCTCATCGAGATCTTCTTTTAAATCGTTTAATAGTACCTGAGTATCATATCTGGTACCTGAACGTAAGTACTCGAGACTTCTTGGCAACGTCGCGTAAATTGCATGCGATGTGTTGCTGAAGCCATCGTTGGATGTTTCTGAGGTGTGCGTTCGTGATCCTGACCATGGGGATTCCTGCGCTACTTATTCATTCTACCTGATATATATTGAATAAAACAAGATTGTTGAAACATTTTCTAACGAAGTGGAAGTAGCGCAAAATCGTCATGGTATATGTAGACCAAGTTTAAAAGAGCAGAAATTTTTGTTTCCTTTACAGCTTGTCTGGTTGTCCGCGAGCCGATCGTTCCCAGATCCAAGCGCATTCTCAAGAGCTCAAATGTCCCACACCAGGATGCGATGGTTCGGGACACGTGACCGGCAACTATTCGTCTCATAGAAGTTTGTCCGGTTGTCCAAGGGCTAACAAACCGAAAAGCAAGCCCCGAGATGGACAGGATTCGGAACCACTAAGGTTTGTATCATTGACATTCTACTAATCCTCCAACACTTCAAAATCGAATCAATCCTTCGATCTCTAAAACTTTAAACTAAAACTTTCAAATTTCCATATTGAATAGTTTTCTATGAAAATCATTGCAAGTAATCACTGCTCTGAAACTAACATTGAATCAGTGCAATTCACTTCCATAAATTTGATAAAGATTAGTGAGAAAGATAGAATGGGTTTAATTGAGTGAGCTTCTAGTCTCTTGCGAACTCTGCAACTTGTGTTATACATAATCACGATCCCAATTTGCGTTTTCACCATGTTCGCACGTTACACGCAGCTACGTGGATATCTTGCTGACCGCATTGCACGTGCTAAGATCCGCTAGCAGACCGAAAAGGTCGTCCCATCCCTTTCAACGCGGTGTCCCTTAAACCCTATTCGCTTCCTAACGCAAAGACGAAGACGCTGACTAATAACCAGCGGTTTCCGCTCGTTTCATGCTCGCTCTCTCTATTTCTCTGTGGATGGATTATATGGTGTTGGTAATGGTGGTGTTGGCATTTCGTGCTACAGATGTCCTATTCCCGGTTGCGATGGCTCTGGCCATGCCACTGGCAAATTCTTGTCGCATCGCAGGTAAGATTTCCTCGCGATTTTTGTGGAAGACCAAATATTGTAATTATGACTTACTGAAAACTTTAAAAAGGAACTTTTTTCAAAATTGAGCGTTTGAAATAGTACTCGTAATTTTAAGAAAATGCGAGACTCGGGATAGCTTCATTCCTATTATAAAGTATTTGCAAAAAAATTGATTGAAAAAGAATATTTCTGATAAATTTTATTTCAATTTTGCCAGTTAACAGAAACTAGGCAGTTTGTCTAAGATTAACGTAGTAGATCGAATTCAAACGAATTACTTTTAACCAACAAGTAACTTTGTCCAAGTTACATTTCTGTTCGATGGTAGTGTCTCAAACTAATTTTGTTCTTTTGCCACAAAAAAAATTGGCGTTTCTTATCTTCCTTATTTTCAGTAAGAAGGTGTTTTCTATGAAACGACATGTCCTTAATTACGATAACAACGACTTGTTGCAGCGCATCGGGCTGCCCCATTGCAAACAGGAACAAGATGCGTGTATTAGAATCGGGAGGTACGGTGGAGCAGCACAAAGCAGCGGTGGCCGCGGCGACAGCGATGAAGTTCGAGGGTGTGAACTGTCCCACGCCGGGCTGTGATGGAATCGGTCATATAAACGGATCGTTCTCTACTCACAGATCTCTGTCCGGTTGTCCGATAGCCGGTCACGCGGTAAAGAAGCCAAAGTTCGAAGACATGTCGACCATGTACAGCAAAGGAATCACCGGTGAGGATCAAGCTGCCTCAGATGTCGTTCATGTCTTCGATTATCGATGCGTGTCGTTATTAATCGAAGAATAAAAAGCAAAAAGAAAAAAGAAAAGGAAAGCAGATCGGTTGGCTCTTCGTGAACGAGTCGTCGACAATTGATACATATTATTAATTGAAATGTTCGCTGTAAATTCGAAATATCTCATTCACGTCGAGCTAATGTTGCGACATGTGATTGCCTACTACAGTGAGTAGAAGCAAAAAATTGTAGAGTAGGCATGATTATTACAAGTTTGCCTTTTTATTCTTTTCTCGCGCCGTACTCGTCCAATATAATTTCTTTTTCTTTTCTTTTTATTGACTTTCATATTAGATGATATTTGGAAAAATATTCGGAATAATATATGGAATTAGTAATTTTGGACGAGTCGAGGGCAAAAAATTGTGACAAAATTCTGAACGTTTATTTGTAAACTTGTGCATATATGACCTTATACTTGATCCTATGCTACGCTATACTCTACTCTTCACGCAATGATGTGCTGTCATACCAACAAGAGTAACCTCCGTCCTTTTTCCTGCCCACTTCTGTCTACCTGTATATTCAGTTACTTTTTTGGTCGTTTCTACTTAAATTTTACGTTTTCGTTCTCGCCACCCTTTTTCTCCGTGATATTGGTATTCAGGTGTATTCGAGATATTTTGTTTGGTTCTGTTCTTTTTTATATTCTTCCACGAGAAAACAGAGACGCACGGAATTTGTTGACCAACGGCAACAGGAGAAAAAAAAAAAAAAAAGAAAAGAAAGAAAGAAACACCTGAACTGGACACCTCAACTTCCACTGTGTCACTTTGCTTCTTCCAATTACGAATTTGGCCCCCGTGAAATCCTATCTCCCACATTACTATGTGCAAGAACAAAGACAATTAGAAAAAAAGAAGCGAAAATGTAAAGACCAAAAAAAAAGCAACCGTATGTCATAATAATGAAAAATAATATATTCTGATTTATTCTGGGATCACGATCAGCTCCTTTCCTGTCATTGAGCTTTGAGGAGAACATTTACTTTTGAAGGTAAGGGACTGACGTACTCGCCATTTGTTTTCTATGTGTTTTCGGTGTTACATACAAGATCCACACACCAGTAATTTTACTTTTTACGAGATGACGTCCGAGTGTTGGCAGCAACATAAAGAAACAGAAAAGTACCTACTATAGTTTCAATTAAATAATTTTCAATTCTTTTATGATATAACTGCAAGTTTCGATGACACTGCAAAATTAAAAGGCCAGCACTCGGTGTCTCCTATTTTTTTCTTCTATCTGGTATGATGGCACCTCACGCTACCCCTTGATCACCTTAACATCGTCCCCGATCATTCTGTTTTCCTGCGGCACTCCTGTCAGGTTCGTGCGTCTGTTAATGAGTTAAACGCGTCACTCGTTTCATCGAAAGAACGAATCGTCGCGTTTGCGAACTAGACGAGCTCTTTTCTCCATCACTTCAGCACGAACCACTCGCAGAAGAAACCGTACCGATTCCCATATTTCAGACAAATCCTCATGCAGCGACTTGGGATACTTTCTAGACTTATACTGCCTAGCAAGCGATCATTGTCGCGCGATAAGACGAACCTGCGATGTGATGATGCACTTGTTTTCCAAAAAAAGAAAAAAGATACCAAAAAAAGAAAAAAAGTAAAACAATGTAACCCGACCACAGACCAACCCAAATCGCTGTCCGAAGCTTTCCTGGCGCTACTTACATATACGCTCTCGCCACATTCTCACATTTTATTGTATATGAATCCCGCACACCTGTCAAGAACTACGTATGTAACTAGTAACATTTTTTCTCTGTAATATCAAGTCGCTTTTGTACGAAACTCGTGTGGACAGAGCTCTTTTTGAGAGTTTCGGTCAAGATCTTGGGTTGATCGGACTTTATCGACCTTCTTGGCTTCCGATGGTTTTCTCCAAGTAAACCTACGTTCTCGAGACTATCGACGTCGATATACACCGCTGACTATAAAACTATAAGTTAACTATAAGAAAGTAAAAGCAATGAAAATGTTCACTTTATATTGAATATCAATGGACGTTTTATTATTTATGGCGCCCAGTGACATTAGCAGAAAAAATCAGTCGAACCAGTGTCTCGAGAATCAGGGTGAAACCTGTTGGAAATCGGGAAAAGCGAAATAAAAGTATAAGAAAAAGAAAGAAAGAAAGAGGCAGATAGACAGGCTGTTAAAATGGACCGTGTATGCCCTATCTTCAGGAGTGGACACCAGTGGTCCGGCTCACGGGGGTGCGGTGGGTACGGGTCAGGGTAACACGAGTGGTAGCGGTACCGCCAGTGGCCAGAGCGAGGATCTCTACACACTGGAAGCCGAGATCACAGAGCTCCAGAGAGAAAACGCTCGGGTCGAATCGCAGGTGTTGCGCTTGCGCTCCGATATCACCGCCATGGAGAACCAACTGAAGCAAGGTGAAAAGGTCAGTACGCTTGTACTCAGTCGGTAATCGATTATTACCGTGTGCTGATAGAAATGCTAGAGAAGCTTCCGTCTGTCAATTACATAGAATGCGATCCAATTTGGACTAAAATTTCTATTTACAATGTTATTTTATCATCCATGATGTTATTATGTTATTATACTGTGATTGAGTAAGACAGTATAGAATTAAAATTCGTGGAAATTTTAGACTAGATAGCTCTTGTATCATTCGTTGTTAACGTAGATCTGTGCTGATCAGAGAGATTCCCTTTCCTCCGACACTCAAAATTGAAAATTCCCAATTCTGAAATTTCTAGTAGATAGCATTGATCTCGTTACAAATACTTAAATTTTCCTTTCTTTTTATTATTGTTACGAAAGTGATCAAGTGTATATTTAATAAGCTGAATGTTTTGTAAAAAAAGGTTCGTTTCTTCGCAGGAAACAACGGCGATTACTCAGCGAAGCAACAACCTGACCGAGTACTATCAATCGCTACGCGATAACATGATAACGCTGTTGGAGCACGTGCGAATACCGAACGCCCCGGGCGGACCGCAGGAGAAGATGGGCCACGAGAACTTCGACAGTTACCTGACGAAGCTGCAGACACTGTGCACCGCTGATGGTTATTGCGCGGACGAGGCAAACAGGCCGATATACGAAACGGTGAAGACCGCGCTGCAGGATTTCACGGTCCTACCGACACCCATCTGAGACCATCCTTAAAGCTCGACGATCGGATACAACGTGACACGAACGCGTTTCATGCGGTAACTTCGTTCTCGTTGTGATGATAAGGAAAAAAATGCGATCATAACAGAGACACAGAGGTTCGCGTGATTTACCACAAATGGAAAGACTATTCTGTGCGATGAAAATCGTGTGTCGGTAAACGAGCAACGAGAAGGACTTTCTTGATCGCATAATAAATTGTGTTATGACTCTCCATACTGAGTATGAGAAATCGAAAAGACTTTTTACCAATTATCGGGTGATCTGCTCGTGTACCAAAGGAAAACGGTGCTTTCGACTGTCGACTTAAAGACGGTAAATGTTCGACACAAGCCAATGACGACTGTATAGACTTGAGAGTAGTAAATGTTACAAAGAAAAACGGTATCTAAGGTATCATCTGATAATCACCCAGTGTGATCCCGCAGAACCGTACGGACTGACGTTGCTCATAGCGATATCTTTTGTATATAATGAAATTGTAGGACATAAGAATATCGTAAGGCCGAGGACCGCGAGGACTCGTAGGCATCGTGATTGTAAATAGACGGCAGAGAAAGCATTTATATATATATATACATACATATACATATTATTCGAAGGAAACGTTAATGTCGTTATCACTCTTAAGTCATGTAAAGATAAAGATGGAGTTGGTGGAAGACACAAAGAACACAAGTGCGAAAAACATAAATGATTAGCTTAAATGTATATCAAACAAACGTATTGCTCTTACCAGTGCATAACTGTTACTACCCGTTAAGCCATTAAACGTTTAAAAAGTAAACGAGAATGTGGAACCGCTATCGATGCTGCTTCTGCTAAAATGGAAAAATGGAAAAAAAAAAAAGAAAAGAACCGACAGCTACTTATAAATTACTACTGCGTACTTACAGCTAGATATTATTATTACTACTATCGTCACTGTTACAACCACCGAGATTGTTTCTAGGACTAACCCAATCATTATTATTATTGCTACCACTACTCTTACTACTGTCTGATATAGGATATTAGCGATGAGTATACCGACGCATTTATATTATCAACGAGTCTACGAAACGGCGAAACACTTTGTCCATAGTGTGTACATAGTCGACAGAAAGAGATTACGAATATTATAATGAGAGTTCGGTGAGTACTGCTGATCCACTTGGCTAATTGTGCGTGAGATGATCGATGAGAGAAGATTCTGCGCGTGAAACCTCGATCTTGTAATAACGGTGCATGTACACACAGCCTGGTCGTTAATTGTCAAGATGTCAATCGCAAACACGGTGTACTTATCAAATTTCCGGGCGTTTAAGGGCGCGACGAGGATCGACGAGCTCCATGAAAAGCGAGGACGATCCTTGATCCTCGTGTTCGTCGTGAATCGTCGACCAATCGAATCGGGACGAAGGATACTCGTTCTTTTGTGCAATAATTTCGAAACGTTCTGTGTTTGTTCCTTTCGTTGAAGAAATTTACTAGGATAAACAGATACGCGTACATAGTACCGTCGCGTCTATGTGAATTGTTATTATTTTTGTTGATACATTTACGTCTCTCTACGTTGTAAGTTGGCGTTTTTAATGGATCGCAGAGCACGCGAGGAACCAAACGTGTAAATATCGATACGTTCCTGCGCGTATCGCGGTACGACGAATATCTTCTGCCTCTTGGGTGCTTAACGGTCGAAGGCTCGATGAAGAAAAGCAAATCTCTGACAATACACGTCGTCGAACCGGCAAACGAAGCGTTTCTGGTTTATTTCTCTGGCATCGATACGTATACGAGACGAACGAGGAAAAAAGTCGATGGCGACGTTCGCGTAAAATTATCTTTGACGTTTACCAAGTAACACGTTATATTACACGAGTACTAGTTTAAAACAAAGGATAGAAAGAAACGCGACATAACCGAGATAGGCGAAGATATTTTCCGTGCAGCGCTTATTACTTTACAGACTGAAATAATTTCGTCACAGTAGAACGAGACAGTGTACATAAAAGTAAGAGAGAGGGGAGAATCTGGGAAGTAGAATATAGGAGAATCAATTATTCGTCTAATTCGTGGACAGATGGGATGAAAGATACCGTGAGAAGAGGTATATACTTTAACCAAACACCGTGTAGTGAGAGTAATAATAAATTAAAAAATATAGCGATAGTCGATTAATCTTCGACGTTATCATTATTCTTGTCATTGTCATTATTATTACGATTATAATTACCATCGTCACTGTGATTAGATCTATTTTTTTGCTCAACACGAACCGCATACAGGCAGTGGGAAGGAAGACGAGCAATACGTTCACGATCAGTACGAGCTCGTTCTTCCCGAGAGTTACCATTTCGACGACATTATTCCTATTATTACCATTATTACCATTATTGTCGTTACGTTCTCGTCATTATTACGATTATTATTGTTGCCGTTGATAAAGTTGTACGAATATATAAGTTCAATGATATGCTTTAAGTAAGTATAAATGTTACTCCGATTGAATAAAGGGTATTTATCGATGAATCTTGGCTTATTATTCATAGACAAGTCTTACAAACACAAAGTTCGGTGCTTTAAATCTTCACTTTCCACTTCTCACGAGCAAAATTCGCTTTCCTCAGTCATGTCAGTCCGATGCTCAAATCTCACTTAATCAGAGTATGTGAATAATGTGGGAAAATAGAGCGGGACAGAGATCGTGGTGCCATATGTAACTTTTAAGATATTAGGTATGGTAATTGCACTATTGGTTGTAGGATACGTGATGTGGAATATGAAATACGATGTTATAGTACGTAGAAAATTTATATATTTGATTTACTTCAACATGAGGAATTACTCACTTTCTGGTTTTACCGCGATTTCGGTACACTCATTCCGTTTTCTTCGAAAGCATAGATCTCTGCCAAGATTGAGAATTAAACTTTAACACTTTATGGACATATTTCCAAGATATCAAATTATAAGAAAAAAACAAAAAGATTGATGTTTTAGCCCGCCATACTAAGAAGACTTCTTAAGTTTTATTAATTTCGATTATGGCTATATTAGAATTCTATCGTTTCGAATCTTATAGAAAACGCTATAAGGAATTGGTGTAGAAAAGAAACTCAAGTTTAAAAGTTACCTATCATTATATTTGCATTTTCGTTATAAAAAAAAGAGTCTTGTTTCACAAAGCAACGTCGAACTTGACATAGTAACATATTATATAATACCTGCATAATCGTATATATCACAATAAAATGGACGTGTGAATGAGTTTCGCATATGGTATGTACATCGTGTAAAAATGACAATCATCGAAATTATATGGCAAGCAAACGTATTTCCTCTAAAAAGCCACGCGATTGTCTAAGCAATGAAATTCAGAACATCTCTAGTTCCGATACGTTTTAGGGCTTCCCTCTCCAATTCCTACACGTCTTTTAAGGTCTCTTAAGGTCACATAAAAGTCTCTTAAGTTCTTCGACCATTGCAAATGCTATTCTTTTTAATGATAATGGATACAGTTTATAGATTGTGTACAGATATAACAATGTACAAACGCACGAAGTGTATCGAATTATCGACAGTTCGTATTTGCTATTTTAGATTCACTCTAAATTAGCCAGACGAGTTCACTAATCATGCTTATACGGGTTTATTGGCAAGTTCACTTGAAGTTTCGACAGCTCTGGAACTACGTATCAAGTCATGAGTATCTTGTGCAAACATTTAGGCTTGTGTCTCTCTAGGCGCTTTGCAGAAGGCACAATGTTTACATTCCCTTTGACTCTCTTCAGCTCTCTCTTCTTCGAATTTCTCAAGTTCTTGCAACAAAATTCGCCATCCGTTTCAGACTCATGGAATCCATCGATCAAACGTAACGACCAATGTAATACGACTCTACCCTCGATCCTAGCTTCGATCGTGTCATTGCGTTGATTCACTGACAAAAGCGGAGTCCCGTTTGGAGAACTGTTCATTTGATTCTTTGAACACAAATATCTTTAGTCTACTTAAAAGAGGTCTACTTAAACGGGGCTCTCCCATCCTTGACGGTGCTGTAACAGCTATAACGAACGGCTGAATGGTTCGTACCATCTTTGCACTCTTGTACTTGGCCGGTTGGTAGATGTATTGCAATACGCAGGAACTCTAGCATGCCGCAAGCCTCTCTTGTCGCGATCATGAATAGTATTGCCAAATATTTCACCTAAAATAAGGAGAAATCATCAATATAATTGTATAATTACACCAAAAATCTGTACACATACTTATCAATAAGATTATCAAAGATTTATTCCTTTCAATAAAATTTCTACAGGAATTCATCGAATTCTCAGAAACTCGATCGAATCTCATACATTACAGATATAACAGAATATTTATTGGGAATAATATTATAATTTATTGGAATAATATTTAATGCTTAATTAAACAATCTCTTGTCGCTTAAATTTATTATTTGAATGAAAAAATCTTATCTAAATAGCGGGAAAACCAATGAATTATTCAGGGAAATGTTTAGATGAACGAAGTTCTGACGTAACTAATACCATATTCGTAGTATATCATGACGTAACCAAGTTTTATAGAACAATTCGTAGCATCACCTCTAATAAACCACGAAGTGAAATTGCATCATAGTTCCTCCCAGATGTATGGAATTCCCTGACTTCGTTCCATCCCCACCCTACGTT